>NC_044036.1:108387938-109073488 GCF_901765095.1 Microcaecilia unicolor
GCGCGGAAAAGAAAAAACTGAGCGGGAACGGTCGCGCACGGGCGGGAAGACGGCCGCGCATGCGCGGTGGGCGTGCCCTGCGTGCGGGACCGCCCGCAAAGTTTTGTTCCGGTTGGTGGGGGCTGCCGTGGACGTCAACCCAGTCGTGAGAACAAGCAGCCTGCTTGTCCTCGGAGAACACTTACACATATAGTACGTAACAAATGGATAAATGGCAGTAAAGCGAAGATACTTACCTGTAGCAAGTATTCTCCGAGGACAGCACGACATATTCTCACAAATGGGTAATGTGGTGCCACACTGCCTGGTCCGGAGCTTATACCAAGCTTTACAGAGCTTTGTGGAGCCTGAGACACGCTCCAACGCTCATGCGCGAGTGCCTTTCCGCCTGCCGTGAGGGCTCAGTTACTGCAGTTAAATACAGCAGCATAAAAACAATAGGAGACAACTCCTAGGGGAAGTGGAAGAGTTTTCAAGAATATAAGGCCTGCTGTCCTTGGAGAATATCTGCTACAGTACCGTCGCTTTCTCTGAGGATAAACAGGCCAATAATTCTCACAAATAGGATATTCCTAGCATCGAGGCTCACCGAAAACAACAGACATTGGTCAACTGGGCCTCACAGCAGTGAACACAACTCAGATCAACTTGAAACTATACAAACTGAGGGAGAGTGCAGCTAGGAACAGAATAAAACGGGCTAGGAGTATGGAGTTGGATTCTAGACCTCAAACAGATTCTGCAACACTGTCTGCCCGAACCGACTGTCGCGTTGGGTATCCTGCTCAAGGCAGTAATAATATGTGAATGTGTGGACCGAAGACCAAATCGCAGCCTTGCAAATTTCTTCAATGGAGGCTGACCGCAAGTGGGATACCGACGCAGCCATGGCTCTGACATTGTGAGCCTTGACATGACCGTCCAGAGTCAGCACAGCCTGGGCATAAGTGAAAGAAATGCAATCTGCCAACCAATTAGAGATTATGTGTTTCCCAATGGCGACCCCCATCCTGTTGGGATCAAAAGAAACAACAAGTTGGGCGGACTGTCTGTGGGCCTTGTCCGCTCTATGTAGTAGGCCAATCCACGCTTCCAGACCAGGGTGTGCAAAGTGCTATCATCAGGAGGGGCATGAGGTCGGGAAAAGAATGCTGGCAAAACAATTGACTGGTTCAGATGGAATGCCAACACAACCTTTGGTAGGAACATAGGGTGCATACAGAGGACTACTCTGTCATGATGAAACTTAGTATAAAGGTGCATCCACTACTAAAGCCTGAAGCTCACTGACCCTACAAGCTGAACAGCCACCAAGAAAATGACCTTCCAGGTCACATACTTCAGATGACAGGAATTCAGTGGCTCAAAACGAGCTTTCATCAGCTGGATGAGAACGACATTGAGGTCCCATTACAGAGGCAGAAGTTTGACAGGGGACTTTGACAAAAGCAAACCTCTCATGAACAGAACTACTAGAGGCTGTCCAGAGATGGGCTTACCCTCTACAAGATGAGCACTAATTGCACAGAGATGAACCCTTACGGAGTTGGTCTTGAGACCAGACTCAGAGCGGTGTAGAAGGTATTCAAGCAGGGTCTGTGTAGGGCAGGAAACAGGATCTAGGGCCTTGCCCTCACCAGATGGCAAACCTCCTCCATTTGAAAGAATAACACTGCTTAGTGGAATCTTTCCTGGAACAGGTGATCACCCTCTGAGAGACCTAAAGAAGTAAATTCTAGGCTCTCACCAGCCTGTCTGCGAGGGCCAGAGACTGAAGACTGGGAAGCAGAAGAGATACCTCATTCTGTGTAATGAGGGTCATAAAACAGTCCCAATATCCACAGTTCTTCGAAGGATAATGCCAGAAGAAGAGGGAACCAGATCTACTGTGGCCAGTAAGGTGCGATCAGGATCATGGTCCCGTGATCTTGCTTGAGTTTCAACAAAGTCTTCCCCACAAGAGGAATGGGAGGATGAGCACACAGAAGACCTGTCCTCCAATACATGAGGAAGATATCTGATGCTAGTCTTTCATGAGCCTGAAGTCTGGACCAGAACTGAGGGAATTTGTGATTCAGTTGAGTGGCAAAGGGATCTACAGAGAGGGTGCCCCACACTCAGAAGACCTTGCGGGCAACGCCCATGTTGAGGGACCACTCGTGAAGTTGCATAACCCTGCTCAGCCTGTCAGACTATTGTTTTTGCCCAACAGATAAGTGGCCTGAAGGAACATGCCGTGTTGGCGAGTCCAGCGCCACATCAAGACATCCTGCTGACACAGAAGGCGTGATCTGGTGACCCCCTTGCTTGTTGTTGCAATAATCTGGTTGTCTGTTTGAATGAGCACAATTTGGTTGGACAGCTAATCTCCGAAAGCCTTTAGAGCGCTCCAGATTGCCCAAAGCTCCAGAAGATTGATCTGAAGACCTGTTTCTTGAAGGAACCAGGCTCCCTGACTGTAAAGCCCATCTACATGAGCTCCCCAACCTAGGAGATACACATCCGTCGTCAGAACCTTTTGAGAGTGAGGAATTTGGAATGGCAGTCAAAGAGTTAAATTGGATCGAATGGTCCACCAGAGTAGAGCGTGAACAAGCTCTGAAGACACTCAGATGACATCTGCTAGATCTCCCGTAGCCTGACACCACTGGGAGGCTAGGGTCCATTGGGTGGATCTCATGTGAAGGCGGGTCATGAGTGTCACAAACTGTGGAAGCCACACTGTGACCTGCTTCAAGGCTCGAACCTGAGAAGCCAGAGCAACTAGAGTGTCCACTCTCGGTCCTGGGAGAAAAGCTCAAACCTGCTGTGTATCGAGCAGGGCTCCAATGAATTCCAATTCTTAAGCAGGATGAAGATGGGACTTGGGGTAGTTTATAAAGAACGAAAGGCTCTCTCTCTGGAGACTTTCTCCTTTCAAGTGGAGGGGAGGGTTTGGAGGGGATGCCATAGGATTCATCCAACAGCTCAGGAAGCAAGGCCCGGATATGCTCACTAAGGGCCGGCACCGGGAAAGACTGGGGTGCCCGCTCTGAGACAGGCAGCACTTAAAGTCACTGGGTACTTTAGTGGAAATGGACGGAAAAACTTCTGTAGCCAACTCAAAATATGTGATGGTGCCTGAAAAAAGGGACAAGGCACCAGAAAAAGGTCATGAGAAAGACTCAATCTGAGACTAGGCCTAAATGCGGTGCAAGTCACGGAAAATAAAGGAAACTTAAAAACTGGCAAAAAGAACTAAAAATATACGGGAAGAGAAGGGGGAAAAGTCTAAAAAAGGCACAGCAAAAAATCACAAAAAAAGAAGCCAAAAAGGCACCAAAAAAGATGCTCTTTCAGACCAGGAGCAAAGAGAAACCACAGACACAGTCTTCTCCTCACTGCGGTAGAAAAACAACTGCGGTAACTGCACCTTGCAGTGGGCGGGAAGGCATTTGCATGCACGGTGGAGCACATCTCGCGCTCCACAGAGCTCTGTAAAGCTTGTTATAAGCTCCAGAAAGGGCAATGCAGCGGTGCCGCCGTGTTCTCCACTTGTGATAATTAATGGCCCCGTCTGTCCTTGGAGAATCACCATTCTATTATAATTATGCACTAAAAACATGTAATTGTTAGAGGAGTATTCACTGGGGAAGGACATAAATGTAAGTTACATGCAGAAATGACACATTTAGGTGCTAACATATACGTGAGCCATAGAGCTATCGAACATATGTGCACTTACATTTTAGAACATTCTTGCAGCTTTACACTAGTATTCTATACAGACACTTACCTGCATAAGTACTTTTTATAGAATAGGCTCATTACATGCGATAATATAATGCCTAATTGAAGGTACCCATCATACAATTGCCTTGTATTTCCTCTCTCAGCATTATCTTCCATAACAGACCTCACTGGTAGTTCCTATTTGCCTTAATCTTATTAGCATGCTAGAAAGAACACAGTACTTTGCTTTATCCATGCAAATCTTCCACTAGAAGCAAGGCACTTGAAGCTAGTTTGCTTTATGTCACTTTCTTCAAGCAGCTCTGTAGAACACTACTGTTCAGAGGAGATTCAAAAAGATCTACCTCACTTGTGGAATATTTTGTTTACTATCCCTCTGTCTGGGGATCATTCATTTAGTTATGGGACTTGATTCAATTTATCCATCACAGTTTTCTCCTTTCCTGCCAGGTACGTGGGTCTGAGAACTACCCAATGTGAAAGGGTTCCATTTCACTATGAAATGACTACTTTTAAGTAGGAACAAATGACTTCCTTTCCCTTTATATGATGTAAACTTTGAAAATCATTACTCCAAACCAAACCT
The DNA here is from genome assembly GCF_901765095.1 of Microcaecilia unicolor. Classification (NCBI taxonomy): domain Eukaryota; kingdom Metazoa; phylum Chordata; class Amphibia; order Gymnophiona; family Siphonopidae; genus Microcaecilia; species Microcaecilia unicolor. The sequence continues at coordinate 108,392,257 of NC_044036.1, forward strand.
ACTTGAAAACTGGGGAAAATGTAAATTGTATTTTGAAATGTTATCACCCTTACCAAAAAGCATTTTGTTAAAAGGATACAGTTAGAAAGGATACATTTTTCATGCCATATAGAAGTGCAGTACTATACAGGAAACTTTCTAAAGAAGAACAAAATGTTGTTTTATTTTGCCAGATTTCATTATAGATAGTAAACTTTGAAAACTAAAGTCTACTTCATATTAAATGATTGGCTAAATTACCGAGGAATTTTACCTTTCACCTGATAAGACTTTTTTCAGTGTGTCACACAAAATGGTGATAACAATGCTTGAATTTCCCATTTATTCTTCCAAGATAGATACAACAAATACCAGTTGTAACTGAGTAAATGTAAGGTGCAGGATTTTTTTTTTCATACGAGTTCATTTAGTCCTGGAAATCTCTCATCTTTTATTCAAGCTGTACTTATAATGGAGGAACATGGGGTAACGTATCTAAATGAAGTACTATTTGGCAACAATGGATTTTGAATTACACCGATTTCCTTTTTAAACCCATGAGTTAAATTAAAAGTGCAACAGGTACTACCCTGAACCACATGGCTTGAAGAGCCTCATTTACTAATGTGCATTAACAAGTTAACATGTTGCGCAAACAGAAATGAATAATAGAGCCCGTGCTGTTTAGCACATTAGTAAACAAGGCTATACATTTCTGAGACAATGGAGGGCAAAGTGATTTGCCTAAGATCACAAGGAGTGCCACTGAGAGGAAGGCAATGTGAATCCTGGATTCCCTGGTTCTCAATTCACAAATCTAATGATAAAACTTCTCCCTCCCTCCCTCCCTCCAATCATGTACTGGGTCTTAGTTAAAGCAGCGAATTGAATTCTCAGCCATCAAATTTTTAACATGAAAAAATAAGGTTAGTCTTACTTTTTTTTTTTCCATCTTCATGATTGTGTTTTATTCCTTAAAAATATTCGATTTGCTCATTAAAAAAATAATTTACTGCAACATCCTAAATCTAAATAAAGCCAAGTTACTTACTATTCTTCGAGGACAGCAGGATACTAAAGTCTCACCCAAGGGTGATGTCATACGACAAAGCCCATACCGAAAAAAATAAAAAAATGTAAGTAAAACCCTCTAAGCTCACAGAGCATTCTGGCAATGTGAGTTGTACATGAACAGGTCCTCCAGCGCTGGCATCGTTCCCCAAAGCCACCTCAGTTCTGTATGCAGCTATTAATAAAAGAAGTCAACTGCTAAGGAAGCTTTGTGAGAAACAATATCTCATTCTCAGAAAACACACTTTACAGGTAAACAACTTTGTTTTCTCCAAGGACAAGCAAAATATATACTCAGTGCCCACAAATTCCTACCTACAGGTTGTCTTTGTTTTTCCGTTTTCCCTTTTTGCATCATAGTGCTAATTATCAACATTTTTTTTTTTTTGGCAACAGACCATTTTGCCCTTTTATTAAACAGAAACAGTGTGGAAATAAGGGCCTTGGGGGGTGAGGTGTAGTATTCTAAATCTTAAACAAATTCTGCAGGACCAAACCTACTGTTACACTAATTCCCACCAAATAATGTGATGTGAAATGCATGCAAAGTCCATATCACAGACTTGCAGATATTTTCCATAGCAGCCGACCTCAGGAGGACCACTGATGTCAAGACTCATGATGTTAGAGCCATAGCAACATGTCCTTTCATGGTCAAGCCCACATAGGCATAAATAAGAAAGTAGCAATCCGGTACCTAAATTAGAACAGTGGTTCTTAACTCAGTCCTTGGGACACATCCAGCCAGACAGGCTTTCAGGACATCCACAACTAATAAGTATGAAACATGTATGCCTTCAATGGAGGTAGTGCTTACAGATCTATCTCATGCACATTCATTGTAGATATAATGAAAACCTGACTGGTTCAGTGTATCCCCAGGACAGGGTAGTTTCTTTATTCTCTAATTCCTGACTGGCTGTGTGCATCCCCAGGACTGGGTTGAATTAGTCCCCTTATTCTCTAACTCCTCTTACTCTATCTTATCTGTCTATATGTTCCACCTTCATGCTATCTACTAAAATGTTGTACTGTGTTGGCATTGTAAGTAGCATACAATGCCACAATATGTACTGTTATTTGAATACTTTTTGATATCGTCTATTGCCTATGTCTTGACTGATAGTGTTGTATGCCACCTAGATCATAATAAATAAGATATAATAAGGATTGCATGCATTATGACAGTCCCAGGTCAAGGTGTGCAAGGCATGCTCACTATTGCAGAAATATGGCTGGGCAAAAAGATAAAAAATAAATAAAAATTAAAAAAATAAAAAATTGCTGAAAGGGAAATGGGACTTGATATACCGCCTTTCTGAGGTTTTTACAACTACATTCAAAGCAGGTTACATATATTCAGGTACTTATTTTGTACCAGGGGCAATGGAGGGTTAAGTGACTTGCCCAGAGTCACAAGCAGCTGCAGTGGGAATCAAACTCAGTTCCCCAGGATCAAAGTCCACTGCACTAACCACTAGGCTACTCCTGATAAAAGGCAGAAATTTGACACCACCTTAAGACAAGATAGAACCATTTTTTGTTAAAAACAAAGCAAAACAACCAATTGCATGTAGGGTAGACTGACAAAAGGAGCTTTCATCAGCTGATCTGAACCATGCTGAGGTACCAACATGCTAAGACTGGGGGAGGTGTGGGGGGGAGGGGGCTTTACTACCACGAAGTCCAAGTAACACAAACTAGAAGCTGAGGAGGGATGGTCTACTTTCTACACTGTAGTGATATGTGCTTACTGCACTTAGATGAACCTTAAAGGAATTTTCAAACCAGACACTGATAGATGAAGAAGGTATTAAAGCTGTTTTAGTATAAGAACGGAAAAAAGGAACCAAATTATCTCACACCAGTTAGAAAACCTCTTCCACTTAAAACTATAAGATCTCCTATTGGTAAAACAGAGGAGAAAGCTGTTGCAAGTTCTAAAATCCCAAATACCTCATGACGCAGATGATTATTGTGATTTTGAAGGGGGGGATGGGCTAGGGCTTGATCTACTGAAGTTAAGAGTAGTGACTATTTATTAGACCCCAAAGGGGTATATTAGATAACAAGGCACTTATGTCCCAGCTTGAATTTAAAAAAATTGAGAAATATATTGAAAAAAGAAAATATTAAAAATAATTCTGATTTGTTCACCAATATATGGGCACAAGCAAAAAGATCAGTAAGAATTATTTTTAATATGCACAGCTGAGCTCTAGATTTTTAATGTTTTATTTTGGGTTCTCTAGTAGCATAAACTTTTATGGATTAACACTAAAATTTGTGCTATGCTGTATTTCCAATCACCCCTGAGGAAGCCTATAAAAAAGGTGAAATTGGCCCAGCCAGATTTTTGATGACAAGTTATGATTTTTTGCATAGCCTTTTAATTGTATGCACTGAAAATTAAAAAAAAAATTGTAAGTATTCATGTTTTAAGGACCAATGAGAGAAAGGAACCCATGTTTCAAGCAGATATATCTGCAATATATAAAGGTTGCTGAGGTCCTTTTTCCCCAATTTTTTAAAATAAGTGTCTTAAAAGTTATTAAATAGTATGAGCACACAGGATAGTAAGAGTTCTTTGGCAAGTGTTAATGAAAATGTAAGTTTATTCAAAAACATGTCCATCCCAGCCTATATAGGAATGCCGTCATCACACCTAAATGTTTTGTGAATATCATTGTGCTGAAGGGCAGAACACTGTAATGGAGGTGTTGTTTGCTCTATTACAAACTTGAGATGCATCCCTCAAAACAAGCTACAAGAAATAAATCTACTTTTTAGAATCTACCAGGTACTTCTGCCCCAGGCTGGCCATTGTTGACAGGATGTGGGTCTGGTTGGATCTTGGTTTGACTCAGCATGACCTATGTTATACAAACTCTATCAAGACTCAGGGACTATAGCCAATCTCCTTTTTTTTTTTTTTTTTAAAGAAAATGCATTTGAATACCCAGGGAAACCATCTTGAAACATTTTGTTTTCAATGAATTTGTTCATTATCCAGGTCTAAGATGGAAAGGAGTCCCCCTGCTTTCTCTGGGATATTTGGAGTTAAATCATTATTCTCTTTTCCTATTGAAACCTGTTTTACTACACTAATCTCCAAAGGGAAGGAGAGTCCCAAATACTGATAGTTTGATCATGTTAGTCTTTGTGGGCAACCTGGCAGGGTTTCAAAAAAGCACAGCCTGTATCCTTTCTATCCCGAGCTTTTACTAGATCTATGATTATGAACTTAGCATTTTGATAAACTAATTTCCCAAAGAGGTCAATGGTCCAAAGTCTTGTCTCCTTGTCAAGGGGCACTGAAGATTGAATCTATTAAAAAAAGAAAAAAATCATAAAGTGCTCCATCTTCTTGAATTTGGGAGTCTTTTGGACTCTGTATATTTGTCAGCCCTCTTATTCACTGGCTGAGTAAAGAAAAGGAGGATGCCCCTCATTGTAAACCGTTCTGTCTTGCAGTAGCAATAAGATACGGTATATAAATTGACGTAAATAAATAAATAAATAAATACAATTCTCATCTGGGCATCCTTAAGGATATTGTTAACAGGCACTGTCAGGCTTTCTTTTATGGGGTTAAAAAAACTGGATATGTTGAACTTTTTTTCTGAGCGCATCCTTTGCTAGCTTAAATAGAATTGTTTCAGCCATTTTCCTGGGGAAAAAATAAATAAGTGAAGGAGAGGCCCACTGGTAAACACTTTCTCTTTTTCAGAGGAGAAGAGAAGACTAAGGGAAGTCCAGTAAATGCTTCCTGATCAGAGAAGCCTTCTTTATCTTTAAGTGGAATCCTAAGACCACTTAGACATATTTTCAAAGCACTTAGCCTTCCAAAGTTCCATAGAAACCTATGGAACTTTGGAAGGCTAAGTGCTTTGAAAATAGGCCTCACTATGTATCACAAAAAATGTCCAGTAATATAGGTCTGAATATTTTAATGAGTATGAGTGCATGGTGGGTGTGTGTGTGTGTGTGCAGAGGAAGTGGGGCTTTGTGTTGAAGGTACAGGGATTGGAGGCGAGGTTTTTGTAATATTCCTTTTAATAATTTCTATATTTTATGTATTTTAACACTAACTACTATGATATTTCATTTAGGGAAAGACAAGATTATCAAGCATTTATAAATAAATATGCATAGCTACACTTAACCAACAAACAAGGTCACTCTGAGGACTCCATTTGTATGCCGAGATCTAGACTTTGATGCAGACCGGTACCTCAGTGAAGCTTCCTCCCTTGATGTGCTAGAAATGGACAGAGGCTGGTAATGATGCAGAAGACACTTGATGTCTCAGTAATGATTTAAATATCTTCAAGGATTTTAGGATTTGCTGAACCTTCACAAACACACTCAGCGGCAAAGCAGTAAATCATACAAGAAGGTAATTCAGCATTTCCTTGTTCCTCCTGTTAAACAATGCATCAAAGCCTTTTACATCAGTGATGAATGGATTTACAGGTAACTTCCAGGGCCTCTTAGGGCCCTTTGACCATTTTAGACTTTCGTATTCCCTTTCCCTCCACCCCCCCAAGATACTGAGGATGAGTCCTCTCTGCAAGGATGCTTGTAGAGGAACAGCAAATACTGAGTTCCTGGTATAATGTCCCAAAGAGAAACTACAAAGCACCAGTATCTTTTGCATTCTACGGCAGGACTTCAACAACCATCAGTCCTGACTGTCTCCACCGATACTCGACCTTCAGTGAGATCGATGCCTCCCAAACATAAGAACAAGATTTTCCATAATGAGTCAGATAAAGGGTCCATCTAGCCTAGTATTCTGTTTCCAATGTGGCCAGTAGCTGGCAGAGTACCAAAAGTCACAAGATTCCATGCTCTTAAACTCAGGGACAAGCAGTGGCTTTCCCCAGGTGAACATTAATAATGGTTTATAAACCTTTACTCCAGGAATTTGTCTAATCCTTTTTTAAACCCAGCTACATTAACAATGAGTTCCAGAGGTTAACTATGTTAAGTGCAAAAGTATTTATCCTATTATTTAAAAAATGTACTAGGTAACTTTACATATGTCCCCTAGTTCTGACACTTTTTGCTAAACATCGATTTGTGTATACCTGTTCCATGCTACTCAGGATTTTATAGATTCTATCAATCTCCCCTCAGCAGTCTCTTCCCTAAGCTGAAGAGCCCTTACTTCTTTAGCCTTTCCTCATGAGAGTCATTCCATCCCCTTAATCATTTTGGTCACCCTTGTTTGCATCTTTTCCAATTCCACTACATCTTGTCTGATATGTGGTGACCAGAATTAAACAAGATGCGGTCTCACCACGAAACAATACAGATGCGTTATAAGCTTTATTTTATTCATTATTCCTTTCCTAATTCCTACCATTTTGTTTGCATTTCTGGCCACTGCCGTAAATTGAGCAGATTTCAATGTATTGTCCACGATGACATCTAAATCGTTTTTCTCAGTGGTGACTCAATGTGGAAACCTAGTATCATGCAGTAATAATTTGGGTTATTCATCCCAACATGCATGTCTTTGCACTTGTCCATATTCAAGTTCATTTGAAATTTGGATGTGTTCCAGTCCCCCAAGGAAATACTGCAATTTCACATAGTCTGCATGTCATTAAACAACTTTGAATAGTTTCATGTCATCTGAAACAACTCCAGAATTCTTCAGGTTGGATACTGATAAGGCACTTGGTCTAGGCTTAATCAAACCAAAGAGCTTCTCCTCCTGCTTGAGGGCCAGAAAGAGCCAAACACATCTTCTGACAGGTGAAGTAATTAGGGATGTTGTGTTTGGGCCCAATAGAATACTAATATCAAAAATCCTTCTCTCTCTGGTACACAAAATCCAATGCAAGGCATAAGTTGTGGATACCAGGCACGGCTATTATCCTGTTACACGACCCACACTTTCTTGAAACAACTGAACATCAAGCAAAATATAACTGCAGCAAAATCAGACAACTCAATCTTTAACAAGCGTCCAATGGCACATTTCTCTTTCCTTCATTTACACATGCAGGCATGTCTATGTGAGGAGCTTGGTGTGAACTACCATAGTAAAGAATGTCTCAGCAGATGCTAGGTAGGTAGGTGGGAGATGACATAGGTCTGAACAATGAATCATGGTGCATATATCTGTGCATACATGTGTTTGTCTGTCAGTGATATTGTTGACCCAATGGCACATTTCTCTTTCCTTCAGACATGTCTACGTGAGGAACTTGGTGTGAACTACCATAGTATAGCATGTCTCAGCAGATGCTAGGTGGGTAAGTGAGAGATGAGACATAGGTCTGAACAGTGAATCATGGTGCATGTATCTGTGCATACATGTGTTTGTGTGTACCAGTGATATGGTGTGAGCAGATATCAGTTTCTCTGTAGGGAAGTATGCATACGATGTGGGGAGAGGATGTGTGCTTCTGTAGTTTTGGCCATGCACCATTCCCTATTCTTTGCACTCCCCTGCCCCTGTGACTTGCCTCCTCCGCTGCCAACATCTGTCTTCTACTCTCCCCTTCATTTCTTGCCACCTACTTGCATTCTAATCCTCTTTCGTACACTTGTCCCCCCACCCACCTTACATTCTCACCCTCCATCTTGACCTCAGCTTCCTTCCCTGCCAACCCTACCCTCCTGTCTTTTCCCTGCTCCCCTGTACCTTAAATGTCTCTGCTACTTCAGTCATGACCCTGGCAAAGCAATGGACTCCTCTATTTCAGCAGCATATCCAAATGATCTTCTTTGCATTGAGGTAGGGGATGGTATCCTTGCCATCTGCAGCTTCTCCACAGCACTCCCTTGCCAGCTCTTCTCTTGTTGGGGTGGCTGGGCCTGGCCTTCCTGTGACCGGCTCTTCATGAGTTCTTCTTGGTAGTGCTTGATCACTTAATACACATCTGTCTGTGCATGTGCAAAACAGCTGCGTAAAAGATGACAGACAAATAGAACCTCCGCAATAGGCACTATTGCTAAACAAAATGCACCTAAAAATATACTGTCCCATGCCAATTGATGCTGGAGCAGATCACAGATATAGCAAAACCAAGCAAAACACTAAAAATGATGAAAAAGAAAATCACTTTTAGTGATTTTCTAAGAGGAAAAAGAGGTAAAATCCAAATAGTTCCAATGTGGAAAAATACATTTTAGACCCAAGTAATACTCATTTGAGTCCAAGAAAAAGAGAAATTAAGGTGGTGCCCTGTAATAAGGCCAGTGTGGGAAGACCAACACATGCACAGTTCACCGTGGCAGAACATTACAACATCTTCCAGAAATTCTTTGCTGGCTGGTCTCCACTGGATGACATCACTACAAAGCAGGAATGTACAAGAGAAACTGTCTAACGAGAGATTCTTGTAGTGTTTAGAAAAGCTATGGGTTTTATGCCACACAGGCCATTTAGTTACCCTCAATTCCTATTGCATGTTTTTACCTTGGGCAGAACTAATCAACATGCATTGTAAACTGGATTCCTTACTGAAGGAGCCAATTACAAACACAATGGAGCAATATTGACCACCAGGCTTTGAATGGCATGAAAAGGCAATTGAAAATATATGTAAGCTCCACAGCAAATTCAGGGAGTTTCAAAATACATTTAACCTACCAATAACCCAAGCATACATAGACAACCCAATTAACCTCTACACGATCCCTGAACAGAGGGTGAGGTTTCTACAATTGCTAATTATTTTGGATCCCTTTAGAAGCATACTAAGCTTCCCAACAAACCAAATCTCAGGGCAAATCTGATGGATAGCATTTCAACACATTTAATACAGATTAGTTTTTCTTTGTTTCTGGTAATACTGCTAAGAGTGAAAGGAAAATGTGTCTATAACTAATTAAGAGGCAATGCAAGTCATTTGAGTTCACACTGCCAGCGATTCCTGTCACGGATTTCTAGATCAATTTTATTAGGTAATGAGCAGCAGATATAGTACATGGTTAAATGTTTCAAATTTGAATACTGATTAGAGTTAAATATTAAACCTAAGCCAAGACATTTTCTCCCTCTCTTGTGGCTGATTAGATTGTGAGTCTCATATTTCAAAGTATGTGTTTTACAGTTGTTGACTGTAGCTCTTACTGGACATCACAAATACATAAGAAGTTTTGCTGATATATATCAGCTATGTTCGCTATCTAGGTACCTGCATTACCAGTACTCTCAAAAGCCTGCAATAAACTATAGTACACATTTATAAAACACTAAAAATTTAAAACTAAAAGTTAAAACCCCCTTTCTTTCAATCTCTTCTTTCGTCTCTATTCTACTACTACTACTTGACATTTCTAAAGCACTACTAGGGTTACGCAGCACTGTACAATTTAACATAGAAGGACAAACCCTGCTCAAAGGAGCTTACAATCTAAAGGACAAATGTACAGTCAGTCAAATAGGGGCAGTCTAGATTTCCTGAAAGGTATAAAGGTTAGGTGCCGAAAGCAACATTGAAGAGGTGGGCTTTGAGCAAGGATTTGAAGATGGGTAGGGAGGGGACTTGGCGTAAGGGCTCAGGAAGTTTATTCCAAGCATAGGGTGAGGCGAGGCAGAATGAGCAGAGCCTGGAGTTGGCGGTGGTGGAGAAGGGTACTGAGAGGAGGGATTTGTCCTGTGAGCGGAGGTTACGGGCGGGAACGTAAGGGGAAATGAGGGTAGAGAGGTAATGAGGGGCTGCAGACTGAGTGCATTTGTAGGTAAGAAGGAGAAGCTTGAACTGTATGCGGTATCTGATTGGAAGCCAGTGAAGTGACCTGAGAAGAGGGGTGATATGAGTATATCGGTTCAGGCGAAATATAAGACGTGCAGCAGAGTTCTGAACAGATTGAAGGGGGGATAGATGGCTAAGTGGGAGGCCAGTAAGGAGTAGGTTGCAGTAGTCAAGGCGAGAGGTAATGACAGCGTGGACGAGAGTACGGGTGGTGTGCTCAGAGAGGAAAGGGCGAATTTTGCTGATGTTAAAGAGAAAGAAGCGACATGTCTTGGCTATCTTTTGGATATGCGCAGAGAAGGAGAGGGAGGAGTCGAAGATGACTCCGAGGTTGCGGGCAGATGAAACGGGGAGGATGAGGGTGCCATCAACTGAGATAGAGAGTGGAGGAAGAGGAGAAGTGGGTTTTGGTGGAAAGAATATAAGCTCGGTCTTGGACATGTTCAGTTTCAGGTGGCGGTTGGACATCCATGCAGCAATGTCAGATAAGCAGGCCGATACCTTGGCCTGGGTCTCCGCGGTGATGTCTGGTGTGGAGAGATATAGCTGGGTGTCATCAGCATTACCCTGTTTCCACCCTAGTTTGACTTATGTTTGTTGGTAGGGTGCATAATAGCTCCTTACTTGCTCCCTGCTTTCTCCTGATGTGACATGCTCTTTTCCATCATTTTCAGTTCCTCTTTCCTTCAGGTTATACCTCACTCCTCCTCAGCCAGCTCCCCTCCCCTGCAGGCTAGGCTTAACTATCCCTTCACTGGTCACTATCCCTCAGCAGATTGAGCTCATACCTCAATATGTAATTTTCTCTTCCCTTCAGGTACAAATCTCTTTCCTATTCTCCTTTCCCATTTATCTGCTGTCATCTACTATGTTACTATGTTATCTATTCCAGGAACCATTTCTGCCTTTCCATCTCCTGGAACACTCAGTTTATAGGACAGCAGCAGTCAATACCAAGAAAGGTCCTGTGAGGCGTTGTACCACCTGAATGCCCAGGCCTGCCCAAGTCTCCTACACCGAGCTGGAAACATCCACTTTGGAAGGCAATCTCCTGCATAAATCTAAAATTTGGGCAGAATATGGGAGACTAACAAGCTAGCCACTTAGTTTCTTCTGTCCCTGCCCCAACCTTGCAAGCCCTGACCCCACGGGCTCTGTCCTCATCTGCCGAAGCCTTGAACATTTATTGTGTGCAACTGTTGTTCATAAATCACAACTGCACTAAGCTTTAGTAAAAGGGCCCTTAAATAATCAGTCACAAGTCAGAAAATCCATTTCAACCCTGACTGAAAGCAAAATAAAAAGCTTATTAGTCTAGGTTCTAAAAATAAATAGTGGCACACTTAGGGGCCCTTTTACTAAACAGCAGTAGGGCTATCACATGGTGTGAGTGCAGCAAAACAGTACTTCCATCGGGCGCACCCAGGCGCCCAGCAGTTTTATTTCTGCTGAGCAGCTTTCCCGTGAGAGAGGGGGGCAGGAGTAGGCTTGCCGGCACGTGGAATTCCCAGTTACCACCGGGTTGGGGTGTAAGCCCTTAACATCTAGTAAATAGGAGGTGGTAAGGACTCGGGCAGTAAATGGCTTTGTGCCAATTATTACATTAGTGCATGGACATTAATGACCATCATATTAGAGAATGTCATGGGGATAAAGTTTGTCCCCATCCCTGTGGGCCCTGTTCCGAACCCCCACAGGCTCTGTCCTCATCTGCAGAAGCCTCAAACATTTATGACTTTATATTTCAACCTTTTTATTAAAGTATAAAAAGGAACAATATTCTGTGCAACCATTTATGAATGTCAAATACAAAACAACGAACAATGTATAGTCACCCTCTACCATTTCCACACCAACAATAGCTGACTTCTACTACCCCAACGAACCTTATTCCACTCTGTTAAAATGCCAAGGGGTACAAAATACAACCTGCTCTGTATGCCCTAGCGGGGGAGAAATATGCCCTATGATGCAATGTTACGATTTTTTAATCTATGGATGAATAATAAGTCATCAACAATCTCAGGATTCAGTCTAGTTCTCCTATCCTCCATAGTCCTTCCAGCACACAAAGGACCCTGTTTTCTTAGCCACGCTGTAGGCATGCAAACTTTTGAACATGTGATAACGCTAGAGGCACCCATAGGAATATAATGGGTGTGGTAAAATTAGGTCTTAGCTGTTAATTTTCTTTCCTTTAGTAGCAGCAGATGAATTCAGGAACTGGTGGGTTATATCCGCCTACCAGCAGGTGGAGATAGAGAACACTGAAAACAGTGACATTGGATGCCCAGCTCCTAATCTCTTGAGTATAGATCGTATCTCAAAGCAAAGGAAAGAGAAAACAAATAACACTCTCCTCACAACAATACAGCAACAGTAAATATAAATCTGAAACTGGAAAAAACAACACGACTCAAGAACATAAAGGAGTCAAACTGCAAAACTGGAATATATCATCTTCTGTCAAAATTCATCTTCTCAATTTACCGAATTGTCTACAACTGTCAGTCATCAAAGCGAGGTTTCTGGACATAGAGAGGGATCCTGGATTCATCTGCTGCTACTAAAAGAAAGAAAATTAACAGGTAAGACATAATTTTTCCTTCCTTAGCATCAGCAGCAAATGAATCCAGGAACTGGTTGGATGTACCAAAGCAATCCCTAAAAAGGGTGGGAAACCGCCGCTCTCCGAAAAAGCACAGCCGTGCCAAAACAAGCATCCTTCCTCGCCTCCACGTCAAACCTATGATGCTTAACAAATGAATGGCAAGAAGCCCAAGTAGCCGCCCGACAAATGTCATCCAAGGAAAGCGCTGCAGATTCCGCCTAAGAAGCCGCCTGTGCCGGAGTCAAATGGGCTCGCAAACCTTCTGGAGGAAAAGCCCAGTTCAACAGGTATGCAGAAGAAATAGCTTCTTTAAGCCAACAAGAAATTGTCGCCTTGGAAGCTGCAAAACCACTTCTGGGACCAGAATAAAGAACAAACAGGTGATCCGAACACCTGAAGTCATTAGTCACCTGCAGATACTGAAGCAGTGCCCACCGAACATCTAAGAGATGCAATTGATCAAAATTATCTGGAAATTCAGTCCTACGAAAGGAGGGAAGAAAAAGAGGCTGATTTAAATGGAAGGCCGACACCACTTTAGGCAAAAAAGATGAGACCGTCCTCAAAGTAACACCAGACTCCCAGAACTGCAGGAAGGGTTCCCGACAAGACAGGGCCTGCAATTTCTAAACCCTACGCGCTGAGGAAATGGCCACCAAAAAGACCATCTTCAAGGTGAGATCCTTATGAGAAGCGGAATGCAAAGGCTCAAAAGGAAGCCCCTGCAACACACTAAGGACCAAATTCAACTTCCTAGATGGACACAGACGCCGAAGAGGAGGGCGGAGGTGAAGAGAACCTCTCAAAAACCGGACGACATCCGAATGAACTGCAAACAAAACACCAGCTAAACGGCCACGGAAACAGGCCAAGGCTGTGACTTGCACCTGCAGGGAGTTATAAGACAGGACCTTTTGGAGACCATCCTGCAAGAAGGCCAAAATCTGGGAAACAGATGCCTTAAAAGGGGACCAAGCCCAGTCGGAACACCACGACTCAAACATGTGCCACACTCAAGCTTAAGCCGTAGTCGTGGACCGTTTCCGAGCACGAAGCAAAGTGGCAATCACAGAATCCTCATAACCTTTCTTTCTCAATTTCGCCCTCTCAAGAGCCAAGCTGTAAGACCAAAGCAGGAGACGTCCTCCATCTGAACTGGGCCCTAATGAAGAAGCCAAGGAAAAACCAGCACCCGCAGCGGAGACTCGACGAGCAGCTGAGCCCTGTTGTGGGCTCACGCCAATCTCCTGTCATTCCGAAAGGAAGACTGCTGTTGGAACTTGGGACGCTGAAAGGCAGAATTACGACCAGGTCGATAACGGCGAACCTCACGAAAGCGAGGTCCAGCTGAACCAGACCTAGGGGCAGGCCTAGGCCTGTCCTCCAGAAGATGCTGAGACTTAGAATCTCCCAAATTCTTAACAATCTTCTCCAGATCTTCACCGAAAACCAACTTTCCATGGAAGGGAAACTTCGTAAGACGCTGTTTAGAAGCCATATCAGCCGCCCAATGTTGCAACCAAAGCAAATGCCATGCAGAAACCGCCAAAGCCATCCACTTAGCTGAAGCCCTGACCAGATCATAGAGAGCACCTGCTACATAGGCGAGAGCCGACTCCATCGCAGAACTAGTCACAGCCCCCGAAGCTGACTCTTGATCTTGCTCTAAACTTTGCTGAAACCAGGTAAGGCAAGCTCTGGCCGCATAAGAAGTACAAATAGAAGCCTGCAAGGACAAAGCGGCCACCTCGAAGGAACGCTTAAGAGAAGTTTCAAGATGCCTGTTTTGCATGTCTTTAAGGGCGACCCCCCCCCTTCAACCGGGAGGGTGGTCTTCTTAGTGACCGCCGTCACCAAAGCATCCATCTTAGGCAAAGAAAACACCTCCAAGGTAGCCGAAGCCACCGGATAGAGCCGCGTCATGGCCCTCGCCACTTTCAAGAAACTCTCAGGGTCAGCCCACTGAGCTGAAATAAGTTTCTGAATAGACTTATGCATGGGGAAAGCTCTAGAAGTTTCCTTGTGCTCGCCATCTTCGGATTAACAGACACCGCGGAAAGGTCCTCAGGATCCGCAATATTAAACGCAGCTAACGTCTGGGAGATGAGGGAAGACAACGCCTCCCGAAGACAGATCTGAACAGCAATCAGATCATCCTTCTCTCCCAGTAGAGGCTCTCCCTCCTCCAATTCTTCTAGCTGAGAGGGTCTAACAGACTCTCCGGACCCCAGGAACACTGAAGGAGGGGAAGAAATAGTCCCAATAGACCCCCACCCCAGGCAAAAAAAGAGGCATGTCTGCGCTTTGCAGCTAAATCTTCTGTGCCCAAGTTAAGCGCACAATCCCCCAAAGAAGGAAGGGTCTCCCTGGGTTCCGCTTAGGCAAGAGGAAAGGAAGAAGGCTCCGCAGGCATCCCTTTCTTCAATAAAAAGGCCTTGTGCAGCAAAAGAATAAAATCAGGAGAGAAATCCGTCTCCATCCCAGAAGGACGAACTGCACTATAAGAAGGACCAGCAGCCGCCCCAGCACTGTTACTCCCCGTGCCCACTAAACCGGAAAGGCGGGGAGAAGCAGGAGAAGAAAAAAAAAGAGAGGGTTCCAATGATGCGTCTGCCGCCGCTACAGGCCCGTGAACCGCATGGTCCAAAGCACGAGAAGATTCTCCTAGCACCTCTAGCGATTCCGCTGCTACCTCTGAGCAGCGCACCACACAAACCCCTGCTGCGGAGCGACGAGCGCTGCAGCGGGAACATCTTTTCACTGCCTCTACAGCCATTGCGACCAACGTCGCGTTCTCCAGCCCTGCTGCCCCGACCCCAGAAACAAGCGCGCAAAATACTCACCGGCGTTGGAAGGCAGGCAGACAAGCAGCGTGCACTCTCCCAGGGAGCCCAAAAGGCACTCCAGTCCTCCCCACAGACAGGAAACGAAGAGTAAACAAAACTGAGCTGGCTAAAAAAAAATAAATCTTGTGTTTCACACTTTGTTGGCAGCTGCAAAAGTTGTGAGGAGAGAACAATTTTTTTTTTCAGAACAGTAAAGAGAGGGAGGAAACAGAGAGTAAAGGGGAATCGGGGTAGGACAGGGACCTGCAACACAAGTATGTCCTCAAGACCGGCACCATCAGCCAGACACCCCCACACTCAACTGGCCAAAAGGCCCAGGAGAACCCCCAGAATCCAGGAGCTGGGAAGAATCCGCCCACCACCTGCTGGAGATAGAGATATACTGAGGAGATTAGGAGCTGGGTGTCCAATGTCACTGTTTTCAGTATCTTCACCTGCTGGTAGGCGGATACAACCCACCAGTTCCTGGATTCATCTGCTGCTGCATGCATCTAGCTTCGCCTACCTTTGCACACAATTATGGAATAAACCACCGAATACTATAAAAACTACACACGACTTGACAACCTTCCGGAAGTTACTGATGACATACCTGTTCAAAGAGACTTACAAAAAGAATCCTCCTTAATGACTTGTTTCCTAATCTATACCAGAACCAACCAATATTGATCCCTTCTGATTTGATTATTTTATCATATTATCATTATTGAACATTACATTTTTTCCTACTCTCACTTGTATGTTATATATTATCATTTTATTTACCCTACCTACCTGTTATTCTTGTACATTAATTGTAACAATATGCTGAACCTCTTACTCTGTTAAAGGTGATGCCATTGCTATATAATGTAAGCCACATTGAGGCTGCAAATAGGTGGGAAAATGTGGGATACAAATGCAGCAAATAAATAAACTATTGTTAGCACGCGCTTTTTAGCATGCTAAAATGTTTGTGCACCTAAAGCGTGGCTTAGTAAATAGGGCCCAAGATGTCTTCTCAGAAGATGTGCTGATAGCAGGAATGCACAGGATTTCCTGTGCCAATTTTGCCAGTTGTGGCCAGCACTTCTGCTTGTTTTTCCAAAACATGAAAACGTCATCTGCCTCACTTGAACATAAATAACTGTCCAATTAACAGCCTTCAAAAATAGAGAATGACACAGGGACAAAGTTTATCCCTGCCAGCTCTGTCTCCACCCCGTCCCTGTGGGTCCCCATGTCATTCTCTACTCCATATTAAAAACAGTTTTTTCTCCCATTGTGGTAAAAAATAGCCTGGCATGCGGAAATTCCAAGCGCCCACACTATTGCAGGCTACTTTTTACCATAGCTTGGGAGAAGGGCCCCTTAATTTTTTTCCTGTAACCATAAAATGAAAACATACCTTAATAAAATGGACCCAATATTAATACGCTAAATTTAATTGACAATTTTAAATGCTTCACAGTCCAGAGTCAGGTTTACCTGGTGTGAACTTGGGTGAAGGTTGTTTCTGCCCTATGGAATCCAGTAGACAAATCCAGGGAGATAATTTCAAACACAAATAAGCACAACGCAGAACACCCACCAAGGTGGAGAACAAGATCCGCTACGAAAAGGATAATGTGGAGGCAGAGAAGTAGCGTGATCAACAGAACTCTTCCAAAAACCAAGGAGACGTAATGACGTAGTGTCTTTATTCAGTATTAAAAATGGACTTGACACAGCAAAGAATCTGCATCAAGAGTATGTATGTTGAGTTGGAAGAAAGTGAAAATATGTAAATAAAAACTGAACAGGATCAAGTTTTTAAAAAGACTATACCAGTAAATAAATATAAGTACCGTTGCCAAAAAAGCAGAAACTCAGGAGGATGGAGTTGTCCAAAGACTCGATGCTGTGTAGTTTTTATTTACATATTTTCACTGTTTTCCAACACAACATACAGACTCCTGATGCAAGCACTTTGCTGAAACACGGTGCCGTGTCGAGTCCATTTTTAATATTAAATAAAGACACTACTTCATTACGTCTCCTTGGTTTTTGGAAGAGTCCTGTTGATCACGCTACTTCTCTGCCTCCATAAATAAGCAGTAGACTGAGAACCGTATGCCAGTAATTTATAACTAGTACCACTGAGATTAATTTATCTTATAATACAGATTGTGTATATACATTTTTTTTAAAACTTAGCCCAAATGATTTATTGGTTTTCTTCTACATAAAAGAAAATCTTAGATTTGTGTGTCATTTACACGATAGGTAGCCAGAAAATAAGTGTTTCATTTCATTTCCTATGTCATTTACTGGAATTTTTAGTTTTAAGTCGTTTTTTCTGGCCATTTTGTCAGTTTCTGATAATTTAGTGCACACTCTGAAAACAGTACACACTATTTGGAAAGAGTGCACACTATTTTCCTAAGTTTCTGCATACATGGTAGTTCCACTATCAACAAATAGTGTGAATTATTTCTGAAATAGTACCAGTTTCAAAACGTGTGCACTATTGGCAAATGAAAAAAACATGTCATGTTTTTCTCCCTCTCATTTTCATTTTGATAATATGCAACAACATAGAATATGTCATTGCAACAGCCCATCCCTAATATATATATTCATGTGTGTTATCTGCATGAATGTATAAGGCAGCAATTTCAGAACAGTGCTGCTTATACATATATATGCAGCAGCAAGCAGATATTTAAAGGAGGCATGGTCAAGACAGTCCTTCAACATATACATTTATTCTACATTTTAAAATGGCAATACATGCATATCTCTAAAAACCTTTCAGTCATGCCTAGTTCTTGCTAAATGACTCATTTAGATCTGGGGTTTGAAGGTAAGTTTAAACTGAAGTAGTGATCACCTGACACTCAAAATCATCTCCAACTGCAAAATAATGTACTTTTGTGTAACGCTTATAATGTTTCTAACAGATATTTTACTTCAGGCTAAATTCAGAGAGACCTACCTGAATTCTTCTATTTTTTTCTATGACCTTCCTTGGAATCTTCTTTTGGTCTGGCAGATCGAGCAAACTGCTAGTATTTTGTTAAGAAATATTTACAAATATGAATGTTTAACTTTTTATTGTCCCGTTTCTGTGTCTGTATTGTGTATATGTGTTATACATATGTGTATGTGTTGGGCTGTGTAGACTGTTTAGGGCAGTGCTGCAGTTCTGAGGGAGGTAGTTTTAGGGGAAGGGTAGCGGACATTTGGAAGAATAGGAATTCCACTTCTTAAACTGCCTTGCCCCATTCTCTTATACACTACACCGATTGTTGCAGTTGTCCAGGTCTTGCCTCATCTGAGTAACTAGAACTAATCTCTCAGACATTGTGCTGTGGCTTTCTTCAAGGTGTGCTGTGGCTTTCTTCAAGGTATGCTGTGACATCTACAATTTATATAGTAGGTTCTCAAACCTGCTGGGGTTTGAGGTGGGTGTTTCCTCAGGAAGACGAGAAATTCCTGAGGAAAGTCAATTGGTCACAATTTTAAATTCTGGAAGGAAATGAGGTAGGAAATTCTGACTCAAGGGGAGACAGAATTTCTGTAGATCATATTCTAAAAATCTGGAAGGGGGAAAAAGGTTGCCCTTGGCATCAAATTCAAACTTGTGACCCATGGACTCTCCCATCAAAATCTCCTACCTTTCTGAAGAAAATACCCACCTCAAACTCAAACCAACCAGGTCTGAGTACACACTATATAAAGACAAACTGCAGACCTCACAGTATACCCTGAAGAAAGACACAGCATGATGGTTGAAACTCAAGACCTGGACAACTGCAATAATCATGATGCAAGCCCCAGAAGCCTAAGAGAACATTACAACCTATGTTTACAGAAGCTGCAGCTCTTTTTTCTATAGAAATGCACTGGACTATCTCTATCTTTTTTTTTTTTTTTTTTTTGGGGGGGGGGGGAGGAGGAGGTTATTTCTCTGGAAACCCTTATCTGATTGATCTCATTTTTAAGCTCATTGTGTCTTTCTACTCATTCATCCCACATGCAAGTTCATCCCATTCTATTACATTTTCTGAGTTATTTTGTCCCCAAACAGTCTATGGAGAAAGAGAGAGATTCTTGACCGCTTTCGTATAATTCTTTCCAACTTCTGTTGTGCTGGAAACAATAAAAAGGATACAACTACCATGGGCTTGTCAAACAGAAAATACCCATTTGTTTCCTTCAAAGCTTTAGCTGCTGCTTTTTCATTAGGGAGCCCAATAAAAGCTTGTCCTTTCATTCGACCTTCTTTCATCAAGCGAATATCAAACCTGTAAGGAAGAAATTGGCGATAGAAAACAAAAAACGTTTCTTATTTTATTAGTAAAAGTCATGGATTTGATATACTGCCTTTCTGCAGTACAACCAAAGCGGTTACATATATTATATGCAGGTACTTTCTCTGTCCCCAGTGGGCTGACAATCTAAGTCTACATGGCAATATGAGAATCAAACAATAAAATCACAAACATGAATGAGAATCATACCTTCAAAATTCTAAGGAAAGTTATCAATGTGGGATACAGTTAAGTCAGGTTAGTTTATCAAAAGTTAGGTTATTTTACCACAGGGCCTCATTGTCTAAAAAGGAATCCTGTGCTAAAATAATCCAACTTGTGGTAAAATAACTCAACTGAACGGTAGTCCACTTGGATAACTTCCCCTCTAAATGCTAACATTTTAAAATATAGAAAGGATGTGCCATTTCTATACAATATATTATAGATATGTAAGCAAAAAGATTATTTCAATTCCCATGTTATTTGCAGGCTTTTTCATCTGTTGTGTTTTTAGATTTTTTTTTTTTTTGGGGGGGGGGAGGGTGGCACAACTGGAGAATACTAAAGCAACAGGAAACGAGCCCAGAGGTGGAACAGAAATGCCGAGCCCTGAGCTGTTTCCTGCTAGGCTTATCAGGAGATAAGAAGTAAAATCACCAGAAACCTATATCTAGGCGTGGGCTGGCTATATTAGATTCTCAAGAGGGAGAATACTTCCTCTTGGAAGAGGACTGCCTTCCAACATGAAGATCATAGTAGCTATCAACAGTTGAAAAAAAAATATCCTGACATTTAATGGCAATGTCATTTTGGGGTTTTTTTCCCCCTGTCCTTTTGGGTTAGTCAAATTTAGCTGAGAATTTATCGCTTTCTTTTTCTTTTTTTATTTAGGTGACTGAGAAAATAGAAAAGCCCAGAAGTGGAGCAGAAACACTCCCTGTATTGAGCAACAACCAGGCTCCCAAGAACCAGAATTCCACTGGAATGAAATCAAGTTTAAAAAAAAAAATAGAAGTGAAAGGAAAGAATTGGGGGAAAACCAGCTTATGGGCAACTTATCGATACTATTTCATTAGAAATGCTTCAATTATTACTGTAAACAAAATTCACTTTGTCTTAATTTTGACTCCTACTACTCACATTATCTTTTCTGTTTCAGATGAAAAGTCGACATATCTTCCAAAATAAACTTAAGATCCTGTAATGAAAAAATGCATGTCAGGGAAAAAAAGCATGAAATTAGAAGGCGAAATTAACAGTTAAAAATGAAATGCCTATATACTATTTTACATTTCTTGCTTACCTTTTCCTGAACTTGTTTTCCTAAGTTCTTCACATAAATTCTACAGTTTGGATCTCCAGGATGATAATGTTTAAAAGCAGAAAATTTTTCCATTTCTTTAAATGACAAAAAAAAACAAACAAACAAAAAAAAAACATACATTCATTAGCAACTTAGTTGTCTTTGTATAAAACATTTTAAATGTATTTATATTCTTCTAACTGCAAATGAATTTGATTCTCAAAAAAAAAGTAATTTGTATAAAATGTTATAAATGATGTATTTATATTCTTCTAAATGCAAATGAATTTGATTCTTTAAAAATATATACATATATTCTGCCACTTTCCCTAAAATGCAACCTGCAATTTAAAAAAGTATTTTATTTATACTGATAATGGTAATAGGCTACAACCATAAAAAACAAAAACAAAAAGCTCGACTCTATATATAAAAAAAAGCACCTTCACCTATTTGTTAACTTTACCACATTCCCTTTTACTCTCATCACTAGTGACCCCAATATATATAGTATGGGCCTGATATTCAAAATGATTTAACCAAGCAGAAAAGACTCCTGTCTAGTTAAATCGTGTTAAGAAGGTCAAGAAGGGATATTCAGCAGCACTTAGCCAGGCAGTGCTGCTGAATACCCTTCTCCAACTACCATAACACTCTCCAGTCAGTTCTCAAAGTTATGCAGGCACCAGCAATATTCAGTACTGGTGCCTGCATAGCTAACAGAGCAAGTATCACCGATTAAACAGCAGTCCTAACTTTGCCCAGTTAGCTACGCAGGTACAACACTGAAATCAACTGTACCTGCATAACTACTGAACCAGATAGTCAATGCCGGTGCCCAGACATAGCCCAGCACCTGGATCTAACTTAGCTGGTGTCAGTGTTTAAGAACACCCACCACAACTGGCTCAATACTGACTCGTTTTTTTTTTTCACTATACACCTGAATTGCCATACCCCAAAACTTCTGAAAGATCTTCACTATAAATCAAGATCTTAAATGATTGCTCATCTAAACTGAATTATCTAAAAGATATCTTGCGTAATATTCATGGAGGGGCATTTTCAATAGGATGCCTAAATCCGATTTTGGACATTTTGCTGAAAACGTCCAAAAAATCTAGTAGACAACAGCCATTTTCAAACCAGAAAAAACATCTTTTTGTTTTGAAAATGGCCATTTGCTAGATGTTTTTGTGCTCAGTATGTCTATCTTTTTGGACTATTTTCAAAAGAAAAAAAAATACCCAAAGGAAAAATGCACAAAAACAAGCCACTGGAATTTATTTAGATTTTGCTCACATACATCCCAGCAAGGCGGTGGGGCACCCTAGGAGGGCACTGTAGTGGACTTCACATAAGTCCCTGGTGCACATCTCACTATTACCCCCTTATACCTTGTGAGCCCTCCAAAATCCACCAAAAACCTACTGTACACCACTACAATAGATGTTACATGTGCAGGTGTCACCTATATATGGGTACAGTAGATTTTTGGTGGGTTTTGGAGGGCTCACACGTTCCACCCCACCACAAGTGCAACAAGTAGAGTGGGATATACGCCCAAGTCCCCTTCTCTACAGTCCACTACATCAACCACTATGCTATTCCAGGGACCTGCTTGTTGCTGTAACAGGACTAGCCATAACATCTGAAGCTGTCATAGAAGCTATGTACTGTTTCAATAACATCTCTGGTGGGGTGGGGTGGGGTGGGGGGGGGGGGGGGGTCATGTCTTAATCCCTCCAGTCGTCATTTAGGGCACCTTTTAGGGACTAAGTCATGATTGAAATGGGTCTACACCAAAACATCTAACCTTAATGTCCCGGATGTTTTTGCTTTGTTCCTTTATGGCAGAAAATTGTCTAAGTTTTGGGAATGCCCAAATCCCACCCCCAACATGCCTCCTTGTGATTTGGGCACACTGCATACGAACTGCATAGAAAAGCATCTTAAAAATGAGTTTTGAAAATAGCAATTTGGACGTTTTGGCAAAAAGAACGTTCATCTGCTGCTTTTTGGAAGTTTTTGTTTTGAAAATGAGCCCCTTAATACATCACCCATACTTAGTTTTTCAAAGCTTAAACAGAAGTGTTGTTACAATTATATTTAAATTATATTCTAGTCTCATAATGACACCTTCTTTAGAAATGCGGCCTTTCTCCAGTTCTTTTCTGGAGATGAATTCTGAAGGGATTTCGTCGTCATCATCTTCACTCTCTTCTTTTTCAGTAGAAACAAGACTTGGGTAGATTTTTCCAAACCCTTCATTGTTTATTTCCTCATTAGCAGCACACAAGCCTAAAAATGTAGTAGTAAAATTTTTAAAACACATCTCAATGTGCAAGTTTATTTTTAAAATAGAAAGGCTTATGATACTGTTTTCATGGTGATCTAGCATGATGAAATAGCAACACCTACAAGAATCATAGCTAAGCACAGGCTTGTGAAGGAATCACACCTCTAGGCATGAAGAATGCAAGAAACCCTAATACACTGCAGCTTCTAAAAAAACATACCTTAAACATACATCTTACCATTGTTTTGCTCTTTCTCCAGTGCTGTTGGCATGTCTGTAGGAATATGAAACTCAATTTTCTTTGAACCTAGCTGCTGTGATTGCTCAAACACATCTGATGGCAACAGTGCAGGGTGAGCATTGCTGTTTAAAAATAAGATATTGATCACTATAAACTCTGAGAAATGATACAATTAAACATTTAAATCCCAGCCAACTAAACTTCTTCACAGAAAGAGTGCCGGATGCATCAAATTGCTTCCTGAAGGAAGTGGAGGAGCTAAGAGTGAGGCTGGAATACAGAACAGAGTGGAATAGAATGGATCCTTAAAGTACAAGAGGATGGAACCCAGGAAGGTAGCACTTCAACTTAAAAACTGTTGTACTTATCTTAAGAAACGATGGGGAACATAACCTGCTTTATGCGATAGGTACAACCCTCTCCCCCACCCCTAAAATAAAACAGATACAGGAAAAGTAACCTGCACTGAACGTACTGCCCTGGCAAATCTACTTGGCAACCTGGTGGACCATACTGGTCTTTACCTGACATTATCCACTATGTTAACGTATATTACTATATAAGGAGGCATACAAATCAAGAAAAGGGTACCTTAGCAACCACACCTTGATTTACTGTGACACTGTTGTACAAAAAGCTACAATTTGGTTCTGCATACCTGAAGAACTTTTAGCATTGTCTTATATCTTTTGACATATGGCATCTCAATATTCAGAATGCAATATCCACTAGTCTTGTTTATAGATTACGTATTCTAATGTACAAAGATGAACTTCATCTAAATAATGTTAACTGTGTTCTTTTCATCACCGGTTAGTTTTGGTTAAAAAATGTCTACCTTATAATACACTACCTTAGTTTCAGACAGATAGAAGTATGAATTTAGTATCCTTTTAACAGATCATCTAATACAAAACTGTAAACTTCTCAGTTCATTTCTCACCATACAAAGTCTGTCAAAAGTAGGCTTTGCAAAGCAATAGTAAATAAATAAGTGTGTATGCCAAGAAAACATCCTCGTGTTTGGAAGTGCCATTTCTTTACACTACTCTCTGCACTTCTTCTGACATCTTCTAGTGTCTATTGTTCTTCCACTTTGGTGGCTGACCTCACAGTATACTCAACAATAGAAAGACATTTGGATTCATCTAAGGACTGGATATATAGTAGAAACAAAATTCCTCTGTAATAATTTGCTCATCCAACAAAGCGAACCCTAATGGTTACTGCAATGAGCTGAGAACTCAAGAAACTGGGTTCAATTCCCACTGTGGCTCCTTGTGACCCTGAGCAAGTCCATTTAACCCTCCATTGCCCTAGGTACAAAACAGACTGTGAGCCCACTAGGGACAGAGAAAGTGTCTGAATGCAATACGTAAACCATTTTGATTGTACTACAGAAAGATGGTATATAAAAATCTAATAGTTCAGTAATTTGAATTTATTATTATCTTACTAAATCTATTCTTTTCTACTTCTTTGTCTGATGACTCAGTACCCCTGTGAGGGATTGATGAATGACTTCCACTTTGTTATAAAAATAGCTAAATGGCATCCAGTGTTGGGAGGATAACAAGAATTTAACCTCTGTCAAAATGTAGTATGAGGAAGAGCCAAAAAAATCATATACACCAAATGAATTTGATAATTTGGTGATTTCTCTTAATTTCTATTCCCATTTCAGTCAGGATTGGGATTAGGCCAATAGAGGCACTAAGTTTTGCATTAACTAGCAACCTGATTATGAATTTGTTATAAGACAGAAACATTGCTCACTATGCTGAAGTATCAACAAATAAATTCTTTTACTGTACAGTGATGACTGTTCCTCTGACTGTAATCTTTACTCAGAAAGAAAGAATAAATCATGTTTTAAGACATGACACATACATAAAGGAATAAACCACAGAGATATTACCTATGAGCAGCTGATGGTATAATTAATAAATCCTGTATTTTCTGTCGTTTTCTCACTCGGGGTTGCTTTGTAGCTTGTGCTCTTTTTGGTTGAACAGTTGCTAATTTCATAAGTCTAGTCATTCTATATTACAAAAACACAACCAGACACACACATTTACCGGTTAAACAATCATGATTTGCAACAACAGGGGCTGATATTCAGTGCTGTTGTTTTAAAGTTTCCCTAGTTATCTAACTAAAAAATAAATCCAATTTGTCTGATAGGACATACCTTTGGTAAAACCATGCTGCATACAATATGAGCTGTAGATTGTTCACCATCCTTTCCTTCAGTAGGGTCCCAATTAAGTCCCCTGGTACCTAGGCAATAATAACTGGCCTTTGTTTTCCAAATTCCTCTCTATTATCTTTTACGAAAAGGGGCCACGTCTGTCCTCCAATTCCACAGGACCACTCCCTTCTCTAAAGATCTAATGAACAGTTTATTATTCTGAGACCCCTTTTTCTGAGCTTCCTTAGTATTCTAGGATGCGCCCAATTTAACCACATGACTTTGTCCATTTTCAGCTTTCTTAGCTCCACATACACGCTATTCCATAAATTCATCTGCTCTACTCCTAAATGTTCTCTTGCCAGTCATAGGCCATCCTGTTCCAAACCTTTTTTCACTAAATACTGAATAGAAGTCTCTGATTAGCATTTCTTTTTCCAGGTCTCTCTATATATTGTTTCTTATTTGGTATCAATCTTACAGTACCATGCCTGGTCTCCCTTGTTTCACTGATATATCTGAAGCAGCAGCATCTCGCTCCCTTTTATTAATTTTGTCATCTTCTTCCACAGGTACTTTTAGATGTTCTGGTTTCTTTCCTCAGGTCTCTCATATTTACTTTTATTTTTTAATCCTTTGAAGTTCCTGAATGCTAATCCTTTTGTCTTTTCATTCACCTCCTTGAAAAATGTATTATGAATGTGCAATTTATAAGTGAAAAACTCTATTGGTGCATACACAAGCCTGGCTCCTAGATCCAAAGAAATTCTGTCTAGCCCTGCACTAGGGAACATCTCCAAAGAGAGGTAACACTTCTGTTTACAGTAGTGTGGTCTACAAAGATCCAAATATGTATAATCCCAGAGGAAAGGAGGGAAAGTGGAAAGATGATAAAGACATTAAAATACCTCCAAGAGATGTAATGGCTAGTTAAAGTGTTTCTTTAGTTTTATCTTCTTTTTCCTAATTTTGTCTCTCTTTCACTTTATAAACTTATAAGTTGTATTCCTTAATGTTTTTTTGCTTCTTATATTTACTCAGTTTTGAAATTGGAGAGGAATATTACTCTTTCTTAGTTTGTACAGAAGTTTTGTGTCTCTTTGAAAACTGAGTTTTACCTTCTTAAAAGTTAATAAAATTAAAAAACAAAACTTCTCTACAAAATAAATACACAGGAAGAAGGCCTCTTTCAATGGAAATGAAAGAAGACTCTAAAATGAGAGGTCGTTGGAGGACATTGAAAGTGGGTAGACTAAGAAATAACCTAAAGAATTTCCTTACCGACAGGGTGGTGGGATAAATAGTACAGCTTCTCACTGGAGAAGGCAAGGAGAGAAACAGAATTCAAGAATGCAATAGACAAGCACACAGGATTTCTGAGGGACTGAAAGACATCACAGAACTAAACAGGTGGTGTGGATGAACAGACTAGATGGACCATATAATCTTTACCTAAGCTTATACTCTGTTTCTGTTATTGCTTATAGAATTCATAGTACCTCTCTTTTTCTTCATCATCCCCACTCTCATATTCTGATTCTTCTCTACTAGACACTTCCATATCATAGTCATCATCTTCCGGCAAAGGAGGATCTTCTGGAGGAAAAGGGGGTATAGGAGGTGGCAACGCAGGCACTGGCAAATACTCTTCATACTAATACAGGGTAATGGGATAGAAAAAAAAAAAAAGACACACAAGCTATTATGTCACAAATCTTCCACTAAATGAACCAAATTTAGTCTAGCACCTTAGCGATCATAAATTCTTAAGCAAAAGGCATACCATCAGAAAATAAGTTTCACACTGTATTTTTCTAGAAAACAGCAGGTTTTTTTTCTGCAACAGGAGTTCTCTGTAGAGCAGTGTTTTCCAAGTCTGGTCTTGGAGTACCCCTTGCCAGTCAGTTTTTCGGGATATCCACAATGAATATGAATGAACATGATTAGCATACACTGCCTCCATTATATGCAAATCTTTCATGCATATTCACTGTGGATACCCTGAAAATCTGACTGGCAAGGGGTACTCAAGGACTGGACTTGGGAAACACTGCTGTAGAGAATAGAATTAATCAATCATACAAGTAGGTGATATCTGACAGTGCTTGGTTCAACCAGTTGTCTCAGAACTCAGTAGTAGTATGAAATTTTGAGCCTGCACAGTCTTTCCAGCATGCAGCTTGGTCTCCTTTGTTAGTTTAAAGTTCACGATTAACTCTTGGAGAGTTGGCTGGGTCATATGCCTGATTAATCCTGCTTTCTATGAAGAATACTATTATAGGTACACAACTTTGTTTTCTTTCTCAAAAAACAAATACAAATAAAAAATTGAGTTAGGCACATACACAAATAAACAAATCCTAAACTCAGGATTGCTCCAGACTCCTAGATAAATATCCCACTGCTGAAGAGCAATGTAGTTCCCTCCTGATGCAAGAGCTGAACAGGTCACAAAGGTGGGTTGTTCAGCATTACTTGACCAAATACATTGTATTAGATGGAAGACTGGTCCAAGCAATAGTGTGGAAATAAAGGTATGAAGCGAGGACCAAGAAGCTGCTTTGTTACAACAGTGGCTCTAATTTGATTAGGCTTAACAGTATTGGTTAAGGGAATATCAGTCTGATCTTAACAAAAAGGAACACACAGAAACTAGCATTGAAACACCAAGGCCATTGGGGGTCTAAGACAACAAAAAGCTGCATAGATTCTCTGATGAACGCTGTCCTTTTTAAGAGACTAAGCAAGAGTTTGTTCACAATCCACAGTATAGAGGGTCTTCTCCCATTGGTGCAAATGAGACTTAGGATTGAAGGCAGGCAGTACTATTTCCTCATTAATTTGAAACCACATAACCAACATGAGCACAACCTTAAGTTAATCCTACAAACTCATCCTATTATAAATGAAATTGTGTATAAGGCTTATGTGACTAAGGCACAAAATGTCACTAACACTTCTAGCCAAAGTAACTACTGCTAGAAAATACTTCCATTTTAGGTTCATCAATGAGGATTCCACTGGCTCAAATAGCTATTCAATGAGAGCATAATAGGGTAAACTATTTAACGGACACCAAGTGAGGTCCTGGCAAGAAGATGGAAAACCTCGTCATCTGGGAGCATATGAACATTTTCCAGAAGGTTTTGTTTGTGACACCAAAATATAATGAGCTGGAGGTTGCAGTCCCAAGAACAAACTACACAACTTCAATTCCATTGAAGCCAGGGATTTGAGGATGGATTGCAAAAGGATATGCCAGACTTGTTTTAAGGCTGTAAAGATTTGAGCCTGCATGGAAGCAGAATTGAGAATCTTGAGAAGAAACAACAGTTCTGTTGAATCTAGGATGGCACTATGAGAATTCTCTCTGTCCTCTGTTGGAATTTGTGCATTGTTTTAGGTATCATGGGGACAGGTGGATAAGCACAGAAGGGTCAAGTCCAGCCTATGGCTTGAGCATACTGTACAAAACAAGTTGAAGACAGGTTCACTGAACTGTAAAGATAGCTTTGTATTCTCATTGTTGACACACAAGTTACCGTATTTTTCGGACTATAAGACGCACTTTTTCCTCCAAAATTTGGGAGGAAAATGGGGGGTGCGTCTTATAGTCCCGAAGGTAGCGAGTTTTGGATCGCCGTCCCCTACTTACGCGATGCCATGTTCCCTGGTGGTCTAGTGACGTCGGGGCAGGAAAGAGCCCCCTCTTTCCTGCCCATCGCGCTGCTCTCCGTGCTCCTGACTGCTTCCTGACGGTCTCGGCGATATTCAAAATGGCCGCCGAGATTCTCGGCGGCCATTTTGAATCTCGCCGAGACCGTCAGAAAGCAGTCAGGAGCACGGAGAGCAGCGCGATGGGCAGGAAAGAGGGGGCTCTTTCCTGCCCCGACGTCACTAGACCACCAGGGAACATGGCATCGCGTAAGTAGGGGACGGCGATCCAAAACTCGGACAAGACGCACCGGAGCACCTAGGTTTTAGAGGAGGGAAAAAGGAAAAAAAATTTTTTCCTATTTCCCTCCTCTAAAACCTAGGTGCATCTTATGGTCCGGTGCGTCTTATAGTCCGAAAAATACGGTAACTTGAATGCCCCAGCTATGAAATACATGTTAGTGTGAGGATCCAATAATCAATATTGAGGCTTAAAGTCATCAGCTAAGTTTGACTGCTAGATGGTTTTGGCTTCTCAGGACATAGGTAGTTGGATGGCTATATGATTATTACATAAACATTAGGGCTGTACATTTAACATGTTAATATAACTTGAATTAAAAAATTTAATGTGATTAACTGCTGCTTTTCTCGCATCTCTCTCTCCCCCATTTTCTCCCCCTCCCACAGTATGGCATCTGATTTATACTCAAAGATAAGAAGTTGTCCAAGGTGGAACTCAGACTATTATATAAGACAGGCGAGGGGGTACCCTGCGGCATCCCACATTGTATCTTCCAGGAATCAGAAATGTCCCTATTCATCTTCACCATATATGTTCTGTGGGTAACAAATACCTCCAACTAACGTCAAACACTACCTGCTATCCCAAAGTCCCTTAGTAATTGTAACAGTATTTGATGTTTCACAAGGTCAAATGTAGATGATAGATCAAAACTGAAGTAAAAGAACACTGGAGTGCTTGTAGCTACATGGGATCTAATTTCTGCTAATATGGTTCCTAACAGAGACTCTGTACTGAAGCCTCTATAAAGGCCAGACTGGGTAGCTTGCAGAATTACATGACATTTCAAATAATCTGAGAGTTGCCCAGCTACTGGTCCCTCTGTCAACTTAGCGAAGAGAGGAATGTTAGCTATTGATGCGACGGTTAGACAGTTCTATCCTTGAAACTGATGAATTTTTAGGTATTAGGGTCAACAATATAGTACCTAAAGAAAAATATTCCTTGGAATAAAATTCACCACTAAAGCAAAAAGCTAGATTAAAACTGCACCATCTGGTCCCTTTAAAAGGTAAGTTGAACAGACATCTAAACCACAATGGGTCTGTACATTTGTGAGAGAAATTTAAGCCATTGTTTTCTTTGAGTAATATATCCTTTAGAGGGTTTACAAGTGAATAGCCAGTCTCCTGTGATTTGTTGGTATATTTTTGAAGTGATATTAAAAAAGTCTGATGTATATTTTAGCCCTTGAGTAATTGCGCTCTCCTATTATTTTTATGCAAAATTAGGAGCTCACTAGATGGACTTTAACTGAAGCTAGATACATTGTTCTATAAGCTCACACCAGAAATTATAAGAATACTTGCTTGTAGTAGATCTGTTTTGAGTTAACGTTTTTACATTATTTCTATTTTTATGACATGACAGTGTTTGATCATCTGTTTGGAAGATATGCATTTTCCTCTATGTTTGTGTTTATTACAATACTTTGAACAATGCCCTTCAAAGGGTATCAGACCAGTTTACAACAAATTAGCAACTCAAAAGAACAAAGAATGAGGAAAAAGGAAAAGAAAAATCTCAGGCCACAGAAGAAGCATCTTCACACACAGTCAATCCCTATAAGTAAGTGGAATATAATAGGCCTTAAGGTGCGATTTAAACTTAGGTAATAAAGACTCAATGTGAAGATACTTAGGCACCAAGTTCCATAACAAAAAGGGCAAAAATGTAAAAAGCAGAATTTTGAGTTGATTTGTGCTGAGACCTTGAAGGAGTGGAGAGGGGAATGATCAAAAGATTATCAGCTTGTGAACACAGGGAAAACTTGGGAGAACAGGGAATCAATGTATTAATGCAGAGGGTAACCCAGTTTTAAATATTTTCAATGTAATAAGAAGTACGGTAAAATTATGTATCATACCTGATAATTTTCTTTCCATTAATCATAGCTGATCAATCCATAGACTGGTGGGTTGTGTCCATCTACCAGCAGGTGGAGATAGAGAGCAATCCTTTTGCCTCCCTATATGTGGTCATGTGCTGCCGGAAACTCCTCAGTATGTCGATATCCAAGCTCCATCCGCAGGACTCAGCACTTAGAGAATTACACCCACAAAGGGACACTCTGCCCAGCTCACCACCGCCGAAACGGGGGAGGGGAATTAACCCAGCTCATCCCCACACAAGTGGGGGAGGGGAATCCGTCCAGCTCATCCCCGCGGAGCGGGGGAGGGACACCACACCCGCCGATGCGGGGGGATCTGGCTTATCCTGCAACCGCAACCGCGGGAGGAGCTGACTGACCCTAACACCGCCGAAGCGGGAGGGGTACAAAGCTGCCCTACAGCCGCACGAAGCGGGAGGGAGCGCCGGCAGAATTTAAGTCTCAATCCAGCCCCGTAAAACGGAGGGGAGAGGAATGCAGCAGCTCACTGTAACACAAATTCGTCTCAACTCTTGAAGAATCCATTGAAAAACTTGAACACGAAGTCCTCCTGAACAGGAACTGAAGACTAAACTTGAACCTGAAATGCAACCAGAATATAAACAATACAGATATCTGGGAGGGGCTATGGATTGATCAGCTATGATTAATGGAAAGAAAATTATCAGGTATGATACATAATTTTACCTTCCATATCATCATGCTGATCAATCCATAGACTGGTGGGATGTACCGAAGCAGTACTCACCCAGGGCGGGACATAGAAATCCCTGACCGCAACACTGAAGCTCCAAACCGGGCCTCCGCCCGAGCAGCCACAGTCAAGCGGTAATGCCTGGAGAAGGTATGGGCCGATGCCCAAGTTGCCGCCTTGCAAATCTCTTCCAAGGAGACGGACCCGGCCTCTGCCATCGAGGCCGCCTGAGCTCTAGTGGAGTGAGCCTTCAGCTGGATAGGCGGCACCTTCCCCGCGGCCACATAAGCCACTGCAATGGCTTCCTTGACCCATCTTGCCACTGTAGGCTTAGCAGCCTGCAGACCCTTACGAGGACCTGCAAACAGGACAAACAGATGATCCGACTTCCGGAAATCATTGGTCACTTCCAAGTATCTGATGATGACTCGTCTCACATCCAGATATTTGAGAGCAGAGTATTCCTCTGGGTAGTCCTCCCTACGAAAGGAAGGGAGACAGAGCTGCTGATTCACATGGAAGCGAGAAACAATCTTGGGCAGGAAGGAAGGCACTGTGCGAATAGACACTCCTGCCTCAGTGAACTGCAGAAAGGGCTCTCGACATGAGAGTGCCTGGAGCTCGGAAACTCTTCTGGCTGAAGTGATAGCCACCAAAAAGACTGCTTTCAACGTCAGGTCTTTCAGAGATGCCCTTGACAAGGATTCAAAAGGCGGCTTCTGCAAGGCTCTTAGCACCAGGTTGAGATTCCACGCAGGCACCACTGAGTGCAGAGGAGGGCGCAGGTGATTAACTCCCTTGAGAAAGCGCACCACATCTGGCTGCGAAGCCAGGGAAGCACCCTTGAGGCGGCCCCTGAAGCAAGCCAGAGCCGCTACCTGGACTTTAAGGGAACTGAGCGACAGGCCTTTCTCCAGACCTTCTTGCAGGAACGCCAACACTGAAGAAATTGGAGCAGTGAAGGGAGAAAGTGAGCCTGCTTCACACCATGCTGCAAAGGTACGCCAAACCCTGGCGTAAGCAGTAGAAGTAGAGCGCTTCCTCGCTCTTAGCATAGTGGCGATGACCTTGTCTGAGAAGCCCTTCTTTCTCAGACGCTGCCGCTCAATAGCCAGGCCGTAAGACCAAAGGGGGAGGGATCCTCCATCACCACGGGACCCTGATGCAACAGGCCCTGCTCCACTGGCAGCCGCAGAGGATCGTCTACTGAGAGCCTGATCAAGTCCGCATACCAGGGACGTCTGGGCCAGTCCGGACCCAACAGGATTATCCGGTCCGGATGCTTTGCCACCCGGTCTAGCACCCTGCCCAACATGGGCCAGGGCGGGAACACATAGAGAAGCTCCTGTGTCGGCCACTGTTGGAGAAGAGCATCTACTCCCAGGGATCGAGGGTCCCGTCCTCTGCTGAAAAAGCGCGGCACTTGGCAATTGGCCGATGATGCCATCAGATCTAGGGTCGGCTGGCCCCAGCGCTTCGTGATGTCCAAGAACGCCTGAGCAGATAGCTGCCACTCTCCGGGATCCAAGGTATGGCGACTGAGAAAGTCCGCCTTGACATTCATGACTCCGGCAATGTGGGCCGCTGACAGCTGTTCCAGGTTCGCTTCCGCCCACTGGCATAGATTCATGGCTTCCTTGGCTAGAGGGGCGCTCTTGGTACCTCCCTGGCGGTTGACATAGGCCACAGCCGTGGCATTGTCCGACAGGACCCGTACTGGCTTCAACGCCAGTACCGGGAGGAACTCCAAAAGCGCCAACCGAATGGCTCTGAGTTCCAGGAGGTTGATAAGACCACTTTGCCTCTGCAGGAGACCAGAGCCCCTGCGCTGTCCTTCCCAAGCAGTGGGCTCCCCAGCCCGTCAAAGAGGCGTCCGTCGTGACGACAATCCACTCCGGGGTCACAAGAGGCATCCCTGCAGACAACTTGTCTGTCTGCAGCCACCAGCTCAGCGCCTTGCGCACTGCTGGGTCCAAGGGAAGGCGCACAGCATAATCCTCCGACACCGGAGTCCAGCGCTGCAGCAGAGAGTGTTGTAGTGGTCTCATATGAGCCCTGGCCCAGGGCACTACTTCCATCGTGGCCGTCATAGAGCCCAACAGCTGCACATAGTCCCAAGCCCGGAGCGGAGAGGCTACTAGGAACTGGTCCACCTGAGCCTGAAGTTTGACAATCCGATTGTCCGGCAGGAACACTCTGCCTACTTGGGTGTCGAATCGAACTCCCAGATACTCCAGGGACTGAGTCGGGCGCAGCTGGCTTTTCTCCCAGTTGATGATCCACCCCAGGGAGCTCAAAAGAGCAATCACCCGGTCCACAGCTTTGCCGCACTCTGCATAAGAGGGGGCTCGGATCAACCAGTCGTCCAGATAAGGATGGACTTGTACTCCTTCCTTTCTCAGGAAGGCCGCGATGACCACCATTACTTTGGAGAAGGTCCGCGGAGCAGTAGCCAACCCGAACGGGAGAGCTCTGAACTGGAAGTGTCGGCCCAGGACTGCAAAACGCAGAAAGCGTTGATGAGGAGGCCAGATGGGAATATGCAAGTACGCTTCCTTGATGTCCAAGGATGCCAGGAACTCCCCTGCCTTGACTGCCGCTATAACAGAGCAGAGAGTCTCCATGCGAAAGTGCCGAACTTTCAAGGCCCGATTGACCCCTTTGAGGTCGAGCATAGGCCGTACAGAACCTCCTTTCTTTGGTACCACAAAGTAAATGGAGTAACGTCCCTTGCCAAGCTGATTTTCTGGCACCGGAACGACCGCACCCAGGCGGATCAGATTGTCCAAGGTCTGCTGCACTGCCACAGCTTTGACCGGAGACTTGCAGGGAGAGAGTACAAACCCGTCTCTTAAGGGTCGGCAGAACTCTAGCTTGTAGCCGTCTCTGATGACTTCTAGCACCCAAGCGTCTGAAGTTACTCTGGTCCACTCGCCCAGAAACGAAGACAGGCGTCCTCCAATCTGCACTGGGCCATGGACCAAGACAACGTCATTGGGTACGAGACCCTGGGGGAGGACCGAAGGGCGTACTACCGGGACGGCGATCTCTGCGAAAGGAATGCTGCTTGGGGGAGAAGTTCCTTTTGAAGGAAGAGGGGACAGAGGAGCCCGACTTGCCCGGGCGGTACCGACGGGCTTCCTGAAACCGTCCTCTGGAGATACCGGGGCGAGCACTGGCCCGAACCCTGACCTCTGGTAACCTCTTGCCCTTAGACGTGCCGAGATCGGTCACAATTTTGTCCAACTCGACCCCAAAGAGCAGCTTGCCTTTAAAAGGCAACTTAGGCAGGCGGGACTTAGAGGCGTGGTCCGCAGACCAATGTTTCAGCCAAAGCCAGCACCGCGCAGAGACTGTCTGAGTCATACCTTTAGCCGAGGCTCTCAAGACATCATACAGTAAGTCTGCCAAATAAGCCAAGCCCGATTCCAGGGCCGGCCAGTCAGACCTCAAGGAAGGATCCGAGGGGGAAGCCCGCTGCACCATCGTCAGGCACGCTCTGGCCACATAGGAGCCGCAAACTGAGGCCTGCAAACTTAAGGCAGCCGCCTCGAAGGACGACCTTAAAGCCGCTTCCAATCTTCTGTCTTGGGCGTCCTTTAGGGCCGTGCCACCTTCCACCAGCAACGCCGTTTTCTTAGTCACCGCAGTGATTAAAGAATCCACGGTAGGCCAAATAAAGGCCTCACGTTCACTTTCAGGCAAAGGATAGAGGCGGGACATAGCCCTAGCCACTTTGAGGCTCGCTTCCGGGACATCCCATTGAGCCGAAATTAAGGTGTGCATGGCATCATGCACGTGGAAGGTTCTAGGCGGGCGCTTCGTCCCCAGCATAATGGCAGAGCCAACAGGGGCTGAGGGAGAGACGTCCTCTGGCGAGGAAATCTTCAAAATGCTCATGGCCTGCAGTAACAGGTTGGGCAAATCCTCTGAGCGAAAGATCCGCGCTGCAGAGGGATCATCCGCTCCATCCGAGCGGGAATCCGTCTCCTCCAAGGAATCCCCAAAGGACCGTTGGGAGAACTCAGATACGCTGCCCTCATCTACATCAGAGGAAACAGCGTCCTCTAAGGCCTGGGAATCCACCCGAGGGCGTTTACTTCCGGGGGCCTCAACCCCGTTATCGGACAAGGGAGAAGGGGCAGCGTTTTGCATAAGGAAGGCCTGATGCAGCAGCAAAATAAACTCGGGGGAGAAACCCCCCAGACTGTGTATTTCAGCAGCCTGGGCCACAGCCCTAGACGCACCCTCAACCGGCGCTCGCAAGAGCGGGGGAGCAACATGCTGCGCATCCAAGATGGCGTCCGGCGCGACACTCCGCGAAGGAGCCGCGCGGGAAGAACGGCGCTTAACTTTAGCCGCTTTTTTGCCGTCGCCCAAATCAAGGGCGGCCATGGCATGAACGTCTCCCAGCTCAAGGGCGGCCCAAGAAGAAGCCGTCCGAGCAGAGTGGCCGGCCAAGATGGCGGAGGGGAGCAGCGGGGGATGGGCGTTTATGGCGGGAAAAACCGCCGCGCCGGAGGAAGACCCGGGACACTGACCGGCCTCCAAACTGACACCAAACAAGGACGAATCAGACTTTAAAACCCCCGCATCCCCGCTAGAAGCGCACACGCGGTCCGGGGAGCGATTCTTTGCGCCCTCGCCCTCCGACGCCATAGGCCACGTGGAGATCAATCGGGGAACCCCCTGCCCGCTATAAAAAGGTAAAAATTACCTGCTTCTCGCTCCGAGCTGTAACGACCTGGTGTCCCAGTGAGTAGCTGCAATAAACGTTTAAATAAACGTCAAAATAAACGCCTTTAAGGACGTCCAAAATTTTTTTTTTTTTTTTTAACGGAGCCAGCGGGAGGGGGGAGAAAAGGAGGGACCTGGCACCACCAGGTTTGCACTTGCTCAAGAAGAGCCCTCAACCCCAGGCACTCAACAAAACCTAAAAATTAGGCTTGGAGGCCTAGCCAGAGCTGCTGCTGTGTGTGACCACCACCTGCTGAGATAGAGAACATACTGGGGAGTTTCCGGCAGCACATGACCACATATAGGGAGGCAAAAGGATTGCTCTCTATCTCCA
Organism: Microcaecilia unicolor; assembly: GCF_901765095.1. Classification (NCBI taxonomy): domain Eukaryota; kingdom Metazoa; phylum Chordata; class Amphibia; order Gymnophiona; family Siphonopidae; genus Microcaecilia; species Microcaecilia unicolor. Next base: position 108,429,409 of record NC_044036.1, read on the forward strand.
CCTGCTGGTAGATGGACACAACCCACCAGTCTATGGATTGATCAGCATGATGATATGGAATTTCTGTTTAAGAAAAGACACTGGCAGGCAATGTGATTCTTTAAGATAATGTGATATACGGTCAGATGGTTTAAGATTATAAATAAAGAAAAGAAATTGATGTATTCTGTACAAACTAATAAGGTAGTTTTAGTTTATTTATTTTTTAACAAAATAATTGATGAACTCAATGTCCATTAGGAGTAAATCTCTTAGTTTTTGTTTAACAGGTTTACCCAAAGATTTTTTGATTGTTCATGTTTCATCCAAAGATATAGCACAATTTTATTTTTATGGAGACTGAATAGTTATTTATATACTAGTAAAAAGGGCCCGTTTCTGACACAAATGAAACGGGTGCTAGCAAGGTTTTCCTCAGAGTGTGTATGAGAATGTGAGAGAGAGAGTGAATGTGCGAGTGTGTGTGTGTGTGTGACAGAGAGAGAGAGACTGTGTGCAAGTGTGTCTGTGAGAGAGAGAGAGTGTGTGAGCATGAGAGTGTGTGCCAGGGCCCCCCCCCCTCCCAGTTCCAGGGTCCCCCTCCCTCCCTCCGAGTTCCAGGGTCCCCTCCCTCCCCTGCATTTTGCTCTCTCCCCTGCATTCATCCATATGCAGGCAACGTCCTCTGTGCCCTGCCCCCTCCATCCCATCCATGTGCAGCATCTCTCCCCTGCCCCCTCCACCTCCCTCCGAGTTCCAGGCCCCCTCCCTCTGTCCCTCCCTCCCAGTTCCAGGGTCCCATGGAACAGGGAGGGAGGGGGGACGGAGAACATTGGAGGAGTGACGTCAGCAGGTGGTTACAATCCCAGTGACACACATGGTAAAATTATGTATAATCATACCTGATAATTTTCTTTCCATTAATCATAGCTGATCAATCCATAGACTGGTGGGTTGTGTCCATCTACCAGCAGGTGGAGATAGAGAGCAAACTTTTGCCTCCCTATATGTGGTCATGTGCTGCCGGAAACTCCTCAGTATGTCGATATCAAAGCTCCATCCGCAGGACTCAGCACTTAGAGAATTACACCCACGAAGGGACACTCTGCCCAGCTCACCACCGCCGAAACGGGGGAGGGGAATTAACCCAGCTCATCCCCGCACAAGTGGGGGAGGGGAATCCGTCCAGCTCATCCCCGCGGAGCGGGGGAGGGACACCACACCCGCCGATGCGGGGGGATCTGGCTTATCCTGCAACCGCAACCGCGGGAGGAGCTGACTGACCCTAACACCGCCGAAGCGGGAGGGGTACAAAGCTGCCCTACAGCCGCACGAAGCGGGAGGGAGTGCCGGCAGAATTTATGTCTCAATCCAGCCCCGTAAAACGGAGGGGAGAGGAATGCAGCAGCTCACTGTAACACAAACTCGTCTCAACTCTTGAAGAATCCAAGTGAAAGAAGAACTTGAACACGAAGTCCTCCTGAAGTAACTGAAGGCTAAACTTGAACCTAAAATTCAACCAGAATATAAACAGTACAGATATCTGGGAGGGGCTATGGATTGATCAGCTATGATTAATGGAAAGAAAATTATCAGGTATGATTATACATAATTTTACCTTCCATATCATCAAGCTGATCAATCCATAGACTGGTGGGATGTACCGAAGCAGTACTCACCCAGGGCGGGACATAGAAATCCCTGACCTCAACACTGAAGCTCCAAACCGGGCCTCCGCCCGTGCAGCCACAGTCTGAGATAGAGAACATACTGGGGAGTTTCCGGCAGCACATGACCACATATAGGGAGGCAAAAGTTTGCTCTCTATCTCCACCTGCTGGTAGATGGACACAACCCACCAGTCTATGGATTGATCAGCTTGATGATATGGAATGGAACGTTGGAGGAGCAAATTATTATATTAGATTCTAATATATTATTATTGAAGCAGACTAATTTGGCATTACTTTGTTTTCTATTTTATAGATTATATATGCATTTTTTTTTAATTCTACCCGAGTTAGGCATCAGCCAAAAAGCGGCCATGTCAACTTTTGTCATCAAAGTTAATTAGCACGGTCATATTCTTTTGTTTGACTGTTTATAATCAATTATAATTTATCCTTTGGTTCCTTCTTTGGTTTATTCTTTTTTCCCTCTGCTACACTGGAGAGAGAGATGGAGGGGCATTTTCAATATGATGTCTAAATCCAACTTTGTAAAGAAAACAGCAGGCAGGGCCAGGAGGGGCTAGAGATGCCAGACCACATGGGGGAGGGGAAAGAAAGAGGGAGAGATGCCTGAGGGAGAGAAGGATGGAGGAAGAAGAGAAGAAGGGAGAGATGTTGGACTCAGAGGGCGAGCGGGAGAGAATAAAGAGAGCAATAATGGCTCTGAGGTAGCGGGGGAAGGAAGGAGATTTGAACCTGGGGGGCAGAAGAAGATATTAGGCCTTTAATAAGTGGTGTAGCCACAGAGGGGCCTTGAGGACCTTCCCGCCTCCCCCCCAACAGAATTAGGCCCTCTTCAAAGTTGCAGTAACTGTTCAATGGCTGGAGGGGTAGCCTAAGCCCCACCAGTTGAAGAAATCCACTGCCTGAGTTACCCCCTTCTTCCTTGTGCATGAACTAAGCATGCTTGAGTGCCAACATCGGTGGCTGGAGGTACGCCGCCAACTTCCTTGTTCTTAAGTCAGTACAAGCAGGAAGGCGGTGGCTTTGGCAACCGATTTTTTCAAATGACAGAGCTTCAGCATGCCCAGCAGCAAAGGTATGATAGCAAAGTGAGAGTGAAGGGAGAGGAAATGAATGGCACCCTAGTCCACCTCTGGGACCCCCATATGGATTGCTGGATATGCCATCTTTATTCAGTTAAAAAAAAAAAAAAGGAAAGCACACATCAGTAAAGAAACAAAACAAAGTATTTCTAATTAAATGCTGTTGCTGAAAAGTACAACAGAACTAACACATTAAAAGTTACACCTAAAAGATGGTTCTTGATTTTTTTCTTAAGGATTGAAAGGATTGCTCAAGCTCACAAATCTAGGGACAAATTATTCCAGAGGCAAGGGGACAGGAAGAAAGACAGAGGATCTCGTGGATTCCCAATGAGCATGCAATGGAGAAGGAAGAACCAATCTATGATCATTGAGAGATCACAACAGTTGCAAAGGGGAATAAGGAATTGTAAAACAAGATAAGTAATCTGGAATACCATCAAATAAGGCCTTGAACATTAGAGATAGAATCTTGAACAGAATGTGGGCCTGAACGGAAAGTCAATGCAATTTCAAGAAAAGTGGAGTGATGAGTCCTGGAGCCTTGCTCTGCACAAAAAAAAGCAAGCAGCTGTGTTCTGCAAGGATTGCAGCCGCTTTAGACTAGATTTAATATACGATTGTATACTGTTTACCAGCTAGATTACTGTACTGAGACTCTACATCCAAATGATGATGAACAGAAGAAAGTTGATGCAGGCTACAAAACCCTAAACGGAGGACTGATGAGATCTGATGGGCAAATGTTAAATGAGAGTCTAAAATGACCCCAAGATATGGGAATGAGTCTACTGGCATGACCGAAGCACCTGAAAAAATTAAGAGAATTGGAAGGTACCGGAGCGTGACAGGTAATACAACAAGATGTGGATTTGACCATGTTCAAAATTAAATGGTTATCTTTCAGCCAAGTTGCTACCTCACTGAGGCAGACTTGTAGAGGGAAGAGATCAATGGACAGAGGACTAGTAACTGAAAGGAAGATATTGAATAAAAGAGGAGACAGGATAGAACCCTGAGGGACACCACATGATAAAGGAAACCGAGGAGAGGTATTACCTGACACAGACACCAAAAAGAATGACCTCAAAAGAGGAGAACCACTCAGACTTGACCTGATATTCCCAAAGCTGATAACCTTCTTATAAGGAGAGAATGATTCACCAAGTCAAAAGCAGAAAACAGATCCAATAGAACCCATAACCAAGTGAGAACGTAGTTCACCGAGAAGAGATGCAATGATGGTTTCCAGGCTATGGCTAATACGAAAACAAGACTGACTAGGGAGTAAAACAAAAACTGACTAGGAATAAGTAAGGAGTTAGTCAAAGAGAACTTTTTTGGTTAGCTGGACCGGATGGTATTCATCCCAGAGTACTGATAGAATTGAAAAATGAACTGACGGAACTATTGTTATTAATATGTAAATTATACTTAAAATCGAGCGTGGTACCGGAAGATTGGAGGGTAGCCCATGTAATGCCAATATTTAAAAAAGGTTCCAGAGGGGAACCGGGAAATTATAGACCTGTGAGCCTGACATCAGTGCCTGGCAAAATGGTAGAGACTATTATAAAGAACAAAATTACAGATCATACTCAAAAGCATAGATTAATGAGACAAAGCCAGCATGGAGTTAGTGAAGGGAAATCTTGCCTCACCAATCTATTACATTTCTTTGAAGGGATGAACAAACATGCGGATAAAGGCAAGCCAGTTGATATTGTGTACCTGGATTTTCAAAATGTGTTTGACAAAGTACCTCATGAAAGACTCCAGAGGAAATTGGAGAGTCATGGGATAGGAGGTAGTGTCCTACTGTGGATTAAAAACTGGTTAAAGGATAGAAAACAGAGCATAAGGTTAAATAGTCAGTATTCTCAATGCAGAAGAGAAGATAGTGGGGTTCCTCAGGGGTCTGTGCTGTGACCGCTGCTTTTTAACATATTTATAAATGATTTACAGATGGGAGTAACTAGTGAGGTAATTAAATTTGCTGATGACACAAAGTTATTCAAAGTTGTTAAATTGCGAGAGGATTGTGAAAAATTACAAGAGGACCTTACGAAACAGGGAGACTGGGCGTCTAAATGGCAGATGATGTTTAATGTGGGAAAGAGGAACCCGAATTATAGCTACATAATGCAAGGTTCCATGTTAGGAGTCACCGACCAAGAAAGGGATCTCGGCATTGTTGTTGTTGATATGTTGAAATTCTCTATTCAGTGTGCTGTGGCAGCTAAGAAAGCAAATAGAACATTAAGTATTATTCGGAAAGGAATGGAAAACAAAAGTGAGGATGTTATGATGCCTTTGTATCGGTCCATGGTGTAACCGCACCTCGAATATTGTGTTCAATTCTGGTCACCGCATCTCATAAAAGATATAGTGGAATTAGAAAAGGTACAGAGAAGGGTGACTAAAATGATAAAGGAGATGGGACAAATTCCCTATGAGGAAAGGCTGAAGCATCTAGGGCTCTTCAGCTTGGAGAGGAGACGGCTGAGGGGAGATATGATAGAGGTCTATAAAATAATGACTGGAGCGGAACGGGTAGACGTGAATCGTTTGTTTACTCTTTTCAAAAATACTATGACAAGGGGGCATGTGATGAATCTACAAAGTAGTAAATTTAATATGAATCTAAGCAAGTTTTTCTTCACTCAACGTGTAATTAAACTCTGGAATTTGTTGCCAGAGAATGTGGAAAAGGCGGTTAGCTTGGAGGTTTAAAAAGGGTATGGATGGCTTCCTAAAGGAAAAGTCCAGAGACCTTTATTAAATTGACTTGGGGAAATCTACTGCTTATTTCTGGGATAAACATCATAAAATGTATTGAGTTTTTCTGGGATCTTGCCAGGTATCTGTGACCTGGATTGGCCACTGTTGGAAACAGGATACTGGGCTTGATGGACGTTTGGTCTGTCCCAGTGTGGCAATACTTATGTACTTAAATGTTAAGAGTCAAAACTGGGGGGCAGCTAGATGGTACAAACTGCATCTAGAGCAGGCTTCTTCAACAATGAACTGCAGCAACTTCCTAATCATATAGGAATGGATTCAGTAAATAGCACACAAAATTGGGCCCTGAAAAAAAATCGGCACGAAGTGCTATTCTATAAAGGGCATACGCCCTTTATAGAATATTACTTAGGCGCAGATATTATGCCTTATGGCACCAGAGTTATGCCTGCTAAACCCAAGTTAGGTGCGCTGGGGCCGTATTCTATAATTACACGCATACTTTTCAGAAAGCCTCTGATGCACCCTAGCCATGCCCCCTTTTGAGATACGTGTGTTGAAGTGCCATGCCTTACAGTACAGCCAGATGTGAGTGCAAATGTTATTGAGTGCCAATTATCAATAATTGGTTCTTAGTCAATTATTGTTAAGCTTATTAATCAATTAAGTTGCATCCATATCTTGGGTACATGTCTAAATTTAGGTGTGCAAATCAAGACGCCATATATAGAATCTGGGAATAATGTTATGGACACAACATCTGAGTAGCATCTGAGCCACACTGAACTTGCAATGTACAGATCAATAACTGTTTTAAGATGATTTACATATGTAACATGCCTTTATGACTGAAATAGCATTACAGAATTATTGTGCAGGAAAGAGAAAGGGGATGGGATCTGATATACCGCTTTTCTGTGGTTACAATCAAAGCAGTTTACATATTTATATACAGGTACTTATTTTGTTCCTGGGCCAATGGGAGGGTTAAGGGTCTTGCTCAGAGTCAGAAGGAGCTGCAGTGGGAATAGAACTCAGTTCCCCTGGTTCTAACGCTGCACTAACCATCAGGCTACTGCTACAAAAAGTTGCAGTAGGACTTGAACCAGAAGCCTTTGAATCTCTGCAGGAGGCTGCTCTAATCACTAAGAAATTACATCTTGCCCATCTTCTCTTTCCTCGAATCTCTCCAGACCACTCCCGACAAGTGAATATATGTTTGCCTACTGGCAGATGGCAGACTGAGGACTACTGGATGTGTGACATCAACCATGAAGGGTCCTGTGAACCCTGAATCAGCCAGTATTTCTATTGACCAATCAAGATGGTAGAAATCGAGTCAGGAGAGAAAGCAAATAACCAAGAAGATCTGGGAACGGAGTTTCTGAATCTGTGTTTCCAGGAGGAAGACTTTGCCCTTGCAAGTATCGATGCAGACTCCCAAATACTCTAACTCTTGAAATGGAATCAACAAGCCTTTGGCCAAGTTCACCATCCACTGCATGTGCTGCAATGGCTCAACCACCTGGGTGGTGGAACTCCTGCTTTCCTTTAATGATTTTGCCCAAACCAATTAATCGCTCAGGTGAGGATGAACGAGCACACACTCTTGGTGGCCTACTACAACCACCATGACCTTGACAAAGGGACTGGGAGCCATAGCCAATCTGAATTGGTAATGCTGATCCAGAATTGCAAAGTGTAGTCCAATAGTCTGGGTGGATAGGAAAGTGAAGATATGCTACTGAAAGATCCAAAGGAGTGAGGAACTTCAGAATCTCCATGAAAGTTGGTTACTTGCAAGGCCCTGTTGACCTTTTTGAGATACAAGATGGGATGAAAGGTAAACTCCTTTTTGGGCACTATACAATAGACAATCTGCCAGAACCTTTTTCTTCTCAAGGTAATGGTACAATCACCTCTAATTCCAGCAACCTGTCCAAAACAGTTTATGTGACTGTGAGAATAGGAGCCAACTTTTCAAAATTATTGGGGGTGCTAAGCCCAATGGAAATAACCCTTCCCTGGACCCATAAAAGGAAGTTTCTCAATACTGGGGGTGCTCAAGCACCCACAGCACCCAGAGTCGGCTCCTATGACTGTGAGCGCCTTTTGTAGTGACTGACAGGGAGACTCTAGGAAGGCATTTGCGAATGGAGGACAAAATTCAAGGGCATAGTTCTCAGTCTCTATCTGCTGGTAGGAAACCATATACTCACTTGTTTAGGACTGGTCTGGAGACAGAGAGAAGAAAACAGATTTTAAAAATGGAAATTAAATGCATGCTAACGATACTGAAATTCCATATTGCACATAACCTATTCCAGAATTTTGCACACCACAGTAGTGTGTGTTTCTTTACCTGTTATCTGCAGGTAACCTCTGGAAACAGCAGAACAACTACATTTAACTGTAAATTTAATATACATTTTCAAAACTATCTTACTGTGGGAGGTCGAGCAGTCATGGGTCCAAAGGGTGTGGGTAGATTCATTTTATTCATAAGATGTAGAACCTAAAAGATGTTGATAAAAATAACTTAAAGAATGTTTTTGAATTTTGTATTTATTATACAATTCACATGGGTTTTTAGAATACAATTATGAGCCATAATACAACAGTAGATGGCACTGTCACATCACAGCAAAGTACACATTGCTGTAATTAAATATACCCCTTTCAATACATTAAAGCTGATATTCAGTATCAGTAAAAATTTAAGATTAGAAAACTGATCTTTTGTTAGCATAGCTCAGACCTAAACTGGAGAAAATGATATCCTTTATAAGTTACACTGATATTTATAATACTGTACTAGCACATAAAACATTTGTAAATTTCTATTTACGGAAAACAAAAATAATCTGAAGTTACCTGAACATAGAACTTTGGCACACTTGCCAATGTATTAGCTATATTTGTCAGAACTGTACTTGAAGGTGGAGGATACAGATATTTCAATAAAGAATTCATAGAAAATGTCAATCTGAAAAAAAGAATACGATAAATATAAACATACAGATACACTAAAATAGGCAAAAAGCCTTAATATTAGTTTTAGTACCTGCTTTGAATAATTATATAGATTGTGAGGGGAATTTTATAACAATTCTCTTAATTTCTGCTGCCAATATGAGAATGTTATAATAATTTTGAAAGAAAAATTTTCCCTTTTGAAAATTAACCTACATGACCTTATTTACATCTACTATTTAGTACAAACTTCAGAAAGTTTACATGCACATTTGAGAAAATCCAAAAGTATGAATGTAAGAGAAAACCCACTTCACCCCCAGAAACGCCTCTGCTCTCTATAAGAAGTATGGGTCAAATGGCATTACATTCATCTCTCTACTTGCACAAAATCCAAGCAATTTGATGACGTCATTTCCATGGTCAAAACAGTTTATGTGAAAAAGTGGCTTTCAATATCAATCCCTTACAGACCTAAGGTACATTAACATCAGTTATTACTGCACATTAATTAGCTTGCATTACCAAGAGTGCATGGGCAAGTTAGAAGCAACTAGAAAAGCCAGGTTTGTACAAGCCATAATCCTCTGGATCATCCTGCCAACGAGAGATCAAGGAACAAAGATAAACATTTTAGTGGCCAAGGTTGGGCGAGAGTATCTATCCCCATTGTTCCTAGTCCTTTTCGCCAGCTGTGAGGAACTAAGGCCAGTGCCAGGAAGACTTCTATACAACAAGATGGATCAGGAAAGGCTGTATTGATGGCAACTCCAATAGTTGGGTCGTAAGGACAGCGCTGTGACCCAAAAATAGCAGAGAGACATATCAGGATCAAATATACATATTTTATACCACATTCATTGACTCAGCAGTAAGGTATCACGTAGTAACTGTGCGGTAATCGTCTACATGTGTAGAATGATGATTACCGCCCGGTTTCTGCCACGAACTAGAAAACAAAAATTATTTTCCGGCACGCGTAAAAAACGAAATTACCACCCAGGCCACGAAGTAGCTCATTGACGCATGCTGGGTGCGTGTAGGTGCCTAAGTGGCTTAGTAAAAGAGCCCCTCAAAGAGTACCTGCTCAAATCATTTGCTTTGGAAACTCTCTTGAGGGTCTGTACATTCCTGATAAAATAATTTCCTTAATTCTCAGGCTTTCCTTCCAGTTGTATATCAGAAATTACAAGAAAACAGACTGTGCAATTAATGAAGGGAAGGGAGTGAGAATGATCCCCCACTTCTGAGGTTTTTAGACCCAGCTTCGTATTCTCTCTACCCTACTCCCCAGGGTTCCATCCAGAGATCTGCTATGCAGATTCATTACTGTGGAATTCTTTACCTGAAGAATTCAATAGTATTTCGTGTTACTCTATTCACAAGGTGTTGAAAACTTGGTTGTTTAAAAAAGCTGTTTAAAAAAAAAGCTTTGGATTGAGCACTTGTTGATATTATGACGACGTATATTATGCTCAACAATGTGTCAGTTTATTTTTTTTTAGATGTTTTATTGTATTAGCTGATTATATATATACTTTTATTGCAAACTGCCTTAAAACTGGTTCCATTAAGCAATATATTAAATTAATAAATCAAATCATAGACTCCTGTGACCCTTCAGGAGAGGTATTCTTCACCAATCTCAGCATCCTGATGGCAGGACCTTGCCCACTAAGGAGAGACATACCCAAAGAAGAGAAGGAAGCTGGGAAGACTGCTGTAAAGAACAAACAACCTGGTGAAGAGTGAACATAAAATCCACAGGTGTAACACACAATGCAGGACTTTTGTTACTGTTGACTTAGCAGGTCCTGATTCTCAACACAGTTTGAAAGGCGGGGTGGGGGGGGAGAGGAAGCTTGGCAGCATGTGGCAGCTCAGCAAGCCTGCAAACACAAAATAGAGGACTTTCTCTCTGATGCATTTAATCCAGTGGTATCATTCTGCCTTGCTGATTCATAGGTGAAACTGTGCTTTTTCCTGGGAAGTCTCTCTGTACTTGCTGTGACAAGATCTCCCGTGGAAAAGAACAGCTCAGGAAGCAAGGACCGGATGTGCTCATAGATGTCAGACAACAGGAAAAGCCGAGGTTGCAGATCCGCTGGGGTCGATACGGGAGCAGGATCTCGGCTGCTCGCAGAAAGGTTAATTAGCACCTCCTGTATGGAACGAGAGATGTCTTCTCAGCACAGACGCTTCTCGGGTGCCGAATGCCTTGATGTCCAGGAGCTCCAACATGTGTCAAGGGTGACCAAAGACGATAATTCTTGGCTTTCACCTGAAGCACATCACCGAGACTCCTCGGTGCAGACATCAAATCGTCACATCGCCTCGGGGTCGGATCCAGCAACGGATGGTCCCGGGGGGCCTGCACATGAGGCCTCGAGACAGGTGGAGACCCACTCGACACCTCACTGCTCCCAGTGTCTAAGAGTCTCGAAGCAGCCATGCTTACAGACGCTCCCAATGACGATGTGATGCTCCACGTTGATGCTGATGAAGACATCGAGGAACCGGACTTGGCTCCAAAACTCTTCTCTTGTTGAGCCTCTCAGGAAACCTGGGCACTCTTCTTCATGTGAAGATAGACAACACAGTTACAAGGGCTATGGTCGGGCCTAAGACACTGCAGACACCACGAATGGGTATCCTTTCCAGACTGTTCAATTGCACCGAGTACAAAGCTTGAAGCCACTGTGAGTCTTCGTGGACATGGACAGGAAAACCTCGTTGGACAACTTAAACGACTCGATGGTGCCTAAAAAGGGGCAAGGCACAGAAAAAGGCGTACTAAAAAGAATGTTGTACTATGAATATAGGCAATTCCACTATAGCAAAAAATGAGGGCAGTTGTTGATTTGCATGACTAAACCATGGCTAGTTTCTACAATTATGGAAGCAATTCAAGGAAGGTATAAGTGTATGTTGGGTTGTGGGGGGGGGGGGGGGGGGGGGGGGAAGACCATAGTGAGCCAACTAATCCTTATTATCTATTCCCTCCTTTCAAGGACAACAGAACATCCTTCTGGCCTCTCCCCTCAAGCTCTCTACTTGCCGATGCTGTGTTGAGAAAAATATTGGTGTTGCAACGGCCTTGTGGCCCACCCTATTCCTCCATTTGATATTTGGGAGTATGAAGAGATGCGATAAAAGGAGAACCAGTGAATTAATTGTCTAGGGAATGAAAAGGGGGTCAGCCCACTGCTGCAAGGCAGAGATGATTTACTTTGGGAGGTGAGCCAATTCCAGGCTGCATCACCAGTAGGCCAAAGAAGCCCAGACATTTTATTTATTTGGTTCACTTGTATCCCACATTTTCCTAGATTATGCGGGCTCAATGTGGCTAACAAAGTTACTAGAAAATTACATAATACAACAGGATAAAATTGTTCCAGAAAAAAGTGTCAAAGTACAGAAGCAGCTTAAATAAGAGAATACGGATGGGAATACAGGAGCAACAAAGGGAAGCAGAAAGAAGGTAAAAAGCGGGAAAACAAACAAAACGGACTTATAGCTTTTGATGACTTAAGTTGCAGTGTAACCCATTGTGCTAAACAGTTGCACAGATAACTCACTTTCAGTGGAGAATGTTTAAGGCTGGTGTCGTGATCATTGGTAGCCCTAGTAAACTCAGTCTTGTATTATCACACCTGCCACTTTCCCAGGGCTTTCGTGAATGACGATTAGTGTGAGAAGTGGAAGCCTTCTACTAAAACTGGCATGCTCGAATCAATGCATTGGACAGACCTATGTATCAGCTATTTTTTCTTTCAGCTCTTATGACAGATTTGTAACTCATGTTCCAGAGGGCTTAGGGAGTGAGAAGGAGGGGTACACTGATACTCTAGGAGAAGTCAGCCTTTGAATTTGTTCTGAAAGTGTACCATACCTCCTGCTCTTCTCTTTTAAGAGATTCATACTCTGCTGGTCATCCTGGAACTGATGTTGGACCCCCATGAGTAGAGATAGAGATTAAATCAAAACGCAGTATCTGGAGCATATCTCTAGGAGATTTGAGAGATCTGGCACAAATACCTTGTGTACTGGTACCCCCAGCTATACTTCTGATAGCCAAATACTGTATATATCATATTATATACTATTAGTGTCACATCTTGCTAGCAGTCTAGTTCACCCCCTCTCAAAAGGGGTGGCTAAATGAGGTCACCAAACATAAAAATACCTCCACATTAAAACATCCATATTTCAAAAAATTCAAACTTCAACTATTTTTTTTAGAACTTTATACTTCAAACTATCTTGACTCAATGAATTTCCATACGGAAGAGTACAATTTAGGTGTACTTTATAGAATAAGACTAAATTTCCACACGGGTTACAGAATATGCGAGCACCCATATCCTCAACTAAATTACGTCAAGTAAAACACTGTGTAAATGCCAATGCATAAATTAGGCGCAGACCAGGTGTATTCTACAAACGCACATAGATTTATATAGTACATAAGTACAGAAGCACTGCCACGCTGGGAAAAGACCAAAGGTCCATCAAGCCCAGCACTCCGTCTCCGACAGCGGCCAATCCAGGCCCCAAGAACCTGGCAAAACCCCAAAATTTAATAACGATCAATGGACTTTAGAAACTCACAACCCGCCCATGGCCTCCTTTCCACTTATGCAACTGAGAATTTACATGCAGCACGTTATAGAATACGCCTAGACAGTTCTATGCCTAAATTCTAATTAATGCACATTAGTGTTAATTGTTTGTTAATTGGCAATTATCAGTGATGACTGGCTTAACCAAGTAGCTTACGTGCACTGTTATGGAATACACTTCGATTTCCTCTTGGAAATCTATGCACAATACACAGAATCAAGTAGATAGCCTGTGCACTAAAAAAAAAAAAAAAAAAAATTACAGATGCACTTTTCACAAGAGTTTAAAATGAAAATGTAAAATAGGTATAGAAACTCATATAAAAGGTCTTTCAAATATGTCTCAGTTTTATCAAGTGGCTTTTATTAATAAATCATACAGCGAACATAAATGAATACTGAATTGACTGGAAAGTTCTGCTTACAAACATCCTTATCCTTGTAAACCTTTTTTTTAAACTAAGGCTGCATTTTGATAAAAATGTAAATCGCAAATAATTGCACTGAATCGCATGATTAAAGGTATGTTAATTTCCCCTCCCCTAATGCAGTTTATTTAACCCTGTAGCCCTAATTAACCCTTTAGTGTCCAATATGGGAACAGAATGATGGGGACATTGGACACTATTAAAGAATAAAAAATAATGGAAAGATAAGAAATACAAATTGACAAACTGCAAATTAAAAAAAAATCTAAAAACAGCACACAGAACAGCTATAAACAGTTTTCACAGTCTATTTCAGAAATGCAGCCCTATTAAAAACCTGATCTGTATGAACACTTTTATTCTGTAAAGTGTTTATCCAAGTGTTTAGGTTCAGAGAGAACCTAAATGGCTAAAACAAATCAGGAAAAAATTCCATTATAGACTAACCCATGACTTGGAGCAATTCCACACTCTATTGTTGGATGCTGTGGTTCTTTAATTTCTTTCTCTTCTTCATCTGGTTCATCAGAACTAGGCACAAACACAGAGTTGTAAGTTTAAAAACAAATTCACGTTAAATGTGAAAGACAAAAATATCAAGTGAAATGTTCACATAGAAACAAATATGCTTTGAATCTTTGCAGCTCGCAATTCATTTCCAGTGAAATTGTACGATAATTCTTGAATTGTCAACCTCTAAAAGAAACATATGTTCAAATAATTCATCTGAAAATAAAACACTAAAACCACAGACAATGGCACACATCTGCAGTTCCACAGGCTGCTTTATGCATTAGACTGCTCCTGAACTTACTAGAGTATGACAAAGCTATGGTGCTTATTTTAGAAGCTCTATTCAAGTTTTGGAGGCCATAAATCAGCACTTAGCTATCTATGCATGACAGACAAGTCTATAAAGCTGAGATATAGATGTCTAAAACTGCAGTGTGTCCAAACGGCAATGGAGTGGGGTGGGGGCAGGTTTTGGACAGGACTAGGGCAGCCCCCCCAAAATAGGTATATATTCCCCATTTCAGAAGGGAGAATAAACACCTATGTTCAAAAAGATGGGCATCAGAAGTTAGACCTACTACCCAGGACATCTATGGTTTAGAAAGGTGCTCCACTAGTAGAGAGATTGAGGAAGGTCACATCAATCCCCCAATGGTTGGTACCCCACCCACTCCTAAGCATTACTGGCAAGGGATAACGGTGTCTGGTCCACGTCTGCGTTCCTGCTGCCCTACCAAGCTTCTGCTCCCTCTCAGCTTTGTTTTATTTGTTTTTTAAACAAATTTTAGTCTCCCTAGTTAAAACATAGGGAATAAAGAGAGCCAAACATGCTATTTTTATTTTTTTTATTTCTATGTTGTGCTGTGGAAGCCAGGGGGAGTGGAGAAAACTTACACCTCGTCCTCCTCGCAGAGGTCCCGCAGGGACCGCTGCCAGCATGCCAGACTGAGTTAAAACCCATGGGTTAAGGCATACAGCAACTCCATTGAGGTAGGGTCTGTGACTGAACCTCAGGTGCTAAGGCCCCTGACTCTTTACCTCAAGAAGCACATGCCTATCTCCTTTATCTTACTGTGCCAGCCTAACTTATCTGTTAGAGGTAAAGAAATAGTGAAGTATTCCAGCCTGACACTGGAATAGATCAGTATCACTACCGCCATCTGCTGGTACGACGATACAACGCAATGGTTTGAACTGACTTAAGCTACTCCTCCACTCTATTGCAGAAACAATATAAAAAGAGACCTTACTACAGCTTGAAATACTGAACGATTATGTACAATGTAGTTTGGCCTATGTTCTAAGGAACAATAATTTTTTTAAAATAAATCCTTCCAGAAAAAGACTTACCCTGGTTAAAGGATGCGGGTTAAACATTCTTTAAGACACTGTTATCCCACTATCACTTCTGCCTTTAAGCTTCAAAGTAACGTCTCATATTTACTTTTATACAGTTCACTACATTCTCTGCCTGAGACCATTAGTTATCTGGTAACAGCCAGTAGGGTATACATGTGTATATCCCATCAACTTTCATCTTCCTATCAGTCATCCTCCTTACAAAATAAGCCACATTAAAATAAGTGACTCAGAAGCAGTACTGTACTCTAGGCAATATGGGGTTTATTTTAGGTAAAAAAAAAAAAATAGTGAAGGCTTCCAGTAATGCCATGTAAAAAGAATATTTCCAAGGGAGAACTTTTAAATAACCTATGGGGGGGCATAGTGCCTCTACAAACTTTGAGGTTCCAAGTTGCTCATTTTTCCATTAACTCTGGACACATAATATATGAAAACTATTCAAGAACCAAATAACTCTTAATTTCTACAATATATATATATTCCTCTTTAATCTTTTAAGAGCCAGTATTCATTTCCATTACTATAGAGTTTGTCTTTAACTACATGTATTCATCAACCGTAAAATGCATGGCATCCATTAGAATTTATAATAACTTGCTTAATAATAAATTTAAAGCAAAGAAACTTAATATTTTATGCAATCTGCCAACAAACCTGCTTCTTTACTTTGAAACCCTGAAGGATATAATCTCAAAAATGGTTTAATATATTTAATTATGTAGCTAGCAGGTAAGTAAAATTTGCCTACTTTCTGCAACACCACTTCACTCATACTATTTCAGTCCTACAGTATATTTTAAGAATTAAATCAAGCCAAATCACTTAAAATCAAATATAAAACTTTGTTCACTACTATTCAAAATAAATTTAAAAAACGACATACCTTTTCTTTTTCTCAGAATATGTAGGTTGATCTTGTAATTGAACATGATCTTGTCCCTTTGCAAACTCAACAACTAAGGTGTGACCTAAGAGTTTCAATTGATGTAATCTGGACAAAGCCTTAAATTAAAAAGAGAGAGAACAATTAAATAAGAACACTAAAACCAATCAGAAATCTATACATATCTTAAAAGCAACAGTGCTTCCTAGCTTTGTTTTTTATTGTTGGCAGAAATACTATCATATCTAAATCTGATATAACAAAAGAAGGTGAAATATAAACGTACTTGCCTCAGATTAGTCCAGACAACTGGGCTATGTCCCCCTGCCAGTAGATGAAGACAAACAAAAAAAAAAGCTCTGAGCTGAAATCACACCCTTTAAAGGGGGTGGTGCTGCCTTCAGCTCCTCAGTACTATATAACAAAATCCAAAACAGCCAAAGGCAATCATTTTGCTTTGGGTTTCTAGTTTACCTCCAAAGGAAAACTTGATGCAGTCAATTTTTTCACTTCATGGACACTAGCCTGGGAATATGAATAAGAACTATGACTAAGAACTGGGACAGACTCATGTAGGTCTCAGCCTAAATTATTACATAAAGATCTACTATCCTGGAGATTATGAGCTGCAGAAAGGGACCATTCTCAGGACGAATTTGGAAATGGAAAATTTGGATACCAGGAATGAAGTCTTAAGTCCCTGGCATCTAAAGCTACAAAACAACGGTGGTTCTTAAGAGACAAAAGAGACTTCCCTGTGATTCAGAAGCTGAGAAAGATTAATTTGTTTTGCAGGATAGTCATCCGTCAAAGGCAGTGCTCACCATCTTTCTGTAGTTGTGACCCCATTTTGCATGGCCATAGAAAGCATAGTACTCCATAATGTCCTATAGAGCACCTGCCCATGCTGAGACCCAAAATCCCAAAATGCAGGTTTCAGCACCTCATTTGGAACCATGACCCACAATGTGTGAAGCTCTGGCAGAAGGGTATCATACATGTAGAATCCTGACTGCAGCTGACCTTTCCTATTTATTGCATTTGTACCCCACATTTTCCCACCTATTTGCAGGCTCAATGTGGCTTACAGAGTATTATTATGACATAGCCATGAGAGGATCTTAGATATATTCGGTGGTAGGACGAAGATATTTGAAGAAAGAGAAGGGGGTGTTAAATAGGGTGATGTAGGAGGTGTAATTAGCTGTGTGGGTAGGTTGTGTGGTGATTTGTGTCTTTAAGGGTTCTTTTTGTAGGCTCTATTGAAGAGATGTGTCTTCAAAGATTTGCGAAAGTTGCTTAGATTGTCCATAGTTTTTAGGGCTGGGGGTAACGCATTCCATAGCTGTGTACTTCTGTAAGAGAAGATAGTGGCGTATGCTTGCTTATATTTAAGTCCTTTACAACTGGGGAAGTTCAGATTGAGGAATTTGCGGGCTGATCTCTTGGCGTTTCTGGGCGGTAGGTCCACTAGGTTAAACATGTAAAGTGGGGCATCTGCGTGAATGATCTTGTGTACGATCGTGCAGATCTTGAATTCGATGCGTTCCTTGAGTGGTAGCCAGTGAAGTTTCTCTCTTAAGGGTTTTGCACTTTCGTATTTGGTTTTTCCAAATACGAGTCTGGCTGCGGTATTTATGGCTGTTTGGAGTTTCTTAATAGTCTGTTCTTTGCAGCCAGCGTACAGAGCGTTACAGTAGTCCAGGTTACTTATTACCATAGACTGTACCAGGGTACGGAAAATGTTTCTCGGGAAGAAAGGCTTAACTCTTTTGAGTTTCCACATCGAGTTGAACATCTTTTTGGTCATGTTCTTCACGTGGGTATCGAGAGTGAGGTTTCGGTCGATGGTAACTCCGAGAATCTTCAGGTTTTCTGAGATAGGAAGGGTGCAGTATGGTGTGGTAATAGTGGAGTAGTTGTTTGTGTTGTATTGAGAAGTGAGTACTAGGCATTGAGTTTTTTCTGCGTTGAGTTTTACCTGGAATGAATCTGCCCAGGTGTGCAAGGTTCTGAAGCCTTGGTTGATCTCGTTGGTGATTTCGTTTAGATTATGTTTGAACGGGATGTAGATTGTGACATCGTCTGCGTATATGTAAGGGTTAAGGTTTGGCTAGTGGTATCATCATTAGGTTGAAGATGGTAGGTGAGAGGGGGGATCCTTGAGGAACTCCGCATTCCGGTGTCCATGGAGGTGATCTTTCGGCATCTGTTATTACTTGGTAGGATCTGGTAGTGAGAAATCTCTCGAACCACTTGAGGCCTGGGCCTCCGACTCTGAAGTATTCTAGTATATGAAGTAATATTCCATGATCAACCATGTCGAAGGCGCTTGACATGTCAAATTGTAGTACGAGTATGTTCTTACCAGTTGCAATTGTTTTTTTGAATGAGTTCATTGCTGCCACTAGTAAAGTTTTGGTGCTGTGATTTGATCGAAATCCTGATTGTGACTCATGTAGAATTGAGTGTTTAGTTAGATATTCAGTGAGTTGTTTCGTACCTATGCCCTCCATTATTTTGGTTATGAGCGGAATAGATGCAACTGGTCGATAATTAGTTAGGTCCATTGTGCTTTTCTTAGCATCTTTTGGCAAAGGAGTGAGTAGGATGTTTCCTTTATTCGTGAGGAATAGACCATTTTGGAGTCTGTGGTTTACTTGGTCCGTAAGGTCTTTCTTGAATTGTTTTGAGGCGGCTCTTATTAGGCTAACAGGGCAAATGTCTAGTTTGCATTGAGATTTGCCATATTTTTTAAGCCATTGTGAGAGTTCATCTACTGAGATTTTGTTGAAGTTGGTCCATGAACGATCAGCTGGGTATTCCCCAGGTTTTGGATCTAGGCAATCAAGGATGCTTGTATGATCAGTGGTATTAGTAGGTATCATGCGTCTGAGTTTTATAATTTTTTCGTTAAAATATTTCGCTATGTTGGTAGCGGATGGGGTGTCTGTGTTGTTAGAGGTAACCGGTGTAGTGTTTAGGAGTTTGTTCACGAGTGAGAAGAGCTTATGTGTATCCTTGTAGTTTGGTCCTATTATGGTTTTGTAGTACATTCTTTTAGTTTGTCTGATTTTGTATTTGTATTTTCTTTGCAACTGTTTCCAGTCGTTAAGAGTGAATTCATCTTTTTTCTTGCTCCATATTCTTTCCAGTCTTCTGACCTGTGTTTTTAGGTCTTTCAATTTTTCATTAAACCATGGTATGGAGTTTTTTCTTTTAGAGGATTTACTTTGGAGCGGTGCTATACTGTCTAGTATTGCTGTGCATCTGTTGTCCCATTCTTGTAGAAATTGGGGTGAGTCTGTAGGAGTTGCTCATTCGTCAGTATAAAGTTCTTGCCAGAATGTTAGTGGGTCTATTTTGCCTCTTGTGGTATAGGTTCTTTTTTCTTGTTTTCGTTGTGACCCTTTTGTTTTCCAGGAGAGGGAGGTATTTGCTTTGTAATGGTCTGACCATTGTGTAACTGTCCATTTTGTGTCTGTGATAGTGAGGATGGGCTCTGATGAAAATTTGTAAGTTATAATGTCTAGTGTGTGTGTCCTTTTTTGTAGGTGGGTTGCCTATTAGGCCAGTGGAGCTCCCATAGTTGGATGAATTCCTTGCATTCGTTTACGTTATTTATGTTAGTGTCTTCAAGGTGTAGGTTAATGTCCCCTGCTATGAGGAGGTTCTGGGAGGACACACAAGTGTTTGATATGAAGTTCATAAAGTGTGTTTGTGAATCTTGCCAGTTGCCCAGGGGGCCTGTAGAAAATGATTAGGTTTAGTTGATCAAGTAGATCGGGGTGGTTGATTCTAACTGAGGCTATTTCAAGTTGGGGTAGGATGGATTCTGCTGTTGTAGTAACTGTGAATTGTGATTTATAGATTATTGCTATGCCTCCTCCTCTTTTTCCTTCTCTTGTCCAATGGGTAATTTTGTATCCTGGTGGACATAGTTCTAAGATTATTGGGTCTTTGGAATCATGGATCCATGTTTCGCTAATGATTAGGAAATCAAGGTGGTCTTCCGTGATCCAGTCGGTCAATGTTGTGGTTTTCTTGTCTACTGATCTGGCATTAGTGTAACCTATTTGCATTCGTTGGTATTGTTCTTTTGTATTCAGGTTTGTGGTAATATTTATTAGTCTTCTTTCTCCTTGATGTGATGGTTTGGAACGTTCTCGCTTTCCTATTCTTTGATGGGGTTCCTGGATGCTAGGTTTTTCATGGTCTTCTTTGTCTTTTTGGGTGTGCATGTTGTGTTCGTGATTTGTTTGTGGATTATGAGGCTGTGATTGTCTGTGTCTGGGGTTGTAGGTGCCTGTTGTAGTAGGGTGAGGCAGTAAATGGTTAGGAGTATTTTACTGGTGTTCATATCAGTGTTAGTATGTACGTTAGTTTGTGTGTTTAGAATGTTAGGGGTTTGGCAGTCATGTGAGTCAAGATCTAGGTCAGTGTAAACATTATATTTGGGACAAAGCGAGCAAAGTTTAAATCATTGCAAACAGTACACTTAGATCGAAGTAGGCAGAGGCATTAGAGGTCTTACAGTCTTTTACATCGCATATAAAGCGTTTAAACATCTAATAAGCTGCCTAGCATATAAACAGTGTTTGAGCATCTACTAAGCTGCCAAGCATATAAACAGTGTTTACAGCATAACGTTTTACAGCATTTAAATGAAGTTGTTGAGCATTTAAAGAGAGAATTCCCCCCCCCAATTTGCTACAGTGTTATAAGTAAGCACAGCATTTAAATCAAACTGCTACAATATTATTAAGCAAGCGCAGCATTTAAATCAGATTGCTACAGTGTTGTTAAGCATGCACAGCATTTAAATCAGATTGCTACAGTGTTATTAAGCTAACACAGCATTTAGATTATTTAAAGGAGCGTTCTGTGTGCTATAGTATTGGTAGGCAGCACAGTTTTCAAATAATTTACAGGAGCATTTAAAGGTAAGCTTTTACATTGTTACTGAGCAAGTGCAGCATTTAGATCTTGTAGAGGCATTTAAGGAAGACTTTAACAGTGTTGCTGAGCAAGTAAGGCAGCCTTTGAATTGTTTAGGAGCATTTGAGGGAAGTCTATCGTTATGTTACAGTGTTGTTAATCGTGTACAGCATTTAGATCATTAGGAGCGTTTACAAGAAGTCTTTTGCATGCTGTAGTGTTGATAGGTAATGCTTTTAATTCATTCAAAGGCAATATTTACCGGAGGCAGCACAGATGTCTTTTTCGCATGTTGAAGCATTATCGAGTAAGTAGAGTGTTTCATTCGTTCCGAGGGAGCATCTATCGGTAGGCCTTGGTGGTCGGTGGGTAGGATGTGGTCAGCAGCTCTGATTTTGCTGTCGGGTTTGGTATCAGGACTTGTCGGTGGGACACGCTGCTGGAGTTCAGCGGCGGTTAGGCAGCTGGGTCGTTTAGCTGCGGTTGTGGGTTCCATTCGGCTGCGCGGGCTACTTTGTCGGAAGTTAGCGGAGGATCTGGTCGGTCACCCGATTCGGCCCTACCTCGTGGCAGGTCCGATGGGTTTGGCGAATTCCTCGCCTATAGCCGCACTGTCTTTACCGTCTCGTTTTATTGTCATGATGCTGGGCTACTTCCGCACGCTTCTCAGTTGTAGCTGTATGGTCCTTCTCCGTCCGCCAAGCGACCGCGTGGTTGGGTTCACTGCTGTCTCGCGACTTGGTCAGGCGGGTCGTTCTCGCCGCTAAGGTGGTTGCTCGGAGCTGCGGATTGCAATTTCAGCTTGTCTCTGTTATCTTCGCGCCGTGAGTTGTTCGGGGCGGTCCTCAGGTCGCAGTCCGTGGAACTGGTTTTGTTTCTCAGTGGCCTGTTGGTAATTGGGCCGGGGTCTCCAGCGGTCCGTAGGTCCACGTGGGTTGCAGATTCGCTTTCCGATCTCTCCCCGTTGTGTATGGATCTCTGGGGATTTTTCGGATCAGTTTCAGTCCGTTTCGGTTTGTCTCCGGTCCGTTCCAGAGCATTTAGTTCCGTTCGAGGATGGTCCAGGTAGGTCAATTTGTTCGAGACCTCAGGAGCTCGTTAACAGAACTCACTACCTGTCTTGGCCCTGAATAATCAAACATCTGAATTTAGTATCCTTTAACCAACATGTTATTGAAGTCATGGTTATAGCACAAGGAGAGAGCCTGAAGCTGCCAGTGAGTTGAGAAATACCTGGTAGTAACTCAGAGGGAATAAGAAAAACTATCCCTGTGGGGAACCACCTGAAAACAGGTCCATCATTCTGCATGAGAAACCCCAAGAACAAGCAGACAGCTTTGAGTGTGCATATTGAGGGGGGGGGGGAGGACACCTTAAATACTGCTTTTTATTTGCTGTCCTCTTTTCAAAGGAGAGACGATGCCTGAAAACTGCATGAAGAGTGACAGGCTCAGTAGTGTCCAATTACCCAATGAAAATAATCTAAATGTTATCATGAAGGATCACAGTAAGAACACACTTCACAGCAAGGATGGGTCTGAAACAGGACCACCCAGGATTTTTATTATTAGGCTGTAACAATCTTCATGGATCACATAACTAATCTGGCCTTAAAATACCACACGTATAGAGGGGAATATTGATGGTTCTGCAGATTGTTCCTCTAATTGGGGGAAGGGGGGGAGAACAGTAGCAACATTCCTGCTGAAATATTAACTCGGTTTAAAACTGGAGCTGCACAGGCCTTGCTGTGCCTAAGAGTATTCCCCACTCATTTATCAGAATTTTATAAAGGAAGACAGAGAGCCTAGCATGCTAGACTTCTTTTTGGCACAGCACTTCAGTAAATGGGCTGCTGATCTCACCAAAATGGGAGTGCAGACCTCAGGTCAAACAGGACAATGACGTCCTATGAACATCCCACCCAAGTTGCAACCCCAAACAAGGCTTCATGACCCAAAGGGAGCTCTGAATTAAACAAAACCCTATGTACTAAGAAGGAAATATATCACAGGAGTTATATCAGCCATAAAGAAAGTCCCGATCAAGTGAAACAGCATTATGAGACCCAGGCTAATGGCAGAGACCCCAGTAATGGCAACAATTGTATATCAGTTTCAATAGAAAACATTTCTTACAGTAAAAATAAATGTGTAGGTGATGACTTTCCATCCGAACAAATTCCCTTCAAAAACTTTGTTGATCATGCTCTCAGTGGCGCTATTAAAAAGAGTAGAAACAAGTCCTACAGATCAAACTCAACACTGGTGTGCAAAGTTTAAATAGCTCAATCCCTGTTTTGAAGCTTCAGCGTGCAATTTTTCACATAACTGTAGATATGGTGGAACATCATACATTTTGGGGTTTATTTTCAAAGCACAGACTTACAAAGTTCTATACATTAGTTTATAACTTTGTAAGTATAAGTGTTTTGTAAATATGCTTCTGTTTCAGCGTTCAAGCCTTTCAAATGCAACTAATTTTGTACACTGGATATGCATTAATATTGTCCACTGCTTAGCTAACTGTAAAAGCTAAGATGAATCGGATCCTTCAGCAAAAGTGGATCTAACTTCATCCAATCACACTTCCATAATTCTTACTGCAAGCTTACCTCAACTCAGCTACTCGGGCAATGGTATAGTTTAAGTCTGACAAGAGTACAGTGGCAGTTTCTTCATCTACTGTGGATAGAAGATGCCTAAAATGTGGATTGAGGGGATTTGAAGCAAGAAGAAGCTGTTGTTGACAAACAGAAAGTGGAATTACTCAAAATGGACTTGCAAGATGTGGGAAAAGGCACTTTTCTGTGGCAAAGGCACTTTCCGCCTCTTTGGAAACCAGATCTGCATATACCAAAGTGATTTCCACATGAAGAATGCAAGCAAGAGTGTATGAATGTGTCTGTTAAACATCTGTTGAAGATTATGGCTTGGGGTTGAATGATAGCAATACATTGCAGAAGTGCACAATTCTATTATCAGAGAAACTCATTCCAGGTGACTAAGTATTCCAGGATAATAACGTCCCACACCACTAAGCAAAAAAGTTGTTCACTGGAAGAAATCTAAGATGCTCTCTATCCTTGATTGACCAACCCAGTCAACAGACTTAAATCCAAATGAGAACTGGGGAGAAGATTTCACAGTATTGTCTACAATGACATCTAAATTTTTTTCTTAGGTGCTAACTCCCAAGGTAGACACTAGCATTAGGTAACTATGATTTGCATTATTCTTCCCAATGTGCATCACTTTGCATTTGTCCACATTAAATTTCATTTGCCATTTGGATGCCCAGTCTTCCAGTTTTCTAAGGTCTTTCCGCAATTTTTCACAGTCCGCATGATTTAACAACATTGAGCAGTGTTGTGTCATCTGCAAATTTAATCTCACTTTTCGTTCAGATCATGTATAAATAGCACCGGTCTCAGCACAGATACCTGTGGCACTCCACTATTTACCCTCCTCCACTGAGAAAAATGGCCATTTAACCTTAACCACTGTTTTCTGTCCAATAACCAATTCCAAATCCACAACAGAACATTTCCTCATGAGAGACTCCTGAGAAAAGTAGAAAGTCGTAAGACAGGAGACACTTTGTCAAAAGATTTCTGAAAATCCTGTGGTAAAATTATGTATAATCATACCTGATAATTTTCTTTCCATTAATCATAGCTGATCAATCCATAGACTGGTGGGTTGTGTCCATCTACCAGCAGGTGGAGATAGAGAGCAAACTTTTGCCTCCCTATATGTGGTCATGTGCTGCCGGAAACTCCTCAGTATGTCGATATCAAAGCTCCATCCGCAGGACTCAGCACTTAGAGAATTACACCCACGAAGGGACACTCTGCCCAGCTCACCACCGCCGAAACGGGGGAGGGGAATTAACCCAGCTCATCCCCACACAAGTGGGGGAGGGGAATCCGTCCAGCTCATCCCCGCGGAGCGGGGGAGGGACACCACACCCGCCGATGCGGGGGGATCTGGCTTATCCTGCAACCGCAACCGCGGGAGGAGCTGACTGACCCTAACACCGCCGAAGCGGGAGGGGTACAAAGCTGCCCTACAGCCGCACGAAGCGGGAGGGAGTGCCGGCAGAATTTTAAGTCTCAATCCAGCCCCGTAAAACGGAGGGGAGAGGAATGCAGCAGCTCACTGTAACACAAACTCGTCTTAACTCTTGAAGAATCCAAGTGAAAAAAACTTGAACACGAAGTCTTCCTGAAGTAACTGAAGACTAAACTTGAACCTGAAATGCAACCAGAATAAAAACAGTACAGATATCTGGGAGGGGCTATGGATTGATCAGCTATGATTAATGGAAAGAAAATTATCAGGTATGATTATACATAATTTTACCTTCCATATCATCAAGCTGATCAATCCATAGACTGGTGGGATGTACCGAAGCAGTACTCACCCAGGGCGGGACATTGAAATCCCTGACCTTAATACTGAAGCTCCAAACCGGGCCTCCGCCCGTGCAGCCACAGTCAAACGGTAATGCTTGGAGAATGTATGAGCCGAAGCCCAAGTTGCCGCCTTGCATATCTCTTCCAAGGAGACGGATCCGGCCTCTGCCATCGAAGCCGCCTGAGCTCTCGTGGAGTGAGCCTTCAGCTGGAGAGGCGGCACCTTCCCTGCGGTCACATAAGCCGCTGCAATGGCTTCCTTGACCCATCTTGCCACTGTAGGCTTAGCAGCCTGCAGACCCCTACGAGGACCTGCAAACAGGACAAACAGATGATCCGATTTCCGGAAATCATTGGTCACTTCCAAGTATCTGATGATGACTCGTCTCACATCCAGATATTTAAGAGCAGAGTACTCCTCTGGGTAGTCCTCCCTACGAAAGGAAGGGAGACAGAGCTGCTGATTCACATGGAAGCGAGAAACAATCTTGGGCAGAAAGGAAGGCACTGTGCGAATAGTCACTCCTGCCTCAGTGAACTGCAGAAAAGGCTCTCGACATGAGAGCGCCTGGAGCTCGGAAACTCTACTGGCTGAAGTGATAGCCACCAAAAAGACTGCTTTCAACGTCAGGTCTTTCAGAGATGCCCTCGACAAGGGTTCAAACGGCGGCTTCTGCAATGCTCTTAGCACCAGGTTGAGATTCCACGCAGGCACCACTGAGTGCAGAGGAGGGCGCAGGTGATTAACTCCCTTGAGAAAGCGCACCACATCTGGCTGCGAAGCCAGGGAAGCACCCTTCAGGCGGCCCCTGAAGCAAGCCAGAGCCGCTACCTGGACTTTAAGGGAACTGAGCGACAGGCCTTTCTCCAGACCTTCTTGCAGGAACGCCAACACTGAAGAAATTGAAGCAGTGAAGGGAGAAAGTGAGCCTGCTTCACACCACGCTGCAAAGATACGCCAAACCCTGGCGTAAGCAGTAGAAGTAGAGCGCTTCCTCGCTCTCAGCATAGTGGCGATGACCTTGTCTGAGAAGCCCTTCTTCCTCAGACGCTGCCGCTCAATAGCCAGGCCGTAAGACCAAAGGGGGAGGGATCCTCCATCACCACGGGACCCTGATGTAACAGGCCGTGCTCCACTGGCAGCCGCAGAGGATCGTCGACTGAGAGCCTGATCAAGTCCGCATACCAGGGACGTCTGGGCCAATCCGGACCCACCAGGATTACCCTGCCGGGATGCTTTGCCACCCGGTCTAGCACCCTGCCCAACATGGGCCAGGGCGGGAACACATAGAGGAGCTCTTGTGTCGGCCACTGTTGGAGAAGAGCATCTACTCCCAGGGATCGAGGGTCCCGTCCTCTGCTGAAAAAGCGCGGCACTTGGCAATTGGCCGATGACGCCATCAGATCTAGGCTCGGCTGGCCCCAGCCCTTCGTGATGTCCAAGAACGCCTGAGCAGATAGCTGCCACTCTCCGGGCTCCAAGGTATGGCGACTGAGAAAGTCCGCCTTGACATTCATGACTCCGGCAATGTGGGCCGCTGAAAGCTGCTCCAGGTTCGCTTCCGCCCACTGGCAAAGATTCATAGCCTCCTTGGCTAGAGGGGCGCTCTTGGTACCTCCCTGGCGGTTGACATAGGCCACAGCCGTGGCATTGTCCGACAGGACCCGTACAGGCTTCAACACCAGTACCGGGATGAACTCCAAAAGCGCCAACCGAATGGCTCTGAGTTCCAGGAGGTTGATAGACCACTTTGCCTCTGCAGGCGACCAGAGCACCTGCGCTGTCCTTCCCAAGCAGTGGGCTCCCCAGCCCGACAACGAGGCGTCCGTCGTGACGACAATCCACTCTGGGGTCACCAGAGGCATTCCCGCAGACAACTTGTCTGTCTGCATCCACCAGCTCAGCGCCTTGCGCACTGCTGGATCCAAGGGAAGGCGCACAGCATAATCCTCCGACATCGGAGTCCAGCGCTGCAGCAGGGAGTGTTGTAGTGGTCTCATATGAGCCCTGGCCCAGGGCACTACTTCCATCGTGGCCGTCATAGAGCCCAACAGCTGCACATAGTCCCAAGCCCGAAGAGGAGAGGCTACTAGGAACTGGTCCACCTGAGCCTGATGTTTGACAATCCGATTGTCTGGCAGGAACACTCTGCCCACTTGGGTGTCGAATCGAACTCCCAGATACTCCAGGGACTGAGTCGGGCGCAGCTGGCTCTTCTCCCAGTTGATGATCCATCCCAGGGAGCTCAAAAGAGCAACTACCCGGTCCACAGCTTTGCCGCACTCTGCATAAGAGGGGGCTCGGATCAACCAGTCGTCCAGATAAGGATGGACTTGGACTCCTTCCTTTCGCAGGAAGGCCGCTATGACCACCATTACTTTGGAAAAGGTCCGCGGAGCAGTAGCCAACCCGAACGGGAGGGCTCTGAACTGGAAGTGTCGGCCCAGGACTGCAAAACGCAGAAAGCGTTGATGAGGAGGCCAGATGGGAATATGCAAGTATGCTTCCTTGATGTCCAAGGATGCCAGGTACTCCCCTGCCTTCACTGCCGCTATAACAGAGCGGAGAGTCTCCATGCGAAAGTGCCGCACTTTCAAGGCCCGATTGACCCCTTTGAGGTCGAGGATAGGCCGGACAGAACCTCCTTTCTTTGGTACCACAAAGTAAATGGAGTAACGCCCCTTGCCAAGCTGATTTTCTGGCACCGGGACGACCGCACCCAGGCGGATCAGATTGTCCAAAGTCTGCTGCACTGCCACAGCTTTGACCGGAGACTTGCAGGGAGAGAGTACAAACCCGTCTCTTAAGGGTCGGCAGAACTCTAGCTTGTAGCCATCTCTGATGACTTCCAGCACCCAAGCGTCTGAAGTTATTGTGGTCCACTCGCCCAGAAACGAGGACAGCCGTCCTCCAATCTGCAGTGGGGCGTGGACCAAGACCTCGTCATTGGGTACGAGACCCTGGGGGAGGACCAGAGGGAGCACCTCCGGGACGGCGGTCTCTGCGAAAGGAATGCTGCTTGGGGGAGAAATTCCTCTTAAAGGAAGAGGGGGCAGAAGAACCCGACCTGCCCGGGCGGTACCGACGGGCTTCCTGAAACCGTCCTCTGGAGGTACCGGGACGAGCACTAGCCCGAGCCCTGACCTCTGGTAACTTCTTGCCCTTAGACGTGCCGAGATCGGTCACGATTTTGTCCAGCTCGACCCCAAAGAGCAGCTTGCCTTTAAAAGGCAATCTAGCCAGGCGGGATTTAGAGGCGTGGTCAGCAGACCAATGTTTCAGCCAAAGCCACCGCCGCGCAGAGACTGTCTGAGCCATGCCTTTAGCTGAGGCTCTCAAGACATCATACAGCAAGTCTGCCAAATAGGCTAAGCCCGATTCCAGGGCCGGCCAATCAGCCCTCAAGGAATGATCCGAGGGGGAAGCCCGCTGCACCATAGTCAGGCACGCCCTGGCCACATAGGAGCCGCAAACTGAGGCCTGCAAACTTAAAGCAGCCGCCTCAAAGGACGACCTTAAGGCCGCCTCCAATCTTCTGTCTTGGGCGTCCTTTAGGGCCGTGCCACCTTCCACCGGCAATGCCGTTTTCTTAGTCACCGCAGTGATTAAAGAATCCACGGTAGGCCACAGATAGGCCTCACGTTCACTCACAGCCAAAGGATAGAGGCGGGCCATAGCCCTAGCCACTTTAAGGCTCGCTTCCGGGACATCCCATTGAGCCGAAATTAAGGTGTGCATGGCATCATGCACGTGGAAGGTTCTAGGCGGGCGCTTCGTCCCCAGCATAATGGCAGAGCCAACAGGGGCTGAGGGAGAGACGTCCTCCGGAGAGGAAATCTTCAAAGTGTCCATGGCCTGTAACAACAGGTTGGGCAAATCCTCTGGGCGAAAAAGCCGCGCTGCAGAGGGGTCATCCGCTACATCCGAGCGGGGATCCGTCTCCTCCAAGGAATCCGCAAAGGACCGTTGGGAGACCTCAGACACGCTGCCCTCATCTACATCGGAGGAGACAAATTCCTCCAAGGCCTGGGAATCAACCCGAGGGCGTTTACCTCTGGGAACCTCAACCTCTTTACCAGACGAGGGAGCAGGGGCAGCGTTATGCATGAGGAAGGCCTGATGCAGCAGCAAAACAAACTCGGGGGAGAACCCCCCAGACTGTGCACTTCCGCAGCCTGGGCAACAGCCCTAGGCGCACCCTCAACCGGCGCTCGCAATAGCGGGGGAGAGACATGCTGCGCATCCAAAATGGCGTCCGGCGCGAAACTCCGCGAAGGAGCCGCGCGGGAAGAACGGCTCTTAACTTTAGCCGCTTCTGTGCCGTCGCCCAAATTAAGGGCGTTCATGGCATTAATGTCTCCAACCTCAAGGGCGGCCCAAGAAGAAGCCGTCCGAGCCGCGTGGCCGGCCAAGATGGCGGAGGCGAGGAGCGGGGGATGGGCGTTTATGGCGGGAAAAACCGCCACGCCGGAGGAAGGACCGGGACATTCATCGGTCACGAAACTGTCACCCAACAAGGGCGAATCAGGCTTTAAGACCCCCGCATCCCCTCTAGAAGCGCTCAAGCGACCCGGGGAGCGACCCTTTGCGCCCTCGCCCTCCGACGCCATATGCCACGAGGAGAAGAATCGGGGAACCCCCTGCCCGCTATAAAAAGGTAAAAATTACCTGCTGTCCGCTCCGAGTTGTAACGACCTGGTGTTCCAGTGAGTAGCTGCAATAGACGCTTAAATAAACGTCGAAATAAACGCCTTTAAGGACGTTCAAAAATTTTTTTTTTTTTTTTGTAAACGGAGCCAGCGGGAGGGGGGAGAAAAGGAGGGACCTGGCACCACCAGGTTTGCACTTGCTCAAAAGAGCCCTCAACCCCAGGCACTCAACAAAACCTAAAAATTAGGCTTGGAGGCCTAGCCAGAGCTGCTGCTGTGTGTGACCACCACCTGCTGAGATAGAGAACATACTGAGGAGTTTCCGGCAGCACATGACCACATATAGGGAGGCAAAAGTTTGCTCTCTATCTCCACCTGCTGGTAGATGGACACAACCCACCAGTCTATGGATTGATCAGCTTGATGATATGGAAGTGATTATTTGTTAAAATATCTAAAGTAAAATACCCTCAACAGCAATTGTCCCGTGTGATTCAGTGCAATACTTCCTAGCCACAGTGATGAAAACTCAACAGTGATTTTTTTGTTTCTGTCTGATAAAACTTTGCAAAGTCTTTCTCCTATCTGATATGCCAAAACATCTTTCTTCATCATTTGTAAAAATATTTAAAGTAAAATTACTCTCAACAGCAATTGCTCTGTGTGATTCAGTACGATACTTCCTAGCCAGTTGTACCATCCATGTTAAAGTTCTGAAAGTATAAAGAAATTGTACTAACCTTTACAGCCAAGCTTTCACTGGAAAAGGTTGCAAATGCAGTATGTTTCTGAAAAAGAAATAGGATCTATTACTTAAAGTAGCAAAGTAAGGGCTCTGTTTACTAAGTTACGGTAGTGTTTTTTAGCATGTGCTATGTAGGCGCCTATAGGAATATTGTGAGTGCCTACACAGTTAGCGTGCACTAATGGTTAGTGCGTGCTAAAAGCACCAACGCGCCTCTAGCACGGCTTAGTAAATGGGGCCCTAAATCTTGAAAGCACATCCTCTCAACACTATGATTAGAGGTTTCTTAGCATGTGTACAACAAACCATCAAATAAATACGTCTAGCATAAAATACCAAAATGATGCTAGCAACTAGGTTTCATAGTAAAATTCACAATTAAAAAAAAAATACACACCAGCAAGGATAGGTGTGTGGCAGGAGTAAGAAGGGGAGAAGGGAAAAGGAGAAGCATTCCTCATAGAATTATTTCTAATCCATCTACACGCATTTTTGTGACTATCTGAATTTGTTATGTGCATATTTGTGACCAGAACAGAGAGGAAAAATAAAAAAATGAAAGCAGAGAGGCAGCCTTGACTGCAGGAGAGACACACACACAAGAGGGAGTGTGGAACAGAAAGGGGTAAATGGGATGGGGCTGAAAGTAACTCAGAGGGAAGGCATATGAAGATAACATGTAACTTGCAGCCTTTGAAGGGTAGTACATGCTCAAGGAGGGATCTGCTGGATGGAAAAATTAATTCTTACCTGATAATTTTTTTTCCATTAGTCCCAACAGATCAATCCAGAGACTTGTGTGGGCTGTGTCCCTCTACCAGCAGGTGGCGAGAGAACCTCCGAGGTTTGCTATATGTGGACCCTTGCAGCCAAGTAAACCTCAGTATGAATGATACCAAAGCAGTAGAATGGAAACAATAGAAAACTCTCCTGCCATTGTCAGACCAAATGCCCAACATACTTCCACCACTAACAAATTTATTTGTTTTTATTAATCAAATGAAGGAACATTCAGAACGAAACCCGAAAAAACTAACCAACCGGAACAAAACCGCAGACAGTAAATCCAGGGGGGCCCTCTGGATTGATCTGTTGGGACTAATGGAAAGAAAATTATCAGGTAAGAATTAATTTTTCCTTCCATAGTGTCCCACAGATCAATCCAGAGACTTGTGGGATGTACCCAAGCAGTCCTCAAGTAGGGTGGGACACCACCAACCTGGCAGAAATCACCGACGAGCCAAACACTGCATCCTGCCGAGCTGCCACATCCACCCGATAATGACGAGTCAACGCATGGACCGAAGCCCATGTAGCGGCTCTGCAGATATCTTTCAGAGAAACCAAACGGGACTCTGCATAGGAGGAAGCCTGAGCTTGCGTAGAATGAGCCCAAATTTGCACAGGGGCTTACTTGCTCAATGCCACGTAGGCCGAAGTGATGGCCTCCTGCACCCAACGGGCTATGGTGGCCTTGGAAGCCATATGACCTTTCTTACTGCCTCCAAAAAGGACAAAGAAATGGTCAGAAAGACGAAATTCATTCGTCACCTCCAAATACCTGAGAAGAGCCCGTCTCACGTCGAGGCAGCAAAGAGCCCGAAATTGCTCGGGGTAATCTTCCCGGCAAAAAGTCGGCAAATGCAGACACTGCCCTAAATGGAAACGAGAAACCACCTTGAGCAAAAACAAAGGAACTGTCCTAATTGATACCCCCACCTCCTTAAAACGCAGGAAGGGGTCTCTGCAAGAAACAGCCTGCAACTCTGAAATTCTCCGTGCCGAAGTAATGGTTACTAGGAAAATTGCCTTCAATGTAAGATCCTTAACCGTAATCCCCGATAAGGGTTTGAAAGGAGGACGCTGAAGCACTTTAAGAACTAGATTAAGGTTCCAGGATGGCAGAACTGGCACATGTGGAGGACGCAACCGATTTACGCCCCTCAAAAAACCAACCACAGCTGCGTGGGAGGCGATCGACGTCCCCTGAAACCGGCCCTAAAGCATGCCAGAGCTGCCACCTGCACCCTAAGAGAACTCAACGAGAGTGACTGCTGTACACCCTCCTGAAGAAACGAGAGGATAACCGATACCGAAGCCGCTGACAATCCCAAACTCCCACACCACAAATTGAAGGTACGCCGCACCCTAAAATAAGCTATCGAGGTGGATCTCTTCTGAGCCTGAAGCATCGTAGCGATAACCGCGTCTGGATACCCTTTCCTTCTCAACTTCGCCCTTTCAAGGGCCAGGCCGTAAGACCAAAGGGGGAGGGATCCTCCACCATGACTGCTCCCTGCAGCAAGAGACTGTCCTGCGCCTGGAGCCGGAGAGGACAATTGAACAGGAGCCTGAGCATATCTGCGTACCAGGGACGTCTGGGTCAATTCGGGGCCACCAGGATCACTCGACTGGGATGACTGGCAATGCGAGTCAGTAACCTGCCCACCATAGGCCACAAGGAAAAGGCATAGAGCAGACCCCTGGGCCAAGGTTGTAGAAGAGCATCAATGCCTTCCGAACCCAGCTCTCTTCCCCTGCTGAAGAAACAGGGAACCTTCGCATTGAATGCGGTGGCCATTAAGTCCATCACCGGCATCCCCCAATGGGCAGCTATCTGATCGAAGGCCAGAGGGGAGAGTGTCCACTCCCCCGGCTCCAACTGGTGGCGACTGAGAAAGTTCGCTTGCACATTCTGTGACCCCGCTATATGAGCTGCCGTCAAGAGAGAGAGATGAGTCTCTGCCCCACGGCAGATCAGGGCCGCCTCACACACTAGTGGTGCACTCCTGGTGCTCCCCTGATGGTTCACGTAGGCGACCGTCGTCGCATTGTCCGAGAGAATTCGAACTGGGCAACAACGGAGACGAGACAAACTCCCGAAGGGCCAGGCAAATCGCTCGCATCTCTGAGCGGTTGATGGACCAAGACACCTCCGTCGAGTTCCAAATGCCCTGGGCCGTCTGTTGCGAGGCAATGATCCCCCCCCCCCCCCCCCCAACCAGTCAGCGACGCATCCGTGGTCACGATCTTCCATTCTGGGGTTTGAAGAAGAATGCCCGACACCAGATTCTTTTGAATGAACTACCAGTGCATGATTGTGTGCAGACAGGTCGAACATGGCACCCGAACTTCACAATCCTCCAAGAGACCAACGGATCAGAAGGTGCCACTGCAGGGGGCGCATGTGAGCTCTGGCCCACTTTACAACGTCCAAGGTGGAGGCCATGGAACCCAGAACTTGCACATAGTCCCAAGCCCGCGCGTTTGGAGTTTGGAACAGAGCTCGCAACTGACCCTGAAACCGCTGTGCTGGAGGTGAAGAAAGAGAAACTCTCTCTGTTCGGGTATTGAAGCATACTCTCAAGTATTCCAGCGTCTGGGAGGGCGTAAGGCTGCACTTTGGGAAGCTGATCACCCAACTAAGCGATTGAAGCAACCCGACCACTCTGTCGGTTGCCCATTGACTCTCATCGAAAGAAGACGTCCGCACAAGCCAGTCATCTAGATAAGGATGGACTTGAATCCCTTCATTTCTGAGATAGGCCGCCACTACGACAAGGACCTTGGAAAAAGTCCAAGGTGCTGTGACTAGGCCGAAAGGCATCGCTTTGAATTGAAAATGACGACCGAGCACTGCAAAGTGAAGAAAACGCCTGTGGGGAGGCCAAATTGGAATGTGTAAAATAGGCCTCTTTGAGATCGAGAGACGCCAAAAACTCCCCTAGCTGTACCGCTGTGATCACTGGAGGGTTTCCATGTGGAAATGCCGAACCCATAAGGACCTGTTGACGCACTTGAGATCTAGGACGGGTCGCAAAGAACCACCCTTTTTTGGCACCACAAAATAAATGGAGTACATAAGTAATGCCACACTGGGAAAAGACTAAGGGTCCATCGAGCCCAGCATCCTGTCCACGACAGCGGCCAATCCAGGCCAAGGCACCTGGCAAGCTTCCCAAACGTTCAAACATTCTATACATGTTATTCCAGGAATTGTGGATTTTTCCCAAGTCCATTTAGTAGTGGTTTATGGACTTGTTCTTTAGGAAACCGTCTAATCCCTTTTTAAACTCTGTTCAGCTAACCTCCTTCACCACATTCTCCGATAACGAATTCCAGAGTTTAATTATGCGTTGGTGAAGAAAAATTTCTCTGATTTGTTTTAAATTTACTACACTGTAGTTTCATCGCATGCCCCCTAGTCCTAGTATTTTTGGAAAGCATGAACAGACGCTTCACATCCACCTGTTCCACTCCACTCATTATTTTATATACCTCTATCATGTCTCCCCTCAGCCGTCTCTTCTCCCATGGAGTATCGACCGTACCCTCTTTCTCCTGGGGGTACAGGCTGGACGGCTCCCAGTCGTTGTAAGTTGAGGAGGGTATGATGAACTGCCACACCTTGGCGGGAGATTTGCAATGAGATTCCAGAAACGAGTCTACTATCGGACGAGCCAATTTCAACTTGTAGCCGTCTCTGATAACATCCAAGACCCATCCGTCGGATGTTACCCTGGTCCACTCCACCAGGAATAGGGACAGCCTGCCCCCAATAACCGGCTGGAGATGGACAGGGCCCCATCACTGGGCGGACCTGGCTGCGGGATGGTTTCTGCTACCGGAAAAGAAGGCCCATTTGTCACCTCGAAAGGGCTGAGGTCTCTGAGAAGATCTTGCTCTCTGAAAAGAAGCCCCACGACCTGGGCGGTAACGACATGTATCCCTAAACTTAGGTCTGGGTCCCGCCAGTCGCACAAATTTGGACCTGTCCTCCGGAGGCGCTAGCCCTTAGAGTCACCAAGGTCCTTCACAATCTGTTCTAGGTGTGTCCCAAACAAAAGCTTTCCCCTAAAAGGAAGCCTTACCAGCCGTGATTTAGAGGCCACGTCTGCAGCCCAATGTCGCAGCCACAGTCAGCGAAGCGTGGTGACCGCAAGGAGAACCTCCTTCGCCGAAGCCCTCAAGAGATCATAAAGAAGATCCACAAGGAAGGCTAAACCAGACTCTAAGGCCGGCAAAACAGCCACGAGGTCCTCCGGAGAGGAGGCTTTCTGTACCCATGATAAGCTTGACCACGCCGCATAGGAGCCACAAACTGAAGCTTGCAGGGAAAGGGCCACTACTTCAAAGGACAGCTTCAAGCAAGTCTCCAACTTATGATCCTGAGGGTGCTTGAGCACCGTGCCACCCTCCACAGGGAGAGTGGTTTTCTTAGTGACCGCTGTGATTAATGAATCCACCATAGGAACCTTCAGCAAGTCTAAGTCAGCAGCAGGTAGCACGTAAAGACATAACATAGCTCTAGCAACCCTAAGCCCACTGTCCGGCGTATCCCACTGCGCCAAAAATAAGGATTTTCATGGCCTCATGCATATGAAAGGAATGAGGTGGGCATTTGGTGCCAGACATGATAGAGGGCACCGGACCTGTTCCCCCTGACGATTCAGGGGGTAAAATGACCAAAATCTCAAAAGCCCTAATAATCAGGAAGGGAAGCTCTTCCCTGCGAAAAAGGCGGGCAGTCGTCGGGTCATCCCCCTCCTCAGAAGGCAGGGTGACCTCATCTGCAAAATCCAATGATTCTGAGGGACAGCCCGGAAACAAAACCAGGCCATCTGTGTCAGATAGCTCCTCGGGATCCAAAATCTCCACCCAAGGACGTTTTGGCAGGAAAGACTGAGAGGCTGCAGCAACCAAAGTTTGCTGAGGAAGTGATGGGGCTGCCTGAAGAGAAGCTCCTGACTTCTTCAGAAGAAAGGCATTGTACATTAATAAAACAAAATTCATGGAAAAAGGAACTGAAAGGGACTCCCTGCTCCCTCTAAATTGCTTTCCTCCATCGGAGCCTGTGCCACAGAAGCGCGCTGTGCCTCCTCTCCTGTCTGTCAACCACCACGTTGCGAGCTGGTCGCGCCCGAGAGGAAAAAATGGCACCCGCCGACGCGCGCTGTACTAACTGCCCCGAGGAAACCGCCAAAACTATCCCCTGCGCTTCCGACTCACCAGACGCCTGAGGGGAACCCCCATCGCCCTGAACACCCGCTGTGGGCTGACGGCGGAACGACTCACACTCCCCCAATGCTGCTCTCCGGCCCCACACTGGGAGCAGCGCTTAGCCACCTCAGAAGGCACTGACATGCTCCACAAACGCCTGCCCCTCAAACAGACTCGGCAGTCCATCTAGTTCCTCCGTATGATTAAACAAAAACAAAAGTCTCTTTAAGAGACGCTTACCTTTTTTTTTTTTTTTTTTTACTCAGGAGAGGAAGGCAACACCCGATCAGGCCCACAGCCCCAGGCGACGGAGGAAAGGTAGGGGGAGACCAGGAGGGACCTGGCACCACCAGGTGTACACCAAAAGCTACAAACAGCCACTCAACCCCTGAGTGTGCTAAACTAGGCCCAAAGGACACCAGTAGCCAGATCAAACCAGAGCTGCACAGAGGTGTCCCTCCACCTGCTAGATAGAGAGAATACTGAGTTTTACTTGACTGCACAGGTCCACATATAGCAAACCTCGGAGGGTCTCTCTATCTCCACCTGCTGGTAGAGGGACACAACCCACACAAATCTCTGGATTGATCTGTGGGACGCTATGGAAGGTCCTTTTACAGTGGCAAACGGGAGTAAAAGAGGTATGTGGACAAATGATGGCAAATACTGCACGTGGGCAGACTGCACTCTCTAATAATGTGAATAAAACGTGCTGAATTACCTAAGGAAGGAGGGAGTTGACATTGTCCGATACTCAACTTGTGATTTAAGCAAGGAGAGGCTCCTGCCCTCTTAAACCGCCAATATTCTGGTGGTGGAGATGAAACTATATCTGAATTCAAGAAAGCTTGGGACAAGTACATAGGATTTCTATGGGAGTGAAAGGGAGAGTAGATGGCATGGATGGGCAGACTGGATAGGAATATGGTCTGCCTTCATTTCTTTGTGTTTCTCTGTAACTTAACCAAGAAGTGCGTCTAAATATGGGCTTGACTATCTAAAAAAAAATAAATAAATAAAAGGGGGCATAGCAATTTTCTGAAGGCAGCCACAAGGGGCAGGAGTGAGTGGGCTTTGCTTCTGCCCCCATCGCCCCCACTGGAGTGCCAGGAATATAAGAAGGCCCAGGAGGGGTGCTTATTGACATGGGATGGGAGGAGGGGGGACTCGATGGGGGTTAAAAGAGTTATGCTGGTCCAACTGAATACTGACCGGAACCCACATAAGCTCTGGTGGCCAGTGAAGCATCATTTAGCCCCAGATATTCTGCACATAGCCTAGCACTGAATATTTGGGGATAATTTTGCCGGCCATTGACTGCCACCAGCTGAAAATCTACTCATGTGTGGGTTTTTTTGTTTTTTTTTAACAGGAAACCCACCTGGCTTGCAGTGAGCACAAAGTTAAAACAGAAGCTGGGTAGGACAGCTAGCATTCTTAGCATTTAACAGCAAAGGAGAAGGACCATAGTAATAAGCAAGCACATGCTGTATGAGACACAAAGAATACTACAAGACCCTGAAGGAAGTATAATGCTGACAGTCCTGCATGGAACTAGGACATTGCTGTGCAATGTTTATGTCGCAAGCATCTATAACAGAAAGGAATTCTCATTAGATCAGAGCCAATGCCACCATGATAATTCTTTTGAAGTCTACACCACTGGAAAAAAATCTGCGAAGCTGCTCCAGGATTCTCACACAACACTTGGCTATGTGAAAACTTAAGCCATCCCAAGTAAGCCTTATGAACCCATCACATCAGAACAACCATACTGTTCAGTTCAGCCTTATGTCCAGAGTCCTCAACCCCCCCCCCCCACCCATAACTACTCGTCCTTCTCCACCACTAGCTTTTTTGCAACCCAAATTAACTTGCTGATTATGCTTTCTGTAATACAACTCAACTTTATGATTAACATTGTTTACTTGGCCACCTTTAAATCTAGACTGAAAGCCCACCTCTTTAACATTGCTTTAGACTCGTAACCACTTGTAACCACTCGCCTCCACTTACCCTCCTCTCTTCCTTCCCGTTCACATTAATTGATTTGATTACTTTATTTTTTTTTTGTCTATTAGATTGTAAGCTCTTTGAGCAGGGACTGTCTTTCTTCTATGTTTGTGCAGCGCTGCGTACGCCTTGTAGCCCTATAGAAATGCTAAATAGTAGTAGTAGGTACTGAAATGTGGGAAGTATCATCTTTTGACTAATGCTGTTCAGCCAAAGAGGGAGTTCTCTTCATTTCTCATAAAGCAGTCCTTTTACCAAGTCACGCTAAAAAGTGACTGGCACTGTTGTCAGCATGTGGGTTTTCTGCAAGCTGCAGCCACTTTTAGCACGGCGGTAAAATGGTCACATGCCATATATATATTTTTAATGGCCACGTGCTAATTTCCCCATTAGCGCGGGAACCTTTACTGCCACATATTTAGGAGGTGGTAAGGGTTCCCCCGCTAATCTGGTAGTCCGCAGTAATATGCCCACGCTACCCAATTAGAACAAGCACACCTACTCTCCGCTTATGGGCACGCCTCCTGTGCTGGAAAATAAAAAATATTTTCCAATGTGGGATTAGCAGGCACTAAGTGGAAAACTATCACGGGATGCCTTAATTTACTATAACTTTTCTATTACATTTTTCTAATATACAATTCAAAAGCTGCAACAGAGGTGGATCCTCCTAGTGTGAAATCTCTGTCCATCCACCAGTTTCCCTTTTCCCAATCTCAATGGGCATAAGATATAAGGTCCTTATCCACTCCAGAAATCTTAATGTACTAGGGCCAGTCCTAGTGCTATTATTTTTATGTCTTCATTTAATAGGGATGGGCAAGATCACTTTGTGAACTGTTTTGACAATCTCTTGCGTCTCCATTTCTGCCTCTCCCATGCTTTGAAGTGATCTTACCACCAGGTCTCCTGTTTAAAAAGAATTTTCAAATGTACCTTCAAATTTTCAAATGCACACACAACCAAAGTACTTTAGAAACCCTTTTTGGCAGTAAATCTGAAAGACAGCAGCTATAAATTTGAGAGATCAAGATCATAGTCTATATACCTTGCTCTTAGGAGTAAGAGGTTCATTATTGTCATGCTATGCACAAAACTA
Source organism: Microcaecilia unicolor (assembly GCF_901765095.1). Classification (NCBI taxonomy): domain Eukaryota; kingdom Metazoa; phylum Chordata; class Amphibia; order Gymnophiona; family Siphonopidae; genus Microcaecilia; species Microcaecilia unicolor. Next base: position 108,469,549 of record NC_044036.1, read on the forward strand.
ATCTATCTGACACTGCCCCAAGAGAGTCTGGAGTGAATGGGAGCATGAAAATGCATGTACACACATAACAGATTGGGAAAGTCCTGGAAAGAAGTTTAGAGACATTGTAGAGAAAAGGACCAACACTGATGGCGGCTGAATGAGATGCATAGAAAGCAGTCCCGGTTGTTGCAGTTCAGCTACTTACATTTTTCCTGTTTAAACAATGCCCAAACGAAGAGGCAAACAGAGAACTGGACCCGTAACTCCTGTTCTGCCGAGGACTGCAACAATTGATCGCTTTCTCTTATCGGGTATGAGTTCGGGACTATCCTCGCTGCCAGATGGAGCGGAGGGAGGTCTCCCGCTCCCCCGGCTTGAGGCGGAGACAACTCTCAGTCCCGAAGTGAGAATTCCTCCTCCGATGCCGGCGCCAACGTCAACTACGGCTCAGAGTAAGCCGTCTGAGCAAGTCTCGACGGGGTCTCCTGACATGGGCGCCGCAGTGATGTTAGAGACGCCGACAAGCCCCGCATCGATGGAAGCGGGAGCGAGCGGAGGAGTTGAAGAGATTGGGGAAGAACGCGGAGAAATAGGAGGATACTCGGAACTTTCCTCTTTTCCTGACTTGGGATCTCCAAGTAAGTCTTTTTTACCTCCTAAGCCTCAAACGATTACTTTGGAAAACATTTGGGAGGCACTTGTGGGTCTGGAAGCCTCTTTTACCCAGAAACTAATACAATTTACCCAGAAGTGTAATTCAGATATTGGAAAGATATCTGAAATAGAGACTAAATTAATTTCTTTGGGTAAGGATATGGAAAACAACTTTACAGCTACACAAAATTCTCAACAAATTCAGATGAATCTGATTAAAGAAAATATTTACCTGCAAAATAGGATTGAGATATTAGAAAATTACCAACGATCAAATATTTTGAGACTAACAAATTTTCCTAAGCAGTTTGCTATCTCACCATTGTTAACCTTCAAACAATACTTAACTGAGAACTTAAAGATCCCGGAAAAATCTCATCCACCGATATCTAAGATCTACTACATAGAACCTTATCGAAAAAAAAACTACTAACACAGGAGGATAAGGAGGTTCCTTTACCAGAGTCTTTAGATCTGAATTTGGATTTAACACAAAATTGAAGGCGAGAATGTTGGTGTAACAACTGCAACTCTTAAAGTATTTTTCATATTACAGCCGGACAGAGATTGGATACTCAAACAATATTTCCTAAATAAAAATCAAGATTTCTTAGGCACTCGAATTAGAATGTATCCTGATATCTCCAGGGCGACCCAAAGAAAAAGGCAAGAATTTCTTAAATTAAGGCCGAAGGCATTACAACTTGGAGCACTCTTTTGGCTAAACTTTCCGTGCAAGTGTGTAATAAAATTTAAATCAGTAAAATATGTATTCTTTGAGGCAAAACAACTGAATGCCTTCATAGAGGCTAGACTGAGAGATTCCTTGCCTCCAGCTCCAATAACTGTAACAACTTCAACTCCATGAAGATTTAAAATACCCGACTGCTATCATCAACCGTATAATTTCTAATTAGGAATTGGATTTCTGATTTATTAAGTTTTCCTTAAGTTTAGTATGGGCTCCCCATGTATTGTGGACTGAAGATGAATATTTAGTTTTAAAGAATTTGCCTACTTTTTTTTTTTTCTTTTTCTTGTAATTGTAGAAACTAATACATCATCTTTGCTGTATTCAAGATTTATGCTTGATGTAATAATTAAAATGTATAAATAAAAATCAAAAAAAAAAAAAAAAAAAGAAAAGGACCAACACTGGAGCAGAAAAGTGAACATAAAGTCTGTGGAAGAACTCTTGTTGGGGTTATGGATAAGAAGTGTTTGTATTAAGGCTGGGAGAAGACCTCGTGTTTTGAATGTAATAAAAAGAATAGTTCCCAGAAAATAATCTGTTTGCTAGTAGCATAGCAAGACAGAATGGTTTGAATGGCCTACAGGCAAAACTGAGCTCCACCACCTCTACTCACCAATCTGGCCACTGTCTTGACCTCATCCTCTCCTCTACCTGCTCACCCTCCAATTTCTGCGCCTCAGCTCTTCCTCTCTCTGACCATCACCTGATCACCTTCACACTACATCACCCTCCCAACACTAACCACTACTTCCAGAAATCTCCAGGCTGTCGACCCTCCCACCTTATCCTCTAGTATCTCTAATCTCCTCCCTTCCATCATGTCCTCCGAGACTGTCAAGAAGGCTGTCTCCACCTACAATGCTACTCTCTCCTCTGCTCTGGACACCCTGGCACCATCCATCTCCCATCCCACTAGGCATACTAATCCCCAGCCCTGGCTGACCCCTTGCACCCGATACCTTCGCTCCTGCGCCCGATCGGCTGAACGCCTCTGGAGGAAATCTCGCACCCATACTGATTTCAATCATTACAAATTCATGATATCCTCCTTCCAGGCCTCCCTATTCCTCGCCAAACAGGACTATTACACCCAATTGACTACTTCCCTCAGCTCCAACCCTCGCCGTCTCTTCGCCACCCTTAACTCCCTCCTCAAAGTGCCCTCCGCTCCCACCCCTCCCTCACTCTCTCCTCAATCACTGGCTGACTACTTCTGCGACAAGGTGCAGAAGATCAACCTCGAATTCACCACCAAACCATCTCCTCCTCTTCACCCTATAACCCACTCCCGCAACCAACCAACCCAGGCCTCCTTCTCCTCTTTTCCTGATATCACCGGAGGAAACCGCCCATCTTATTTCCTCCTCGAAATGCACCACCTGTTCCTCTGACCCCATCCCCACCAACTTACTTTACACCATCTCTCCTACTATCAACCCCCCCCCCCCCATCTGTCATATCCTCAACCTCTCTCTCTCTCTCCACTGCAACTGTCCCCGACACCTTCAAGCATGCTGTAGTCACACCACTCCTCCAAAAAACATCACTTGACCCTACCTGTCCCTCCAACTACCGCCCCATTTCCCTCCTACCCTTCCTGTCCAAGTTACTTGAACACAGCCGTTGCCTTGATTTTCTCTCCTCTCATGCCATCCTCTATCCGCTTCAATCCGGTTTTCTCCCCTTACACTCGACAAACAGCACTATCTAAAGTCTGCAATGACCTGTTCCTTGCCAAATCCAAAGGTCACTACTCCATCTTCATCCTCCTCGACCTATCCACTGCTTTTGACACTGTCAATCACAATTTACTTCTTGCCACACTGCCCTCATTTGGGTTCCAGGGCTCTGTCCTCTCCTGGTTCTCCTCTTATCTCTCCCACCGTACCTTCAGAGTACATTCTCATGGTTCTTCCTCCACCCCCATCCCGCTCTCTGTTGGAGTTACTTAGGGATCCGTCCTTGGACCCCTTCTTTTTTCATTCTACACCTCTTCCCTGGGCTCACTGATCTCATCTCATGGTTTCCAATACCATCTTTATGCTGACGACACCCAGCTTTATCTCGCCACACCAGACATCACTGCGGAAACCCAGGCCAAAGTATCGGCCTGCTTATCCGACATTGCTGCCTGGATGTCCAACCGCCACCCGAAACTGAACATGGCCAAGACCGAGCTTATTGCCTTCCCACCCAAACCCACTTCTCCTCTCCCCCCACTCTCTATCTCAGTTGATTACACCTACATCATCCCCGTCTCATCTGCCCGCAACCTCGGAGTCATCTTCGGCTCCTCCCTCTCCTTCTCTGTGCATATCCAGCAAATAACCAAGACCTGTCGCTTCTTCCTCTACAACATTAGCAAAATTCGCCCTTTCCTCTCTGAGCACACCACCCGAACTCTCATCCACTCTCTCATTACCTCTCGCCTTGACTACTGCAACCTACTCCTTACTGGCCTCCCACTTAGCCATCTATCCCCCCTTCAGTCCGTTCAGAACTCTGCTGCACGTATTATCTTCCGCCTGGACCGATATACTCATATCACCCCTCTACTCAAGTCACTTCATGGCTTCCGATCAGGTACCGCATACAGTTCAAGCTTCTCCTACTAACCTTCAAATGCACTCGATCTGCAGCCCCTCCCTACCTCTCCACCCTCATCTCCCCTTACGTTCCTACCCACAACCTCTGCTCTCAAGACAAATCCCTCCTTTCAGTACCCTTCTCCACCACCGCCAACTCCAGGCTCCGCCCTTTCTGCCTTGCCTCACCCCATGCTTGGAATAAACTCCCTGAGCCCATAGCCAGGCCCCCTCCCTGCCCATTTTCAAATCCTTGCTCAAAGCCCACCTCTTCAATGTTGCCTTCGTCACCTAACCACTATACCTCTACTCAGGAAATCTAAACTGCCCAACTTGACATTTCGTCCTTTAGATTGTAAGCTCCTTGAGCAGGGACTGTCCTTCTTTGTTAAACTGTACAGCGCTGCGTAACCCTAATAGCGCTCTAGAAATGTTAAGTAGTAGTAGTAAAACTGATGAGCACAAAATGTCCTCTCCCCATCCCAACTTAAAATATAAATACTTGAGCTGGCAGGGATCCTCAAGCTCCACCCGATAAAGACCTCCTCTGAAGGTGTCCAGAACTCTATGCTGCCAAGTTTAGAAGTCAGCGGAAGCCTTTTGGGCTGCCCACACATGCTCGCTTTTCGCACATGCAGGAGGCACCACTGTTGGCAGCTCATAACACTGCCAGCAACTGAATGGAGTTCTGGGCACCTTTTTAACGAGGTCTTCAGCTGGCAGGGCTTGGATATTCCTACCAGCTACAGCAAGGGTGCACAGTTGTTGATGGGCCTTGAGCACAAAATGGGTGGGCCCCTAGTGTCAATGTTTGCTGGTAGAACAAATAACAGGATCAGCACATTCTATCTGTTAAAGCAGACTACAAAGTTAGAAAAGATCCTGCTTTTCTTGCTTATTTTTACAACCTGCTTTTCCAAAAGTAACTTCACTTAGAGAATAATCAACCCCCCCCCCCCCCCAATAAAATGACACTTGAGGAGAATCCCCAACTATAACAAGCCCAAACATATAAGACTAACAAGGAACAAGGGAATTGCGACAGGCTTTCTGAGTACCTAAATCAGGACCAGATTACAGAATTGCTACTTTTACTCTGATATATTTGCTCACATTTCTTTAAACTACTACTTGACCTTTTTTTTTCTATCAGCCATGGCCTAGCCAATTTGGTTCCTTAACTGTAGGCCAAGACTCCAAATGATGGTCAAAGAAACCAACTTGACTTCCCTCTCTTACTGATCCTCAACTGTGATTTATGTTGAGTAGTTGCTCCTTATGATCCTGGCCAGCCACTTAACCCTCCATTGCTTCAGGTACAAAATTAGATTGTGAGCCCTCTGGGGACAGAGAAATACCCAGTGTACCTGAATGTAACTCACCTTGAGCTACTACTGAATAAGGTGTAAGCAAATTCAAAACAAATAAAAATAAGTCAGTATGGAGCCTAGTGAGTTATAGTCACAGATCATGCCCCTTACTCCTGTGTTGGCTTCCCATGGGGCAGAGCACTATGATACATAACTGCACAGTGCCTTCTATTGACCTGCTATCATGGCCTTGTATAGGCCAAATCGTCCTGATTGGGGGGAGGGGGAAGTCTTGTATTTTGTTTTCATCACGATCTTGGTTCATAATAACTTTCAAATGTTACAGTGGGGCACAGAAAATAATACTTTGGGGTGAATTTTATTAGTTATCTTGGTAAAGTCCACCAGTACAGTACAGTCTATCATCTGTTTGCTCATCCCCGTCTGTCCTTCCCCTGCCCTGTCATATAATAGAGTTTTTTTCATTTCCCCTATTAGTACTGTACACTGCTTCGTTGTGTTGTGCATAATGGCGGTATAGCAAGTACCGAATAAACATAGTTAAACGTGAAAAGCATATCACTCCCCCAGATCAAAAACTAACAGGCGTATTGCTAAAAAGAAACACTACAACCAATTTGAAGTTTACAACGGGATCCCTAACACACCATTAAATAAACACAATATTACTATCCAGTTTCGGTTGGGTAAAGCATGCCCTTAAATTCAGCGAGCCCATGATTTGTCCATAGCGCCCTATCCCACCCGACTTCTCCCCGGAAGACTGCACCTCCACTCTTTCTCTGGTCCCTAGCTGCACACCATCCCCTTTCCCACCACTCACCAGTCTTCCCTTGTCGGAAAAGACTCGAACAGCCGAGGCCCCGAAGTATTTGAGCAGCTCCTCTTTCTCCTCGTAGCTCAGCTCAGAGGGGAGATGCCTCACCAGGAGGGTCCTGGACTTCGGCACCAGACACACGCCCTGCTCTGCCATCACGTCACGAAAATAAACCGAGAGCACCCAGCAAACACAAGCTCACACAGCCACAGCTGCATCCCCCAACGCGACGCTCCTCCAAGCAGAAGCACCTGTAATGCACACCGTCACGAGCTTCCGCTTCGCAAGCATCGCGAGATCTGGAGCTTGAACGGTCACGACAGCCGCCGAGGAAACAAGAGGGCTAGAGTTCCTAGTTCCATGATTAGATCCGGGCTCGGAGTACTAGCGCCCCTCAGCAATTGACCGCCACGTGGGCGGGCTGCGTCTGGTCGCACGCAACATGTCTTCTCAGTCCTTCCAGTTCCCACCCCTTCTTTCCTGTTCTAGCTAGCAATGCATTCAGACTTCTCTGTTTCCCGGTCGGTGTGACTGTCATGTCAAAGCTTCCTGACAGTTTGGATGACTGTTCCCATGGTGCTTGGGATGAAGGTGCGCATTCATGCTGAAAAATCAAATGAATTAGAGCTATCTCTGTGTACTATGAGAACCAGAGAAGTGTACTGTAGAGCAGTGTTGTTCAAAGTACTTAAATAAAAGAAATAAGGAGTGTATATTATACTTAGGTAAAAGTACAGTGAAGAACACATTAACAAATTTACGTAAGTGAAAGTAAAAAAGTTATTGCCTAATATACTTTTAGAGTAAAAAGTACCACAACTACAACGAATGTAACTGTTATTAACGTTTTAAGCCCAACAACTTTACTGCTCTACAACTCAATCCACTTTGCTTTTAGTAGAACTACATTTTTGAAAATGACAGTCACTGATGCAAATGTGCTTTTGAGTCATTAATCCATTACAACTAAAACAGGTGTTCAACACTAGCAGAAAGTGGATTGTTGAGTCTGATTTAAAAACTAAAGTTCTCTCAAGTCAGGCCAGGTTGCAGTATTACTGATGTCTTAATCTGATTGGGTATGTAGGTTTTGATCAAGGGAATCTCTAAACCACTTGGCTTCCATATAGCGAAGAATACTTGACGTCATTATTATTATTACCAACTGCATTAGAAGTGGTACTATCTAATTCATCACTTGCATCTTCATCTTTTATCTTCATTATCATCATCATGGTATCCAATTACAAATAAGGCTTTCACAAAGTTGGAATCATTGCCTGTTGTTGTGCTAACAGTTTTTTTGTCTGCTGGCAAATTCTGTTTGAATATCTTCAAGAGTGTCAAATGTGTGAGAATCCTTTCGTCTTAAGGCCAGACAAGCAGACTCCCTTTCTAAAGACTCTATCAATACAGTGGACAGTCAGCCCAATGTAAAATTTTTCATGGGATAACAAGCAATCTGTTCACCAAGAATTTGCTACCAGATTCAGTTTCATCACTGCTTTAAAGTGACCAAACTCATCATTGTTCTGTTTGGCTGGAGACCAGGAACCAGGTCAACACAGGCAACTCTGTTGATGTTGTAGGCTACATTCACTGAACAGCAAAGTTCAAGATGAAATGATACACTGATTGTGTGATGAGGTTTGTAATAGCAAAATCCTGTCCTTTGTTATGCTGTTTCATTTTGGTTTACCGAGGAACCGCTTTTACTTTTAATTACAAGCATCCGATGTAACTGAGTAAAAGTAGTAAAAATTGACAAAATTATTACATCATTAAAACTAAAAGTAACAAATGTTATCCTGTACTTCTTTACATGTAAAAGTGGTGAAATGTTTACTTAAGTACAGTAATTAGTTATATTTACTTAGGGGCCTCTTTTATCAAACCCTGGTGTGGCAATGCTGACGATAGGCTTTATCAGCATTGCCATACCAGGGACCGTTAGCACGGTTTGATAAAAGAGATCCTTAGTTACTGTACAACATTGCTGTAGAGCTGTCAAGGTCCTGGATCTTAAGATAATGCAATCCAGTGTATTAGGTTTCGTCCTGCAGTCTTTTGCCAGGCTTATTTCAAGGAATAGAATCAGGTACTACAAATATATTTATTTAAATTTAGCTCACACCTTTTTCATTAGTAACCCAAGGTGAGTTATATTCAGGTAAACTAGGCATTTCCCTGTTCCCAAAGGGTTTACAATCTAAGGAACCCTTTTACTAAGTTGCAGTAGGTGCTAATGTGTGTCTAATGCAGCAAAAAATCTGAAATCCGCATGCTAAAAATGTTTTCACATTTTATGAGGGTGTGTGAGGAGCAGAGTGGGTATTCCTGTGCTAACCAGTTAGTGCATCTATATTACTGCATGCTACTACTACTACTACTATTTAGCATTTCTATAGTGCTACAAGGCGTACGCAGCGCTGCACAAACATAGAAGAAAGACAGTCCCTGCTCAAAGAGCTTACAATCTAATAGACAAAAAATAAATAAAGTAAGCAAATCAAATCAATTAATGTGAACGGGAAGGAAGAGAGGAGGGTAGGTGGAGGCGAGTGGTTACGAGTCAAAAGCAATGTTAAAGAGGTGGGCTTTCAGTCTAGATTTAAAGGTGGCCAAGGATGGGGCAAGACGAAGGGGCTCAGGAAGTTTATTCCAGGCATAGGTGCAGCGAGACAGAAGGCGCGAAGTCTGGAGTTTGCAGTAGTGGAGAAGGGAACAGATAAGAAGGATTTATCCATGGAGCGGAGTGCACGGGAAGGGGTGATGGTTAGTGCACAGATACGCATACAAAATGAGTGGCAGTGGGTGCTCACACAGTAATTTAAAAAAATAGGTGCGTAGTTATGTCAACTTTAGCGCATGGACAATAATGCAAAAAAAATAAATAAATAGAAAATCGGGGTTCTTATGGCCGTGGTATAAATGGCTTTAGCATGTAGAAAAAAAGCTGTGCTTTCTTGGGCAACTTAGGACCTCTAAGGGCTCCTTTTACAAAGCTGCACTATTGGTTAGCCTGTGCTGAATGTGAGGAAGCCCATGGACATTGAATGGGCTTCTTTGCATTCAGCATGCTGCTAGTTGGTAGTTCTGCTTTGTAAAAGGAGCCCTAAGTTTGTACCTGAGGCAGTATTAGGTTTTGGGGCCCTGTGTGCTGGAAAGACACACAGTGAGGCTGTTATGGTACCCATCTTGCCACTTGGCTCCCCTTTGATGGCTATATTGAGAGGATTTCATTACATTAAACTGTAAATATCTTCACTGTACTTGTATATTTATTTATAACATTTATATCCCACATTATCCCGAAAACAAGCTCATTCAATGTGGTTTACAGTTTAGATTAAAAATACAGAGTTTGAATTTCAACAATAATGAAGTAGTATGATGAAATGGCTGAGAGTAACAGAATAGTGAATAAACTACAAAGAGTGTACATATTGATAGATTCACAATACAGAAAAAAGACGAGATTATCAACTGGTTATTGTTATATTAACTGGTATGAGTTGGTGAAGAAATGAGTTTTTAGCAATTTTTGGAATTGTAAGTAGTTAGGATGAAATCTAATAGATTTGGGGAGAGAGTTTCAACATTTGGGGCCCTGTTTACTAAACTGTGTTATAGGTGCGTTAGTGTCCTTAATGTGCATCAACCATGTACGCACATTAACCGTGTACGTGCCTACAATATCCCTATAGGTGCCTACATGGTTAGTGTCCGTGCTAATTGTAGACGCATTAAAAATGCCTAGTGGTTAGTGCAGTGGACTTTGATCCTGGGGAACTGAGTTCGATTCCCACTGCAGCTCCTTGTGACTCTGGGCAAGTCACTTAACCCTCCATTGCCCCTGGTACAAAATAAGTACCTGAATATATGTAAACCGCTTTGAATGTAGTTGCAAAAACCTCAGAAAGGCGGTATATCAAGTCCCATTTCCCTTCCAATATGGGTGAAATCAGCAGAAAGTACTGATTTACATACCATGGATGAAGTATGAGAGGGTTCCTGGCTCCAAGGAAGGATTTATGTGACAATATTTCTGTTAAATGGTTCATATAATCTGGAGCCAACCCCAACAACACAATCACAGGGAAGATAGCCTGTACTGCACAGCAGGTACATCCTCAACAACCTTATTGGGAACGCTCGATGGGCTATGTTAATCTTTCTCTGTCATCATTTACTATGTTACTACGGGGCTCATTTTTTAAAAAGAAAAACGTCTAAAAAGTAGCATAAAGCAGCATTTGGACATTTTTCACACCAAAACATTCAAATTGGTATTTTTGAAACCCATTTTCCAGACATTTTTCTATGCTGTTCAACTATAGTGCACCCAAATCTTAAGAGAGCATGTTGGGGGCATGCTAAGGAAATGGCCGCATGGCAAGTTTGTGCTAACTGCACAGACATTTCCTTTAAAAAACCAAAAAAACGCTGTGGTAAAAAGAGCCTTGGCACATGGCAAATCCACGTGCCGACACTACTGCAGGGTCCCTTTTAATTCAGCTTTGTAAAAGAGGCCTTATATGCAGTCCAACTTGCCCAGTTAACATTCTGGACACTGGCACCTCAGCGCTAACCAGACAGTGCCACAGTGATCTGCACTAAAATTCACCAACAATATCCAGTTAAGTGCTGCTGAATATTAGTAGGTGGGCTGGCCATCGCGATTTAACTGGGCATGAGCCCCCCACAAGTGTAACAGGTAGGGGGGCGATGGGCCTGGGTCCACCTGCCTGAAGTGCACTGCAATACCCACTAAAACTGCTCCATGGAACTGCATACTGCTGTCATGGAGCTGGATATGATATTTGAGGCTGGCATAGAGGCTGGAAAAAATATTTTAACATTTTTTTAGGGTGGGAGGGGGTTAGTGACCACTGGGGGAGTAGGGGGAGGTCATCCCTGATTCCCTCCGGTGGTCATCTGGTCATTTAAGGCACATTTTTGTGGCTTGGTCGTAAATAAAAAAGGACCTAGTAAAGTCGGCCAAGTGTTTGTCAGGGACGCCCTTCTTTTTTCCAATATCGGCTGCGGACGCCCATGTGTTAAGCACGCCCCAGTCCCGCCTTCGCTATGCTTCCAACACGCCCCCGTGAACTTTGGTTGTCCCTGCGATGGAAAGCAGTTGAGGGCGCCCAAAATCGGCTTTCAATTATGCCAATTTGGGCGACCCTGGGAGAAGGACGTCCATCTCCCAATTTATGTCGAAAGATGGACGCCCTTCTCTTTCGAAAATGAGCCCAAATGTGTATGGCCCTATTTGAAAGTAGGATCAGCCGCTCTGGGGCAAGGGCTGCCTTTGGAGGCCCTTGTCACCCAAAATAAAAATCCTCAGGATTAGTGATCTTCACATCCTGTAGAATTACCACATAAACAAAAGCCCATCTGATTTAAACAAAGTGTCTAGCAGTGGAAGGAGTATGTGTGCTGTTCCTGAGGTGATGGTCACAATTTGAATATTTTTACGTTATAGTTTAGAAGACAGGTTGCCTGTTCTGGCCAGTCCGGCAACATCTTCTGCATCCTGCCTCCTGATGTTTTCTTGTAGGCAGGATGCAACAGAGACAGCCTGTATTAATCATTGCCTGCCACAGCCACTGCACCTGAGTGACAGCACAGGCATTGCTGTCTAGCTGACACCAACTGGCGCCTGTCTTATAAAAGTCTTCTCCCCCTGACGTCAAAACCTGGCTACGCCTCTGACTGTACTTGCTTAGTTTCTTCCATAGAACATTTGCCTTGGTATTGTTCCAGCTTAATTGAGAATTGGAATGAGTGATTGGGTAGGTTTGTGTACCAGTGTGGTAATAATTATAATGTGAGAAAATGTATATGATTAATTCTGAATTCACCCTGTTTTCTGTTGTAAGATAGATTATTGGATTGTAATTATGTATGTATATATCTTATTTTTTTTCTTTTTCTAATATAATTCCACTTTGGATAGGTTATTTTTGTGTATTTTAGAACAGGTATTTCTTTGTAAAGATGTTTTCTTGTACTCATCAATTGAAAATAACTTGGAAAGAACATTTTTATAGACCACTAGATGATGCTAGAGTTCCACTTTTGTTCAAAGTTTCACACTGTCCAAAACCGAGAGGTCTTAGAATTTGTACTATAAGAATATCATTCAATAAAGCCACAGAATAGGAAAAAGTCCTTTCTGAATAAGGGCGCAAGTCTCTTTCATGAATCTTCTCTATATTTAATATATATTTGTATTTGTGACCTGACACATGGGGTCAGTGTTTAGCAGTGGGTCAACAACTGTCCACATAACTTTATATGTTACATATAGTTATTCATATATTCAGTGGTCATATACACTTAAGTGCTGCCATGGATAATCTTAACTGTATAAACCAGGGGTTCTCAACACAGTGCTCGGGAGAAACCAAGGGCTACTTTTACAAAGCCACACTAGCGATTCTGGTGTGTCATGTGCGACGGAGCCCATTCAATTCCTATGGGCTTTATCACTTTTGCCATGCCAAAATCACTAGTACGGCTTTGTAAAAGGAGCCTTTAGTCAGTCAGGTTTTCAGGATATTCACAATGAATACATTGCAGTACAGAGAGCTTTTCAGCAGCTTGGGGAGGGTTTAAAATCTTTGGTACAAACAATAGCTTTTTCTGAAGTACTACCTACATTTTGAAAGTTAGAGAAAAGATTGTGAAGTACTGAAAATTTCAGTAATTGGCTCCAAGCCTGGTGTCACCAAGAAAGATTTAGGTACATAGGAGGATGGGGGAAATACATGGAAAAACAAAAGACTATATTGTAATGATGGACTGCATCTCACTGTGACAGGAAAAATAAACCTTGGGGAGAAATGTAGATAATATATTTCTAGGCATTTAAACTAGAAGGCGGGGGTGGCATATGGAGGCAGGTCACTTCAAGTGCTCACCCCCAGTTAAAGCTAAAGACAAGATTTGACAGTAGGAAAGAAAGCAAAGAAAACAACAATCTTAGCAAATCACTTCTTAACAACACAGCAGGCAGTGAGACTAAACAAAAAAACAGAACAAAAGATAAAAATGCCACTGAAATGTAGATGGAAAGGATGACCACAAATGTTCGCAGTCTAAGCAATAAAGTTCATGACCTGCAAGCCCTGATGTTAGAGGCAGACTTAGATGTTGTTGCAATCACGGAGACATGGCTGAATGATTCCCATGAATGGGATGCAAATGTACCAGGCTATAATCTATTTAGGAAGGATAGAGATGGTCGTAAGGGTGGAGAAGTAGCTCTGTATGTGAGAAATGATATCGCAGTGACTGAAATGACAGGGGCCTGGGGCAAGGAAGAAGCAATATGGATCACCTTAAAAAGAGATGTTAGAAACTTTGTCCACATGGGTGTTGTCTACAGACCTCCAACACAATTGGAGGAACTAGATAAAGATCTGATTACAGATATCCAAAAGTTGGAAAAGAAAAGAGAGGTGCTGTTGCTGGGATATTTCAATCTACAGGATGTAGATTGGAAAGTTCCATCTGCAGAATCAAAAAGAAGAAGAGAGATCATGGATGCTTTTCAAAGTGCTCTGCTCAGACAAATGCTGACAGAAGCCACGAAGGAGGGAGTGACGCTGGATCTGGTGCTCACAAATGGGAATAGTGTGTCAAGTGTCCAAGTGGGTGCCCACCTAGGCAGCGGTTACCATCAAACAGGTTGGTTTGATGCAGGGGTGTGCTGGTAAATTTTTAACAACAGGCTCTTTCTCCGGACGTAGCCAGCTCTGCAGTTGGAAGGGTCAAGGGTGGCCGGGGAGGGGGGGGGGAGGGGGAGCAACACTTGCCTCTCTCTCCTCCCTCCCTTCGTGCGGGCACACTAGGCATACCTTTGCTGGCAGCCAATAAATGGACTGCCACCACTCCCAACGTCTTGCTCTGAGCAGCATGCTGAAACTTCTCACACATGCTAGAGAAGTCCCAGCCTGCTGCTCAGAGCTGGAAACAAGGAGCTGGGAGCAGCAGCAGTCTATTTACTTGGCTGGCAGGGCTCAGCATACCCACCAGCAAAGTAAAAGAGAATTCAGCAGGGGGCCCAAGCCCACATTTTGGGAGCCAGTTGTTAAAGTAGCCATGGAGGGCCCTACTTTAACAACCGGCTCCCAAAATTCTTAAAAACTTAACAACCGGCTCTTGCGAGCCTGTGAGAGCCTGCTCCAGCACACCACTGGTTTGATGTAACAGCTGAAGTTGGGGGCAGCCACTCAAAACTCAAGAGTCCTGGATTTCAAGCATGCTGATTTTAGTAAAATGGGGGAATACCTGAGGAGGGAACTGATGGGCTGGGAGGACATTAGAGAAGCAGAAGGGCAGTGGTCCAGGCTGAAAGAAGCTATAAATATGGCCACAAACCTTTATGTAAGGAGAGTAAATAAAATCAAGAAAAAAAGGAAACCGATATGGTTCTCCAAGCAAGTGGCTGAGAAAATGAAGGCTAAAGAGTTGACGTTCATGAAATACAGAAAAACTCAAGAGAAACACAGAGAGGAATACCGGATGAAACTGAAAGAAACCAAGAGAGAGAGATACGTCTGGCGAAAGCGCAAGCGGAAGAACAAATGGGTAGAAATGTAAGGAGGGGCAACAAATTTTTTTTAGATATGTTAGTGAAAGTAGGAAGACTAAAAATGGAATTGTGAGACTGAAAGATGCTGCAAACCGCTATGTGGATAATGATGAAGAAAAAGCAAATTTGATAAACAAATACTTTTGTTCTGTTTCACTGAAGAAAATCCTGGAGAAGGACCATGATTGAATGACAATAGTACATATGAGAATGGAGTGGATATAGCACCGTTCACAGAAGAGAGTGTGTATGAACAACTTGAAAATCTAAAGGTGGACAAAGCCATGGGACCGGGATCCACCCCAGGATATTGGGGGAGCTCAGATAGTTTCTGGCGGGTCTCTGCTGCTCCCCAGTATCTCTCCACACTCGTCCTTCCCTACACCCCTTCCCGTGCACTCTGCTCCATGGATAAATCCTTCTTATCTGTTCCCTTCTCCACTACTGCCAACTCCAGACTTCGCGCCTTCTGTCTCGCTGCACCCTACGCCTGGAATAAACTTCCTGAGCCCCTACGTCTTGCCCCTTCCTTGGCCACCTTTAAATCTAGACTGAAAGCCCACCTCTTTAACATTGCTTTTGACTCGTAACCACTTGTAACCACCTGCCTCCACCTACCCTCCTCCTTCCTGTACACAATAATTGATTTGATTTGCTTACTTTATTTTTTGTCTATTAGATTGTAAGCTCTTTGAGCAGGGACTGTCTTTCTTCTATGTTTGTGCAGCGCTGCGTATGCCTTGTAGCGCTATAGAAATGCTAAATAGTAGTAGTAGTAATTAAAATTCAATGCAAAGTGATGTACTTAGGGAGTAGAAATCCACGGGAGACGTATGTGTTAGGTGATGAGAGTCTGACATGTACAGACAGGGAGAGGGATCTCGGGGTGATAGTATCTGAGAATCTGAAGGCGACGAAACAGTGTGAGAAGGGAGTGGCCATAGCCAGAAGGTTGCTAGGCTGTATAGAGAGAGGTGTGACCAGCAGAAGAAAGGAGGTGTTGATGCCCCTGTACAAGTCGTTGGTTAGGCCCCACTTGGAGTATTGTGTTCAGTTTTGGAGGCCGTATCTTGCTAAGGATGTAAAAAGAATTGAAGTGGTGCAAAGAAAAGCTAAAAATGTGTTATGGGATTTGTGTTACAAGACGTATGAGAAGAGACTTTCTGACCTGAACATGTATACCGTGGAGGAAAGGAAAAACGGGTGATGTGATACAGATGTTCAGATATTTGAAAGATATTAATCCGCAAACAAACCTTTTCCGGAGACAGGAAGGCGGTAGAACTAGAGGACATGAAATGAGGTTGAAGGGGGGCAGACTCAAGAAAAATGTCAAGAAGTATTTTTTCACGGAGAGAGTGGTGGATACTTGGAATACCCTCCCGCGGGAGGTAGTGGAGATGAAAACAGTAACGGAATTCAAAAATATGTGGGATAAACATAAAGGAATCCTGTTCAGAAGGAATGGATCCTCAGAAGCTTAGAAGAAATTGGGTGGCAGCACCAGTGATTGTGAGGCGGGGCTAGTGCTGGGCAGACTGCTACGGTTTGTGCCCTGAAAATGGCAGGGACAAATTAAGCAAAAAAACCAAGGAGGAGGAAAAAACCACACGAAAACGTGAGACGTAAGAAAGAAAGAAACAGTGAGGAAAATCCAAGGAGGATAACAAAGAAGTCTTTATTGAGATACTGAAAAACCGACCCATTGGGTCGTTTTTTCAGTATCTCAATAAAGACTTCTTTGTATCCTCCTTGGATTTTCCTCACTGTTTTTTTCTTAAGGGACAAATTAAGGTCAGGTATACATATACAGTAGCACATATGAGTTTATCTTATTGGGCAGACTGGATGGACCGTACAGGTCTTTCTCTGCCGGCATCTACTATGTTACTATGAGATAAATTTGCATTTACTGTGTCATGCATATTCATTGTGGTATGCTGAAAATATGACTAGCTAGTATATCCTAAGGACTGGGTTAAGAACTATTGGTATGAAGTAATACTTGCTATTTGTGTTTGAGTTTAAGCTATATGGAGAACAACGGAATTTTGCTGCCCTCCATATATTTTTTTCCTTTGCCTCTGGCTTGCCTTGGATCTGATGCATAAATTCTGACCATTCAGCGATTCGAGTGGTCATAGTTTGTGTTCCCTCTAGGTCAGAATTTTAATAAAAGGACTTATGCAATTAACAGTGGATACCGATTGCATAAGTGTTTTTCAATATCAGCCCAAATATGTCTTGGATAATCATTTATGCAACACTATTGTACTAAAAAATTATAATCCTTCACCCTTCACCCTGCATTGCCTGAAATACATACGTAGGTGCTGATTAAATCTAGCCTTAAGATTGTAAGCTCTTTGTGGACAGGGAAATGCCCATTCTGCCTCAGTGTTTTGCCCTGCCCCCTGTTCTCCGCCCCATCCTGCTCTCTGAACCCTCCCCCACTGTGACCTCCAGATACCTGAGCTGGCAGGGATCCTCCAAACCTCACCAGTGGAGCAGGTCCTCCACCAGCAGCCTGGCAGTTGTCAGCATTTTTCATGAAGCACTTTCACATCAGCACCCCTCCCCCAGCACATGCTCAGTTTCATGCATGCGCAAAACCCAAGCATACAGGGAGGATGGCGGGGCAGCAGAGCGGCAGCCCATGGAAAGTGCTGACAGCTGCTAGGCTGCCATTGGAGAACCTGTTCATTGGTGGAGCTTGGGGAACCCCACCAGACATAGCAGTAGAGGGTGCTGCAGTTTTTTTTTTGGGGGGGGGGCTGATCCCAAAGTGTGGAAACCCAGGCCTCTCCCCTCCTTGGCTACATCACTGTTATGAACAGGGTTAGTGCAAGCATATTAGGCACCCTTGGTAAACCTTCAGCCTTGCTGCCCCTCCCCTCCACCCCTCAACAATCATGATCATCACAACACCAGCCTAGAATAATCAGAGTAAATGGGCTATTTGAAAACTACCCCACCCTTCCTGTTGGTAAACGTCCTCCTGTTATTTCTTTGAGTTCGTGTGATTGTCAGGAACTATTGTTTTGCTTGGACTGCAGGTTCTCTTTGACACCCCCAGAAACTGTTGCCATTGACGACTGCTTAGTCCTGCTATATGGTTGTGCCGGTTCTGCCCATGAAAAATTAAGAGTTAAGGGGATTATATTAGAAGTATTTCCATATGTAAATAGCACAGATTTATAATGGCAAGTTTAGAAAGCCTCTAGATATGATATGCAGTGTCTTGTTTATGCAGATATTCAGTTTTTCATTTCTTTTGACTATACAGTCTCTGATGCATTGATGAAGGTAGTCACTTGTCTTTCTACCATTTCAGAGTAGATGAACATTAACTTTTTTTAAAAAAATTTATTTTTATACATTTACAAAGTATTTCAAGGAATTACACTTGAAGTGTTCTATAGAAAGTGTTAAACTAGTAATTAAACATACAGGAAAAATTTAGAAAAGAAAAATTATTACACTTTTTCAACACTCAAGTCCACATTACAAAGGGAAGATATCCATTGC
This sequence comes from Microcaecilia unicolor, assembly GCF_901765095.1. Lineage (NCBI taxonomy): Eukaryota > Metazoa > Chordata > Amphibia > Gymnophiona > Siphonopidae > Microcaecilia > Microcaecilia unicolor. The sequence continues at coordinate 108,487,805 of NC_044036.1, forward strand.
ACTGGAGGTAAGAGAGGAAAAAAATAAAAATATCTAAGAATTCAGCATCTAGGAGAGTATGGGCATAATTAACATTAATTAGTTCCTTATGTTCTTTTAGACGTTACAAAAGTTGTTAAATGAGATGGATCCATGAAAACTTTTGTGTATTGTAAACTACAATACACTTGCAGGGAAATCTGAGATAAAATGTGCCTCCCAGCCGCAGAACCTCTGATTTCAATGTCAAAAATAGTTTGCGTTTCTTTTGTGTGTCCTTTGAAACATCCGGGAATACCGATATCTTAAGACCCAATAATAGTTTATCCTTACTTTTGAAGAACATTCTAAGCAGCCATTGTTTATCTGGCAATAAAGCCATCACGGCCACCAAAGTTGCCGTGGTGGCTTGTTCTGTATTTGATGTTTCAAGGAAATTTGTTACATCTAAAGATATTTCTTGTTGTGGTAATGGATCACATTGTTTCTGAGGAACATAATAACTTGAGTAAAGGGTGGTAAGTTAGTCTCTGGAATCTCAAGAACTTCTTTAAGGTACCGTTTCAACATTTCCACCGGACTTATCATCTTTACTCTTGGAAAATTTATAAATCTAAGGTTATATCGCCTCATATGATTTTCATACATTTCCATTTTGTTCCTTAAGTTTGATATATCCTTTAACATATTAGTTTGAATATTGCCAAAATTTGTAGTTCTTCCTTTCACCATTTCAATCCTTTCGGAACATGTTTTTATATCAGCTTCATTTTTTCCCACCTTACTTTCAATTTCGTTAACTTTTTGAGTTAATATATTTGTTTGTTTTAATAAATGCTGTGCCATTTGAGCCACCAAGTCCCACAGATTGTCTAAAGTTACCTTTGACGGCTTCTCCAGAGTCCAGGGAGGCAAATTTAAAGCATCTGTTTCCTCCTCAGTTTCTGTTCCTCGTTGTCCTGCAGTCGATTCTTTTGGCGTGCTCACCTCAGGGAGTGTTAATTGACCTCCTGACTCCCTTTTGAGTTGTTTAGATTGAACTTCACTCGAGTCTAGTTCAGGCCCAATCTGCAGAGCTGAACTGCTCGTTCCTTCAGAGGGGGTGCTCATCCTGTCGCGTCCCTCGCTAACTTAGCCTGCTCCCCTATGGACGCGAGCCCCGAAGAGGAACCCTCGCGGGATTGGCCAGCTGTAATTCCGCCGCTGGGCGGCTTACTTGGTTCCTGCCCCGATGGCCGGCCATCATGGTCCCGGGATGGGCTTGGCCGGGATCTGTCGGGGAGCTGGCCGGCCGTTCTGGGATCGGGGCCCAGGGCCGGCTTTCACGACCCCTTGCTCCCCATCGCCGGCTCTGGAGTTCCCGCGCAGCCCAGCGGGGAAGATGGCGCCGGGATCCCGGGCCGGCGTCTGTTCCGCGTCTTGGGCGCGGGAACCAAGATCCCGTCCTGGAGAACCCTGATTGGACGGAAGGAACAGAGGTCCCGCCTGAAGACCGATGCAGAGCCACTCCAAGAGGTTTCCGCAAGGGAAGTCATCAGAAGTCTCCGCCCCTGTCAGCTGAGGCGGGCTGACAGTATTTAAGGAGCAGGTTCTCCGCAGATCTTTGCTTCGGCTTCTGACTCCAGAGGTTCTAGCCTACGTGTGTGTTCTGTGGATTTGCTGCTTTTCCCGACAGCTTCCTTTGACCTTCTGCTTGTCCCTGGACTACTCTGCTCGCCGCCTGCTTTGACCTTCTGCCTGTTCCTGGACTACTCTTGGCTGCCTGCCGGACCTATCCCTGGCTGTTGTTCGTGGGTTCAGTTCCCCAGTGTCCGGTCAGTCCGTCCACCCCCACGGTTCCGGAAGCCCCGCTGGCCACCTGCAGCTGGGGGCTCAACCCCTGGTGAATGGTGGTCGCCGCGGGTGAAGATTCGGGGTGCTCGGCTGTCTTTTGGGGAAACAACTGGGACTCCCCATGTATTCCTGAGGGACCCAAGGGCTCACAAGTCGTCAGACAAGACACATCCATGTCAGTTGCGGAGGCGGAACTCTTGTGTCGGGGCTCAGAATCACATCTAGTCCTGGGAACGCCGAGCTCTCCTCCATTATGCCAACGTTCCCTAAGGAGCCGCTCCCGACCAATCTATCGTGCCCTGGTGTCCTAAAAAAAAACAGTCTATTGGACCTGCAGGTACTGGGGCCGGCGTTGGGGAAGCTCGGACCGCTGCCTTGCCCCTTCTCTTCGGCATTTCTCTTAGTGGAAAAACGAGGTCAGCAGCTCATCTAGTGCGTGCAGCCATCTTGGAATCTCCCCAGAGAGCTCAGGAACAATAACTGGCTAATTTTAAATGTGAAAAGTCTGAAATGTTGTTTTTGAGTTAAATATTATCTCAGCTAGGGTAGGAGTGGATAAACACTATTTGGAAAGAGTGCACACTTCTTTTCCAGATTGGGCATCATCTGCAAACAATAATACACGAATGCATTATCCAGAAAAGAATGCACTCTCTTTGCAAATAGTGTGCGCTCTCATGATATAACTCTCGAAAATAAACATTCCCAGAAATTACATGGAGAACAAACATTTTCTGGCTTTCCCATTCCTACTGGCTTCATGAACATTCATTTACAACTACCCCTTTTTTTTTATATCCCTTCCTAGATTGCTCAGTCATTGCAGTAACAGGCCTCATCCAGGATTCATATATTAGAGCTTTTTCCAGAACCCTGCAATCATGGCGCTTATTCTAATCAATAGATGTTATCATTGTGTGATGACTATGGCTCTCTCTCTCTCCAGTGGTTCTGTACACTGTATTTGCAGCATCCCAACTCTGGATAAGCCAGGGAGTAGTAGACTTGAACAGTTCAGTAAATACCTACTATTACTAATACTACTACTACTACTATTTGACATTTCTAAAGCACTACTAGGGTTACGCAACGCTGTACAATATAACATAGAAGGACAGTCCCTGCTCTGAGAGCTTACAATCTAATGGACAAATGTACAGACAATCAAGTAGTGGCAGTCAAATTGGGGCAGTCTAGGTTCCTTGAGAGGTATCAGGTTAGGTGCCGAAGGCAACATTGAAGAGGTGGGCTTTGAGCAAGGATTTGAAGATGGGTAGGGAGGGGGCTTGGCGTAGGGCCTCAGGAAGTTGATTCCACGCATAGGGTGAGGCGAGGCAGAATGGGCGGCGCCTGGAGTTGGCGGTGGTGGAGAAGGGTACTCAGAGGAGGGATTTGTCATGTGAGCGGAGGTTTCGGGCGGGAACGTAAGGGGAGATGAGGGTGGAGAGGTAATGAGGGGCTGCATACTGAGTGCATTTGTAGGTGAAAAGGAGAAGCTTGAACTGTATGCGGTATCTGATCGGAAGCCAGTGAAGCAACCTGAGGAGAGGGGTGATATGAGTATATCGGTTCAGGCAGAATATAAGACGTGCAGCAGACTTCTGAATGGATTGAAGGGGGGATAGATGGCTAAGTGGGAGGCCAGTGAGGAGAAGGTTGCAGTAGTCAAGGCAAGAGGTAATGAGGGCGTGGATGAGAATTCAGGTGGTGTGCTCAGAGAGGAAAGGGCGAATTTTGCTGATGTTAAAGAGGAAGAAGCGACAGGTCTTGGCTGTCCGCTGGATATGCGCTGAGAATGAGAGGGAGGAGTCGAAGATGACTCCGAGGTTGCGGGCAGATGAGACGGGGAGGATGAGGGTGTTATCAATGAGATCAAGAGAGGAGGAAGGGGAGAGGTGGGCTTTGGTGGAAAGACGATAAGCTCGGTCTTGGACATGTTCAGTTTCAGGTGGCGGTTGGACATCCATGCAGCAATGTCGGACAAGCAGGCCGATACCTTGATCTGGGTCTCCACTGTGATATCTGGTGTGGAGAGATACAACTAGGTGTCATCAGCATAAAGATGATAGTGGAAACCATGAGATGAGATCAGTGAGCCCAGGGAAGAGGTGTAGATTGAAAAAAGAAGGGGTCCAAGGACAGATCCCTGGGGAGCTCCTACAGAGAGCGGGATGGGGGTGGAGGAAGAACCATGAGAGTGTACTCTGAAGGTGCGGTGAGAGAGATAGGAGGAGAACCAGGAGAGGACAGAGCCCTGGAACCCAAATGAGGACAGTGTGGCAAGAAGTAAATCATGATTGACAGTGTCAAATGCGGTGGATAGATCAAGGAGGATAAGGATGGAGTAGTGGCCTTTCGATTTGGCAAGGAACAGGTCATTACAGACTTTAGAGAGTGCTGTTTCTGTCGAGTGTAGAGGGCGAAAACCAGATTGAAGTGGATCGAGGATGGCCTGAGAGGAGAGGAAATCAAGGCAGCGGCTGTGAACGGCGCACTCAAGTAGTTTGGAGAGGAAGGGTAGGAGAGAGATGGGGCGGTAGTTGGAGGGACAGGTAGGGTCAAGTGATGGTTTTTTTGAGGAGAGGTGTGACTACGGCGTGCTTGAAGGTGTCAGGGACAGTTGCAGTGGAGAGAGAGAGGTTGAGGATATGACAAATGGAGGGGTGACAGTATGAGAGATGGTGTTAAGTAAGTTGGTGGGGATGGGATCAGAGGAAAGAAGGCGGGCAGTTTCCTCCTCGGAGATATCAGGAAAGGAGGAGAAATAGTTGGTTGGTTGGTTGATGGAGAGGATTGAAGAGAGAAGAGGAGGAGGTGGCTTGGTAGTGAGTTCAATGTTGATCTTTTGCACCTTGTCGCGGAAGTAGTCAGCCAGTGATTGAGGAGAGAGTGAGGGGGGGTGGGAGCGGAGGGTACTTTGAGGAGGGAGTTAAGGGTGGCGAAGAGACGATGAGGGTTGGAGCTGAGAGAATTGGTCAATTGGGTGTAGTTGTCCTGTTTGGCAAGGAATAGGGAGGTCTGGAAGGAGGATAGTATGAATTTGTAATGAAGGAAATCTGAATAGGTGCGAGATTTCCTCCAGAGGCGTTCAGCAGATCTAATCTATTCTAGCTCTCTGATAAGAGCACATATCCTTGTCTGTCCCTTGTATTTATATTTTAAAGTGGCCTAGCCACCTGCCTAAACTATGCTTTAGATAGTTGGACAAGAGGGGTGCAAGCTATTATTTATTGGATTTCCCTGGGAGGCTGAACAAGCTCTGCATCAGACTTCACACTTTATACAATAATGGAGATCACACCAGTGCATTTGCTGAAACCAGAACCCTTACTATCCTTCAGTTGATGAGGGTACAGCTTCTAATATTTCAAAACAGATGGTCAACTATATGCAGTAAATATTGTTCTTCTCCCCTCAGTAATACACAAAATGTATAAAGATACTCCTTATTTTCCTTGGTACTCGAGCCCACTCGCTGGATATGTGAGGGACATAGCATTGCATATTTTTTTATGAGTGCTGTTCTTGGTAAGAAAATGTTAGCTGCTTTCAAAGTTAATATATAGATATTAAACACTCACAGGCTTCCTGGGATCTAGATGATAGATATGGTGGCTCTGCAGTGAAGATGTTATCAGATGTTAAAACAGTTCTTTTCTCCTCCTGCCTGCTATGGTTAGAATTTTTCAGGACACCTGGAGGTCATAGCAACTACTCTAAATAAATCCGCTCTATGTTCCCTGTAACTCCCACTAAAACAAGCCAACAACTGGGTTTCAGTTGTCCCATGGTCCTTCAATCCTTACTCCTTTAGCAAGTGCCTTTCAGTGCAAACTAGTGGGAATATTGCAGGCTGATTCTGCATTCGAGATTTCTCCATCAGGCTGGACAGAATGGTATTCCCTATTAGCATGAGTCAAAGGTGGGAGATGGAACACAAGACAAATTTGGCGGGCAAGCAAAAGGCTTATAGTGCTACTGCCAGGTCCTTCTCTCTATTACCATAAATTCTCCTACTGTTCCATCAGCTTCCAGAGGCTTCTCCACTATTCCCTTAGTTCTCTGTCTCTCTGGAAACTTCTAGTGCCAGAACATGTGACTTCCTGGCAGGTGAAGGAAACAACAAGTTCACAGAAAGGCCGAGAAGAACTGTCTCCAAGGTGTCTATCTGTTCAGTGATATGGGCCTTGAGAAATTTGCTGTTGTAGGTAGCCTCTTCCTATTGGCCAGCTAGGCTTCATAAACTAGAATGGCAACATTAACATTGAATGAACTGTGCACGGAAAGTTCAGATAGTACAAACTGCATGGAAAGTTCAGATAGTACAAACTGCTACCAAAATTCTCCTGATGTTATTTATTATTGTTTTATTGGAAAGTCAGGATTTGGGATTTAGCTCATGTCTTTTTCAGCTGTAGCTCTAACTGAGTTACATTCAGGTACTGTAGGTATTTCCTTAACCATGAAAGGCGTACAATCTAAGGGGCCCTTTTACTAATGCTTAGCACATGCTAAGAAGCCCATTTTATACCTATGGGCTTCTTAACATTTAACACATACTAAGCTTTAGTAAAATGGCCACTAAGTTTGTACCGGAGGAAGTAGAGGGTTAAGTGTTTTGACCAAGATCACAAGGAACCACAGTTGGATTTGAACCAGACTTCGCTGGTTCTCAGCTCACTGCTGTAACCAGTAAGCTACTCCTCCACTCCAATAGGAGTAGCCTAGTGGCTTATTCTGTTTTCATAGCCAACTACAATGTAGGTTTGCAAGAGAAAGAATAGAAAATGGAGAGCATGAGGAGATTGGATTTCTCAGATCTGGATTTCTCAGAGATCTGGGGTCTTAAGAGAGAACAAGGTTTGAGAGAGCTTGAAATGATAATGTAGGAGATAGATTTTGTCTTGGAAAGAAAGGAGAGATGACAAATGTCTAAGATAGGGGAGGTAGACTGAACAGTAGGGAAATTGGAAGAGCAAAGGCTGTAACCTGCTCAGATGTTCATTCAGTCCTTTGTCTGTTGCCTGTCCAAAGGGGTCAATTACTATAACAAGCTAAAATATGATTGCTTATAGCCCTTTTTTTAAAGAAGGATTTGACATAAACATTCTAAAAGCCAATAAAACTGCATACTTCTGGGGAATTTGTACTGTGTGTTTCAGCAAATAAGAGTGCTCTCAATTTAACTGAACGTTTTGCTTCTAACTGGAGTTAAAATGGCTTTTGAACAAAAATGCTTTGCAAGGTGACCTCTGAGCCCCTTGCTAAATCTTGTCAAAGGTTATAGGCAAACAGATAAAGCCCAGCAGGATTGGAAAAAAAAAACATAATGGAGGAAACAATTTGTTGTTGGCATATATTGCGTTAACAGAATACTCGGAACCAACTTTCTAATCAAATGGTGTGTTAACAACTGAAGGAATATATAGCATTTCACCATAGGTGAATTACTGATTCACTTAGACTGCCATGTTGCTTTAGCCTAACTGCTTGAGTGTGGAGTCTATGATCACTCCTATTTTCCAGTTTTGTTCTGTGAAAAAGTATATCATGGATATACAGTGGCGTACCAAGGGGGGGCGGTGGAGGCGGTCCGCCCCGGGTGCACGCCATTGGGGGGGTGCCGCGCACCTGTCGGCTCTTCGTTTTCATGCTCCCTTTGCCCCGTAACAGGTTACTTCCTGTTCCGGGGCAGAGGGAGCATGAAAACGAAGAGCCGGTAGGAGCGCGGCACACCCCCCCCCCCCAGCGGCGTACACCCGGGGGGGTTCTTTTGCCCGGGGGGGCTGCACCCGGTGGGGGGCGGGGCGCATCGGCGATCCGCCCCGGGTATCAGTCCCCCTAGGAACGCCACTGTGGATATAAGTATTTTCTGTTGCCTCTGTGTCCCATTCATTTCCCTCACCCATCCCTGGGCAATCAAGGTCACCAACTGCTGGGCCTAGTGGACTATCCTCAGCACCTATGCATCCTCCAACCCTGCCTCACGGTAGAGGCAGTTGCCAGATCACCCATAGCTGAAGCTGGGGAAGGGGGAAGCGGTCATGGGGTTACTTGGGCCCTACCTCTCTCACCAGAACCTTGTGGAACATGTTACTGCTGGGTCTGTTGCTTTCTGTACTAGAATTCCAGGTTTTACCATGCATGTCCCTCACTTTTTCATTCATGTAATCCTCTACATCAAGATTGGATATCGGCTATTGAGGTGCTAGCAGATGTGATGCCAGATACCAGTTTAGGGATTGGGCCTGACCAAAGATGCTGCAGTCTCATACAGGACATTGTAGTCCGTGGGGGAGGGGGAAGGGGTAGGAGGGAAACCTGGGCCGTGTATTGTTTTGTTATCACTGTACTACACAAACATAGAGGTACATTTATATTATACAATTTGCTTTGGACTGCTTCAGGTGAAGCATCTAATAATTATGGGCAAATAAATAAATAGTGTAGGCATCAGGTGGCAGCAGGATGAGGAGACCAGGCAACCTCAGTGAATTTTTCCTGATGTTAGTCAGTAATTTATATACTTGTGCTCAAGGATTTAAACAACCTTGACTCACACAAACCATTTCTCTTTCAGAATCCAATAACAGTTTTCATACTCATCCTTATAATACTGTTATGTACAGTGATAAACAAGTTTGGTTTTGCTATACAAGTGTTTTCAGCCTCTGGCATCTGAGAATACATTTTCTATTTCAGTTTATTAAAAATGTACTGTACTTGTTCAAAAATGCTCAGATTACATATGAAGATAAGCAGTGAAGAGAGTATTGTTTTAAACTTGAAACTTATTAGCATTAGATAATGAGACTCGGTTATTGCACATGTATTCCAAATCCATTCAGTACTATAAAAACTCTCATATTAATTGAGAGGAATCGTAGACATTGAATAGTTTTCCTATTATTGTACCTTCTCCAATTTGATTTTCAATGTAGGAAAATCTTTCTACATTTCTTATTTTATACATGATCCATCTCACTAGCTATCTGTCACTGATCTAAAGGGCAGATGACTGTGCTTGTCAGTCTACCTGGACATGCTTAAATAATTGCATCAAAATCTAAGGTCAATCAACATATCTGATTTTTCTTCCAAGTATATGCCATGATCAAAGTTGATTTATTCTACACTCCATTACCTCTAGATTTGCCACTGCTGTTACCAATACTTGTTTTTGCTGTGCTACAAGACACATACAGAGCTGGCTAGGTAAACACATCACTGTCACTGCCTTGCTATCATTGCTGTTATGCTTGTCTTAATAACAAAGCAGAATCAGTTTCAAGTGCTGCACTTTTCTATAGACAGCAGGACTTAGAAAGTAGGCAGGTGTGCTCTCCTAGAGCTCAGAACTTCATAAAAAGTTCTTGCTTGCAAGGTCCTTCCTATATATAGAGAAGGGGTTCCCACACCTGTCCTGGGAGAACCCCCAAACCAAATTGACAGTGAAATGGCTCTCAGATGAAAGAACAACAGAAGGCAAGGATAATAGAAGCCAAAATTTTATTTGATGACCCAACACGGCCCGTGTTTCGGCGTTCTTGCCTGCATTAGGGGTCTAGATCCATAAAAACAGAATTTAAAATCTCAAAAATCAAACATATAAATGGCAAGAGGCGTACTCACTCGCAAATGCGCAGTACAGACCCTCTCTGTCCCACCCCTGCGTCAATACGTGATGACGGGGGCGTGACAGAGAGGGAACCTGCGCACCTGCGAGTGAGGGAACCACCGTTGTCACCGCTCCCCCCCCCCAGGGTTGCTGCTACCGCTCCCCCCACCCACCCGGAGTCGCTGCCGCCACCACACACCCACCCGGGCCCGGGTACCTGGCTTCACTATTCAAAGCGCCGGAATGCAGCACACAGCTCATCTGAGCTGCCGTTGGCCTTCCTTACCTGCCTGTGTCCCGCCCTCGCCGACGTTACGTCACACGAGGGCGGAACACACGCAGAGAAGAAGGAAGGCCGACGGCTCAGATGAGCTGTGTGCTGCGTTCCGGCGCTTTGAATAGTGAAGCCAGGTACCCGGCCAGGGTGGGGGAGGGGCGGTGGCGACCTATCCGGGGGAAGGGGCTTTCAATCCCCCCCTTCCTTTACTAGCCCGTTTTTACGGGCTCAACAGCTAGTACATTATATATACAGAACAATAAAATACATTTTTAGATACCAATAAAAATTTCACAAGAAAGGTTTCCAATGATCACAGTTTATTTTATTAAAATTTGATGTATTTCTTAGCCAGAAGGATCTCAGGAGAGTACAATTTAAAAAATACCCAAAAAGAAAGAGCTACACAATTACATAGACAAGATGAGACATTCATTATAACACACCTCTACATTCATTCAAATAATTGGCATCCAATTATTGATGGTTAAGAGCTCATTAGCCAATTAATTTGCGTGCACATTTTGACAGTACACCCAAATTTTGGGCACCATCTATGGAATCGTAGCAGTAAATATACAGTGGTGGAAATAAGTATTTGATCCCTTGCTGATTTTGTAAGTTTGCCCACTGACAAAGACATGAGCAGCCCATAATTGAAGGGTAGGTTATTGGTAACAGTGAGAGATAGCACATCACAAATTAAATCCGGAAAATCACATTGTGGAAAGTATATGAATTTATTTGCATTCTGCAGAGGGAAATAAGTATTTAATCCCTCTGGCAAACAAGACCTAATACTTGGTGGCAAAACCCTTGTTGGCAAGCACAGCGGTCAGACGTCTTCTGTAGTTGATGATGAGGTTTGCACACATGTCAGGAGGAATTTTGGTCCACTCCTCTTTGCAGATCATCTCTAAATCATTAAGAGTTCTGGGCTGTCGCTTGGCAACTCGCAGCTTCAGCTCCCTCCATAAGTTTTCAATGGGATTAAGGTCTGGTGACTGGCTAGGCCACTCCATGACCCTAATGTGCTTCTTCCTGAGCCACTCCTTTGTTGCCTTGGCTGTATGTTTTGGGTCATTGTCGTGCTGGAAGACCCAGCCACGACCCATTTTTAAGGCCCTGGCGGAGGGAAGGAGGTTGTCACTCAGAATTGTACGGTACATGGCCCCATCCATTCTCCCATTGATGCGGTGAAGTAGTCCTGTGCCCTTAGCAGAGAAACACCCCCAAAACATAACATTTCCACCTCCATGCTTGACAGTGGGGACGGTGTTCTTTGGGTCATAGGCAGCATTTCTCTTCCTCCAAACACGGCGAGTTGAGTTCATGCCAAAGAGCTCAATTTTTGTCTCATCTGACCACAGCACCTTCTCCCAATCACTCTCGGCATCATCCAGGTGTTCACTGGCAAACTTCAGACGGGCCGTCACATGTGCCTTCCGGAGCAGGGGGACCTTGCGGGCACTGCAGGATTGCAATCCGTTATGTCGTAATGTGTTACCAATGGTTTTCGTGGTGACAGTGGTCCCAGCTGCCTTGAGATCATTGACAAGTTCCCCCCTTGTAGTTGTAGGCTGATTTCTAACCTTCCTCATGATCAAGGATACCCCACGAGGTGAGATTTTGCGTGGAGCCCCAGATCTTTGTCGATTGACAGTCATTTTGTACTTCTTCCATTTTCTTACTATGGCACCAACAGTTGTCTCCTTCTCGCCCAGCGTCTTACTGATGGTTTTGTAGCCCATTCCAGCCTTGTGCAGGTGTATGATCTTGTCCCTGACATCCTTAGACAGCTCCTTGCTCTTGGCCATTTTGTAGAGGTTAGAGTCTGACTGATTCACTGAGTCTGTGGACAGGTGTCTTTCATACAGGTGAGCATTGCCGACAGCTGTCTGTCATGCAGGTAACGAGTTGATTTGGAGCATCTACCTGGTCTGTAGGGGCCAGATCTCTTACTGGTTGGTGGGGGATCAAATACTTATTTCCCTCTGCAGAATGCAAATAAATTCATATACTTTCCACAATGTGATTTTCCGGATTTAATTTGTGATGTGCTATCTCTCACTGTTACCAATAACCTACCCTTCAATTATGGGCTGCTCATGTCTTTGTCAGCGGGGAAACTTACAAAATCAGCAAGGGATCAAATACTTATTTCCACCACTGTATTAATATTTTCTGCTAGTTGTGCTAGTATTTTCTAAAGATAAGTAGGTGCCTACTATATCCCTCAACCCACTCCTTAGGACATACTAAGCCAGTCTTGTTTTTATGATGTCCACAATGAACACAGGAGGAGGGAACAGAGGAGGGGTGGGGAAGATAGGCTCTATCCAAACAATGGGGAGGCGAATAATTTAATTAAACAATGATATCATTTTTTAATTAAATTATACGTCTCCCCCATTGTTTGGATAGAGCCTATCTTCCCCACCCCTCCTCTGTTCCCTCCTACTTGTTTCGTGGGGATCATGTGCACCTCCACACTCTGTGTGGTTTTTCTCTGGTCAACAATGAATATCCATGAGATACATTTGAACACAGTGTTTCCACTGTGTACAAATCATCTACCCCCAACCACCCCATATACAAAACTACCCCTACAACCCTCTAACTACATTTACCTCCCTAGGTATACTGAATAACTGCCCTTTACCCCCATAAAGCACCCCTTATGCCCTTTCATCTCCATAGCCCTCCCCTCCCCGTAAGTACTTTCTCCCCACTAGTGCTACTAGGTATACACAGAGCTGTATGCATTATATGAATGTACTTTCTCTGTCCCTAGTGGGCTCACAATCTAAGTTTGTGTGCCTGGGGCAATGGAGGGTTCAGTGACTTGCCCAGGGTCACAAGAAGCTGCAGTGGAATTTGAACCCAGTTTCCCATGATCTCACTCCATTACCTTAACCATTAGGCTCCTCCTCCTCTCCTCCCCTACTCCCTCACTTACACTTCCATGAAGAAAGCAAACCCCTCCTCTTTCTTCTCTAAATCAAAGGCTTGCTTGCAGATAGACATCACATACACACATACACGAGTTGGAAAGAATTCCATGAGACATGCTGTGCATGCTATCCTCATGACTGACCGTTCAACCAACATTGAAACAAGAGGATACTCCATTTAACTAACAACCAGCTGACTGAAAATGAATTGAAAGTATTAAGAGGTAAATATGGGGCTCATTTTGAAAAGAGAAAAACATCCAAAAAGTGGCATAAATCTGCATTTGGATGTTTTTCTTGGTATTTTCAAAATCAGTTTTTAGATGTTTTTCTATGAAGTCCGTCAAAAGTGCATTCAAATCACAAGGGGCGTGTCAGGGGCATGTTAAGGGCGTGATCTGCGCATTCCTAACACTTGGACATTTTTCTGCCATAATGGAACAAAACAAAAACATCCAGGGCTAAAAGTTGGGTGTTTCAGTCTAGACCTATTTTATTAAGTAGCCTAAATGACCATGAGGGGCATAATCGAAAGGGGCGCCCAAGTTTTCCTGAGGATGTCCTCGCAGGATGTCCCGGTGAAGGGGCGGGGAAACCCGTATTATCGAAACAAGATGGGCGTCCATCTTTTGTTTTGATAATACGGTCGGGGATGCCCAAATTGCAAAATTTAGGTCGTCATTAGAAATGGTCATCCCCGATTTTCAGCGATAATGGAAACCGAGGACGCCCATCTCAGAATCGACCAAATCTAAGCCATTTGGTCGTTGGAGGAGCCAGCATTCATAGTGCACTGGTCTCCCTGACATGCCAAGACACCAACCGGGCACCCTAGGGGGCACTGCAGTGGACTTTAGAAATTGCTCCCAGGTGCATAGCTCCCTTACCTTGTGTGCTGAGCCCCCCACCCCCCCCCCCAAAAAAAAACCACTCCTGACAACTGTACACCACTACCATAACCCTAAGAGGTAAAGGGGGGCACCTAAATGTGGGTACAGTGGGTTTGTGGTGGGTTTTGAAGGGCTCACATTTATCACCGCAAGTGTAACAGGTAGGGGGGATGGGCCTGGGTCCGCCTGCCTGAAGTGCACTGCACCCACTAAAACTGCTCCGGAGACCTGCATATTGCTGTCATGGAGCTGGGTATGATATTTGAGGCTGGCATAAAAGCTGGCAAAAAATACTTTAAAAAGTTTTTTTTTAGGCTGGGAGGGGGTTGGTGACCACTGGGGGAGTAAGGGGAGGTTATCCCTGATTCCCTCCGGTGGTCATCTGGTCAGTTCGGGTACCTTTTTGATGCTTGGTCGTAACAAAAAAATGGACCAAATCGCCCAAGTGCTCATCTGGGACGCCCTTCTTTTTTCCATTATCGGTCGAGGACGCCCATGTGTTAGGCACGCCCCAGTCCCGCCTTCGCTACGCTTCTGACATGCCCCAGTGAACGTTGGTTGTCCTCACGATGGAAAGCAGTTGAGGACACCCAAAATCGGCTTTCGATTATGCCGATTTGGGCAACCCTGGGAGAAGTTACCCCATCTCCCGATTTGTGTCGAAAGATGGGTGCCCTTCTCTTTCGAAAATAAGCCTGCGTATGACCACTGTAGGAATAAAGGCATGACACCCCCTTAATCCTTTAGTGGTCACTGACCTCCTCCCACCCCGTAAAGATGTAAATGAAACAGTGCATACCATCCTCTATGACAGCTTCTGATGTTATGACCAGTCCTATTAGAGCAGCAAACAGGTTCTTTGAATAGCATAGTGTTGGGTGCAGTGCACTGTCCAGAAGGCCCACCATCCACTCTATTACACTTGTGGTGGAAACTGTCAGCCCCCCCCCCCCAAAGCCTACTGTACCCACATGTAGGTGACACCTGTAGCTATAAGGGGTATTGTAGTGGTGTATAGTTGGTTACAGTAGGTTTTTCATGGGTTTTGAAGGGCTCACCATACAATATATGGGGGTAATGGTGAGATGTGTTCCTAGGACCTTTTTATGTGAAGTCCATTGCAGTGCCCCCTAGGGTACCCTACTGCTCTGCTGGGATTCCTGTGTGGCCAGTCTACTAGGAAAGCTGTCTCCTCCTATATACTACTACTACTTATCACTTCTATAGCACTACAAGGCATATGCAGTGCTGTACATCATACATGAAAAGACAGTCCCTGCTCAAAGAGCTCACAATCTAAATAGGACAAACAGACAGAACAACTAAGAGGTAAGGGAATTAAATAGGTGGGGATAATAGGGTACAGGGCAAGTGAGTAGTGGTTAGGAGTCAAAAGCAGCGTTAAAGAGGTGGGCTTTTAGCCTGGATTTGAAAACGGCCAAAGACGGGGCTAGACGTACAAGCTCGGGAAGTCTATTCCAGGCATGAGGTGCAGCGATATAAAAGGAACGGAGTCTGGAATTAGCAGTAGAGGAGAAGGGGACAGACGAGAGATTTAGCCACAGAATGGAGTACCTGAAGGGGGGGCGTAGGGAGAGACGAAAGGAGAGGTACTGGGGAGTGGTAGAGTGAATGCACTTATAGGTCAGTAAGAGAAGTTTGAATTGAATGCGGAAACGGAGAGGGAGCCAGTGAAGTGACTTGAGGAGAGGGCTAATGTGAACATAGCGACTCTGGCGGAAAATGAGTCGCGCAGCAGGGTTTTAGACTGAAGAGGAGAGAGATGGCTAAGTGGGAGGCCGGTAAGAAGCAGGTTGCAATAATCTAGGCGAGAGGTGATAAGAGTGTGGATAAGGGTTTTGGTAGAGTGCTCAGATAGGAAGGGACGGATTTTGCTGATGTTATAGAGAAAGAAACGAGAGGAGCCAAAGATGACCCCAAGGTTACGAGCTGATGAGACAGGGAGAATGAGAGTGCCATCCACAGAAATAGAGAAAGGGGGGAGAGGAGAGGTGGGTTTAGGAGGAAAGATGAGACGCTCGGTTTTGGCCATGTTAAGTTTCAGATGACGTTGAGACATCCAGGCAGCGATATCAGATAGGCAGGCTGATACATTGGTCCTATATCCCAATGGCTTGACTTTGTGCATTTTTCACTTGGACTTTTTTTGAAAATGGTCCATAAAGATAGATGTACTAAGCACTAGGAAATGGTAATTTTCAAAGAAAAAAGATAGACATGTTTTTGGTTTGAAAATGGTAATTTTACTACTTGATTTTGGATTTAGATGTATCGAAAATGCCCCTCCATGTAGTTAAGGCAGTTAACTTAGCAGGGTTCAAAAGACTTTGATCAAATTCCTGGAGGAAAAGTCCACAAAATGCATTAGCCAGGACAGGTACACTTGCTAAACCCATTGCTTATCGCTGGAAATGAACAATGAGAAACTGGTCTACTTCTTGGGAGCTGCAGAGTACTTCTGACCCAGGCTGGCCACTATAAAATACAGGATCTCAATGCACCTTACTTAGACCCAATAGGGCTTATCTTACATTCTTATATTCCTCTAAGTTTATATTTATTCACTACAACTTACAGATGCTCTAGATTTGACCTTGTGATGACATTGATACTGAATTATAAAAGTTCCTCACGCTTTTACTGAATCTCGAATAGTTTTAGAACGTTTAGGATATAATAGAATACATTTTTCACCAAATGCACTGTATGAATCTGAATCAGTAAAAGCATGAGGGCTTTTCTAACTCGTTATCAATGCCATCACCAGGTCAAAATCTAGACCATTAATGAATGGATTCCGTAAGTCCTAATAACTCCATAGTCACTAATTTATCTAATTTTCTTTGAAACCAGTCTTTAAGTCAAATTAAATCCAACTAGTGCTATTGAAGATAAAATAATTATGACAATGGCATGACTTATTCCAACTTCTCCTGTCTTTTGACAAGTAAAATGCTTGCTATTAGACAATTACATCCTCTCTGTACTTTCTATGACATCTGAACTCTAGAGGGCACTCTAAACAGAGAAAAGAAGGCCTTGTCTTTTTATTGCAGCTCCAAGATTTGTAGCTGTGAATAGTAGCTCAGCAATTCTCTCAACAAATGGACAATTCAGTGCCACAGCTGGAATGAATCCGAGTTTACAGCTTTCCTTCTTTCTCCATTGCCCGTTAATAGTTGTGTAGAGCAGGCAATGTGTGCTTTCTGCATCGTGTAATATGTTTAAATTTGTTGTTTCAAACTAAGTATATTCTATCTTAAAGTATGCAATGCATTTGGTGGGAAATGCTGCGATATTCTCCAGCAGCTTTTTGATTTGATTCACTAGAGGACCATCTTCACTAATATTGTTAATAAACTCTTTTGAAAGAGAGCAAATCTCTGAAGACGTATTTCTTCAACAAAGCTTACAAAGAGAACCTACAGACCTACTAATCCACTTCACCAACCCACCCAGATATGAAAGTTCACCTTCTACACTTACCCCTTTAATACTTCCTTCTTTCTTCCCTTACTTAACCTCTGCACATTATTAATTGTATCTGACATCCTAGAATGACAATGCCATAGCAAAACTATGTAAGCCACTTTGAGCCTGCAAATAGGTGGGAAAATGTGGGATACAAATGCAATAAATAAATAAAATAAAATAAAAAGTTTGTGTAAATTCGCTTTTGCTTTTATAAACACAGCCGCAATCAATTACAGACCTGACTGTGAAGGAGTCATTGTATACAGTTTCATTCAGACATTGCTGAGTTGTCTTCTAGACTGCCTGTGGGGAAACACTGAGTAAGGTGATGGGAAAGTTCAAAGTGTCTAACTTTTGAATGTGAATTTTGTTACTGCACTGTTTTCTTTTCTCATTTATTTTACTTCCTTTAAAAATTATAGACTTCTTATTCTGCTAACTATGGAGATGTGCCAAAAACTGAAGTATACCCCCCATATTTGCTCATGTGTGTGGCTCAGGAATTTTACAGAAATAAGTTAGTATCAACCAGTATAAGAACTGAGTGGAAATTGTAGGGATGTGTAAAATGTATCATCGAAAGGGGCGCCCAAGTTTTCTTGAGGACATCCTCGCAGGATGTCCCGGCGAAGGGGCAGGGAAACCTGTATTATTGAAAGAAGATGGGCATCCATCTTTCGTTTCAATAATACAGTTGGGGATGCCCAAATCACAAAATTTAGGCCGGCCTTAGAGATGGTCGTCCCTGATTTTCGGCAATAATGGAAATTGAGGACGCCCATCTCAGAAACGACCAAATCCAAGCCCTTTGGTCATGGGAGGAGCCAGCATTCGTAGTGCACTGGTCCCCCTGACATGCCAAGACACCAACTGGGCACCCTAGGGGGCACTGCAGTGGACTTCAGAAATTGCTCCCAGGTGCATAGCTCCCTTACCTTGTGTGCTGAGCCCCCCCAAAACCCACTCCCCATAACTGTACACCACTACCATAGCCCTTATGGGTGAAGGGAGACACCTACATGTGGGTATAGTGGGTTTGTGGTGGGTTTTGAAGGGCTCACATTTACCACCACAAGTGTAACAGGTAAGGGGGGATGAGCCTGGGTCCGCCTGCCTGAAGTGCACTGCACCCACTAAAATTGCTCCAGGGACCTGCATACTGCTGTCATGGAGCTGGGTATGATATTTGAGGCTGGCATAAAGGCTGGAAAAATATTTTTAAACATTTTTTTGAGGGTGGGAGAGGATTAGTGACCACTGGAGGAGTAAGGGGAGGTCATCCCTGATTCCCTCTGTTGGTCATCTGGTCATTTAGGGCACATTTTTGTGGCTTGGTCATAAGAAAAAAAGGACCAGGTAAAGTCATCCAAGTGTTCGTCAGGGACGCCCTTCTTTTTTCCATTATCGGTCGAGGACACCCATGTGTTAGGCACGCCCCAGTCCTGCTTTCGCTATGCCTCCGACATGCCCCCAGTGAACTTTGGTTGTCCCCGCGATGGAAAGCAGTTGAGGACGTCCAAAATCGGCTTTCGATTATGCCGATTTGGGCGACCCTATGAGAAGGACACCCATCTTGCGATTTGTGTCGAAAGATGGGCGCCCTTCTCTTTCGAAAATAAGCCTGATAGTCTCCTTGTTGTCTGCCTTGGTTTTAAGCATGCAATGAAGTAATAAGTTTTCTTTGAATTGCTGAATTTTATAAGCTTTTCAGTATTGTAAGAGAAAGGTGACTTACATACAGAATAAATAAGATTCTGACTGGATTTCTGCTTTGGATAGATTTGACACTCTGATATTCAGAAACTGGGGAAAGCATGCATGAAATTTTTTTCATCCCTTTTGTGGGCATATGTATTTGTATGTTTATGGTGTATGGTTTATTTGCACTTGATATACCGCCATACCTAACTGGTAGATTGCAGCGGTTTACAAAAATAAAAAGAGATAATCAGAAAGGAATTACAGATCGTGACACAGTCATATCATACATACCTGAGAGTAAATGTGGGTAAAGGGCAAGCCAGAGTAAGGAAAGGAATGTGGGGAGCGGTACCCAAACAATTCCTTAGTTTGGAACAAATAATAAAATGAAACTAAGTATACAAAAATATAAAATCATTAGATGCCATTTTCAACAGATTTCAAAGAATGCATTTTACAGTTTAACCACAGGCTGCCACTATCTTGGCAATAAGTATTGTCATGCTTCTCCATCACTAGTTGGCAGCGGCAGGGCACTTAGCAACCAGTAGCAAACTGCACAGTTCAGTCATTAGCTCAAACCTTGCATAACAGCCAGTAAGAAAGCTGAATGGTTCAGTCACTAGGTTTCACAGTAGAATTTATAACAAAAACAAGTGGGGAATGCCAGAACTGCATTAACACTATATTATACCCTAGCAAACGTACCTCTGTGGGCACCCTACTATGGACCCCATTTTTTTTGTTACATTTGTACCCCGCGCTTTTCCCACTCATGGCGGGCTCAATGCGGCTTACATGGGGCAATGGAGGGTTAAGTGACTTGCCCAGAGTCACAAGGAGCTGCCTGTGCCTGTAGTGGGAATCGAACTCAGTTCTTCTTTCCTCCCCCTCCCCCCAAATCACATTCACTTTCCCCGCCCCCTCTCCAGATCTTTATTCATAGTTTTCCCCCACATTTCAGCTCTCCAAACGTAGCTGAGAAAAGTGAAGAGCCTAGCTGTAGATGTGGGGCATTTTCGAAAGGAACGTCCAAGTTGCGATTTGGACATCCTTGCAAAACGTCCAAATCCATGGGCGGGGAAACCCGTAGTTTCAAAAAAAAGATCCACATTCATCTTTTGATTTGAAAATACCATCAGAGACGTCCCTAGGCATGGACGTTTCTGACTTTCGAAACCAAAGACGTCCATGTCAAAAACGTCCAAATGCAAGCAGTTTGGACATGGGAGGAGCCAGCATTTCTAGTGCACTGGTCCCCCTGACATGCCAGGACAGCAATCGGGCACCCTAGGGTGCACTGCAGTGGACTTCATAAAATGCTCCCAGGAACATAGCTCCCTTACCTTGTGTGCTGAGCCCCCCAACCCCCCCAAACCCCACTACCCACAACTGTACCCCACTACCCACAACTGTACACCACTACCATAGCCCTTAGGGGTGAAGGGGCACCTAGATGTGGGTACAGTGGCTTTGTGGTGGGTTTTGGAGAGCTCGCTGTTTTCTCCACAAATGTAACAGGTAGGGGGTATGGGCCTGGGTCCGCCTGTCTGAAGTGCACTGCAGTACCCACTAAAACTCCAGGGACCTGCATGCGCTGTCATGGACCTGAGTATGACATCTGAGACTGGCACGAAATATTTTGAAAGACATTTTTTGAGGGTGGGAGGGGGTTAGTGACCACTGGGAGAGCAATGGGAGGTCATCCCTGATTCTCTCCGTTGGTCTTCAGGTCATTTTGGGCACCTTTTTGGGTTCGATTCCCACTGCAGCTCCTTTTTGGGTTCGATTCCCACTGCAGCTCCTTGTGACTCTGGGCAAGTCACGTAACCCTCCATTGCCCCTGGTACAAAATAAGGCCCTGAATTTTATGTAAACCGCTTTGAACGTAGTTGCAAAAACCTCAGAAAGGCGGTATATCAAGTCCCATTTCCCTTTCCCCCTTATTCGTAATAAAAACACGTCTGGATGAAAGTGTCCAAGTGTTCGTCAGGGACGTCCTTGTTTTTTTCGATTATGGGTCAAAGACTTACAAGTGTTAGGCACGCCCAAGTCCCACCTTCGCTATGCCTACGACACGCCCCCTTGAAATTCGGATGTCCTTGTGACGGACTGCAGTTGGAGACGTCCAAAATCGGATTTCGATTATACCGATTTGGACGTCTCTGGGAGAAGGGCGTCCATCTTCCGTTTTATGTCGAAAGATGGACGTCCTTCTCTTTCGAAAATTAGCCCGATAGTGGCAGTAATAGTTTGTTGGTGAGCATGGGGACTAGGTAAGAATCGTCTTCAAATGGAGTGGATTAAAGGTTATAGATAGTCCTGTCCTATCTTGGTGCTTTGTGGTACCTGCATTGTTGATTTCAATGGGTAGAATCAGGACCTCCAAATTGCACACTGAATTGGAATAGAAGTTCAAATGCAAGTTGGCCAAAACGTCTCCCTTCTGGAACCAGGTAACTTGGCAGATCTGGAAGAGAGGATTAAGAACCAGGGAAACTAGGCAAGTCATTTTTTTACTGTCCATTGCCTCTGGTACAAGCTAGAGATGCCATGGATGGACTGCATTAAAGAGTGAGATTTATGGGTGATGTATTTTAGATATAAATTTATGAACTTTTATATTGAAAAAGGCATCAAAAATGGAAGAAGCATAAGTAAATGATATGTCGTTTTCTTTGATGCTTCTGAAAGTATATAGATAGAGTAGAGGCAATATTAGGCTAGATTTGAAATCCAGACACTTTAGCCATCCATCTTGCTTTAAAACAGTTGGGACTAAATTCTATATATCAAGCCTAAAAAATCAGCACCAAAACAAAATACGCCTAGGCGTACTTTGCAGAATAAGCCTAAATTTCCATGCAGTTTATAGAATGAAGAGGTGGAAAGGACCGTGAGCAACTAGTTAAAGAAAAAAGATGTACAATTCTTTCACGATGGCTTTAAAAACCTGCCCAATGTTGGCAGAAATGTGTGGCGACTAGTGGCGACTATGTAGAAAAGTAAATACATGTAATAAAAGAGCAAATTTCAAGCATTATTTTCATTTTTTGTTCATTACAATATTTTCTTTTATGCAAAAATTATGGAGGTGGTGGCATTACTTTTCATTTAATCCTCCTATGTTTAGTTTAGGTCTGCTAAATAACAGGCTTAATACTAAATGGATGGTGCTGATGCAATGACGTCACTGCATGTATATTCCATGTCATTACCACATATAATGGGAGGGTACTACTTCTTGCATTCAACACAGGTCATTACCACATGGTAACTGCTAATGTGACAGATAACATGGGGTGCTGTTCTTTTATGTCTGTATGATTTGTTTCATGTTTGCTACTGTTTATTAAGGTATTTTATTTTTATGAACTTACCCCTGTATTCTATATAAGGTGCCACGAGTTGCGCACATTAAATTGGGTGCATGACTAATTTATACATGCACCTAAACTAGCTAATGAGCAAATCAGCGATGATAATTGGTCGATAACAACCAATTACCAACACTAATTGGCAATAATTGGGATTTATGCATGCATTTTTTAGGTGTATTCTAAAAAAAGGCGCATGTAGCTGAAAACGGGGATCAGCTATGGAAGGAGTGTTCCATGGCTGATCCCCGTTTTCAGCTACATGCGCCTTTTTTTAGAAAAATTTACTCGCATGGCTATAGAATTTGTGGGAATGTGCCTACATTTAGGTATGGGTATTGTCACCAGATTTTCAGTGGTGTAAATGGCTGCATCTAAATGTAAATATGTTCCACAACCCTATGTGTTATTCTATAAACCATGCCTAAATTTAGGCGTGGTTTATAGACTAGCACTAAGTGCTGTTTTGCACAAGCCTATTTTGTAGATGCCGTTTATAGAATCTGGCCCTAATTCTATATTTGTGGAAAATATGACCAAACAAATTTGGTTAGGCTTCATTTTAAACAAAATTTTAGTGATTTTAATTTTTCCCATATTTTTCCCATATTTGGGATTTTTGTGCACATTGTATGCATGCAAGAACTTATATATGCACAAATCAGTTGTATTCATATTAATTTGTAGGTATATGCAAGTACAAGCAATTTGTATACACTTTAAATTTTTAGATGCCCATTTGAACCAAAAGTGTGCTTATGAATTCACATCCCTATTATGTATATTATTGAAGAGACACTACATGCCACATGCTACCCAGATAACGCAGGAACGCCCACTCTCTGCCCATGACATGCACCTCTAAAAATATATTTTAAAAAATAATGATAAAATCTTAATAAAAGCATTTTTTAAATAGTTAATACTTGCTTAGTTTGCAAAAACAGGCAAAATACTGAAAAACACTTTAGTCTGTTCTACTCCACTAAAGCCACATTAAGGGTTTAACACCCTTTAGTAATAGGATACCTTAGATAGTGCTGATTAGGAAATATATAAATACAATATATAACTAGGTAAAGCATCAGGGTATAGCCACACCATTAGCATACAATAGCATTCAATGCCACATGTTAGCTGCATTGTTGCCTTCTCCAAAATGCTACAAACCTCCTCAACAGTTATCACAGAGGTTTTGAAGCTAGTGTAAGTTAAGTTAGTTGCAAAACAATGTAATTTAGTAAAAAAAAAAAAAAAAGCCTTTTAAGAAGTAATTTACTAACAGTGGGAATGAATGCAAGGAACATGCATTATTTTCCCCAGTTCCCATTTTCTGTTCTATCAGAGTTTTATATACCACCAATTTCCCGAAGGATTCATAGTGGTGGTCAAATTTAAGAAAACTCAATAGAGTAGAATGACAAAAACATAAAATCAATTATGTTTATAATTATTAAAGACAAAGGGCCCTGTTTACATGTTAGTGTTTTTAACGCTCCTATAATTAGCGAGCGTGCTAACCGTGTAGGCGCCTACACTGTTAACATGCGTACTTGGTTAATGTGCTTTAAAAATGCTAACGCCCCTATAACGTGACTTAGTAAACAGGGCCCAAAGACTTGCTAAACCACATATTCCAAGTAAGTGAATGTATACGGTTTATAATCATGCTAGAAATTAACAGGTGAAAAGTATGCCAATATATAAAACAACTGATAAACAGTCAATCAAGGACAGTCATTCAAAGCTAACGGCAGTGTCCCAGGCCAACTCCACCACCCCCCCACCACCCCCGGCTGAAGACTCAGCTAAAGGCTAGTTTGAAAAAACAATAAATAAATAATGTGTTTTGAAGGGCCTGATGACGATCTGGAAGGACCATGCAATTGACATCAAGAGAGCAAAGAGAACAGGATGGCATATATGCAATAGTTAATGTTGAGAGATACGTGGAGGGGCATAATCGAAAGGGGCGCCCAAGTTTTCCTGAGGACGTCCTCCAGGACATCCCGGCGAAGGGGCAGGGAAACTCGTATTATTGAAACAAGATGGGCGTCCATCTTTCGTTTCAATAACACGGTCGGGGACGCCAAAATCTTGATTTTAAGGTCGCCCCTAGAGATGGTCGTCCTTAGACTTGGTTGTTTCTGATTTTCGGAAATAATGGAAACTAAGGACGCCCATCTCACTACCCACAACTGTACACCACTACCATAGCCCTTACAGGTGAAGGGGGCACCTACATGTGGGTAGTAGGTACAGTAGGTTTGTGTTGGGTTTTGGAGGGCTCATATTTACCACCACAAGTGTAACAGGTGGGGGGGATGGGCCTGGGTCCGCCTGCCTGAAGTGCACTGCACTAACTAAAACTGCTCCAGGGACCTGCATACTGCCGCGATGGACCTGAGTATGACATTTGAGGTTGGCACAAAATAGTTTTAAGCTATTTTTTTGAGGGTGGGAGGGGGTTAGTGACCACGGGGGGGAGTAAGGGGAGGTCATCCCCGATTCTCTCCGGTGGTCGTCTGGTCAGTTTGGGCACCTTTTCATGGCTTGGTCGTAACAAAAAAAAGGACCAAGTAAAGTCATCCAAGTGCGCGTAAGGGACGCCCTTTTTTTATTATGGGTCGAGGACGCCCATGTGTTAGGCACGCCTAAGTCCCACCTTCATTACACCTCCGACACGCCCCCAGGAACTTTGATCGTCCCTGTGATGGAAAGCAGTTGGGGACGCCCAAAATCGGCTTTCGATTATACCGATTTGGGTGACCCTGGGAGAAGAACACCCATCTTCCGATTTGTGTCGAAAGATGGGCGTCCTTCTTTTTCGAAAATAAGCCTGAAAGTGGCACTAGAATGGTTTGAGTATGATGTAGGATCATAAATGAAACCCAAAACTAAACAGGAAGCCAATATAGTCAAATAAGATGAGGAGTAGCATGGTCAAATCTTCCAGCCTTGCAGAGAAAACAACAGCATAATTCTGAAGGGTTTGAAAATGTTTCATTTGTGACAGAGGAAGACCTGCATAAATGGTGTTACAATATTCTAGTCTTGATATGAGAACAGAGTATAATGCAGTATGTAACAAGTTGAAATCAAGAAAATTGTGCAAAAAGTGCAACATCCGAAGAATCAAAAATATGGATTTAATGATTCCAGATATGTGTTTTACAATAGACAATCATGAATGAATGCAAATGTCTAGGTAATAAAAGGATAAAACTGGAGTGATGAGAAAATCAAAAAGAATTGGAGTATTTGATAGCTGAGATAATGATCCCCAAACCCAGCAGGCTGTTGTCTTTTCCTGGCTCAATTTCAATTTATTGGAGGTAAACCAGGATGCTACTACACAGAGACAATTTTGGAGGGGTTGCAAATCAATGTTGGAGATGCAAGAAACAAAAGCAAAATGTCAATGGCATAAATAAAAAAATCTAATTTTAAAGGATTGAATTAAGATAGCTAAAGGACTAATGAATAAGTTAAAAAGTTAAGGGGACAAAATAGAGCCCTGAGGCACACTACACTTAAGAGGGTAGGAGGAAGAAACGATAGAACCATAGCAAACTGAAAAAGAATGATCAGATAAGAAAGAGGAAAAACAGCTATGAACTGTCCTCAAAATACCTAACTGAGCGAGCCTACAAAGAAGAGAATGATCCATGAGATTAAAGGCTGCAGAAAGGTCTAAAAATACTGTTAGAGTAATATCTCCATCTAAAGGCTTGTGGAGCTCACTGAGGACTGAGGTGATGACTGTCTCCATACTGTCTTTGGCGGAAACCAGATTGATAAGGATGGAGGACCCAGGTCTTTTCAACAAAATCAGTCACACAAGTGGAGGAGTAGCTGAATGATTAGTGCAGTGGGCTGAGAGCCAGGGGAGCTGGGTTCAATTCCCACTGCAGCTCCTTGTGACTCTGACTTAACCACCATTGCCCCAGGTATAGAAACATAGATTGTGAACCCACTAGGGGCATAGAAAATACAGAAAGGTGGTATATCAAATCCCACTGCCCATGTTTCTGAATATTGGCCTCAATATTTTCATTTTGTGCCTGAATAATTATTCACCTTAACTGCCTTTCAAGTCTCGAAATGGTTCAGTAGACTCTGTAACTATTTTTATCGTATAATAGAGATTACAACTGGGGCTTCTGATTTCAGGTTATAACTAGAAAAACACAATAAAATACTTGCAATGGAAAATTTGGGGTAATAACCAGAAAACCCTAAAAATCATCCTTCCTTAGCAGTTCCAAGGATGACATTTAGCAGCTGATGTCATTGCAATGGGTTGCTGTAGCATCGTCACTTTGGGATTGTCTGCCTTTCAGCGTTACAAGCTCCCATGAATGTGCGAAGTAGAAGGACGTTGGATCTAGGATAAGGGGAAACTGATGCTGGGGCTGGGAGAAGGGGACTATTTCATTTTTCACATTTCAGCTTTATTTCATACACTGCAAATAGAACATATCTATGTGATTTACAATATAAATTAGAAATAAAGGGAGAAGACTAAACACATAAGGAGGCCTATATTAAAATCAAAGGACTCCTTTTACTCAGGGGCGTAGCCAGACTTCGGCGGGTCCAGAGCCCGAGGTGAGGGGGGACATTTTAGATCCCCCTCAGCCATTATTGACCTCCCCCCACCACTGCTGACTCCCCCTGCTGCCAACTTTGACGACCCCTGCCGACGACCCTCTCGACCCCCCTCCCTTCGCCAACCCTCCCCCGCCGTCACCTACCTTTGCTGGTGGGGGACCCCAATCCCGGCCAGCCGAAGAGGTCCTCTTCTTCCCGTGAAGGCTTCGTTCTGTTTCTGACTCCTGCATGTTGTAAGTGCAGGATGTCAGACTCACAGAAACAGAACGAAGCCTGGCTGATCTGCAAGGACATCAGAAACAGAACGAAGCCTTCGCGGGAGGAATAGGACCTCCTCGGCTGGCGGGGATTGGGGTCCCTCACCAGCAAAGATAGAGCACTGCGATAGCGGGGGAGGGTTCGTGGTGGGGGGGTCAAGAGGGTCGTCGGCAGGGGGGTCCAGGGCAAAATCTACAGGGGCCCAGGCCCCCAGCCCCAAGTAGCTACGCCACTGCTTTTACTAAGCAGCAGTAAGCCCAAAGCAGGCTTATCACTCGCTATACAGGAAGTACTGCCGGGCTATCACAGCAGCCCGGCGGTACTTCCCACCCCTAGTGCACCATTATTTTTGTGGCGCCACAGTGTAGCTGGTGGTAATCAGGCAGTACTATGCACTGCCTGGTTACCACCAGATTAACGCAGGAGCCCTTACCGCCAACTCAATGGGTGGCAGTAAGAGCTCCCCCCCCCCCCCCAAATGGCCACACAGCAATTGCTTTACTTGCCACATGGCCATTTTCTGCAGGAAGGCAAGTCTTCCCTTTTACCAGCTGTGGTAAAAAGGGGGCCTCGATGTGCCTGCAAAACACTCGCCAACCAGCCCCTTTTGCCATAGCTTTGTAAAAGGGGCCCAAAGTGAATAATGTTAAATAAAATAGATTGGTGTAGTACTCTTTCCATAAGTCACAAAAGGATAGAAGAGCATGCAAAGTGCACAGGACTGTGAAAAGGAGGTGAATTGCTGCAAAAGGATCCTGAGTATCTGCTAGGAAAATTAAACTAACGTACCACAGAGGGAAAGCCTGCGAATATAATGGCTGCCCAATACTCAAAACTATGTAACCAGGCAGGAGAGCTTGCTGCTTGGTTAAGGAGCCCTTTTACTAAGCCATGGCAAAAAGTGGCCTGCAGCAGTGCGAGTGCATCTTTTGGGTGCTTGCCGGGCCAGTTTTTGCTGAGTCCTGAAAAAAGGGACTTTTTAAGGGGCCAGAAAATGGATGTGCAGCAAAATAAAAACCAGCACGCGTCTATTTTTGGCCTGAGACCTTACCACCACCCATTGACTTAGTGGTAAAGTCTCATGTGCTACGTGGGCAGTAGGCAGTGGTGTGCTGGTAAATTTTTAACAACAGGCTCTCTCCCCGGTCCACCTCTGGGCCCCCCCCCCCCCCGTCCACCTCTGCGCCCCCCCCCCCCCCAAATTGCAGAGCTGGCTATAGCCGGGGGGGGGGGGGGGCAATGCATTACTCTCCCCAGGAAAAAACTATTAAATGATCCCAGGTTCCAATCTAATTCATGTTTAAGGTGGGATAAAATGCCATAAATAAGTAAATAAATATAAACTTTTAATGTTGAGCACCTGATTCTCAAGGTGAACTATAATGAAAATAAAATGAGTTTTTTTCTACCTTTGTTGTCTGGTGACTGTTTTTCTGCTCATGCTGGCCCAGTATCCGATTCTGCTGCTATCTGTCCTCTTAACTCCGTTTCCAGGGCTTCCTTTCCATTTATTTCTTTCCTCCTTTCTTCTTCATTTCTGGTCCTCAGCTTCTGCCTATTTTCTCCATCCATTTGCAGTTATTCTCCTCTCTTCCTTTTTCCTCTTCTCATCTCATTCCTCACTCTTCCCTCCCCTCCACCCATATCCAGCATTTCGTCTTTCTCCCTTCCCTCTCCTCCACCCATGTCCAGCAACCCTCCTTTCCCCTGCCCTCCATTCTCCCACCCATGTCCAGCAGCCCTGCTCTCCCCTGCCCTCCATCCACCCACCCATGTCCAGCAACCCTCCTCTCCCCTGCCCTCCATGCACCCATGTCCAGCAACCCATCTCTCCCCTCCATACACCCATGTCCAGCAACCCTCCTCTCCCCTCCATCCACCAATGTCCAGTGACCCTCCTCTCCCCCCTGCCCTGCCCTCCATCCACCCATGTCCAGCAGCCCTGCTCTCCCCTGCCCTCCATCCACCCACCCATGTCCAGCAATCCTCCTCTCCCCTGCCCTCCACCCACCCATGTCCAGCAACCCTCCTCTCCCCTCCATCCACCCATGTCCAGCAACCCTCCTCTCCCCTCATCCACCAATGTCCAGCGACCCTCCTCTCCCCCCTGCCCTGCCCTCCATCCACCCATGTCCAGCAACCCTCCTCTCCTCTCCCCTCCATGCACCCATGTCCATCAACTCTCCTCTCCCCTCCATCCACCCATGTCCAGCGACCCTCCTCTCCCCCTGCCCTCCATCCACCAATGTCCAGCGACCCTCCTCTCCCCCCTGCCCTCCATCCACCCATGTCCAGCAACCCTCCTCTTCCCTGCCCTCCATCCACCCACCCATGTCCAGCAACCATCCTCTCCCCTCCATCCACCCATGTCCAGCAACCCTCCTCTCCCCCCTGCCCTCCTCTCCATCCACCCACCCACCCATGTCCAGCAACCCTCCTCTCCCCTGCCCTCCATCCACCCACCCATTTCCAGCAATCCTCATCTCCCCCCTGCCCTCCTCTCTGCCATCTTCCAGCCCTCTCCGCTCCCCTGGTCGTCCATCTTCCATCTGCCCTCTGCTCCCCGATAGTAGCCCTGCTGGTTTCCTTTCTGCGCTGCCGCCGCCGCCCTGCCTTTAAAAAATTTATTTTCCCTCGAGGCGGCCAGCGTTGAAGTGAAGGCAGCAGGCTCAGCTCGGTTCCTGCCTTCGTTCCGTTCCTTCACATCATGGCTCCGCCCTTGCGCAAACAGGAAATACGTCAGGCAAGGGCGAAGCCATGATGTGAAGGAACAGAACGAAGGCAGGAACCGAGCTGAGCCTGCTGCCTTCACTTCAACGCTGGCCGCCTCGAGGGAAAATAAATTTTTTAAAGGCAGGGCGGCGGCGGCAGCGCAGAAAGGAAACCAGCAGGGCTACTATCGGGGAGCAGAGGGCAGACGGAAGATGGATTAGCGGGGCGGGGGAGCGGAGGCGAGCTGGCTCGCACGGGCCAACAACCGGCTCGCAAGATGCTAGTAAATTTAACAAACGGCTCTTGCGAGCCGGCTCCAGCACACCACTGGCAATAGGCATGCAGCGCTTGGCCACTGCTGTTTACCGCCGGGAAACGCCATGCAGTAAAAAATAGAAAATATTTTCTACCGCATGTTTTCGACGCATGGTAGCCAGGCGGTAATGCTGATTCAGTGCACGATGAACACGCTTAGGGCCTTACATGCCTTTGTAAAAGGGCCCCTAAATCGCTTGTGGGCACCTAACCACGGACAGTGCCACTGAATATCATCACAAACTGTGCCTGCACTGTCCATTTAGTACAGGGGTGGGTGCAGCTTGGGCAGAACTTGGGAGGATCCGGTACTTAACCAGTTAACGGCGATGTTCAGACCACTAACTGATTAAGTAGCTAAAGTTAGGACAGCAAACAAGCTGTCCTAACTTTAGCTGCCAAGTTAACCAAGCACAGGTCAGAATATTGGCCAGGGCCCAATTAACCTCTGGGTAGCAGCCAGGGGCGTAGCTACGGGTGGGCCTGGGTGGGCCCAGGCCCACCCAATTCCAGCCCAGGCCCGCCCAGCGCCAGTGCCAGCGCCAGCTCCCATTGCCGGCCACTGCTGCTTTTCCTGATGAGCAGCAGGGCCGGCGCGCGGCGCTACAAAAAGAAGAAGCGCTCAGCTGACTGAGCTGAGCGCCAACGCGTCGCTAAGGACAAGAAAAAATGTTTTTAAAAAAATGCGGCACCGCAGGCAGCCTCGAAGCATTGGCTGCTGGCTCTGTGCAGGCTCCTCCCGTCTCTTACATCACTGCCCTGTAGCGAAGCAGGGGCAGTGACGTAAGAGACGGAAGGAGCCTGCAGAGGCAGCAGCCAATGCTTCGAGGCTGCCTGCAGTGCCGCGTTTTTTTAAAACATTTTTTCTCGTCGGGTTAGCGACGCGTTGGCGCTCAGCTCAGTCAGCTGAGCGCTTCTTCTTTTTGTAGCGCCGGCCCTGCTGCTCATCAGGAAAAGCAGCAGTGGCCGGCAATGGGAGCTGGGGCTGGTGGGCCTGAATGGGAGAGGGAAAATGGATGGCAGGATGGGGAGAAAGAGGAAAAATGGAAGGATGGGGAGAGAAAGAGGGAAAACAGATGGGAGGATGGCAGAGAAAGAGGGAAAATGGAAGGATGGGGAGAGAAAGAGGGAAAACAGATGGCAGTATGGGGAGAAAGAGGGAAAATGGAAGGATGTGGAGAGAAAGAGGGAAAACAGATGGTAGGATGGCAGAGAAAGAGGGGAGATGGATGAAAGGATGCAGAGAAAAAGGGGAGAGTGGAAGGATGTGGAGAGAGAAGGGACACTGAACAGAAAAGGGTAGAGAGATAGACACTGGTTAGAAGGAGGGAGAGAGACATTAGATGGAAGGATCAGGAGAGAGGGTAGATGGGTGGAAGGATGGGGAGAGAAAGAGGGAAGACGCTGGATGGAAGGGTAGGGAGAAAGGTGACACTGGATGGAAGGATGCAGAAAGAAAGAGGGGAGACTATTGGAAGGATGGGGAGAGAGAGGGGAGACACTGGAAGGATGGGGAGAGAAAGAGGAGAGGTACTGCATGGAAAGGGGGAGTAGTGAAAGATTGGAGAATAAGAGGAAGGGGCATGGGGAGAACAAGGGTGAGAAAAAGATGAAAAGCCATAAGTAGATGAAGGAAATTAAAGAATGGATAGCAAGAATGAATTAAATCTGGACACAGAGAGAGGCAGAAAAATATTGAAGAAAGCAAAGAAAAAGGAGAGAAAAATGACAAATGGCCAGAAAACCCTGGCAGAAGAGTCAAGCGAAAACGAAGGAAAGCAGAATCTAGAGACTGGGAGCAACACAATGAGAAAAAGTAAATGGCCATACAACAAAGGTAAAGAAAATAATTTTATTTTTAATTTAGGATAAAGTAATATGGTGTTAATAAAGTTTCAGAGACCAATACTTCCTTCCTTAGGTTAGGAGAGGATACCGTAACAGCATTATACTGACCTGAGGCAGGAGGTTTTGGCCTCTGAAAGCTCACTGAAAAGGGTGTTAAGGCTATTAAATAAATTGTCTGAAATCTGATGCACTGAAAAGCAGCACTTTACCCTGTGTGACAAATGCATCTGAGTGTGACTACATTTTGCTGGGGGGGGGGGGGGGGGTAGAGAGAAAATTTTGTGCCCACCCACTTTGGGTTCAGGCCCACCCAAAATTGGCAGTCTGGCTACGCCACTGGTAGCAGCATCAGGGCTTCTGCCCCCCCCCCCCCCTCAAACCTGTAGGCCTCCCTGGGCCTACCTGGAATATCTCTAGTGGTTGGAAGGGGTCATATGGGCAGGAGGAGGTAAGGGTGGGGGCTTGGCCAGGGCTTGATTTTTTTTGGGGGGGGGGAGGGGGAGAACAAAGGGATGGGGAATTGGAACACCTACTTGTCCTTATGTGGTCCTGGCAGATATTCAGCTGGGGCCCGCATAAGACCTGGCAACTAGCACGTTTTGAATTAGCCCAGGATAGTCAGTGCCCCTGCAGGCTGAACATTGACCAGTTGGTTTTTAAAGCAGTTTTGAATTTTACAAAGAATGTCTCAAAGCAAAGATTTTTAAGACGAGCATTCCAACTGGAGTCCAGCCATATATGCAAGTGGGAAGGGATGACTAAAAGGTTCTGTTGTGATGATCTCGGGAAACAAATAGGAGCATAATGAATAAGTGAACTTGAAGAGAAGATGAAACACCCATGGGGCTAAATTTGGTAAATGGCGCTCAAAATTCCCCACCCAAAAAAATCGTTGGAACCCAGGCTAAGGAACTATTTTTATCAGTTTTGATGGAACCTGACACCTTACACCAGCTGGTATTTCTTGCCCCTGATTCAGCCGTCTGGTGAAATATGGCCATGTCAGGCAACGCTGTTTGATAGCTGGGAGTTTTAAAGAGTTAATAAAGACTATTTTTCTAAATAGGTCTGCTTCTCTTTTGTTTTCCATCTTGGATATCATGGACCATTGTCTTGTTTTCTGAGCCATTTATAGATTCAATCCTAGCATTGATTCCATGCCGATCTTTTAGGTGCCGGACTTACACCTATTAAAACCAGGAGTAAATGCCAACACCCAACATAGGTGAGCATAGGCCTAATTTTATAATTCCATGCGCAACTTTTAGGAATGCCTCAGACACACCCCTGGCCATACCCTTTTTCAGTTATGCACTAGAAAAGTTGGATGCTGTTCTTTATAGAATAGTGCACAGCAAGATGTGCATGCAACCTTCAATCAAAAACTAACTAACTGTAATAATTGGTTGTGAGCGCCCAATTAATGCTAATTAAGGGATTGTTATTCAATTAAATTACATGTGCATCTTGGATCCGTGCCCAAATTTTGATCAATTTTAGCCACAATATATAGAATTTGGGGGCTGTTGTCTGCAAATAGGATCTTAAAAGATATCCTAAAAGACATGGGAAGCCAATGTTCTTCTATGCGCAATGGCTATGGATGGAGCTGGGAGAAGGGTGATGATGCAGCTTGTTGGAGACTAGAACACTGGTGCTAGGAGTTGAGAGAAGAGGCTAATCTGGGAGATGCTGAGAGTGGAATTGGGAGAAGGTGGCTGTGAGCATAAAACTACTTGATAATTGTGTTTCAAACATTACTTTTTTGTGAAGAGAATGCACTGATAAACCCCTATTTTTCAGACCCTGGGAAAGCTGCTAACTGCCTATAAAATTCCAAATGATAAACCCCTACTTATAACTTACGCAGAATTTATATGAAAATTAGCAGAATTGTGCTTTGATTATTTCATTCTATCTTTGTGAGAAACAGAGAAAAAGCAAAAGGATATTGAACAAAATATAACAGTGCATTAAAAAGCATTCACAGATCAGTTTTGAGGGTGAATGAATACTTGCACTTCAACCTAACAAAAATTTACCTTTTAAACAGCAATGAACATAATTATTCTACCTTCAGCTACTGTATATTGTGCTTCCTTTGGTACATTTTGACTGATCAGGAGGAAAATAAGGGTAACATTTTAAAAGAAGCAAGACAGCATGCTAAACCTTCTATGCTACTCTGGCAGACAAATATACAGTAAAACCTTTTTTCTTTGAGCAACAGCATTCAGAAGTTAGAATAAGAGTCTTAGAAAGTACTGTACCCTACATACTGCTGATGAGTCAGGGTACCTTAACGAAGTCCATTCATTGCATTCTGTCTACTGGGAGTTACACATTCAAGCTGCCAATTTCTTGCTGGTAACGTGGACCCTACTTTAGAGAATTGGCTAAGACTGCCAGGATTCATTTCTGGAACTTAGGAGCCACAAAAGAGCATTTTTCTGTCGTCTGTAATTGATTCAAAACCAGATCCCAAAAGGACAAGCTTCCTTTTGTGTGCAATCTAAACTTGGGTCTAAAGACAGATAATGGTACTTCATTAATGTTATAGTCACGAAAAATCTTTGTGAATAGAAGGTCAGAAAACACCATGAATTATTATACTATGTTTCGGTGGATATACTGTTCAATTTATTTATTTTGTATTCTGGTCCTTGCAGAAGGTGTAGAAAGAGTCAATTTATTGCTAATGTATTTTGCATTTTGACCAAATAAAACCCAAATTCTCACTAGAAGCTGACATAACTAGACTGAAATGATCATATTTTGGCCAGTTATGCTAGGAAAGGTTAAGGAGCCCTTTTACTAAAGGCTTGCGGTGCACCAATCTGGAACTACTGCTGGACTACCGCAGGAGCCCGGTGGTAGTTCCCACACCCAGTGCATGCCATTTCTGGCGCTACAAAAAAGTTTCTATTTTTGTAGCACTGGTGCCAAAGCTACCAAGTTACTCATTCCAGGAAGGAGACTTTTTGGCCAGTGCTGGATTTCTGCCTGCCTCAACCTGGTGCAATATTGGTCCTGCTGCACTGATTTCAATGGATAGCATCATTGCCTCAGGTACAAAAACTTAGATTGTGAGCCCTCTAGGGACAGAGAAAGTACCTGCATATAGTGTGTACAGCGCTACGTACATCTAGTAGCGCTGTAGAAATGATTAGTAGTAGTAGTAGTAGTAGGACTACAAATACTACACTGCTTTGGGATGTAAGTTTAAAACCTGAACTGGCCAAAAAGTCTCCCTTCTGGAATGGGTAACTTGGCAGCTCATGTTGACCATGTGAACAAATATGTTCAGCAACACTGTAACAGAAATCTTGTGGTTTAATAGCAATCATAAAATTATTTTCCATTTTTTTATAGGTTGTCAAATGGCTACCAGGCTTCAGATCTGCTGGCCTTTAGTTGATTGTTCAGTTAAGAAACATGTTTGGAATATGTTTTATCTGTATTAGCTGTACCTAATGCTTGGAGGAGCAGCCTGAGAACCAGGGAAAACCAGGATTCAAATCCCACTGCCACTCCTTGAGATGTTGGTCAAGTCAGTTAGGGCCCCTTTTACCAAGCTGCGGCAAAAGGGGGCCGGCGCTGGCATCGGTGCGTGTTTTACATGCGCACCGAGGCCCCTTTTTATCGCAGCTGGTATAAGGGTAGTCTTGCTCTCCGACAGGAAATTATTTTATAGACCTCTATCATATCTCCCCTCAGCCGCCTTTTCTCCAAGCTGAAGAGCCCTAGCTGCTTTAGCCTTTCCTCATAGGGAAGTCGTCCCATCCCCTTATCATTTTTGTTGCCCTTCTCTGCACCCTTTCTAATTCCACTATATCTTTTTTGAGATACGGCGACCAGAATTGAACACAATATTTGAGGTGTGGTCGCACCATGGAGCGATACAAGGCATTATAACATCCTCAATTTTGTTACGTATCATCAACGACGACACCTAGATCCCTTTCTTGGTCCGTGACTCCTAACGTGGAACCTTGCATGACGTAGCTATAATTTGGGTTCCTCTTTCCCACATGCATCACTTTGCACTTGCTCACATTAAACATCATCAGCCATTTAGATGCCCAGTCTCCCAGTCTCGTAAGGTCCTCTTGTAATTTTTCACAATCCTCCCGCGATTTAACGACTTTGAATAACTTTGTTTCATCAGCAAATTTAATTACCTCACTAGTTACTCCCATCTCTAAGTCATTTATAAATGTGTTTAAAAGCAGCGGTCCCAGCACAGACCCCTGGGGAACCCCACTAACTACCCTTCTCCATTAAGAATACTGACCATTTAACCCTACACTCTGTTTTCTATCTTTTAACCAGTTTTTAATCCACAATAGAACACTACCTCCTAGCCCATGACTCTCCAATTTCCTCTGGAGTCTTTCATGTATAGCAAGCGATAAGCACTGGGCTTACTGCCGCTTAGTAAAAGGAGCCCTTAATCTTCCTTGACTTCAGGTTCAAATAGATTGTAAGTCTACAACTGAAAGAGGCATGAGCTGGTATTTAGCATTGCCCCTGCCTCTCTTTCCTCCCACCTCGCCCTTCACTATTCAGCATTGTCCTTATCTCTCTCTCTCTCTCTCTACTATACTATACTTAAATCAGTGGTGTAGCCAGACATGACATTTTGGGTGAGCCCAGATTTAATATGGGTGGACACTGTGTATATAGGTATAAGTAGTGTTTCTTGGGATTCTACAAAATGATGCCTTAGAATGCACTTGATGATGGATTTCTAAGTAGTCTGCCCAACAACTGCCCTTCATCAACATAAACCACATACATACTTAATGGAAAAAACGATATTTGTAAATATAGTTACATTATGCCATATCATATGCATTGTGTGGGAAAGTGCAGGGTACAAATGTAATAATAATAAAAACTTGAGTCTACTATAATGGCAAACACCTCAACACACGTGACAGGATCCAGCAATATAATTGCAACAATCACATTTAACAATGTATTCAAATTCTGGTAGCACCTCAATAATAGCAACAAAATCCATTCACTGCCAGGTACTTTGAGAAGCAACACTAAATCCTGCATAGAGGCTTCTTAGAGCCTATGTTGCAAACATTAACACCGATTCCAATAATCTTACAAAGGCAGCAGCATACACAACAGCACTATGCATCACATTGGAAAAGCCAAACAAGTCAGACTCATACATCTCCACAAAAACCACATGCCAGCAGAGTCTCTCACCTACTTGGTCACATACAGAACACAGACCAACCCTCATCAATTTCAGACTAAAGGATCAAAAATTAAAAATTGTCATATAACCTGGCATCAGCCCTTCCCTCCCCCGCCCGCCATCCATAACCATAGCCTGACATCAGCTTTAACCTTCCCT
The DNA here is from genome assembly GCF_901765095.1 of Microcaecilia unicolor. Lineage (NCBI taxonomy): Eukaryota > Metazoa > Chordata > Amphibia > Gymnophiona > Siphonopidae > Microcaecilia > Microcaecilia unicolor. The sequence goes on from NC_044036.1 coordinate 108,525,053, forward strand.
ACCCCCCCATCCATCCCCATAGCCCTACTTAAATGCTTCAACTCTGCAACACAACATAACCTTAGATCATATTGGACATTATATATTCCTTATTATCGTTGACCCTTATTGTACCTTATATCCTAACCTTACCTGACCCCTATTTCAATCTATATTTGTTTACCCCTACCAGACTTGGCATTCACCTTTACGGTATTTTGTAAGCCACATTGAGCCTGCTAATGGATGGGAAAATGTGGGATACAAATTTTACAAATAAATAAATAAAATAAATAAATATGCCATTATAGAATTGGTGTTCAGTGCATTACATCAGCACTCCTAAATGGAGACACCAAGTTATAGAATTACCCCCAATATACTGAACTGGGATGAAAGAAAGAGAAGGGGAATACTAGATGGGGAGACACTGGATCGATAAAAGGAGAGAAAGAGATGGGGGTATGCTTGACAGAGACAAGAGAGAGAAAGTGGATGGGAGAATAAGGGAGATATTATACACAGAGGGGAGAGAATAAGAGTCTGGGTAAGATGAGAGAGGTAGAAAGTGGGAGGGCTGGGGTGAGGGAAAGAGATGGAAAATTATAGATACTTGCAGTTAAAAAAAAGAGTAAGATTGTCAACTGGATAGTAAGAAGGAGAGAAATATGAATGAATAGAAAAGGGAAAAAAACAGGAAAAAGTTGCATGGAAAATATCAAGAAATGGATTTAGCGGAGGAAGAGTTCACAGGACAGAAGAGAAGAAATGACAAATGGATAGGAGAGACTAGAAGAGATTTAAGAGAAAACAGAGAAATACAGAAACCAGAGTCTGGGACCAACACAATTAGAAAACAAAATGGCCAAAGAACAAAAATAGAAAAACATTTTTATTTTCAATTTCATGATTAGAATGTTATTTTTTTTGGAACATATATCTGCTATTTTTATGTTTTGCACAGTACAGGAAGAAATGCATGCCAATTTCTCTAGTGTTACACTGCAAGTAGAGTCTGGTATTTTTGGGTTTCAGTTTCAATTTTGTCCACATTTTTCTATTTTTAGTTTCTGTTTGCTTAGGGGCCCTTTTACTAAACTGGGTAGGTGCCTACAAACACCCATGTGCATCAATTTGGAGTTACTGCCCAGCTACCGCAAGACCAGGGCAGTAATTTCATTTCTTACGTGCATCCGCTACGTGCACCGGAAAATAATTTTATTTTCCTGTGTGCGGTGGAAACTGGGCAGTAATTGTCATTCTATGCATGTCTACCATATGAGACCTTACCGCTAAGTCAAATGGGTGGCGGTAAGGATTCAGACCCAAAATGGACGTGCTCTTTCTGCAAAAATTTTAAAAAGGCCTTTTTTACAGGTGCGCTGAAAAATGGATCTGCAAGCACACAAAACACGCACCTATACTAGCGCAGCCCATTTTTCGTCACACCTTAGCAGTGTGTTTTTTCTAGCAAAAAAGGTGCCGGTACTCAAATGCTAGGCCACCTTTCAGGAGTGGGGTGATCACTGAGGGACCCATCCCATAATAGCCAGGCCCCCTGCAACAAGTCACAGAATCTGTGACAAGACAGAATTGGTGTGTAAGGCCTGAGGTCTTTCATTAAAACTTGGGGTCCATGGGTCAATTTTAGCAGACAACGGAAAAGGTGCCGGTTTACAGTACTACCAAGTACCCCCTAAAAAAAAGCCCTACACCTTAGTAAAAAAAGACCCCTTATTTTCTATCTGTGAAGGGTCTGTGTTCTACATGTGTGACTGACACTAGATATTCTATTTTTATTTAAGGATTTGTGGCAGGGGTGTCCAACCTCAGCCTTCGTTAGGTGGGGTTTTCAGAAATTCCCCAATGAATATACATTTATTTATTTATTTACTTATTTGTGGCATTTATACCCCGCTCTTTCCCGCTCGATAGCAGGTTCAGTGCGGCTTACAAAGTGTGGTACATCGTATCACGGAGATAGTACAGATTTGGGAACAATGTATCAACGAGATGACATAATTACATGAGATCTATTTGCATACAATGGAGGCACTGCATAAAAATAGATCGGGGGAAATCCTGAAAACCCAACTGGATTGTGGCCCTTAAGAACCGAGGTTGGACAACCCTGATCTGTGGTAATCCAACTTTTTCAGTTTTCCAGATAGGTGAATTGATGTTCTAGGGCCCTCTGCAATATTTACAATGCTGCTTTTTGCTAGGCAGAGTCCTTATTGTGTGAGTTCTGAAAGTTAGAGCGGTTATAGTGTGTTAGATTTTGTCAGTAGGAGCTGAGTGACTTTTGTAGGATTTTGTTTTATTTTACAATATCTCTGGTAAAGGAAAAGATTTATGTTTCTGTTACTGAAATGGTACCAGAATCAGAAATTTTTAGTATAATGAATTCTAAAGAGAAATGTCCTGATTCCACTGCGTAGATTCAGAATATATGTTTAATTCTGATAGTGCAGTGTCATGGGGATATGTCTTTTATTATATTAAGATTTCCATAAATGAGCTGCTACAAATTTGCTGAGTACAACAGCATTGCAATTTTTTTTTAAATTCATGTACGCTTGGAATATAAGTTGCTTTCGCTAATGTTCTGAGTGAAGGCCTCCCCCCCCCCATCCCCCCGCTCACTGATCAGAACTCTCAGGAGGCCTCCCCTTATGATGCTTTGAAAGATTATTTCATTCTTTTAATGGGGATGGGAAAAGAGGAGGGACATGGATGATGGATTATGGTCTGATTTCTATTTTCTGAAAGGCGCTGTTTTGGCTTTCATCACCTCTTTCACCTCACCATTAAACCACTTGTTCCAGGATCTGACCAGAGGGGAAGGTACTTTTACCTTATTGATCCTCAGGATCTGGCCAGGAATAATGTTGGTAGTGGGCTACTGGGAAATAGTGATTGCAATATGTTCAAATTTTTATCACTAGAATGAAGACACTAAAAAAACTTATTGCTGCTGTAGCACTTATTTGAAAAAGGGAGCTATAAAATGAGGAAATGTGTTAGAAAAAATTAAAAGGAATGATTGTCAGGGTGAAAACATTTGCATGAGCATTGGGCATGATCTATAAAGGTCGTTTTTAGATCCCAGATAAAATATATTCAATTCATTAAAAAAGGGGTAAAATGTCCAATGACAGCCAGTATAGTTCAGTGGTGAGATGGAAGAGGTGTTTCTTGCACCTAGGGGTCCAGGTCTTGTTCCTGCTTCTGCCTCTGCAGTCTAAACTGTCTGAAGGGATCACCTTTAAAGTGTCCAAATACTGTTTCCATGAGTTGCCTCCCTTACCCCTTCTCACTGCCATAGGTTTTCACATATGTTAAAAGACAAATAATGCATGTTAGGGCTGTAATAACCATTACCCTCATGGTTGGAAATTGAAGGTTAAAGTAGAACCCAACTGAAACCAAAAAGTGCCCCCCTCCCAGGAGGTCCTGATGGCTATATTGAGATTGGAACCGGCATAAGAAGGAGCGACTGGAGATTACTCCTGTTTATGCCGGTTCCAATCTCAATATGGCTGCAGAGACCTCCCATGGCTGTCTCACGAGACTACTGCAGGAAGTTCCAGAAGCCATTTTGAAGGAAGAAGGGCACTGGGCAGGAATGAGTGGGCTTTGTTTCTGCCCCCAAAAGGGCACTAGACCACAAGGGTTTCTTAAGGTGGGCCTGGGGAGGGTCCACGGGTGGTGCTGGGATGCCAGGGGGGCAGAAGAGAGTGATCGGTGGGGGGGGGGGGGGAGGGGGGATCTTCAGTTTCAGCCAAATATGCACTGATATAACTGTAGGAAACTAAGAAGAAAAAAACTGGCAAGTGCCATAAACATTTAAAAAGCATAATTTGACTATGGGCTGCTTTTGCAAAGCTGCGCTACCGATTAGCAGTGCACTGAGGGGTCCTTTTTCAAAGGCATGCTGAAAAATGGCTTGCGGTAGTGTATGCATGGGTTTTGGGTGTGCGCCAATCCATTTTTTAGCGCGCCTGTGAAAAAGGCCTCTTTTTTCGCCAAAAATGGATGAGCGGCAATATCAAAATTGCCACGCGTCCATTTTGGGTCTGAGAGCTTACCGCCAGCCATTGACCTAGCATTAAAGAATCCGGGCGGTAATGACCTTAAGCACATCAAATGCCACTTGGCGCTTGTCCGTTCCGCACATCCGAAAATAAAAAATATTTTTCAGATGTGTGTATCAGACGAGCACCAAAAATGAAATTACCGCAAGAGCCACATGATAGTCGGGCGGTAACTCCATTTTGACATGTGTTGGGCGCTCGTAGATGCTTACGCGGCTTAGTAAAAGGACCTCTGAATGCCTATTCCCATGGGCTTCTGCTTCTTCACATTCAGCACGCCATAACCGGTAGCACAGCTGTGTAAAAGGAGCCCTATGTTCTTAGGTATCAGGATTTCTATATAAAATGAAAGTGCCCTGTCAATTTCTGCTTTTTAACTTAAAAAATTAATTTTCATTTGCTTGAAGCAATCCCGCTCTGTCAGCACCTGAAGAGATGCATTGTATCTATCTGTTGTATTGAAAGCTCATTTCTTAAATGTTATTTGAAAAAGTAAATGCAAGCATTAGTAGTAGTGGAGATGGGTGTGAACGTATAGTTAGAACAGAAGAACCTTCTGTCTGCAGAAGAAATTGTTGATGGAGCAACCCTCTCCCTACCACTGCATTCACACATCTCATATGTCAATTACTATAAAACTGCATATGCCAACAGAGGAAAGCAGAAGAAATAGTAGGAGTGTGAGGCCCAGTTGGTGCTGTGTAACAGCTCAAAGCTTGAATGAATGTGCCATACCAGTCACCTAGTAACTGCCTGGCCTTCTCTGGCAGACTCCACATTCCTGTTCAAATGAAGACTTTCTTCCCTGGACTCAGCCTGACATTCCTAGGAAACAATGGCCCTTTTCAAATAGATTCTGAAATTTCACAGGTGAAGAGAGCAGGGCAGTTATTTGATCCAGTGCACAAGAAACTAGTTGGAGTGAAACATTATTTTTTAAAAAGGAGTGAAGACAGAGCCTACGGCAGAAGTAGTGACAGACTCTATGTAGCTGGTGACAGGAAGGTGCAGTTTAGATTGCTGGTAGCCCTGCAGAATGCTGCAGAGGCCTAATTGTTTTCAAAAGTTTTGTCCAATTTCTCTTTCAAGTTCTTCCAAGAGTGAGCAAAATAGCTGACAGAACTCTAAAAGCACTTTTGTAAGATGTACTACAGGTTCATTCACAGTAGCTCTCATGGTTCTTTAAACTAGAAACTGAAAAAAAAAAAAAAAAAAAGCACAAATTAGAAGAAAGTAATGCAAGGGTCACCACATTGGTAGGAAAAAGCAACAAGTTTGAATCTACATAATCCTCAGTGAGATACAATATACCAGAAAATGATTTCATCTCATAATAAAGTCATATCAAATCAATTCAAAATAGCCAAGGTTCTACTTTATGTAAAAAACAGCACAAATCGAACCATTCGTATGGTTACTTAATCTCAAAATTGTGCAAAATGTGATGATTCAGTACTGCCAGCTGTTCATTTTTGCTGACTAGGATAGAACATCTTTAAGTGCACAGTAGAAATGAGATCCAAGCCTAAATAATTACGTGGAATGTTTAAAAGAGTTCCAGTGTATTCAAAGAATTATAAATTGTCTATTTGTAATACACATGGCTGAATGTAAAAAGTTCTTAATGGTGTCCCGATAAATTATTCACTCACATATCCCTTGGTTGTAACAAGACAGCTTTATTTACACCCCAGGATTGTGCAGCCCCAAAAGGCTCAGGATTAACTGACAACAGGGCTGTTTCTAGCTGAGACATGGAAAAGTCCAATCAGGTAGGAGGGAAAAGGAACTGGTTAGATTTCAAGAAGCAGTAGAAAATCTAGGGACTCACAAACACCCATATTGTTTGTAAGCATGTACTTTTTATGGTGGGGGGGGGGGGGGGGGGGGGGGGACACCTGCAGGTAACTGTTATGTTTAATAGGAAATAGTTATTCTGCAGTATCAGGATATCGTCTAGAAAAAAGTCTTTCTTATACTACATGTCCAGGCACTTAAATTAGTATATACGTGAATAAATTTCATTGAGGCACCTAAGTACAAAGTTATGCATGCACTTGGGCAAAGCGAAACACAAGGTATCTGTGTACAGTGAGTTTTCAAATCCAGCTTGTTATGCAGATAAATTTATATGCATGCATTTAGGAAAGGTAAAACGGGGGTATAAAGTTAGCCTTCTTAGCAGTATGTTGTCTGGGCTGGATTCAGTAAATGGCACTCAAAATGCGGTGCCGAAAAAAATCAGTAATGAGTGGACGGGACATCCCAGACTGATGCTGTCCAATTGGTTTAGCCCCTCTCTGTGGAGGGGGACACCAGGAAGTTCGGATCCAATCAGTTGACAGCTCTAAAGTGATGTCATCAGGAAAGCCCTGCAGGGAGGAGGAGTTGGGACAGCAGCCAGCCAATGAGAGTCCATCTTCAGGGAGATGGGCATTCTAGGATGTCAGCCGGCCAATAGAAAGAAGCAGCAGGAACAGGGGGGAGGGGAACCAAGCCCGTGTCCCACAGACGCTATTTCTTTGACGGACCCTTGTCTTCCTTGCATTTTTGGTAAGTCACCATTACTTTTATGCTTTTCATTTCGGTACTGCCCCCCCCCCCCCCCCAAAAAAAAAAAAAAAAAATTATTGCCAGTAAAATGTAATTTGAAAAAGAAACATATGTTAAGGCTTTCATACATGCAAAGAAGCTGCGTGTAAGCTGGTATACTTTTTTTTTGTTGTGCTTCATCTTCCCTGCTTGTTTCTCCCCTTCTCCTGCTTGCGATAATGAAGAACCGGCAGGTCCACACCTCCTGTTAAAATTTCCACGGTAAAGGTAGAGACTGCTTTTGTGCATGTGGGCGGAAATGGTAGTGCATCGCATCACATTCACATTATAATAGTAATTATCTCATTTGCATTCCGTTTTCGTTAGCTACTACCGTGATAGGAAAATGGCTCAGAGAACCCTTTTGTGCATGTCCCGGTTTACTACTTGCACGCTCAACTGGCTAGAACCAGTTTAAAAACCACGTTGCTGGCTCGTTATGTTTAGTGCATCTGGCTCTATGTCTGTTGACTCCTCCTCCCCAGCTGAGGAAGCTGCATCTCTGAGCTTAATGGTGCACACTTCTCCTCCTTTGCCTGCAATATCTTTTTCTGTTGGATCTGGTTTGGCTGTATTTTATACTTCAATTCCTGCTGAGAAAATTTTACAGATGCCATTTACATCATTACCTTTGGGTGTTACTTTGCCAAATGTTGAGAAGAATCCTGTTGGAGTAGACCATGAATAAACAGTTTCCTTATCTCATATATGAAGTGCCAGGAGCGTAGCCACGGGTGGGCCTGGGACCACCCACTTAGGGCTCAGGCCCACCTAGCAATGGTGCAGAGAGAGACGCCGCAGCCAAAAGAATTGCGAAGATCCACTGCCGGCACGCTGCAGGCCTTCTTTCCCCTCCCTCCCCTTCGGGCAGCGCAGTCTAACACTACAGCAAAGCTGCACCGGGTCCGTCCGTCCTACCGCTATGCTGCTGCCCTCCGGCTCCATCTTTGTCTGTTTCTGCTGCTTATCTGCAGTGGATCCGCGCGCTACCAGGGTTGTCTTATGCTGCCTGCGACTGCTTCCTCTGCGCTGGTCCCGCCCCTTGAGGCGGGACCAATGCAGAGGAAGCAGTCGCAGGCAGCATACAGACAGCCCTGGCAGCGCACGGATCCGCTGCAGATAAGCATCAGAAGAACAGACAAAGATGGAGCTGGAGGGCAGCAGCATAGCGGTAGGATGGACGGACCTGGTGCAGCTTTGCTGTAGTGTTAGACTGCGCTGCCCAAAGGGGAGGGAGGGGAAAGAAGGCCTGCAGCCACCGTGCCAGTGGTGGCTGGGAGGGAAAAAACCTGCAGCACATGCTGGTGGGTGGTTGGTTTGTGTGTGTGTGTGTGTGTGTGTGTGTGTGTGTGTAGGATGGGGGGGGTCGGGGAGAGACAGGAGCACTGTTGGGATGAGGGAGTGAGACAGGGTAGAGCTAGGTGGGGGGAGGGACGGAGAGATGCTGCAAGGGGAAAGAGAGGGAGAATTGTTGAATATGGGTGGAATGGGGAGAGGGAGGGAAAGGGCATGAGAGAAAAAAACGTGTTGGACATGGAAGTGGAAGGGAGAGATGAGAGGGGAAATTGTTGAACATGGCATTGAGGTGAGGGAAAGGAAGGATGGAGAGATGGTGGTAGGTGGGGGAGGGGTAGAGAGAGATGTCAAACCAGGGGCTCAAGGCAGGGAGAGGGAGAAAAGTTGGACATGAAGGTGGAGGAGAGGAAAGGAGAGATGCACAAGTGGGGGAGGGGAGAAAGAGGGAAGATGGATCCAGGGAGAGAAGATAGACATTGGAGGATAGGGAAGAGAAATGGAAAATGCTGGACAATGGGGGAGGGGAGAGAGATGGGACAGGAAGATGCTGGTGGTGGGAGGTAAAAGGGATAGGGAAGTATCAGGCTACAGGGTAGAAAGAGGGAACAGATGCTGGGCTGGAAGGGTGGAGGGAGGGAGACACTGGGAATGGTGGAAAGCATGGGGGAGAGGCCCAGGGAGTGGAGATGGCAAGGAAAAAATGAGAGAATAGTGATCACAGGGGGGTAGAAATATGGTAATGGCATGTAGATCGAAGATGGAAGGGAATGGAAGGCTGAGAAGGAGAGAGAGATGGGGAATGGGAGAGCTAGTGGGTGAAAGGAGATGGAAATGTGATAGATATCTGAAAAGTAAAAAGAAGGAAAAGATTTAGAAAGAGGATGAAATTTGAGTGTACAGAGGAAGAAAAGAAAAAAAAGAAAGGAAAGAGCTAAAATGGAAGGATCAATATTTCAGAGGTAGGTGTAGTGAGGAAATGAAACAACAGGAGAAAAAAGACAAATGGACAACCGCTTGAAGAATTAGCAGAAAGACAGGAAAGCGGGAAAGAGAAATTGGAACCAACATGATGGAAAAATAAAATGTCCAGACAATAAAGGTAGGAAAATCATTTTACTTTGAATGTTTTAAATGGAATATGTGAACTTTGGGAAATGTGCATAGCGGATGTCTTTTTATTGTGTTAAGTAGAAAAGGAAATGCGCTTTTGTTTTGTTTGGGTTTTTTTTTTCTCCAGTTTTGCAGTACATGCTGAAGTTCCCAGTTCAATTTTGTCTATATATTTTTATTTCTAATTAGTGATCCCTTGTTCTGTAATTTGTGAGGGTCTGTCAGTGTGACTTTAACAGCAGATGAGGAGATTGGAGAGGAGATGGAATTGGGGGAGGGGCTTTATTTTCTGCCCTGGTCACCAGCATGGCTAACAGCAGCCCTGACCCTTGCTGTAGCTAGTGGGGATTCCCAAGCCCTACTAGCTGCAGTCTCTTCTGAAGCTGGCCAGAGATGCTTTCTACTGAGCTTGGCAGATGGGGGCAGCATCCTGGAGCCACTGACAACTAAGCATGTATGGGGTGCTGGCATCAGTGGCTCGAGGAGTTGCTGCTGCCTACTGGGCTTGGTGGAAAGGAGTTCTGGCCATCTTTACTGGAGGCCTTCAGCTGACAGAGATTGGGGATCCTCATCTGCTAAAGTATTTATATTTTGAATTGTGAAGTGCTGGGGGGGAGGGGGGAGAGAAAATTTTGTGCCCACCCACTTTGTGCTCAGGCCCACCCAAAATTGGCTGGTTGGCTACGCCACTGTGAAGTGCTATTATGACATTGCAGTTTTGCAATATGAAACTGTTATTAAGTTTAATAATGTGGACTCTAATTTGTCTATTGATGATAAATGTCTGCATTGGACGCATTGGTGGCATCTGTTCACGCAATCTCCAGCTTCTCTATCAAAAACTTGTTCTCTATAAATTTGAAACTAGAATTTAATGAAAATACATTGAGGGTTAGGAATTTCTATTTGTTAAATTTTCCTCACAGTAGATTGTTATCGGCAAATATTCTTCTCAAGAATTACTTTAAGGAGGTGTTAGCTTTTGGAAATGCTGATAAATTTCTAGTATCAAATTGTTATTTTCTCAATAAGAGAGATTGATATTTTGATGCCTCAGGATAGTACAGACCTTATATTCTTTTGGGGGGAATTCACAAGACAATATTTCTACTAGTGCTACTTTGCGTGTGACTCCTATCAAAGGATGATAACATGTTAGTCTTGAAATATTTAAAAACAAGAATATTGTGTTTTGCAGAGCTACAGTACACATTTTTTTCAGATGTGTCAAGAGCTACTCAACTGCGCAGAAAAACGTTTTTACTTCTTAAGTCCCAGGTTGTATCCTTAGGGTCAACATTTTTTCTGAAGATTCCCTGTAAATGTTTACTTTTGTTTTCTAATAAAGATTGTATGTTTTTTTTCAGTTCTATGCAGCTTAAGAAGCTCTTGTTAGAATTAGAGAATAATGTTTCTTTTGAAGCTTGCGAAACTGGAATTTCGGAATGTGATCATGCTAATCAGTGGGGAATTGATTGTTTCTTTTCCTGCTTTATTTTCCATTTGTTTTGCTTTGGATTAGTGTCTGCCTCTCCTTGACATGGGCTAGTTGGTGCTTTATCATTTTCTTTTCTCTCATTTTAGAATGTAAAATGTTAAAAAAAAAATCGAGGGTGGGTGGAAGCTTTCGTAAGTAACTAATCTTTCACCATGGCACAAAGAACAGAATATATCAGATTTGCTCATAGATTAATCACTAAAGAATTCCATGAAGTCAGGGCCTGATGTTTAAATGTAACTTTATGGACAATAGTAGCAGCTATTAGCACAGACCCGGATATTCTCCATGGGTTTCTAGTCTAACAGGAAGCCCACCAGCTCATAGGCCCCATCCTGACAGCCACTACTGGGCAGAGATCACAGTGGAAATTCAGAAGGATTAGGAGCAGCCTTGTTTTTATGACCCCCATCCACTGATGATCTGACCCCAGTTTGGGAATCACTGATGTGGTGATCATACAGGCACTTCCCAACTGGGAGATGTCTAATTTTCTCTATAGCAAAAGAACCTGCCAAATTTCTTCTTTTTCCTTTCTAGTTCTCCAAGGAGTGAGCAGGGGCTCATGGATCATGTTCCTGGCTTCTAAGGGAAGGGAGAAGTTTGGAGTCCATGATGATTTTAAGAGAAGAAATTAAGAGGTAACCCTTGATAAACAGGATGTAGCATTCAATTTGTAATACCACATCTGTGTCAAGAAGTAGATTTACAGTCTGGAGCTGAAGTAAACTTACCAATCATTGAAAGTGCACCAGGAATCCCATACTAGAGTTTGATTTAAAAGGCTTCTTAGAAGACTAGTCCTTAGAAGTAGAAAAAAAAAAGATTTTTTTCTGTTCAGTCGGAAAAAGTCGTGATCTTGCTTAAAGAAGAAAATCAACTACTTTGCCTCGATACCAAAATAGGGAGAGTCTCAGTGTGAGAGGAACTCTAAAGAATATCTTCCTAGTAGAGTGAGGGAAAAGAATTTGCCTAGTGTTCTGGACAAGTGACTGTAAATCATAGACTGTACCTTGGAATTTTATTTTCTGTATGAATATAACTGGAAAGAAATACACACATATTGTTAAATCATTTACCCTTCATAAATATTTCAGTGAACTTATTTTTGGAACTACCTCAACTGATGTGGCTAAACGTTTGAAAGGAATTAGTCTAAGGGTCTTGAAAAATTTTCTCCCTTGTTCATTGGAATGAAGTGGGAGCCCATGGGTGTTTGATGGTCCCTTAGCTCCCAGCGGTGCCTAAGACACACGTTAGTGATGATGCATGGGCATGACTGTATATTTGCTGAACTTGTGCTCATCTACAGCAGAAATATGTTCAGCTTAGCCATCAGTCATCTAGTACACTCACAACAAAGTAAGCAAACCTATGAGCTGTTGCATCCTTGTTGTCCTTCATTATTGTTGTTAGCATTTTTATTTAATTTCACTTATATTTTCAAACGTTCAGACATGCAGATGTACACAGAGGAACTATTGGTTTCATCGGTCAGAGTACTAATTTGTTTGACATTTTAAATCATTGTATCATTTGGAGGGGTTGGCTGTGAGGACTTCCTATATTCGTGCACAGATGATTTCACCTAGTAAAGGTCCACCAAAACAGACATCACCTTATGAGAATCAGGCTTCATGTGACTTTTATTAATTCATCAGTAAATGCTCCATCAATCAATATATTACAGAACATCCATTGATTGACCCCTGAGGAAGGCTGATACAGCCGAAACACGGACCGTGTTTGGAGCATCTTGCCCTTGAGCGTGGTGACTGATCTCTTGACATTGGGCCCTCTCCACCTTTCTTTTTTCTGTTGTGTTTGATTGCTGTGGAGAGTGTGAACCCCATTCTGTTTTTCAGTCAGAATATGGTACAGACAGAAGCTGCAAATGCCTATGGCTGAATAAGCATTTGTGAGCATGTTTGCAGACAGAGCAGAATTGGACTGGATTGTTTATCGTTCCAGATGCATCTAGGGCAAGTTGTTTACTGGTACACTGTGTTCCTTCCCAAGATTTTTGTCTTTAAGGCAATAGGGGATTAAGGAGCCTTTTTACTAAAGTGCAGTAAACTGTTGCATTTACTGTGCTTTAACAACTTGGCTTTCTTTTTTTTTTCCTTTCCGCTGCCGCCCCCCCCCCCCCCCTGCATTGAAATCACAGCTTCCTGCAGCCCCGGCCTCCCCGCCATCCTTCGTGCCCCAGGGCCCCGCCCCCGCTGCCCCCCATGAGGTTGAGGTCATCGCCACCGCCACTCCCCCCCTCCATCTGCCACCGGGCCGGGCCCTCACAGCGCCTCTCACCTCCTTGTGAAGGCGCTGCAGCAGGCTACAGCAGATCGCCTCCCTTCGGGCTTTCCTCCTTCTCTCCCTGTGTCCCGCCCTCGCAGAACTATGTCAGATGAGTTTTTAGTGCATCTTGGCCTTATTGCAGCCATAAACTGTGTGTAACTGTGGGTATCTAAATGCTAAAGGTACATGTGTAAGGAATGCATATAACTGTTTACCCTGCCCAAGCTCTGCCCATGTGTATTTTCCGCTTACAAATACACACTATGCAAAATACGTGCATATTTACAGAATAGTGCTTAGGCACAAATTTTGGCATATACACACATAAATGCTAGTATTCTAAGGGCTGGATTGGCACTATGGGTGTTCTTTTACCAAACTGCGCTAAAAAGTGGCTGGTGCTAGGGTCAGTGCATGGGTTTTTCTATGTGCCATGGCCACTTTTAGCACAGTGGTAAAATGGCTGCCATTCCATTCTTTTTGTAATGGCCACATGCTAATTTTCCCATTAGCGTGTGGCTATTACTGTGGGAGCCCTTACCGCCACCTATTTAGGAGGTGGAAGGGCTCTCGCGCTACTCCCATGCTAATTGAGTAATGTGCCCACGCTACCCAATTAGCGCAAGAATGCCTACTTTCTGCCCATGAACATGTCTCCCAGGCTGGAAAATAAAAAATAGCATGCCCCTGCAGTAGTGCCCTTTTACCACATGGTAGGCCTGCATTAAGCCTACTGTGCTTTTGTAAAGGGCCCCTATATTAGGCCATATGGAAACATATTTTATGTGAGCTCCCCTACCATGAATTCCCTCCCCCCCCCCCCCCCCCCAAGATTTATGTCTTTTCTCACTACTGCCCCCTCTCCTTACATTTCACCTCTTCAGAAGTTCTGTACCCTCTAAGCTGAGTGGGAGTCCTCCACTTTCAGCCCTGCTAGTAGGGGATGCTGTTTCACTACTACATTTTCAATAGCTATACAGGACTCCAGGGAACCCTCCTGTCCCTAGCAATTGAAAACGTAATATTGAAGCACCACCTCCCACTAGCAGCAGTCCAGTTGGAAGACTCCTGCTCAGTCAGCTTAAAGGGAACAGTGTTCAGAAGTAGCAGGAAAACATGCAGAGCTTAGTTGTGGGTGTGGTGGCAGTATAGTTTCTGAGCGAGCATGGGACTAGGCAGAGGGTGTTTAATTGCTAGCAAAGTATGTTGCCATTATTCAGATCCTCAAACAGGTAATTCTGAACTTTTTCTCATTTCTAATCTCCAATAGTTGTTGGAACATAAGGACAGAGACTGGTGGACTTCTAGGGTCTATGTCCCAGAAACACCAAAGAAAGACCATGATCAAGTATATAACCTCACGCTCATTGTTGATTTTAATCTTGAATGAATGTGACTGTTGGGCAGACTGGATGGACCGTTCAGCTCCTTATCTGCCATCACTTGCAATGTTACTATGGGGCCCTTTTACTAAGATGTGCCGAAAAGTGGCCTGTGCTGGTGTAGGAGCGTGTTTTGGATGCGCGCAGGTCAATTTTTCAGTGCACCTGGAAAAAAGGCAATTTTTTTGTGGCCGAAAATGGATATTCAGCAAAATTAAAACCAGCATGCGTCTGTTTTTCACCTGAGACCTTACCATCACACATTGACTTAGTGGTAAGGTCTCATGTGCTAACCAGGCGGTAAGCAGCCAGTGCGCATAAACTACAGATGTGAGCACCACATGATAGAAAATATTTTCTCCTGCATGTTTTGGATGCACATCAAAAATGGAATTACCGCCCGGAGCACACCGTGGCCGGGTGGTAGTTTCAATTTGGCGCATGCTGGACTCGTGTAGGCATCTACATACTTTAGTAAAAGGGCCCCTATATTATTATACCCGACTATAATTTATCTCCTCAACCAAATCCTTTATGACATGACTCATATTTCCAAGGGTGACACACAGATACTCACATTCCATATCACTTACTATGGCAGATACAATTTTCTTATAAAACAATACAAATATATTAACAAACGTTTATAGGGATAAGCTATTTCAATTCTATTTTTAATTTTAAAAATAATTTATAAATATTTGCATACCAGAATCACATCCCTGCTGAACATAAATTCCTACCAACTGTGTACCTATACCTATGTTTACATTATATTTGTCCCTACTGAGCACAGAATTATTCAGCGACTTTAAAAACACAGATGCGAGTATGAAGTAGGCAGGAATTTATATTGGTTAGCGGGGATGTGATTGCAATATATTTGTATTCCTTATGCGATCATATTTGAAAATGTAAATAAAAATAAAGTTAAGAACATTTCAACATGTACAACGCAATACATTTGTAGGTGAATTATTTAAATAGATGAATTTAAAACATAATACTATGAGTATTTGTCAAACAGATGTTGGAATTAGACCCCTAAAAACCACTGCAAGATAGGGCCTCAAGGTATTCTGTAGGGACTGTTTGGTTGTATAAACATTCTCTTCCTTTTCACTAAATTCCTTTCATTCAGTACCATATGTAGATTCCTCAAAATGACATTACAAAAATCACTAAAAGGTAAAATGTTGAAAGCTTTTATATCGAAGAAAAGAAGGGAAATTATACCTTCTACCAATGCACTACTCTCTGTCTATCAGGGTAGGTAAGAATGAGCTTGTGAGTGAGACAAATAACTAGTTCTGTAAAAGTGCCCTTTCATTAGCACAGGAAATCCATACCGGCTTTACATCATATGGGTGTTTCTTTTCAGATCTGCTATTACTGTCCCTTTTGAGTGAGGTTAAAGACCTGAACTTTAGTGCCTTGCAACAGACGGCAGAGTGCTGGCCCTTCTGGTTCAGTGGGAGTACCCTGTCAGTAAGGGTGTCATTACAGCCCGTCTGACTCTTTATTTGCACAGTACATAGAAAACTCCCAGACTGCAGCTTCAGTTTTGCCACATTGATGTTTATGTTGGCTACTTTATTATTCTTATTATAGCAAGTACAGGGCCAGAACCTGAAGAAACACACAATGAATTTCACTCTTTAAGGACAATAAATAGCAGATGATTTTAAATGAATACCTGGTGAAGTGTCGTTTAAATTTTTCTGGATGCTTTTAACACAGAAATATAGAATTACCCCCTATCTGTCTCATATTTTCTAACAGTGCACCTATATACTGGTGTCCAGAGGACCCCTGATAGGCACATATTCTATAAAGAAAGTAGGTAACAAAGTACAGGATATATGTGCATATAGCTGTGGTTCCTGGAAGTGGTCCTGGTCTTGGTCCTGGAGGCCCCAGTCAGTCAGGCTTTTCAGGATATCCACAATGAATATTTTTCAGAGAGATTGCAAATCTCTCTCATGAATATTCATAGTGGATATCCTGAAAAGCATGCAAATCTCATAACATTCATTGTGGATATCCTAAAAACTTGACTGGCTGAGGTACTTCCAGGACCAAGTTTGGGAACCACTGGTATACAAGCTTGGGCAAGCACTTATGCCAGTTCTGTAGCTGGCATAAGTATGTATGCCGAAGTTCCCATGGCCAGTTCAAAGGACTGGTGACCTGAGCCAACTTTCAGTTTGGCACCCTGGGCCAACTTTTGGTTTGAAGCCTGCACCCCCTCATTGGTTCGTACCCCCCCCCCCCCTCTTTCTTAGGTCACCCTTCTCCCAGTCTACCTTTAAATGTGGTTGTGTCCTCCAAGCACTGGCAGTGTTTCCTCTAATGCTATCCACTCCAGCTCCGGTATATTTCCTCTGCTGCACCTTGTCCACTGTAATGTAACTTCCTGTTTTGCAGAGGCATGGCAGAGGGAAGACGCCGGAGCTGGTGTAGTAGAATTAGGGAAATACTGCCAGTGCTAAGGAGGAGACAACAACTGCATTTGAAAGTTGACAGAGGGTGGCCTGAGAGAGGGGGGTGGGGTTGCTAGACCCAGGGATGGAGGTTTGGGCTGCTGCAGAGATCGGTAAAGCAGGTTTTTGGCACCCTGAGCCAATGCCTCACCTGGTCCATGCCTTGAGACATCCAAGTCCATTGGCCTCTTGACATGAAGTACAGAGAGTGGACTGTGGGATGCTCCATCCATAAACAAAGGGTTGAGATTGTAAGCCCTAATTTCTGTATCCAGGCCTGCAGTATCTCTAGCTTATTACATCTAATTGTTCAGAAACCAGATCCCAAGTAGTATGGTTGAACTATGACTGTGGTTAGGATTCCAGTCCAAATAGAACAGTTTAGGTAATATTTCACTGTGAAAAGATTCAAGGAAAGGAAAGCAAATTTTGAATGGTGATAGTATGAAGAACAGTCAATTCAGAAAATTTATAATAAAAGTTAATGGTTGGGCAATAGGCCCTATAAAAATATATTGTCATAGAATTATGTTAAGAAATAAAGACAAAGGGGCTGATATTCAGAATGCGGAAGTTAGACCGACTAACTCCTGCTGGCGCTGAGACCAGATATTCAATACCCGGCTGTAAACGGTGACTGGCATTGAATATCTGGTCTATTTTTGGTGTTTAAAGATTTATTTATTATTATATTTATATCCCACATTTTCCCACTGATCACAGGCTCAAACTGGCTTACAAAGTCTGTAGTGCAAGCTACAGTACAAGAAAAACAATTATACAAATTGAAGAATCTCTCTATATAAAACGCACCTCCAACGTTCTATTGAAGCCTCACTTTTCCCAATGTTCTAAAAATGAGGCGGTGTAGATCGATGCTGCTCCATGAGTGTATGCCCCGCCCTCCCGTCACAACGTGATGACGTTGAGGGCGGAGCACTTACACTCAACGAATAGCATCGCCCACCTGTTCCTACGCGAAAAAAGGGATGTCAGACGCATCGCGAATGCGAACGAGCAGCAAGAAAGGGAGGACTACCATCGCCCTGCCCTCACATCACAACGCAATGACAACAAGGGCGGAGCACTGACACTTGGGAGGAAGCGAGGGAGGAAAGCAGCATGAACGTGGGAGTGAGGGAGGGAGCGAGCCTGCCTGAACATGGGAGGGAGGGAGGCAGGCAGGCAGGCAGGCAGCCAGACTGAACGTCGGAGGGAGGGAGCCAGCCAGTCAGCCAGCCAGAACGTGGGAGGGAGGCAGCTTGAACGAGGCAGTGGTAGAGAGGGCCACGACCCTGAAAGGCGGAGGGAGGGGGCCACGACCCTGAAGCTGGGAGGGGAGGAAAAGGTGAGGGGGAGGGGAAGGAAGGGGGGAGAGGGAAGACAGGGGGGCGGGAGACAGAGGGGGGTCCCCTGCCACACACTCTCATTCATTCTCACACACACACTCTCACACAGACAGCCTCACTCTCTGTCACAAGGCAGGCAGCCAGCCTGAACGTCAGAGGGAGAGAGGGAGCAAGCCAGGCAGCCAGCCAGAACGTGGGAGGGAGGGAGGGAGGCAGCTTGAATGAGGCAGTGGGAGAGAGGGCCACGATCCTGAAAGGCGGAGGGAGGGCAGCCACGACCCTGAAGCTGGGAGGGGAGGAAAAAGGTGAGGGGGAGGGGAAGGAAGGGGGAGAGGGAAGACAGGAGGGCGGGAGACAGAGGGGGGACCCCTGCCGCACACTCTCATTCATTCTCACACACACACTCTCACACAGACAGCCTCACTCTCTGTCACAAGGCAGGCAGCCAGCCTGAACGTCAGAGGGAGAGAGGGAGCAAGCCAGGCAGCCAGCCAGAATGTGGGAGGGAGGCAGCTTGAACGAGGCAGTGGGAGAGAGGGCCACGACCCTGAAAGGCGGAGGGAGGGGGGCCATGACCCTGAAGCTGGGAGGGGAGGAAAAAGGTGAGGGGGAGGGGAAGGGAGAGGGGAGATAGAGGGGGGGGCCCCTGCCACACACTCTCATTCTCTCTCTCACACACTCTCTCATTCTCACTCACACTCTCACACAGCCTTACTCTATGTCACACACACGCACATTCACTCTGTCTCTCTCTCTCACACAGCCATTCTCACACACACTGTCAAACATACATACTACGATGAAAACCTTGCTAGTGCCCATTTCATTGGTCTCAGAAACGGACCATTTTTACTAGTAAGATATAAAATAACAATTAAATATCAAAAGGCAAGTGATAAATGACAGGTAATTATTGTCCTTGGATCTGAATTTATAGTATTAGTTAATAACTGGATAAGTCACAATTCAGACTTTGACGGTTATATTTAAACTGGCCAAAGATATCCCACCTTTTCACGTGGCCAGATATAGCTGCTAAACCAGCTTTTAAAATAGGTGGATAGCTGCTAACCGGGGATATTTAGCAGGGGATAGCCAGTTATCCCCTGCTAAATATTGGCAGATAGCCGGTTAAGCACTATTTAACCACTCAGCCGTTCTGATCAGTTAAATAGCGCTGAATATCGTGTGGAAAATATTTAGCATAATTAATATGTTGAATAACAATGAAGTATTCTTCACTGGTTGAAATCTTGTTTGAGAGTTAAAGAAATGAAACAAACAAACAAAAATATATATATTTATAATGTGCTAAATAAAAGTTAGGGTTATGTTGCACAAATTATCCAATTATAGAGTTTAAAGGATCCCTTGGGGGCAAGGAATTTCCAACTGTTAGAATTGGAATCATTAACAGAAGCCCTGGGTGGGAGGTAGCCTAGCCCAGAAAGGGTTATGAAATCATTTCAATAAGGGAAAGGGAGTGCCCTGAGTTGCAGAGCCACAGAGTAGGGTGGACTTTGCTAGGTATTAAATAGAAAGACTAAATGGAGGACATTGTCCTTGGTTGTCTAGATCCTGAACTGTTACAAGCCCCCTGCCAAGTGACCCTTAGAAGATTAAGGGGGATCCTGAATTACCAACTCCAGTTAAGCTGATCCAAAAGGGGATAGAAACTATCAAATTCATAGAAGCTGGTACGGGAGCCAGAACCTCGGGTGGATTGGGGAGTCCAACCTGTAAACGGGGCTCAGGGCCTGATGCACTCTGCCCACAGCCAGGTATTAACCATATGCTAATACTCATGGATGAAGATAGCCACATAAGGGATCCCAACCTGGAGAGAGTATAAGGAGTTTGCTGGGAAGAGGAATTAGCTCTGGTGTTCCATCTAGCCACAGGATAGGCATCACAGGGTTGTGCCTGAGCGAATGGCCTTCTAAGGGAAACTGCTCTTTACAAAGACTCCTTGCTGGGTGTAGAGAAGAAGTGCCCATTGATGATTGAGGTTGATCTGGAGTTACTTACGCTCAGTGGCGTACCAAGGTGGGGGCGGTCCGCCCCGGGTGCCAGTGGGTGGGGGGTGCTCCGCTCCCGCCGCCTCCCATGACCGTTCCTGCGGCACCGCACATTAAAAAAAACCCGGCAAAGCAGCGTTGCAGGCAGCGCCTCGTGCCCTGCTTGTAAAAAAAAAAAAATCAAATCTCCTCCTTCCTTCTCCTCCTCGTCTTGACGGCAAGACGAGGAGAAGGGAGGAGATTTGATTTTTTTTTTTTTACAAGCAGGGCACGAGGCGCTGCCTGCGACGCTGCTTAGCCGGTGGAGAAGGAGAGGGGCGAAAGGGACTCAGGTGGGGGTGTTCAGAGGGGAGAAGGGGACTGGGGTGGGGGTCTCAGATGGGGGAAGGGGAGAAGGGGACTGGGGTGGGCATCTCAGACAGGGGAGGGGGAGAGGAGAAGGGGACTGGGGTGGGGATCTCAGACAGGGGAGAAGGGGACTGGGGTGGGGGTGTTCAGAGGGGAAAAGGGGAGGGGAGAAGGGGACTGGGGTGGGGATCTCAGACAGGGGAGGGGGAGAGAAGGGGACTGGGGTGGGGATCTCAGACAGGGGAGAAGGGGACTGGGGTGGGGTGTTCAGAGGGGAAAAGGGGAGGGGAGAAGGGGACTGGGGTGGGGATCTCAGACAGGGGATGGGGAGAAGGGGACTGGGGTGGGGATCTCAGAGGGGAGAAGGGGACTGGGGTAGGGATCTCAGACAGGGGAGAAGGGGACTGGGGTGGGGGTGTTCAGAGGGGAAAAGGGGAGGGGAGAAGGGGACTGTGGTGGGGATCTCAGAGGGGAGAAGGGGACTGGGGTGGGGTGTTCAGAGGAGAGAAGGGGACTGTGGTGGGGGTCTCAGACAGGAGAAGGGGAGGGGAGAAGGGGACTGGGGTGGGGGTGTTCAGAGGGGAGAAGGGGGCTGGAACTGGGGGCTGAAAAAAGGGGCAGAGAGAGAGAGAGGGGACAGATCCTAGATGGAAGGGGGAGCGAGAGGGAGGGCAGACCCTGGATGGATGGGAGAGGGAGGGCAAATGGTGGATTGAAGGGGCAGAGAGAAAGGGCAGGCAGTGGATGGAAGGGACGGCAGAGAAGGCTGACACTGGATGGCAGAGAGAGAGAGTGAAGACAGATGCTGGATGGAAGGAAGACGGTGAAAAGAAGATGAGGAAAGCAGAAACCAGAGACAACAAACTGTAAATAAAATATATTATTTTTATTTGCTTTAGGATAAAGTATTGTAGATATGTTAAATGTTTATAATAGAACATGTAAATAAGGTAATCTTTTTATTGGACTAATTTTAATACATTTTGACTAACTTTCGGAGAACAAAACCCCCTTCCTCAGGTCAGGATAGGATACTGTAACAGCACTATACTGTACTGACCCGAGGATGGAGTTTTTGGCCTCTGAAAGCTAAATGTATTAGTCCAATAAAATGGTATTATTTTACTTTCTATATTTGTTTTATTTCTATTTGTTAATTTGTAAAGTGGTGATTGGTACTTGTTAGGTTTTTTTTTCAAATTTACATCTGCTGTCTTTATATTTTGCACAGTACTAGGGGACAGTTTCTGTTTCTGTGGTGTTGCATTGTATGCAGAGTCTGGCATTGGGGGTTCAGTTTAATTTTTGTCTAAATAGAAAGTTTATGATTACTTATTCTATAGTGGATTAGGGTGTATCTGTGTTTGTGAAAAAGACATGGCTTTCAGTTGGCATTGACTGTGCCGGATCTACGATCTGTACTATTCTGTCTGGTTTCATTTTACAATAGGTGAATTGATGTTCTAGTGCTCACTGTAGTGTTTAAGATGCTTTCCTTTTCCTTGTGTGACCCGTAGAAATGACTGCTTATGGTATGGTAGAATTGCTCTATAGGTCCTGAGTGTTTTGTATTCTCGGCATGCCTAGTACTGGATTTGGGGGGGGGGGGGGTGTTAAAAAATGACCGGCCCCGGGTGTCAACTACCCTAGGTACGCCACTGCTTACGCTGTCTCTTTTTACTGACTGTGCTAAAGGAAGATCATTGATACAGAGTTGCCATTTGATACAGTTTCAAATAAAGTTCTAGTTATCCTTAAACCTCATGAAGTATTGTGTGGTTCCTGGTCTGAGGAGCTTCAGGGAACCAGACTGTAGCAGTGTTTACAAATCTATGTAAGCCACATTGAGCCTGCAAATAGGTGGGGGAATGTGGGATACAAATGCAATAAATAAATAAATACCCACAGACTCTAGCTACTACTTCCTCTGTGCTGCAGGTCCGGAGTCAACCCAGGTGAGAATCTGGTTGCATGTGTACTGTGGACTTAAGGCCATCAGCTATAGGCCTGTGTGAAGTTTGCCTCTGAACCTAAAGAGACTTTATTCCTCACTTTGCTGTACATGTGAGGTAACAGGGATTTACTGGTTAATAAAGAGATTTTGTTCATTTTTCCCTTGTTTGGCTGTATTTATTGAAGGCCTCCTACACCAACTCTGTTCACACAATCACAGCCGCCTATCACTATATTCATTCAGCTTATTTTTAATGCAGTTGATCACAAATAAAAGCCTCGGCAGCCATTTTGAAAATATGGCTGCGACACCCGCTGCACCGGAGGGCAGGAAAGAGTGGGATTCTTTCCTGCCCCCATAGCCACAGAGGCTACTAAACCACCAGGGCGGCCTTCAAGGATCAAGGTAGGTCTTCTTGGGAGGGCTGTAATGTAGAGCAGAGTAAGCATGGCAGTTTCTGGTGCCCCCACCCCCTGCCATGCATACCCTGCTTACTGCATTCTGCCGGCTCTGGTCTTCTGTCCAGTTGATATTTCTACTCTCTCCATATCCACTATCCATCTTCTTCTATCTCTGTACCTCTATCTTCCTCCATGTTCATTATCTCCCTTTTCTCTCTGCCCTTTTATTGCCTGTCCAGCTTCTCCCCTCTCTTCATCCCAAGTGCCAAAATATCTCTATCCCTTCTGACCCTACCCCATCTAGCTTCTCTCCCTCTCAATCCCTCCCCTTTTCAGCATCTGGTTTGCTTGCTTGATTCCCTGCCTGCCTGCCTACCTGCCCGCCCTCCCGCTGTAGGTTCAGTATTTGATCCCATTTTTCCTTCATCTCCTTGGTGTGGTCTCTTTGTTTCCCTTCCCTCCCTCCTTGTGCTGTTCCAGCAGTTGTTTGCCTTCCCTCCAGCTCCCCTCCTCCTCTTCCTCCCACAAGTCCATCAGCTCTCTCCCTTCTCTCCAGGCCTCTCCCCCTTTTCCTCCCATGTCCAGCAGCTCTATCCCTTCTCTCCACTCCCCTCCTCCTCTTCCTCCCATGTCCAGCAGCTCTTTCCTTTCCATCCAGTCCCTTTTCCTCCCATGTCCAGCAGTTCTCTCCCTTCCCTCCAGCCCCTTCCTCCTCTTCCTCCCAAGTCCAGCAGCTCTCTCCCTTCCATTCTGTCCCTTCCTCCTCTTCCTCCCATGCCTAGCAGCTCACTCCCTTCCATCCAGTTCCCTCCTCCTCTTCCTCCCATGCCCAGCAGCTCTCTCTCTTTCATTCAGCTCCTTCCTCCTCTTCCACCCACATCCAGCATCTGTCTCCCTTCCCTCCAGCCCTGCCAAGTTCAGCAGCTCTCACCCTTCCATCCAGATCTCCTCCTCCTCTTCTACATCCAGCAGCTCTCTCTGTTCCCTCCCACAAGTCTGGCAGCACTGCCCCTTCCCTCGCTGCCTTTTCCTTCCACGGGTCCGGCCATCCAGAAGCATTGCGTACCTCTTTCTGCTCCTCCCCGTCACTGCCATAGTGCCTGCAGCTTTCTTTTTTGGGCTACTGCTGGCAGTGATTCACACTGGCAGTTCCCCTTGCTGCGTCAATCTGGTCCTCACATAAACAGGAAGCTGCATCAGAGAGGGCTGGACAGGGCAGAGGCAAATGCCTGTGTGAATCGCTGCCAGTGATGGCCCAAGAAAGAAAGCTGCAGGCACCAGGGCAGTGGCGGAGAGAAGCAGGAAGAGGCAGGGAACGATCATGGATGGCCGCAAGGGATGTTAGATTGGGGGTAGTTAGCATGGGCCTCGGGCAAAGGTGGGTGGGCCTGGGCCCACATAGGCCCACCCATGGCTCTACCCCTGCTAGTGTTTGTTCCAGTTTGTCTCCTGCTCCTATCTGTGCTTTGCTTCTGCTTCCAAGCTCCAGTCCTGGCTTTCAGCTGTGATTCCAGCTCTCAGCTCAAGCTTCAGCTCCAGGATAGTTGCAGCTCTCAACACAAGTTTTAGTTCCAAGCACTGCTTCAGCTTCCAGTCCAGTTTCTGCTTCTACTCCGGGTTTCAATTCCAGCACAACCCCTGTCTACTAGATCCAGCCTTGTCTCTAGTCCAGCCTTGTCCAGGTGTCTCTCCCACTGCCAGTGGGGTTGGCTAGGTAGTGTCAATCTGGCTGTGACCCAAGGGCTCACCGACAGAGACACCGTCAGTCATGACAGATTGCAAAAGCCATGAGCTCAGGCGAGTCACCTGCCTTGCAGCTGCTCCAGCAGCAGGCCCTTCAGCTCCAGCAACTTTCTGATTTGGTTCAGGTTCTGATCAGCTGCATGGACCAACTCCAACATCTCCAGGACCTCGCCCAGGAGGTCAAGCAGCAATGGATTCAACTTCGGCAGGTTACTGAAACCCTTCAGGGGGTCTGTGCTCAGCTTGCAGTGATTCAAACCACAAGCCTTCCAGGTTCGAACCTACCTCCATGACCCGCTTCAGCGGCACTACCTCCAGCTTATCTGGTGCCTCAGCCTCTACTCTTGGCACCACCATGCTTTGATGGGAACCCCAAGGCATGCCAAGGATTTAATAACCAGTGTTTGATGAATTTTGAACTACAGCCTTTTAGCTTTCCTTCGTATTTAGTCAATATTACCTTCATTGTCTCTCTCCTTTCTGGGCAGGCACTGGCTTGATCCTCTCCCCTTTGAGAGCAGAATGACCCGCTTATGTCCAACTTGGCTGCATTCCTCACATGCTTCTAGCAGGTATTTGATGAACTGGGGCATCTTTCCTTGGTAGTTATGAGCTCCTGTGCCTACAACAAGGGGCCCTAACTCTGGGCCAGTTTGCCATTCAATTCTGGACTCTGGTTTCTGAACTACAATGGAATCAGGAGTCCCAGGTGACCATTTTCTGGCAGGACCTGGCGGACCATGTTAAAAGATGAACTAGCTGGATGTAATCTCCCCATCAGATTGGATGACCTGGTTTGCCTATGCATCAAGGTGGACATCCGCTTCCAAGAAAGGGCAAAGGAACATGGAAGTAAATGCCGCTTCACATGATTAATGTCCCCAGTTTCAAGATATCATGGACTCTCAGATGCCAGCTTCTCCTGCTCCCCTGGATGAAGAAGTCCCCATGTAAATAGCACATTCTTGACTTTCAGAGGAAGAGAAAAGGCATCAGAGAGCGCAAAACCTCTGTCTAGACTATGCGGACTTGGGACATTTTGCTAAGCAATGTCCCAGGAAACCAAGAACAGCATCGGTTCAGACCTAGGAGTCATAGGGCCTCCCTGAGTTGTTTCATCCTCCCTCTGTGCTCTCCCTGTCACCCTTCAATGGGACAATAAACCAATCACAGCTCAAGCTCTCCATGATTCCAGTGCTGCTGGGAACTTCATGGATGAACGGCTGATACATCAGTATAACATTTCTATGAATCTCCTCTGAGAACCCCTTTGCATCTCCTCAGTCTGTGGAGACCCACTGCCAGGGCATCTGCAAGCTATTACCCAACTTATTTGGGCTGGCTAGGTAGCGTCAATTTGGCTGCAACCCAAGGGCTCACCATCAGCCATGACAAGTCAATACTATTATTTACTTGCTCACTGCCCTCTGTATCCTCCCAAACCCAACAGTCTTCTGTGTTTTTTTTTTCAGATGGTATTCACTATTCAACCAATGAGTGTTCTAAGCCTCAGTCTGGTGTTTAGCTGCCTCTCTGGGCATTCAAGTCTCTTTCTGGTGCTCCAGCTGCTTCTCTGGGTATTCAAACCTCATTCTGGTGCTCCAATTGCCTCTCTCAGTACAATTCAAGTCTCATTCTGGAGTTTCCAGTGATTTTGCCTATACTCCTGTGGGAATCTCACTGCAACATCTTCAATCGCCGTGGGAATCCCATGGCAAATTATTCAAGCCTCATTCTGGTGCTCCAATTGCCTCTCTCTGTACAATTCAAGTCTCATTTTGGAGTTTCCAGTGACTATACTCCTGTGGGAATCCCACTGCAACATCTTCAATCGCCATGGGAATCCCATGACAAATTATTGCATACCCATGGGAATCCTACAGATTTTGTGGGATTCCCACAATCCCCATTCCCATACAATTCACAATTTCTCCTTCCTGGGCAGCCGTCTATTGAACGCTCTCCCTAGACCTATCCGAGCAATCCATGATCACCTACCATTCAGAAAAGCACTAAAAACCCATCTATTCAAATAAGCCTACCCAAAAGACCCAGATTAATCTCATGAACCCATCTACGTTACATATACTGAAGAGAAAACGACATTGACACAGAATCTATCTCCCACCTTACCCTCCTCTCTCTATCACCTGTCTCTACCTACCTACCCATCCATTTACTACCCATCCATCCTTCTATTATGTTATACTTAATTTCCTACTTTACATAACAAAATTCTGTGTTACCTATTACTATGTAAGCCGCATTGAGTCTGCTTTTAGTGGGAAAGTGAGGGATACAAATATAATAAATAAATAAATACATTTTTTGAAAGAATCTAACAATTCAGTGGCATGAAAAGAAAATGTTATGGGCATAGTTATGAACATGGTCTACTATTAAGATGTGCTATTTTACCACAGCTCCCATTTTATGCAGTGAGACTAGAGGCTGACCAAATTTCAATTTGGTTTCAGCACTGAAACTAGCCCAAAATCCAAATTTGGCCTTGTTTAGATTTCAGCTGAAAATGCCTGTGCATTGTGGCTGAAATTGAAACTCTGTGCCATGTACCCATAGCGCTTCCACCTATGTTCTGCATTTTCTGTTCCTGCTCCCAATCCCTTTCTCCCGTGCCCCCACCAAACAGGAATATCTCCCACCCTGGACCCACTAGTAGTCTCTTCCTGGTTCTACCCGAGAGTCCCTGGTGATGTAGTAGTCGGGCAGGAGTGATCCCCAGTCATTCTACTGTCAAAATGGTTGCTAAGATTGGATCCGGCATGGGCAGGCCCATTGTTCCTGCACATGCCAGCTCCTGTCTTGAAATGGCTGCCCTGACCTCTAGTGACAGTCTTATGATTCCCCAGTCACTCCTGCCCATGCTGGCTCCAATTTTGAAATGGCAGCCATTTTGTGATTGTTTCTGCTCAGGCTGGCTTCAATAACTAGGGACTCTAAAGTAGATCTGGGGCAGGGGGGCTGTAGGTGGGTCTGGGGTGGGGGTGCGCCAGTTTTGTGGGGGAGGGGAGATGGCCGGGAAGTGAGAAATGGATCAGACCCACTCCTGTTCAGGGGGTGCAGGAGCGGGGAATGCGGAGTGTGGATGGAAGCCCTATGGGTAGAGGGAGTAGGGGCTATCTTTGTGCATGAGAAGAGGGCGAGAAAGAGAGGAGAAAATAGAGGCTGCTGTTAATAACACAACAGCAGGGGAGAGGGAGGAGGAAGTGGAGGTTTCTAATGGTTAGGGAAGGGAGGATCCAGTTTTGGTTTCGGCTGAAACAGAAAAAAAACTTTAGGTTGCCTGCTAAATGAAACCTAGTTACTAATAATTGGAGTTAACAGTAAAATATCTTAAAAGTAGCCCGTGTTGATAACTTCCCTCCTAAGTCATAAAAGCCTTGGTCTTACTTATGCTCTTCTTTCCACAAGTTCTCCAAAAGTATAGCAAATTGAAGTATGTGAAAATAAAGCTTTATCTACTGATGGAACCATCCATGGACAATCTGTTTAATAAAGCTGAGTTAGATGTGGTTTTCCATTTATTTGACTCCTTAAGATTCAGCTGAACAGCTCAGTTTATATAATTAGAAAGAGAGAAAATGTGCTTTTGATCCCCACTGTTTGAAGTTTGTTTATAACCCAAAATATCCCCAATGAGATCAGTATTTAATTAGCATTTGTTCTATTGAATGCCAAAAAATAAGCTGTAAAACAAAATGTATTTCCATAAACAAAAAGAAACTTAGAGCTCACATTCTGAACCCATGATTGCTGCTGCAGATGGAATCTCCCTATTAACTAGTTTTGAATATTTAATATCATTAAACTTAATTTCAGGACATAAAACATAACTGCACCTACAAGACAAATCAGAAAATGTAGATAAAAGTCAAAGAAGTAAATACAAATGCCAAGAGTGAAATGTACTTTAAACTGAATATTATTAGCCCACCTAAGCAAAAATACAAAATCATATTTGTAAATTACATGTCTAGGTGAATACTTGGAAATTTTGAAAATTTTGCTGTTTGTAGTTTTCAGGCTAGCTTTGGTGCTGAGCATGTTCCTTTACATCCAGTAAGAAGTTCATTTTTATTTATTTATTACATTTGTACCCCACATTTTCCCACCTATTTGCAGGCTCAATGTAGCTTACATAGTACCATCAAGGCATTCACCAAGTCGGTTGAGAACAAATACAAGGTTATATAGTAATCGAATGAGGTAGTTGTGAGGGGTCAGGAGGAATGGAGATTGTATGTTGTCCAGTACGATCGATCATTGGTCATGTTGTGTTGCTGGATGAAGGGGTTTACGTAGGATTGTTGGGGTAGGTCTTTTTGAAGAGGTTGGTTTTTAGTGGTTGTGGATTGTTTTCATAGCTTTCGGGAGTCCATTCCATAGTTGTGCGCTTATGTAGAAGAAACCGGATGCGTAAGTAGTTTTGTATTTAAGTCCTTTACAATTTGGGTAATGTAGGTTTAGGTATGATCATGATGATTTGGTTCTGTTTCTTACTGGTAGATCTATAAGGTCTATCATGTATCCTGGGACTACGCCATATATAATTTTGTGGACCAAAGTGCAGATTTTGAAGATGATCTGTTCTTTGATTGGGAGCCAGTGCAGTTTTTCTTGAAGGGGTCTGGCACTTTCAAACGTGTTTTGCTATATATCAGCCTGGCTGCTGTATTTTGGGCGGTTTGGAATTTTTTTGTGAGTTGTTCTTTGCATCCCGCATAGATTCCGTTGCAATAATCTGCATGACTT
Source organism: Microcaecilia unicolor (assembly GCF_901765095.1). Lineage (NCBI taxonomy): Eukaryota > Metazoa > Chordata > Amphibia > Gymnophiona > Siphonopidae > Microcaecilia > Microcaecilia unicolor. The sequence goes on from NC_044036.1 coordinate 108,554,371, forward strand.
AGGACCATTGATTGTATTAGGTTTCGAAAAGTTTCCCTTGGGAAGAAAGGTTTTACTCGTTTGACTTTCCACATTGAATAGAACATTTATTACAGAGTTTACTTGGCTCTCGAGAGTGAGGTTGTGGTTAAGTGTGACACCAAGTATTTTTATGTTGTCTGAGGTAGGGAGGGTGGGTCCTGGGGTGTTTATGGTTGCGGGTTTCTACTTGTTATATTGAGAGGAGAGGATGAGGCAGTGTGTTTTTTCAGTGTTCAATTTCAGTTGGAATGAGTTTTCCCAGGAGTCCATGATGTTCAGGCCAGCGTTGATTTCATTGGTTATTTCTGTCAAGTCATGTCTAAAGGGGATGTAGATTGTAACATCATCTGCATAGATGAACGGGTTGAGGCCTCGACTGGATAAGGACTTTGCCAGTGGGATCATCATCATGTTGAAGAGTATTGGTGATAATGGTGATCCCTGAGGTACTCCACAGGCTGCTTTCCACGGTGGTGATATGTTTGAGTTTGATTTTACTTGATAAGTTCTGGTGGTTAGAAAACCTTTGATTCAGTTAAGTACATTTCCTTCAATCCCAAAGTGGCCAAGGAGTCTTAGTAGTATGTCGTGGTTCACCATGTCAAATGCGCTCGACATGTCGAACTGGAGGAGAAGTATGCTTTTACCTGTGGCTATTTCCTGCTTGAATTTGGCCAGGAGGGTGACTAGGACAGTTTCGGTACTATGGTGGGAGTGGAATCCTGATTTTGAGTTATGTAATATTGAGAACTTGTCCAAGTATTCCGTAAGCTGTTTAGTCACAAAACTCTCCTTCATTTTTACTACTAGTGGGATAGAAGCAACTGGACGGTATTTTGTGAGATCTTTTGTGCTTTTCTTGGTGTCTTTTGGTATTGGGTGAGTAGGATGTTGCCATATTCCTCGGGGAAGAGACCTTGTTGTAGCATGAAGTTTATGTGGGATGTAAGGCCTGCTATGAAGCGGACGGGGGCGAATTTAAGTAGATGACTGGGACATGTATCTAGTTTGCAATGGGTGTTGGCAAACTTGTGAGTCGCTTGTGTAACTGATTCGTTGTTGAGGAGATTAAATGTTGTCCAGATACGTTCAGCTGGGTATCCATCAGGGGTTAGGCAAAGAGAAGACGTCTAAAAAGTGGCATAAAGCAGCATTTGCATGTTTTTCTCACAAAAACGTCCTAATCAGTATTTTCAAAATCTATTTTAGACGTTTTTCTATGAAATCTGTCAGAAGTGCATTCAAATCACAAGGGAGTGTGTTGGGGATATTTTGAAGGTGGGATTAGGGTGTGCCTAACACTTGGACATTTTACAGCCATAATAGAACAAAACAAAAATGTTCAGGACTAAAACCAAAACATTTTAGACTAGACCTGTTTTCAGAATGAATAAGGCACAAAAAGGTGCCCTAAATAACCAGATGGCCACTGGAGGGAATCAGGGATGAACCCCCCCCCCCCCAATACCCCCCCAGTGGTCACTGACCTCCTCCCACCCCAAAAAAATGTGAATAAAGATATGACTTTTACCAGCCTCTAAGACAGCCACAGATGTTAAAAGTCAGGTCTATTAGAACAGCATGCAGGTCCCTAGAGTAATGTAGTGGTTAGTGCAGTACGCAGTGGGTGGCCTAGGTCCCTATCTCCTTCTACCTGTCACACTTGTGGTGGAAACTGTGACCCCTCCCAAGGTCACCAAAACCCTTCTGTACCCACATATAGGTGCCCCCTTCACTCATAAGGGCTATTGTAGTGATGCACAGTGGGAGGGGGGGGGTGTAATGGTTTTTGGATGTGTTTTGGAGGGATCAGGGAACAAGATAAGGGCGCAAAGGTGAGATGTGTACCTGGGAGCATTTTTTATGAAGTGCAAAGAAGTGCCATCTAGGGTGCCCCATTCTCTCCTGGGATGTCTGGGGGACCAGTCTACTAAAAATGCTGGCCCCCTCCTACATCCCAATGGCATGAATCTCTACGTTTTGCACCTATTTGTTTTGGGAGGGGTTTAATGGACCAAAAAAAAAATGTCCAAATTGCAAAACCTTGTTCAAAATAGTATTAAAAAAAGATATACATTTTTCTTTTTTGAAAGACCTTCTTTCCTATTCATATTTTGGACATTTTGAGCAAAACATCCAAAATCAGACTTAGACATATTAAAAATGCCACTCTGGTATCAGAGAAGTTGATGAAGTAGCTTAGTGGTTAGACCAGCAGAATGCTGTTCAAGGAAGCTGGAGTTCAGTTCTGCTGTGAAAATCCCATGCTACATATTTTTTTTTCTGTGAGGGGTTTGTCAGGGGCAGAGAGTGGGCCAGCTAGTGTATTCCCACTGTAGTTCCTTGTGACCTTGGGCAAGTCACTTTACTCTCCATTGCTCCAGGTATAAAAACTTAGATTATGAACCCTCTAGGGACAGAGAAAGTACCCACATATAATGTGTACAGTGCTGCATACATCTAGTAGCTCTATAGAAACGATTAGTAGTAGTAGTAGTAATGACTCTTGGCACTGTCGTATGCAAAAGTTGAACACTGAGGGACCTAAACTGATTTGCTCTTGTACAAAGGTCTGTCACATGGTGCAAACCACAGCATTTGTCACCCTATCCAAATATGTAACAGACAGCATGCACAAGTGTAATCATATTTTGGAAGTTGTAGAGTTGGAACTGATTATTATTACAGTATAACAGAATATCAGGTTGCTTTTTTATTGACAATTCAAAGTCACTTGACAAGAACATCCTATATAATAAAAAGCACCTCCAACGTTCTGAAGCTGGCAGCGTGGACAAAAACATTGAAGCATTCGTGCTTCTGTATCCATCTGCTGACACGATGACATCTCCCACTTCCGGGAGCGTCAGCAGCGACAGTGCCCAATCAAACCATACTAGCGCCAGCAAACTCCAACACAGTAAAAAAAAAAAAAAAACGCCAAAGGCGCAAAAACTTATTCAAACGAAAAAAGGAAAGGGGCATCAACACGGATTAACCCACACACACACGCACGACAACCCCCCCCCCCCCACGTAAAATCCATCGCACATCCAAATTCGCCAGAGAACCACATCAGCCGGCCACGCTCACCCACCCTCCTCTCCAAAACGCACCCGCAAACCTACCTCTCTTCTCTGACCTCGGAATACCACCCTCCACCTCCTCCCTCCCTCTGTTCAACAACTTGGGAACACCGCCCTCCACCATCTCCCCGAACGACTACCACCCGAGTCCCCGTTAAAAACCACCTTAATCTCCCCCTGCCCCCTCCCGTTAAGAAAAGCCTCTGCACCTAGAGGACAACACCCCTTTCCACAACAATTCAAACGTCGTCCTACATCCGTTCATCACTACATCACTTCAAGATCCGCTCCCACTAAAGCCGACAAGAACTGAAAAAACAGTGCAGGCTCTGCCCTTCTCTCTCTACCTCAGCTTTGATCACGCCCTTGCTGAAAAACAACATCAGAGAGAAAAGGGCAGATTAAGCACGCTTAGCTGCACTGATGCTGCAAACCGTAACTCCCCTCCACCACACACGCAAACCCCCACTCCAAACACACTACCACACACTACCAGTTAAACACCACCCTCACCGCCACCCACCGCTTCATCCAAATTTGCAAGCAAGGGACATTCTCCGAACCCCCCCCCCCCCAACTGAAAAAAAAAACCTAATAAAAAAAAAAACACTCCAGCAATACACTACGGGCAAAACCCACACAAAATATCAAACAACCACAATGACACATCCACCAACAAACACCCCGTGCGCCCAACACTCTCACCTACAGACACTCACACTATCACACACAAACAATAACAATGTGACAGACATAATCTTACACTCACTCACACACAGACACACAACCACCACACCCCCCAACACCAAAACTAAACAAAAAAACACTTACACACACACACTCACTCTCTGTATATATATCACCCCTACAACAATAAACACCCTAAACCTCCCCCAAACTCCTGCAACTTAGCCAGCAAAAAACATACACAAAACCACTCTCCTCCCCCTCTTAAACAAAAAAAAAGTCAAATATTCATTACCAACACAACTATAATAAAAAAACACTTTCAAAGCATTTATTGCAGAAAACAAATACCTTGCTAGTGCCCGTTTCATTCGTCTCAGAAACGGGCTTTTTTACTAGTAGGAAATATTTGTTTTCTTTCTTTTTACTAGTAGCTGTAAATGAATCAAACACTATCAGGGTCCCCAATTACAATCTTAAGACGTGTATTTTGTACGCATTCTTCTTGCTGTTACATTCAGAGATTCAGCATTGTTCTTTACGTAGAAAATCAAGTGAAGTTCATGGGAATTCCAGCATAGTCCAAGATAACTCTTTCTTACAGCTATGTGAGGGAATCCAGGATTGCTTTTTAGATGACAAGAGCAGAGGTAGACTGATTTCACCATGGGGATCTTCCAGCATTTATGGTAAAATAAATGTTTTGGTTTCACTTGAGTGGATTATCTATTCACAGACCTTGGAATGAATCAACAACCCACAGCTCTGCTCCCTCAAGTCATCATATTCAACATTGTCATACATTTGAGGGGATTATCCATTCATGGACCTTGAGAGAATTTCTTATTTAGTAAACTATTATTAGCTAAATGTGGCATTCTGATTGTATCATTGTTCAACATTTTTCACATGACAATCCTGTTTTAACAAAAGAAGGAAGTGGAAAACACAACTTCAAGAGATCAATCCGAGACACATGATGCATACCAACAGCCTCTGCATCCAAAAGTAGTGCTGTTAGATGCTTCCAAGTCATTGTAACACATCTACAAGACAGCTGCCTAGCGTGTGCCATGTCATCATTAACACCCATCCTACCATGCAATCTATTTGACCTAAGCAAGTTCAGATGCACACTACCTCATAGCTGCTTCCAGGAACCAGAAATACTATTCATATGGAAAAAGAGTGTAGCAACCATGCAGTTTTATTGGCAAATGCAAACAAAATGTGACACTTTTTTTCTGTTTGTCCTCAATTAATGATATACAGCAACATGGGATTTGTTGTAGACATTTCCCATGTCCTGCAAATGACAGCTCATCCATAGCAATTAAAGTACTTTGATTATTGCCAAAGGAAAAATGAGCGAATTAATGAACTTCCGCAAACTACTGAAGACCCATCTGTTTAACAAGGCATACCACAAAGATCAACCAATGTGAATATACACAACTCCTTCACATATATTCGGAACTGTCTTACAATATCTGCTTGTTATACTACTATTATGTTTCATCGTAATTATGCTGCCCAAGATCCTTCTGTAACACTAAATGTCTATTTTCTAATATATTTCCACTATTCATGATGTACTGTAAGCCACATTGAGCCTGCAAAGAGGTGGGATAAAAGTGCATTAAAATAAATAAATAAATAAGTAATGTACCTACTTTCTTTGTGTGTAAGTTTGAATAATCATATGTTTGGTGTTCTCTCTTTGTCCCCTTTCCATCTCCAGGAACACTTCCAGAGTTGAATGACATGCATGCTTATGCCCATAGACAGGTTGGGCTACATTCAAAACCCCCACTTCCCTGGATACAATGTTTTGAATAGTGCCCTCAAAATGCTGCTGTAAAAGTGAAATTCCCATTGGCGATCACTAGTGGCTGGGATTAGACAATATAGCCCCGATTCAAACTAGAACCTCGCATAGAAAGAACTCAATACTGTGGTTCAATGAAGAATTGAAAAAGCTCAAAACACAAGTTAGGAAACTAGAACGTGAATGGAATAAAAAGAAAGAGAAGCCCACACTTAATGCTTGGAAACAACTCCGAAGAAAATATAAATACACCATAAGACAAACCAAAAGACTATACTACAAAACTGAAATTGGACCAAATTACAAGGACACACACAAACTCTTCCAACTCATGAATAAACTACTAGACACCACACCGGTCACGAACAACAGCAAAGACACACCAGGAGACGATAAGCTCGCGAAGTACTTCAAAGAGAAAATAGTACAACTGCGACTTAAAATACCTGTCAGCCCCATCGAATACGCTGCACTCCTAGACTGTCTAGACCCAGGCCCTGGAGTATACCCAGCAGATAGGATTTGGACCGAATTCGAGATATTATCGGAAGATCTCATCTCCCAAACGCTTAAAAGATTCGCCAAATCTCATTGCAAACTAGACATATGCCCAAATAACCTCATGAAATCGGCCCCCCAACACTTTATAACAGATCTAACGAAACACATGAATTTCATGCTACAAAATGGACTCTTCCCAAAAGAGAAAGGAAACATTCTACTTACCCCCAATACCCAAAGATGCAAAGAAAAATGTGAGTGAATTAACCAACTACAGACCAGTAGCATCCATTCCCTTAATAACCAAAAATAACAGAAGGGATGGTAACCAAACAACTCACAGACTATCTAAACAAGTTCTCAATTCTACATGACTCCCAGACAGGATTTTGTTCTAATCACAGTACTGAAACAGTACTAGTCACGCTCATGACTAAATTCAAACAAACGATTGCAACCGGCAAGAATATATTACTTCTACAATTCGACATGTCAAGCGCCTTCGATATGGTTGATCATGGAATCCTACTACACATCCTTGAATACTTCGGTATCGGAGGCAACGTTCTAAATTGGTTTAAAGGATTCCTAACCACACGCTCATATCAAGTGACATCAAATTCGATCACATCAGCCACATGGACACCTGAATGTGGAGTTCCACAGGGATCTCCCCTCTCACTGACTATATTCAACCTAATGATGACACCCTTGGCCAAACTACTATCAAACCAAAACCTCAACCCATACATTTACGCTGATGATGTAACAATCTACATCCCATTCAAACAAGACCTCAAAGAAATTTCCAATGACATCAACCAAAGTCTACATATCATGCACTCCTGGGCAGATGCCTTTCAGTTAAAATTCAATGCAGAAAAACCCAATGCCTAATACTCACCTCTCAACACAACACGAGCAAATTCACGACAATCAACACACCGAAACTAAATCTACCAATTTCGGAAACCCTGAAAATTCTTGGAGTTACCATTGATCGGCACCTTACACTTGAGAATCACGCGAAAAACACAACCAAAAAGATGTTCCACTCAATGTGGAAATTAAAAAGAGTAAGACCATTCTTCCCAAGGACCGTCTTCCGTAATCTGGTACAATCATTAGTACTTAGTCATCTAGACTACTGCAACTCACTCTAGGCTGGCTGCAAAGAGCAAATACTCAAAAAAACTCCAAACAGCCCAGAACATGGCAGCCAGACTCGTATTTGGAAAATCAAAATACGAAAGTGCAAAACCCCTACGAGAGAAGCTACACTGGCTCCCACTCAAAGAATGCATCACGTTCAAAGTATGTACCCTAGTACATAAAATCATCCATGGCGAGGCCCCAGCCTACATGTCAGACCTGATAGACCTACCACCCAGAAATGCTAAAAGATCATCTCGCACATTCCTTAATCTTCATTTCCCCAACTGTAAAGGTCTAAAATACAAATTAATGCATGCATCAACCTTTTCCTATACGAGCACGCAATTCTGGAACACATTGCCCGGCAACCTAAAAGTGACCTATGAACTGACCAACTTCTGTAAACTACTAAAGACCCATCTCTTCGACAGGATATACCACAAAGATCAAAACATGTGAAACTCCCGCATATATCCAGAAATGTTAATAATGCCTTCTGTTATATTACTATCATGTATTCCATTACCATTCAACCCAAAATCCTTCTGTAACACCAAATGTCTGTTCTCTTATCATTACCACTATCCATGATGTATTGTAAGCCACATTGAGCCTGCAAAGAGGTGGGAAAATGTGGGATACAAATGCAATAAATAATAATAATGTGTCACTCAAGAGAATAAAACACTTTCTCTGACATACTTTGGAAAGCATTATTTTTTTCTTTTTTTGTTTGAAATGTCTTTGTACATCATGAAAAATCTCATTGAACCTTAGTGGTGGTAAGGATTTCTGCTTAGAATTTAATGTAACCTATGGGTAAAAATATACACAATAATTTTACCTGGGGTCTGGGATTTCTTTCTGGTGGGCTACAGGCTTCCCCTTAGGCATTGGTGGCCAGTACTGTCTCCTGTGGTAGCTGCAGTGACAATTGGAGCCTCCAGGGGAAGCAGTGCTTTCCTGCCACAACTCTACCCAGCCAAGTTTTGCTGTTTCCGTGCTGGGCATGCTGAGAAAATGGCTGGGTTTGGCCTGTGAGAGGGAGCTCCATGCATGTGCAGCTTTTTTGTATGTGTGGTAGTGCTCCCAAGTGGACACTAGGCCCAAAATGAAGGCAGAGCCTTGATTTGAGAGGCTCTGTGATAAATCGTGGCATTTTCCTGCGGCCACAGGGGATCCACCGAGATGCGGATTGGAGGCGGAGGTCATCTCCTGACCCTTTGGGGGACCAGATAAGGGGTCTGGTGGCCTAAATTTTCTGTTTAGTTTATTTTAAAAATTTGTTTTTTGGTCCTGATGGGCTGTGGTTTAAGGTGTTAATTTTTGGTGAAAACTGGTGGTAGTTATGCGTTCCTGAGAACCTCTTGAGGTGGGCTAGTGCTTTGAAGTTTTTGTCAAAAATCATTTTTGAGGTAAAATGAGAAGGTTTTGGTTTGGGCCAGTTCCAAGCTTTATATTTGTTTTTTTGAGTGGGCTTCACTCAGGGTTGTGTGTGGGGCAATGCAGAATTTTATTAGAGTGGAAGTTTCTGGTTTATGGGGGTTTTGAGAGAAAATTTTGAGAAAAATGTGTGAACATGTTTAAATCTGTGTTAAAATGTATGAGAAAAGTACTGTATATTGTAAACGGGCCCGCTGCTCCAGTATGGGAGAGGGCGCTGCCTCCCCCGAATAGCCAGAACTTCACAAAACTGCCACCAGGAAATACTTCAAAACATTCCTTTATTTTCCAGATTCATAAACAAAACTTCACTCCAGAGTAGAGACTTGCTTCTCAGGCAGGGCTGTTCTGCCTTGCTTAGTACATCAACCAATTACACAAAGACTTTGCCCCCTTCCCGGAGGGGAATCCCTGCTTTTGTGGTCCCAGTCAGTAGCAAACAAATAGTACTTGTCCCACAAGCAGGATTTCCCCTCAAGACAGTGTTAATCACCAAGCAGCCTTTACTTTCAGGAGGTTCAATACTTTTGGGACTTCCCTCCATCCAAGGTATTTCAGCCTGCTTCAGTTCTTTAGGGACCTGTCTTGCCCAAGGATTTTCAGCCTGCACTGCTCCTCTCCTCCTGAACTAAACCCCTCTTCCCACCAGGCAGCCCTCCTTCATAAACAAGCCTTCCAACTTCAGAGGTTCTCACAATAATCAGGTTTCAAAACAGGTTAGTAATTCCCCCACCACTCAGGGTTCCCCAAAAGAAAACCTGGCTTCTCTACTTAAGCAGGGTTTAAACCAAAATAAATTCCCCAAACCATGTAGGTTTCCAAACCTTCAGGGGATGCCTTCCTCAGCTCTCAAGCTCCCATTCCATTCTGCTTTCTTTCCTCTTCCATCCAATCCTCCTCCTGCTTCTCAGCCCACCCCTCCCTATTACAGGTGGGCTGCATGATATACAGATTGCTGGTCCCGGGAACTGGCTCCTTCATTCACCCTCCCTCTTGTGGTCAGAGACGGTATATGGCCAACTTGCCTATCCCCTGGGATCTCACTGCTAGGACTGGAAATGCATTCTGGGATATGTAGTTCATGGTTCTGCTGCTTCACTCTATACATCGGGGATATAGCCTTGTCACAATATGTGGTTTGATGGGATTAATAGTTATATGACATTTTGAATACATTTCATGGTAATTTTTGTGGTATTCTATTAAAAATTCAACCTTTTTATTATTCTCTATGGAGAAATTCTCTTTCAAAATGGGGATTGTGGAAAGTTTGGTTAGGTTCCATGTTTCAAAACATTCTGAGACCTGATTAGCTAGTAGAGGCTGCTGAGGCAATTAGAGTCATTGTCTCCCTTAGCAAATAGTTTGCTTGGCAGTGGGGAGAGGGGCTGAAGACACCAAAGAGTGAGGACATGTGTGCGAGAGCTCTGACTGTTCGACAGATTTCTGAGCCAAAAAGTGTTTGAAAGTTAGTTTTCCTCCAAAAGCATAAACACTGAGTAAAGGTAAAGTGAGTTGGAAGTGAAAGGTGTGGTTTTTTTTCTTAGAAAAACCTGAAAACTGGTTTCTTACTTCATGTGCTGTTTTGAAAGTCTTGTAATTAAGACTGATAGAGAGAAATTGATTGTGTGACTGTGTGAAATAGGTTTATTTATGCAGATTAACCCTAGTTAAGTCCCAAGGGAAACTGCCCTTCAAGGCCTAAGGTTTGGCCTGAAGTAAAAACAGTAGTATGTATGGTTTGCTAGTGTGACAGTGTGGGAGCTTTCACTCTTTTGGAAAGACTCAGTTGCTGTGGGCAATGTGACTGCAGTGTTCAAAGAAGAGTGTCCTTCTTTATTTAGATTATATGGTGAAAAGTATAGGAAAGTTTTTTTGGGTTGCAAAATTAACATTTATTTTATCAGCTAGAGAGCCCCAGTAAAACCACTGTACCAGCTAGGGAGGTTCCTGATAAGTTTGCACCTCCACATTCAGCAAAGGACATTGAGAAGTCATTAGGTTTAGTAAAACTTACCTTTTCTGGGGACTGGTTCTGGGTGTCTGCACCTGAAAAACATAAGACAGATCATAAAGAATAAATTCTTAAGACACACACTACAATAGAAAGTTATAGCTATAGAGTAAAAGAAAGAAAATAAGATAACTTGGTCAATACTTATCTGATGGTTTCACTGTTGTTTCAGAGAAGTATCTTATCTGGTGGGTGACATGGGTCATGTTGTTCCAGAGTATTATTGCTGTACCTGTCAAAGAAATTTGAATTGTTAAATGATTTTACCAGAAGAAATGTTTGAATATATGTTTATGCAACACATTTTCTATACCCCAGGTTGGGTTTCAATAAAAAGTAACTGAACCTTACTATCGCTGGTCTCAGCGAAGAAAAAACTCTCACAGGAGAAATGTTTGAGCACCATTCACTGAATCTGGCCCTAAGTGTGCAAAGTTGAACATACAAGTTATAGAATAAGATCAGCAACACTTGTGACATAATCTAATAATTGATGTTAACTTGCAATAATTGACACTGAGTAGCATTATTTGACATTAATTTTCAGTATTCTATAACATGTGCGTGCAAAATCCATAGTGCACAACTGCAAGGAAGTGTGGAATGGACAGGGGTGTGGGCAGAAGCGTAGCCAGGTTGAGGGCGTGGGGAGAGTGGACTGCTGATGGCACATATTTTAATTGTGACAGATCATGTGAAAACTAGGCACTGGCACCATCGACAATCCATTTGGGGGATCAGCCGCTCCCCTGACGACCTACCTAGCTACACCTTTGGGCATGGGCAGGTCAGAGGTGTTCTGAGAACTTTCCTGCATAATCTCTCTATATATAATTCTCACCGCCAACGTTCTGTCCTGCCTGGGACCGTGGCTCCTGTGGTCTGCTAGGCACCATCATGACGTGTGCCCCTCACGCCCCTCCCACCAAGTTCCAGACTTCGCCCTCCCTCTGATTTCAACACCCCCCCTCCGCGTTATGGACCCCTGGACCCCCCTGCCATGACCCCCTCAACACCCCCCCTTCCAGACGAAAACTCTCCCCCACCGCCGTCGCATAACTGTGCTGACGGGGGACCCCGACAGCCGAAGTTCTCGACCGCGCCAGGGCGTTGCTTCATGAATGATCAGCTGTTCAAGTTTCTGTGCGTGCGTCTGACATCAGACGCACGCACAGAAACTTCAACAGATGATCATTCAGCAAGCAACACGCTGGCACAGACGAAAACAGAACTTCGGCTGTCGGGGGTTGGGGTCCCCCGTCAGCACAGTTACGCGACGGCAGCGGGGGAGTGTTTTCGTCGGGAAGGGTGGGGTCGAGGGGGGTCACAGCAGGGGAGGTCCAGGGGTCCGTAACGCAGAGGGGGGTGTTGAAATCGGAGGGAGGGGGGAGTCTGGAATTTGGTGGGAGGGGCGTGAGGGGGCCTTGAAATGGGTGGGTGGGAGGCTGGGAGGCCTGTGTGGGTGGGTGGGAGGGAGGGAGGGAGGCCTTGAACTGGGAGGGAAGAGGGAGGCAGGCTGGCCTTGAACTGGGAGGGAGGGAGGACGGCAGGGAGAGAGGGTGGCCTTGAACTGGGAGGGAGGGTGGGAGAGGGTCTGGAACTCGGAGGGGACAGAGCGAGACAGCGAGGGAGGGTGGGGGACTGCCTTGCTAGCGCACGTTTCATTTCATAATGAAACAGGCCTTTTTAACTAGTGTTATAGAATACATCCGGTTACTCGCCTAAATGCCTCTGAAGAAGGAGTTTCCGAAACAGGGATCTCTGTCAGATGTCCTTATACAGCCTTAGAATCAAGATAAGTAGTGGCTATTATTATTGTGTTCTTTGGAGATGCTTGGGCTTGGGCTGGTTAAGAACTGTATTATTTCTCTCGCAAAAAACCTATTTCACAAAGTCTTCTCATTTGGTTTATTAGAGACTCTTGAAAAGTGTTATATTGGATAGTTATTGAGGGATATACTAATACCAAAAAATATATAATTTATTTTAAAAATATGTTTTAAAACACTGGGGTTAATGTAGGAGACGCATGATGTATAGAGCAGTCATGTAAGCCAATTGCTGGATTGTTTCATTGAGACTAAAAGCTCTGCTGCAGGTGCAGCCTATATTGAAATGTCCTCTACTCCCACAAAACTTTTCCCTCCTAAGCACTTTTCTAGCCTTGATCACATTTGAGGGATTGGTTCTATATTTGTTACAGTTAGGCATGAGCACTTACACCAGCCTTTGACATGTTGTAAGGGCTCACTCTTGAAGTTAGGCATATTGATGCAGACTTACGTTAGTATTTTATACTGGCAGTTTCATGTGGAGCTGATGTTATAGAACTGACACTTAGCACTCAAATGTTTGGTATCTAACTTTAGGTGACCTTTCTTTGATTTACCCCAGTATGTCTGATACAAGCCCTCATGTGCTTTGAATATATTCCAGGCTGCTAAAAAATCTTCCCTATAATTTTTAAAATTGTTTCATTGATAAAGATCATTTTGTAAAAATGTTATTTCAGGGGTAATCGATAAGCAACTGCTCTATGACTTTCTATTCATATGTACTCAGTGGTTAGTAATCTCTCTTTTTGTATATTCAGTGACTTCAACTGTGTGCAGAACCAGGGTCCTAGAACGATTCATTCGGGAGCTCACATCACTATTATGTTCTCTAATAAATAACTGCTGATCTCTGCTCCTGAAAGAATCATACAGACCTTTTTATTCCACTGCAGTTACTCATCACCAAGGGGTTACTTTAGAAGAAAAAACAGTGTAGGTAAATAAAAAGGAAAAATCTGAATGAGCTTTGGTTTCCCCTTCTATGGGTCTTTCACAAGAGCTGGTAATTATTGAACAAAGTCACTTCTATCCTTCACAATAATTTGAAAGTGAGGGAGAAAGAGCACCGTGAAACCATATGGTTGATATATCATAAAGTAACCTGTTCCATTCTTAAGCTTTCCTATTAATGCTTTTGACACAGCTACAGGAAATAAAAAAAAGCTACTGGAATGCAGACCAGGAAAATGTATTCCCAAGAGGTCTTGGAAAATGAAAAGCTGGATTCCCTGAGTAGAAACAGACTTTTAAAATCAGCCTTCTGTTCTGTACATCTAGGAGGACTTTGTAGAAAAAAAAGGCAGCCCACATATCTTATAAATGCATTCACATACTTTTCCTAGATTGACAAGTAACCTTAAGAAAAAGTCAGCTGTTGTCATAGTGGAAAATATATAAAGCACATGGACACATCACAGTACCATGTGGTAAAAGAATCACATTATCTGGTTAATATAAATTAGGATTCTTTCTATAGTAGTATAGTGGCTTTCTAGACTTACCACTGAAAATAAATTATTAATACATCTGTAAAAATAAATTGAGGCTACATAATTTTTCTGATTTTGACATCAGCATACATTTTTTTTTTGTTGAAGAGGATTATTAAAATAATTTTTGTTCATTTAACAGCAGCATAAACTTCCTTTTTATTTTATTATCAAATCTACTATCAAGTAGGTTGCTGTCCTTTGACATAATTGTAACCACCTTTTAATGCATTGGTCTGTCCTGCCATGGGTTCCCTTCCCATTTTAAAGATGAGGGAAAAGATAGTTTCAATTTCTTCTTCATCTTTTAATGATTATCTTAGTTATTGCACTTTTTATTTTGCTGCCTGTTAATTGCCAGAGAAAGCTACTATACCACTTAAATGTCTCAAAATTTAAAGCTGTCTTAGCTCTTGCTGCCACATTGGGTCTTAGTTTCAGATCTCCTTTTATTATGTCTTTTTTTTGGGGGGGGAGGGGACACATTTGGTATAAATTCTGCACTGTTTAAATTTTGGACATGTCCTCTAGTTTTTTTTCCATAGTAAAGTGAGCAAACAAACAAGAATAACACAATGTAACGTCAACAGATACAATATCTGGATAATAAGCAAATGTCCCCTGTCCCTAACCCCTCTGACTTCCTCCCCTCCACCCCAACATACAAGTGTGTAATTATACAATTTTGCTGTCATTATTAACCATTTAATATGTGACTTCGAACCAGTGGAGTCAAAGAGGGGCATAATCGAACGGGGCGCACCCAGGTTTTCCTGAAGATGAAAGGGCGGGGAAACCCATATTATCGAAATAAGATGGGAATCCATCTTTTGTTTCGATAATACGGTCGGGGATGCCCAAATCTCAACATTTAGGTCGACCTTAGAGATGGTCGTCCCCGGTTTTCGGCGATAATGGAAACCGAGGACGCCCATCTCAGAAACGACCAAATCCAAGCCATTTGGTCGTGGGAGGAGCCAGCATTGTAGTGCACTGGGCCCCCTCACCTGCCAGGACACCAACCGGGCACCCTAGGGGGCACTGCAGTGAACTTCAGAAATTGCTCCCAAGTGCATAGCTCCCTTACCTTGGGTGCTGAGCCCCCAAAACCCACTACCCACAACTGTACAACACTACCATAGCCCAAAGGGGTGAAGGGGGCACCTACATGTGGGTACAGTGGGTTTGTGGTGGGTTTTGAAGGACTCACATTTACCACCACAAGTGGAACAGGTAGGGGGGATGGGACTGGGTCCGCCTGCCTGAAGTGCACTGCACCCACTAAAACTGCTCCAGGGACCTGCATACTACTGTCATGGAGCTAGGTATGACATTAGACTGGCAAAAAATATTTAAAATGTTTTTTTTTAGGGAGGGAGGGGGTTAGTGACCACTGGGGGAGTAAGGGGAGGTCATCCCTGATTCCTTCCGGTGGTCATCTGGTCAATTCGGGCACCTTTTTGATGCTTGGTTGCATGAAAAAATGGACCAAGTAAAGTCGACCAAGTGCTTGTCAGGGACGCCCTTCTTTTTTCCATTATCGGCCAAGGACGCCCGTGTGTTAAGCACGCCCCAGTCCCGCCTTCTCTATGCTTCCGAAATGCCCCTGGGAACTTTGGTCGTCCCCGTGACGGAAAGCACCCGAGGACGCCCCAAATCAGCTTTCGATTATGCTGATTTGGGCGACCCTGTGAGAAGGACGCCCATCTCCCGATTTGAGTCGAAAGATGGTTGATAGTGTCCTAAGAAGATGACCACAATTGAAAATACTGGTACCTCAAGCAGGGGCTAAATCATCAATATCTTTATGCTCTAGTGCACTTAGAGTAATCATAGATGCTCTCTAATTTTGGATAGTCGGTGGGGCCAAGGAAAGCCATACCTTTAAAACAGCTTAGGACTGCATGCTTTAGAAAGGCTTTCATACCAGTGGTCGCAGGCCCTCTCAACTGGAAGAGTTCAAATAAGGGAAGAGGTCTAGGAGTCCAAGTATGCCAAAAAATTGCAAGACATGGGCACATAACTGGGTCCAAAATCGGCGTTGTAATCGGGCACAACCAGAACATATGGCCCAAATGTGCGCCTATACCTGCACACTTAGGACAATCATCCACTGGTTGCACTGTGGCTCGAAAGGCTCTATGAGGAGCAATATACAGATGAATAATAAAGAAATTGTAGTTCCCAGAATTTTGTACTGACTGCAAAGCGATACACACTTGGCATATGAGATTTCAATTGAGCACCCTACAAAGGAAGAACCAGATCTTGTAATCACTTTGCTGCCAGACCCTCATAATCAAAACCTGGTAAATTCTCCCGTAAGTGACCATGGTAATATTTGAGAGGTACTGAAACCAAGAGTTTCCACCAGCATCTCCCATACCTCATTAGATAGGGAAACCTGTGTTAGGGTTGGAATATATTGTTTAAATTGTATGTATGAAAAGTGGTCAGTGAGAGGAAGCCCATGGTCAGCCCATAGGTGAGCAAAAGGTCAAAGAGTACCATCCTCCTCTACCAAATTAAAAAGGTAGTGAAGTCCCTTCCTTTCCCACCTAACAAATGACGGAGAAGAACCTCCCACTGGGAAAGCCAAATTACCAGACAAGGGCAAAAGTGGAGATACATATAGATTCAGTTTAAGGAAATTACTCAACCATCGCCATGCTCAATGCAGTAGAACCAAAATAGGGGCAAAAGGGGGGGGGGCAGAGTCCTCACTGCTAGTGATGCATGCAATCAAAAACTGAAATGATACAGTTCTAGGAGCCCACGTTCTGCTGCAGTGCAGAAAAAAACGTTGTGCCACAAAACCGGTCAGTAAGATGCCTCAAGCAACTGGCAACAGAGAACAGTTTAACATTCAGGATTCCTACACCATCCTGAGGATGAGGCAAGTATATTTGAGACATGAAAAGTAGGCCTCGCCACAAAAATTTTGTAACCATTTTGTGTAAGGTACATTCTTCATGTTCAAATAGGAAAACAGGGAGAATCTACAAATTGTTTATCCACTTAAGGACTAGAATCATGTTGAATAGAGCTACATGTCCCATTCGAGGGGCAAATGTTGCCACATCCAAAGCATTGATTTTGTGGATGCCCAAAGAGGAGAGAGGTTAAGGTCTTCATAAAATGCCAGCACAAATCCAAGAGAAATTATGCCCAAAGTGAAGCTGTAGATGTTTACTCCTGCTTGGAATCTGGTGTAAATGTTCACACATGTTTTATAAAGTGCACAATAAATTGTGGCCCGTCTGCTTTTCCCTCAAAAACATATCGCAGAACATGACTACACTTAAGTTATGGAAAGGTACATGCACTCTGTTAATTGCTTAGATGTGGGGTAATTTTATAAGAGGTTTCTTAGAAAGGATGTCCAACTTAGAATATGGACATTAAGTCTGTGTGCCACATATTGACATTCATTTCTCATGTATTTTTAGAACAGGATCTGCAGACATACATTTTAAATAAATGAGAAATGGACATTCAAGAACTGGTCTCAGCCTCTGTATTCTGGAAAATCCTTCACCAATCTTTGGGCCTGGTGCATGTGGTTAGTTTAATTATGTAATCCTGTCCAGGTATGAGTTCAACTCAAGGTATTTGCCATGACTGCTAACACCTAGTATGATTGGCTGAGTCTATTCTGGAGCAGGGTAACAACACTAGACGTGCCAAGTACCAGGTCTAAATAACAACGTCTATCTTTTTAGGCGTAGACTTCCCTTCCCTTCTGAGACCAGAGTTAGATGTCTATAGTTTGGTCCTTGCCAAGTTCCATCCAAAACATGACCAGACCATACCCCTTTGCTGTATAGATACACTGCAGTTTTAGATATCCATATCCTGGCTTTGGGATTTGGACACCCACGTAGTATGGACATCCAGGTTTCAGATGTCCAAAACACAAATAGAGCTTCTAAAATAACCACCCTATTGTCACATACAAGTGAAAATGACTTTACAAAATTACCCTGTTTATGATGGAATCATGCATTCACTTGCCTTCTTACATCTCACTTTCATTCTTACTTTGAATATTAAAAGTGAATTTGGAAGATACACTACATGGGATGTAGCTACCATCTAATCAAATCTTAAGTGAGATTGATAACAGTGTTGAAAAAGCTATCTTCCTTCTGGTTTCTGGGGACAGTTTTCTGCAGAATAGCATCGGCAAGTATACATTTCTTGTGTCGGATAGAACAATGTCTCCTGCCCACATAGAATTCTCTGGTTTCCTTTTGTCACCCCCACCCTCTAGGTTAAATGTCTAGAAACATACTGTTTGAATGTCTAGAAACATACTGTTTGAATTTGTCCCCAAGGATCATTTTTCCTGTCACAGAAAAATGTAGCCCATCGTTATAGTACGGCCTGTTATTTTACCACGTACTACCCCATCCTCCTGTGTATCTAAAACCTTCTTCATTATACCAAGCTTCAAGCCATTTATTGAACTGCTTTATGTAGTTTTTCCTCTCCCTTCTCATATGTAGGAATAACTTCAGAAAAAGCTGCAGTCTGAACCAAAACTTCTGAAATGCTCTCTGTGCTCTAAACTTGCTATTGTTGGCCAGGCCTTTTGTCCCCAGGCAAATTAAAACATCAGTATTCAAATCCTTATTCTCTTCTCGGATCATATTCAATATTTGGTGGGTACTTCTGGTCGCTGAGAATCCTGGAAGGCATTTCACTAGGTTGGGTCCTTTGAACTGTTCTCCTAAGTTAATGTCTCTGATAATTGAGTCTCCAAGCTTTGCACTGATCTGTCATCATTTTGGGGATGTCTTTTGGATTGTGTTACATTCCTTGCCTCTGGTTCTACATCAGTACTTATTTTCTGAGTATCATAATGCTACAGTGCAGCAAAGGAATTATTTAGGTGCAAAGGCTGAGAGGATGGATGCCTCTGTGTCACAGGTTGGAATCTACGTGAGCCTACTGTGACCCATCTGTTCTTCTGATTCTTTATTCTCTGTGGCAATGATAGTAGTAAATTGGCTAGGAATTGGGAAATCCTGGATGCTTCCTTAAATGTAGCCAGTTCCTTCTTGAGGTTGTTCATTTTTATCTTTCATAGCTAATATTTGGAGACAGATGGGGCAAGCTCTAAGGTTCCAGCTAGTTTTCCTTAAGACTGAAGCACAACATATATTGCATTGAATAAAAGTTATGTTGATGTGGTTAAGACGTGTGAAAGGGTGAACTGTTAAGGGAGATGAATGAACAGGATTGACCAATGTAGGGTTTGTTGAAGATACTTGTCTCTTGATTTTCCTATAAGGAAGATTTAGCCTAGGGGTGGGGTGGGAGAGGGGTGGGCAGGGAGAGACTATAAAGTCAGGATGAAGATAGATATAGAAACTTTTAAAGGCCAAAACCTCCGCAAGTGAAAAGAAAGGGAGATTTTTTTCTTTATAGGATAGATGGAGGTAAAGTCAACAGAATATCAAGGAGGTATTAAGAGAAGGACATACAGGTAACAGCAGATTCAAATCTATAAATCAAGCCAAATGATAATCTGAATATTCAAAGCTTAGCTCTCTGGAAGCACTCCAAAGCAAAAGTGTTTTTTTTTCAGGATTTTACAAGTCTCTACAAAGCTGCCTCACCTTTAAAGGCACCAGATACAATGGAGCCAAATTGATTAAATCACCAGATGTCTTTAAATAAAGAGCAAACAGATTTTAAAGATTGCACATTATCACTGTCTGCAGCTGAGCAAGTTGTAAATAGGAATAACAAACATTGTTTGAAATGTCTGTATACAAATGCCAAAAGCCTAAAAAATAAGATGGGCGAGTCAGAATATATTGAACTAAATCAAAGCATAGATATAAAAGTTAACATTTTCCACCCCATTTTAGGGGAAAATGTCATCTCGGTTTATATTCAAATGGGTTTATATTTAATTATCAAAACATGCGTGGGATAAACATAAAGGAATCCTGCTCAGAAGGAAGGAATCCCCAGAATCTTAGCCGGTGGTGGGAGGCAGGGCTGGTGGTTGTGAGGTGGGGATAGTGCTGGGCAGACTTATACAGTCTGTGCCAGAGCCGGTGGTGGGAGGCGGGGATAGTGCTGGGCAGACTTATACGGTCTGTGCCCTGAAAAAGACAGGTAGAAATCAAGGTAAGGTATACACAAAAATGGAACATGTGAGTTTATCTTGTTGGGCAGACTGGATGGACCGTGCAGGTCTTTTTCTGCCGTCATCTACTATGTTACTATGTAATAGGCATCCCTGAGACCTGGTGGAAGGAAGATAACCAATGGGACACTGCCATACCAGGGTACAAATTATATCACAGTGATAGGGTAGACCGAATTGGTGGAGGGGTAGCATCATACGTTAAAGAGGGCTTTGAATCAAATAAACTAAAAATTCTGCAAGGCAAGAAAAAAAAAAAACACACCTTGGAATCCTTATGGATAAAAATTTCATGTGTGAAGGGAAAAGGACTGTGATAGGAGTGTACTACCATCCACCTGGCTAGGATGTATAGACAGATGCAGAAATGTTAGCCGAAATTAGGGAGGAAAACAAACTGGGGAACACACTAATAAGGGGTGATTTTAATTATCCCAATATTGACTGGATAAATATAACGTGGCAAAAAATAAGAATAGATTTATATTTTTATATCTGAGATTTCTATTTATTATTGTGGTGCTACTATCTTGCTCATCTAAATGTTACCAAACATGTCCATATAACATCAGGTCATTCTAGGGAGGTAAAATTCCTAGATGAAATCAGGGACTGCTTTATGGAGCAGCTGTTTCAGGAACCAACAAGAGAGGAAACAATTCTAGACCTAGTCCTTAGTGGATGATGTGATCTGGTACAGGAGGTAATGGTGCTGGGGCCACATGATAACAGTGAACAGATTGAAATAATATCTGGAATAAATGCACACAGGAAATCCAATACATTAGTGTGACTCTGGGCAAGTCATTTAACCCTCCATTGCCCCAGGTACAAAATAAGTACCTGTAAATAATATGCAAACTACTTTGATTGTAACTACAGAAAGGTGGTATATCAAATCCTTACCACTTTCCCTTTCCCATTTAACTTTCAAAAAGGTGACACTGATAAAATGAAGAGAATGGTCAAAAGAAATAAAATACTTAGAGGAGCAGCTGCAAAGATAAAAAAATTTACACCAGGCACGGATGCAGTTCAAAAATACCGTCCTGAAAGCCTAGACCAAATATATTCCATACATTAGAAAAGGTGGAAAGAAAGCCAAACAACAGCTGACAAGGTTAAACACCAAGAAGAAGGAAATTATTAGAGCTAAAAGAAAATACTTCAGTAAATGGAAGAAGGATCCAGTTGAAGATAATAGAAAACAGCATAAAGAATGTCAGGCTAAATGCAAAGTGCTGATAAGGAAGACAAAGAGAGACTTTGAAAATAAAATTGCATTGGAGGCAAAAACACATTAAAAAAAATCTTTTTTAGGTATATTAGAAGCAAGAGCCAGTGAAAGAATCAGTTGAATATCTAGATGACCAAGGGGTAAAAGGGGCACTCAGGGAAGACAAGGCCATAATGTAGAGACTAAATTAAATTTTTTGCCTCGGTCTTCACCGAGGAAGATGTGGGGAAGATACCAGTGCCAGAAATGGTATTCAATGCTGATGAGTCAGAGCAACTGAAACAAATCTCTGTAAACCTGGAACATGTAATGGGGCAATTTGACAAATTGAAGAGTAGCAGATCACTGGACCGGATGGTATACATCCCAGAGTACTGGTAGAATTGGCAGAGTTATTGTTAGTAATATGTAATTTATCTTTAAACTCAATCTTAGTACCGGAAGATTGGAGGGTGGCCAATGTAACACCGATTTTTAAAAAAGGTTCCAGAGGTGATCCTGGAAATTATAGACCGGTGAGCCTCACATTGGTGCTGGGCAAATTTAGAGACTATTATAAAGAACACAATTACTGAGCATGTGCATAAGCATGGATTAATGAGACAAAGCTAACATGGATTTAGTCAAGGGAAATCTTTCCTCACCAATCTACAACATTTCTTTGAAGGGTGACACATTTGTAGGACAGCATTTTGCCAGACCAGAGCACTGCACTAATGACTTTATGGTGAGAGTACTAAAATTTCAAACCCATCCAGGAAAGTAAAACCTTTGAAGTTAAAATGATAAAATATTTTGGTACCCAACATAGAGGACTTAACAAAGATCTGGGTTTCCTATCACATTATAAACCATAAAATTATACTGCTTTGTCACTCTCTGATCACCTATCCATATTTCCCCGTTTTTCACCCCCCTCCCCACCCACCCCTACCTTC
This sequence comes from Microcaecilia unicolor, assembly GCF_901765095.1. Lineage (NCBI taxonomy): Eukaryota > Metazoa > Chordata > Amphibia > Gymnophiona > Siphonopidae > Microcaecilia > Microcaecilia unicolor. The sequence continues at coordinate 108,576,769 of NC_044036.1, forward strand.
CCCATGAGACTGTCATTGGAATGCTTTTTTGATTCACAGATATATTCTGATATGTCATCATTTGCTCTTTCTGAATTTCAGATCCGAAGAAGAAGGGTTACCTTTGAAAGCTCATCAAAAAATGTATTTAGTCCAATTAAAAAAAGGTATCATATTTTCTTTGTTTTGTTTTATTTCCATTTATGATATTTAAAAGTGGACTAACAGGGCTACCCTACCACTTTATTCAGAAAAGTGGTAAATAAATCCTAATACATAACTGAGGGGGTCTTTTACAAAGGCGCGCTAGTGTTTTTAACAAGTGCTAAAAATTCACATGCACTAAACGCTAAGATGCTCATAGGAATATAATGGACATGTGAGCATTTAGTTCATGCGAATTGTTAGCATTCGCTAAAAATTCTAGTGTGCCTTTGTAAAAGGAGCCCTGAATAAATAGATAATTCTCCCCCCAAAATAAAATTCAAAACACAGTGCAGCTGTTCTTCCAAAAGTTAGTCTTCATTCGGCAACATAGTTAAATCTCAAGATGAAAGAATGAAGCACTAAAACCTTTTATGGAATGATGAGAAATTTGGTTGGCTGTGACTTCTAATATTTTTTCCAGACTTGGAAATATTGTCTTGGTAGATATGCATCTCAATTACCCTGTTATTCGTTTTCCAGTATATAAAACTGGTTTCGTAATTATGAAAATTATAGTTCATCATGAGTCCTTTGTATTCAGTATTTAAAAATAAAGTGTCAATATTCAAAGTGGTTTAACAGGCCAAAAATGGCTCCTGGCCAATTAAATTGTTTGTATGTGGCTATCGGCTGATATTCAGCAGCACTCAACTACCCGTGACACTGCTTTGAGCTATCTTGGTCCCAAACTATGGAATAACCTCCCTTCCAGTATCCGTAATCAACTGTCTCTCCCGACATTGAAACGAGCCCTGAAGACCCATCTGTTTTCCTTGACCTTTCTCCTCCTCCTGATGTAATTTTTTAAATGCTCTGTTTTTATTGTACATTTATGTGTAACATTTATTGTTTTTTTTAATTTTTCTTTGTAAAGTAGATTTTCTTTTTTGTAAACCGCTTTATGCCTTTTTGTTAGGCCACGGTGGTATATTGAGTTTTATGAAAAAAATTAGTCACCACAGACTTCTTAATTAAAAGCCGGCTATTTTATGGGTGTTCTGTGGACAGAGTTGGCACTTATGCAGTTAAATGCTGATATTCAGCACTTAGGGCCCTTTTACTAAGCCGCATAAGCGTCTACGCATGCCAAAATAGAGTAACTACTCAGCTACTGCGTGGCTCTTGCGGTAATTTCATTCTTGGCGCGCGTCTGATACGCATGTCTGAAAAATAGGGGCCCTTTTACTAAGCCAAATAAGCATCTACGCACGCCCAATGCACACCAAAATAGAGTTACTGCCCAGCTACCGTGTGGCTCTTGAGGTAATGTCATTTATGGCACGTATCCGATACACGAGTCCGAAAAATAATTTTTATTTTTGGACGCGGGTATTGGGCGCACCAAGTGGCATTTGACGTGTGTAGGTCATTACCACCGAGTTACCACATGAGACTTTACCGCTAGGTCAAGGGCTGGCAGTAAGATCTCAGCCCCAAAATGGATGTGTAACAATTTTCATTTTGCTGAACCATTTTCGGCAAAAATTTTAAAAGGCATTAATTGCAGGTGCGCTGAAAAATTATTCTGCGCGTACCCAAAATATGCATCTACACTACTGCAGACCATTTTTCAGCGCACCTTAGTAAAAGGACCCCTTACCCACCTATGTTTAGCGGGCAAATTGGACCACATAAAAGTCAGTTCTATCTTTATGCGGTGTTGCTTATATGGTTAAGTGCCAGATATTGCAGTTAACCTCCTAAGACAGGAGTTTTCAAACCAGTCCTTGAGGCATATCCAGCCAGTCAGGGTTTTCAGGATATCCCCATTAAATTTGTACCTGGGGCAATCAAAAAGGCGGTAAATACATCCTAAATAAATAAAATGGAGTGTTTAGTGACTTGCCCAGAGTCACAAGGAGCTGCAGAGGGAACTGAATCCAGTTCCCCTGGTTCTCAGGCTTCTGCATTAACCAGTAGGATACTCCTCTATTCCAAAGTAAGCACTTTGAGATCGATGCAAAAAGCAGCCATGGGCTTAGCTGCAGGGTTTCTGAGGGTTGAACGCTGGTTGTACACGCCGAGGAATGCAGAGAGGTCTTGTGCGCAGGTGTTAACCCGTGCAGAAGACACAGCCACAAATTGTATGAAAATGTATGCTGATGAGGTAATGTAGGTATTCCGTGGTATGCAGAGAGTATGCTGCTTGCTTCTAGGGGTCCTTTTACTAAGTGCTGTAAAAAATGGCCTGCGGTAGTATGGGCACATATTTTTGGTGCACATTAGGCCACTTTTCACCGCAGCTGGGAAAAAGGCTTTTTAAAATGGGACAGTAAATGGCCGTGTGCTAATATTCAAAGTAGTGAATGGCTATTTACTGTCTGAGCCTTTGCCACCACCCATTGACCTAGTGGTAAGGGCTGAAGTGCTACATGCACAATACAGCAAGCAGCGTGCACCAATGTTGATGCACTGCAGATTACCTCCAGGAACAACCCCTGTGCTAAAAAATAGAAAAATATTTTCTACCACGGAAAACAGTGCATGCCAACTTTGAAATTACTGCCAGGTGAGTGTGCTACCCAGGCGGTAGTGTTGATTTGGCTAAATGTGCGGTAGCCCTACTGCCTCTTTGTAAAATGGCTCCTCAATGCATGCAAAATGTGAGAATTTTTCCGTGAGGGTCCAAGGTAGTGCAGAATGTTTTGCAGAGAGGATTTCTTGTCTATCTTTCACATTAAAGTGCTGGTTTTGTCTCGTCATGCAAGCAGAAGGAACCCGTGCAAGTTTTAAAGGCAGATTTTAAGTAACAAACGTGCACATGTCCGAACAAAACTGAAAACACACATCGGTGCCTGTTCTTCTACACCTAAATATGAGCCTCTTGAAAATTTCAAGTGGGAAATAATTTGTGCAAGGATTCTATTTAGGTACAAAAAAGCATTGATTGTTCTGACGCTTTTGATTTTGGTTTGAACATGTGCACAAGAAGTGGTGCTTACCGCAGAACCTTGTGTGCATGTGTCCGGCATACTCCTCCCACATTTGCTGCAAGTTTTCCGCTCATAAAATTTGCATGCAATATACTTCCTGTATGCTGCGGTATTATGCTTATGGTAGAAACTAAGCACTTAGACATCCATTCGTGGCTCTACCGTGAGCTTTTCTGCATCTTCCCTTTTGTTCTCTGAATTCCCACTTTTATGCATGTAAACCCTATGAGTATCTGTAGGCAATTTTATGTGCCTATTTGTTCTATAAAAGTGAATTACTTATACAATTACATCCCTCATATTTCTTTCTTTTATGGTAGACTGGCCTTGCCTAGAGTATCCTAGGTTAAAATTGTGGGGGGCAGAGCACTGCCATTTTTGAAACAAATGGTGGCACCAGAGGCAGGACCGAGTGAGCATTGCTCCTGTCTCTTTTGCAGTATGGGTCTGGGAGGCTTAGGGAGGGGGGGGGGGTTGGGGGTGCTGCTAGACACCAGGATTTTTTTATTTTAAAATTGGGGACAGGAGGTCTAGTTGGGGCAGGGGGAGGGAGCTTATTACTACCAGGGATTTTTGTGTTGGGGCGGGATCAGATCGGATGGGTATTTAATTTTTCTACTACCATAGTATATTCCAATATATACACAGCAATTTCCGTTCAGCTTTTAAGACAGCAATTTAAATTTAGATTATTTTTCCACTTTGCTTAGAAAACAAGTTGTTGGTCCCCACAGGGAGACTAGGTAGAGATCATGGACAGCATTCATGGCTGCTTTTCAGTAGACAAAGTTAGTTGAATAAAGCTTGTCAATACCTTTTTTGATATCATTTCAGATTCAAGACAATCTTCTTTATAAAGGCCTATTGACTAGTGTAGAGTAGCTATGCTTTCAAACATTACCCTAGGCCTGCAAGTAACTCCTTTCATTTTCTCCATCAGTCTTTCATCTCCTGCATAACTGTGGCAGTTTGCTTTGACTTCCTCTAACTCACCTTTTTGAACAGTCCTCTGCTCCTTTATCACTGTAATACCTGCTTACTCAATGGCAATATGGAGTGCTCTGCAACTGATATAGTTGTTAACACATTATACCCAGAAGAAAAGAGCTACTGAATATGAGTAACTTACCTCAGCCTTTCTAGATCACAGTAAATATGTGCATTTTGTTTTATATTTAAATTAGCTTGGCTTTCAAAAGCATGTATATGGTCTCTGGTGGCACTGGCTGCACAAATGCTTCTTGAAAAAAAATGCTGCAGTTAGATGTATAACTTTGGCTGTTTAGATAGCTAAAAAAAGGGCATAGTTTTGGGCAAAAAAGTGGTTGAAGAAAAGGTATATGTTCTGCAGTGAATTTCAGGCATAAACCCCTGGATTCTGTATAATTCACAGATCCCAGCTGCATGCATGTATTAATTAGTCAGTTAGTGCTTACAACTAATTATTGGTGTTCATAGGAGCCAACTTTTCAAAATGATTGGGGGGTGCTGAAATGTATTTTTACAGGTGGTGCATTCCCTCCTCCCCCATCCCCTCCTCTCCCTCTCCCCCACCCCTCTCTCTCTCTTGTCCCCCTCCCTCTCTCTCTCGCCCCCTCCCTCCGAGTTCCAGTCCTGCCCCCCCTGCCTCCCTCCCAGTTCCAGGCCCCCTCCCTCCTCTCTCTCTCTCCTTTCCCTCCCTTCGAGTTCCAAGGCCCATCTCCCTTCCTCTCTCTCTCTCTCTCCCTTCTAGTTTCAAGGCTCCTCTCCCTCCCAGTTCCAGGCCCTCTCTCCCTCCCAGTTCCAGGCCCTCTCTCCCTTCGAGTTCCAGGCCCTCCCTCCCTCCCAGTTTTAGGACCCCCTCCCTCCCCTCTCTCTCTCTCCTTTCCCTCCCTCCCTTCGAGTTCCAAGGCCCCCCCTCCCTCCCTCCCTCCCTCTCTCCCTCCAAGTTCCAGGGTCTCCCTCCCTCTCTCCCTCTGAGTTCCAGGGTTTCCCTTCCTCTCTCCCTCCGAGTTCCAGGGTCTCCCTCCCTCTCTCCCTCCGAGTTCCAGGGTCTCCCTCCCTCTCTCCCTCCGAGTTCCAGGGTCTCCCTCCCTCCCTCCCTCCGAGTTCCAGGGTCTCTCTCTCTCCCTCCCTTCGAGTTCCAGGGTCCCTCTCTCCGAATTTTAAAAGCCATCTTCTTACCTCGTCGGGGTATGGCGGCAGCAGCACGCAGTGAAAAGCATGCAGGCTCGGCGCTTGAGCCTTCCCTTCTCTGTCTCTCAGCTCTGGTCCCGCCCTTGCGGAAACAGGAAATGTGTGTGTGTGTATATATATATTTCAGAACAAGTGTTACTTTTATTTGTATAAGCAGCATGAAGAGGTTTAAAGGATATGTGTTCTGAGTGTGGTTTGGTTGATCTTTTAAAATACACTTGCATTCCATAACTTTAGAACATTAACACATCTATATCTTGGAAAATGTCCTCATCAGATATTATCCCAGGCTAATTTCTTGTTTGGACCTGGGGTTTAAGAAGGAAATTATGCTCCCCTTTCATGGGGATGCTGATGTTGGGAATAGGAGTGGGAGAAGGGAGCTGGAAGGTGAGATAAGGGGGATGCTAGAAGCGGCTGGGAATGGGATTGAGAAAAAAAGGGACTAATTCTGGAAAATTCTGGGGATGGGGATAGGATAAAGGGATTGATGCTAGAGATAGAGATAGAGATGATGATGAGAGGAGGCTGATGCTAGAGCTTGGACATAGGGAAAGGTCTGATGCTAGGACTGGGAGAAAGGGTTAGAGCTGATGAGGATCTCAGACAAGGGGATTGGAGGCTGGTGTTCTTTGCACTCGGCATAGATAGCATTATGATAGTCTAGTTGGCAGTACCAGTCTGCAGAATGTTTCTCTTGGGAAAAAAGGTTTTATTCTTCTGAGTTTCCACATTGAGTGAAACATTTTCTTTGTTATGTTTTTTGCATGGTTCTCTAATGTAAGGTTTTGATCGATTGTAACTCCTAGAATTTTCAGGCTTTCTGAGGCAGCAAGGGTAAAGTTTGGGATATTTAAATGAGTGGGCTTATATTTGTTATGTTGCGATGAGAGAATGAGACATTGTGTTTTGTCTGCATTGAGTTTCAGTTGAAAAGCATTCGCCCATGAGTTCATAATATGAAAGCTGTCGTTGATTTCTTTAGTAATTTTTGCCATGTCATGTTTAAATGGGATGTAGATCGTGACATCATCTGCGTAAATAAAAGGATTAAGGCCTTGGTTGGACAACGTCTTGGCTAATGGTGTCATCATGAGATTAAAGAGGGCCGGTGAGAGTGATGATCCTTGAGGAACTCCACATTCCAGTTTCCAAGGTGATGATATAGTTGAATTTGATATTACTTGATATGTTCTTGTTGTTAAGAAGCCTTTGATCCAGTTAAGTACATTCCAAAGTATTCTTTCTGGAGGTGTGACTTCCAAAAGTGGATAAGATATTCCTGATAAATCTCATCAATTATTTGTATAAAAGTATTAGCACTTCCCAATTAATAGAGCATTCTACTGATTCCCTCTTCTTTATGGCATAAATTCCATTTGCTATCATCCTCTGTTTCCAATTAGTTTTAATCCATCTAGTGAGCCACAATTGTGTTGTTTGGCGATATCATTCAGTAATTTATGGATCATGGTTCATAAATCTTGGAATAAAGGCATTTTATATTTAATAATATAGAGTCATTTTGGTCATCTTTGTCTTAAAATATCATGCACAATTGGAAAAGATGCTGTTCATATGTGAAAAAGAAATGAAACAGACAAGTTCAAGGACTGCAAAGACAGCAGTCAAAAATGACATGCATTTTAAGCTACTGTCTTCGTAGGATTCTGCACGTTAAATGTTAGCAGATAATAGAAAACAGAAATGATGACAATACAAGCAAGTTATTGTCATCACTAAAATTCAAGAAGATGATTAATAAGCATGTTGATGTTAAAATATTTAAAACATTGTTTGGAGGAGGAGTTGATGCTGCAGGACAAGTATTATAATCACAGACAGATGTACGCAAGAGTCATTAAATAAGCGTTGGGTTAATGAAACAAGTAAGGGATAGCAATTAGCAACAGATAAAGAAGGCAAAACTGGCCTGTGTTAATATAAAACCAATATAAAGAGTTTCCAAAGTGGACATCTGTGATCCTAAGCATCATTATACATCACTTAGGGGAAAGTTATCAACATGGGGCTGCCGTTAAGATGTGTTATTTTACTACTAACTCATGCCAGTTTAGCACAGGTTCAACCATTTTTTTGCAGTGGAACTTAGTTGCTGATAACTCAGACTAACAGTAAATAACATATCTTAATAATAGCCCACTTTATTTATTTATTCATTCTTGTATCCCACAGTTTTCCAAAAACAAGTTTTGTTTCAATGTGACTTATATATAATAGTTAAGAATGCAAAGAAAAAAAGTATTAGGAGCCTTCACAAGTAGGACAAATCCTTTAATCACAAACCATGTGTATTGTACACCAAATTTATACCATTGACCTGACACGGGCTGTGTTTCGGCGTGAAGCACCTGTGTCAGGGGTCGTTTGATTAATATTGTTGGGGACGTAGAAACCAGCTGAAGAGCTGAATGCACATCAAACGTAATTAATGTTTGTGCACAATCGGGCTCATTTCAAAAGTAATAGATGTCCAAAAAGTGGCATAAGTCAGCATTTGGACGTTCATCTCACAGAAACGTTCAACTCAGTATTTTCAAAACCTCTTTTTGGATGTCTTTCTCTGAACTCTGTCAGAAGGACATCCAAATCTCAAGGGGGCGTGCCAGGGGCATCTTCAAGGTGGGACTTGGGTGTTCCTAAGACTTGAACGTCTTTCAGCCATAGTATATATATATATACTAGCCGTTATGTCCGTTAAAACGGGCGAGATTTCCAGCTACCCTCCTCGCAAGGTCGCCGCCCCTCCCCCCGAGGTCGCCGATACCGTCCCCCCCCCCAGACTCGCCGGCCTGGGCCCTCTCTTCGCAATTCAACTTACAGCGCCGAAACCGCAGCAGGCAGATCAGCTGAGCTGCCGTTGGCATTCCTTCTCTGCCTGTGTCCCACCCTCATGTGACGTAACGTTAGCGAGGGCAGGACAGAGGCAGGGAAGGCAGGCCGACGGCAGCTCAACTGATCTGCCTGCTGCGTTTTTGGCGCTGTAAGTTGAATTGCGAAGAGAGGGCCCGGGCCGGGTGGAGGGGGGCGGCGGTGGTGACTCCGGTTGGGGGCGAGCGGTAGCGACCTCGGTGGTTCCCTCCCTCCCTCCCCTTCGCGCAGTTTCCCTCTCTGTCCTGCCCCCGTCATCATGTATTGACGCGGGGGCAGGACAGAGAGGGAAAGTCTCTACTGCGCATTTGCGGGTGAGTACGGTCACTTGCAATTTATATGTTTGATATATATTAAAAAAAAACTTGGTGGCAAGCTAAAGAAAAGAACTAATTCATTGGAGTCAATCTTTCAGAAGTACTGACAGCTACCTGTTCAGACAACCCCACAGAAACTCTAATGAAGCAAGAAAGTAGACAACTAAGAAGGATCCCCCCCCCCCCCCCCCCCCCCCCCCCCCCCCCCCCCAGTTTTGGAACTGCTATCTAATTACACACTTAGGGGTCCTTTTACTAAGGTGCACCAAAAAATGGCCTGCGGTAGTGTAGGCGTGGATTTTGAGTATTTGCAGATCCATTTTTCAGTGCGCCTGCAAAACATGCCTTTTAAAATTTTTGCCAAAAACGGACATGCGGCAAAATAAAAATTGCCACGCATCCATTTTGGGTCTTAGACCTTACAGCCAGCCATTGACTTAGCAGTAAGGTTTGTCACATTAACCGTATGGTAATCGCCTACGTATGTCATGTCGGAGTTACCACCCGATTTTTGCTGCGTGTCAGAAAATATATTTTCTGGTGCGTGTAGTGGGAGCACATAAAAATGAAATTACCGCACAGGCCATGCAGTAGCCGGGCGACAACTCTTAATTGGCGCACATTGGGTGTGCATAAGCTTAGTAAAAGGGCCCCTTACAGAGGAAAAAAAGAAGCCCCCAACTCTAGCACCCCAGGATGCATCAAAAAGAGTTGCTTTCACTTTTTCTGCATCTCTCTAGAAACATCAGGATAAGTCTCGACTTTCAAATTATAAAACAATTTCTCCGAGAACAAGCAGGCTGCTTGTTCTCACAAATGGGTGACGTCCACGGCAGCCCCTCCGATCGGAGATCTTCCTAGTAACAGAGTTTGCTAGTTCTCGCGCGCGCCCGTCTTCCCGCCCGAAATTGCTCATGTTCGCTAGTCTCCTTTTTTTCTGCGGCTCGGGACGGCTGTTTTTTCGGTCGCTCCGCGCCCCTTGGAGATCCCTCGAGATTCGCGGTCTTTTTCTAACTTTGTTTACCTTTATTTCTAGTGTTGGCCCGTAAGTTTTCTTTCGTGGTTGAGTGCGGTTTTTTTCACCGCCTGTTCGTTTTTTGGTGAGTTTTTGGTGCCCCTTTTTCACCATCGTGGACTTCGATTTTGCCGGCGAGATTTTTCCGCCCATGTCATCGAAGCCTTCCAGCGGCTTCAAACCGTGTACCCAGTGCGGCCGGATAATCTCTCTCACTGATAGGCACGCTTCTTGCCTTCAGTGTCTGCGGGCTGGGCACCGTCCTCAGGCCTGTAATCTCTGTCTTCTTTTGAAAAGGAAAACTCAGGCGGCGAGATTAGCCCAGTGGAACTGTTTGTTCGGGGCTTCATCTGGCACGTCGACATCCTCAGTTCCGCGGCCCTCGGCATTGGAGCCTTCGGTACCACGCCCATCATCGACTTCGGTACCGCGTTCATCGGTACCAGCATCGACATCATCGTCGGGTGCAGCTGCGAGACCGGGATCGTTCCTCCTGAGGATGTCGTCGGAGGGTGCTTCGATGTCTGGAGTGCAGGTGAGGGCTGTCCATTCCCCTGCTGGTGGCGGTGAGCCCATGAGCAGGTCTCCGCCTGTCTCGAGGGCTCCCGCGGTACAGCCCCCCCGGGATCGACCCTCTTCGGACCCAGACCCGAGGAAGCGTTTGGATTCGACGTCCTCCTCTTCGGTACCGGGGGGTACCGATGCCGTGCGTCGTGCGAAGGCAAAGAAGCACCGGTATCGGTCACCCTCCAAGCGTGGTACCGAGAGCTCTGGCAAGCGTCAACATCGGGAGGACCGCTCACCCTCCATTCAGGAGGTGTCGTTGCATTTCTTTGTGGACAGCCCGGTACCGCCTCCATCCCCGGAACAGGTTCACAGCTCGACGCCGGTACCGGCCCCACCGCCTTTCTCCACAGCCTCTCTGAACGAGAACCTCAGGGCCGTCCTCCCGGGGATCCTGGAGGAGCTGTTTCACCCTTCTCCTCCGGTACCGGGGGTGCTTGCGCCGCCGGTGCCGTCGAGTGAGGCGACGGCTGGGCCCTCGTCTGCGGTGAGGACGCCCGCTCCGGTACCGCTTGCGGTGCAGGGGCCGGCCGCCTCCCAGGAGGGCTCCCCGACGACGTCGATGGAGGGAGCTCCATCGCCAACGCCACTGGAGTCCTCTTCTCGACGCTCCCACCGTGGCTGTGTTTCTACGGAGTCGAGGCGGGCGCAGCTTCGGACCGAAGTCCACCAGCTGGTGTCCGACACTGATGAGGAGGTCTCGTGGGAAGCAGAGGAAGACGTCAGATATTTCTCTGACGAGGAGTCTGACGGTCTTCCTTCTGATCCTACTCCCTCGCCTGAAAGACAGCTTTCTCCTCCGGAGAGTCTGTCTTTCACGGCCTTTGTCTGTCTACGGCAATTCCCTTTCCCGTGGTCACGGGGGATGAGCCGAGAGCTGAAATGCTGGAGCTCTTGGACTATCCTTCACCACCTAAAGAATTGTCCACAGTACCCATGCATCATGTCTTCAAAAAGACGTTGCTGGCGAACTGGGCGAAACCTTTAACTATGCCCCACATCCCCAAGAAGATCGAATCTCAATATTGGATCCATGGGGACCCGGAGTTGATGCGGACTCAGTTGCCACACGACTCTGGTGTGGTGGATCTGGCCCTCAAGAAGGCCAAGAGCTCTAGAGAGTATGCTTTGGCGCCCCCGGGCAAAGACTCTAGAACCTTGGACTCTTTTGGGCGGAAGGCCTACCATTCTGCAATGCTCATCGCCAAGATCCAGTCCTACCAGCTCTACACGAGCATACACATGCGGAACAATGTGCGGCAGTTGGCGGACTTGGTCGACAAGCTTCTTCGGAGCAGGCCAAGCCTTTTCAGCAAGTGGTCAGGCAGCTGAAGGCGTGTAGGAAATTCCTGGCCAGGGGGGTCTTTGACTCTTTTGATGTTGCATCTAGGGCCGCTGCGCAGGGTGTGGTGATGCGCAGGCTCTCATGGCTGCGCGCCTCCGACCTGGAGAATCGAATCCAGCAGTGGATTGCGGATGCCCCTTGCCGGGGGGACAATGTTTTTGGGGACAAGGTCGAACAGGTGGTTGAACAGCTCCACCAGCGGGATACCGCTTTCGACAAGTTCTCCCGCCGGCCGCCTTCAGCCTCTACCTCTTCGGGTATACGTTTTTATGGGGGAAGGAGGACGGTTCCCTATTCTTTCGGTAAGCGTAGGTACAATCCTCCTTCCCGCCAGCCTGCTGCTCAGGCTAAACCCCAGCGCGCTCGCTCTCGTCAGCAGCGCGCGCCTCAGGCCCCTGCGGCTCCCCAGCAAAAGTCAGGGGCGGGCTTTTGACTGGCTCCTGCAGAGCATAGCCGACGTTCCAGTGTCTGTGCCGGACGGCCTACCGTTCGGGGGGAGGTTAACATTTTTTCACCAAAGGTGGCCTCTTGTAACCTCCGATCAGTGGGTTCTCAAAATAGTCCGGCTAGGATACTCTCTGAATTTGACCTCAATGCCTCCAAATTGCCCACCGGGAGCTCAATCCTTCAGCTTCCAGCACAGGCAGGTACTTGCAGAGGAACTCTCTGCCCTTCTCAGCGCCAATGCGGTCGAGCCCGTGCCACCGGGGCAAGAAGGGCTGGGATTCTATTCCAGGTACTTCCTTGTGGAAAAGAAAACAGGGGGGATGCGTCCCATCCTAGACCTAAGGGCCCTGAACAAATATCTGGTCAAGGAAAAGTTCAGGATGCTTTCTCTGGGCACCCTTCTTCCCATGATTCAACAGGACGATTGGCTATGCTCTCTGGACTTAAAGGATGCCTATATGCACATCCCGATTCTGCCAGCTCACAGGCAGTATCTTCGATTTCGTCTGGGAACACGGCATTTTCAGTACTGTGTGCTACCCTTTGGGCTCGCCTCCACGCCCAGGGTATTCACCAAATGCCTAGCCATAGTAGCAGCTTCTCTACGCAGGCTGGGAGTGCATGTGTTCCCTTACCTCGACGATTGGCTGGTAAAGAACACCTCTGAGGCAGGAGCTCAGCAGTCCATGCAGGTGACTATTCGACTCCTGGAGCTGCTAGGGTTTGTTATAAATTATCCAAAGTCCCACCTTCTTCCAGTTCAGAAACTCGAATTCATAGGAGCTCTGCTGAATTCCCAGTCGGCCCGTGCCTACCTCCCAGAGACCAGGGCCGACAATCTGCTGACCCTTGTCTCCTCGGTGCGGGTGTCGCAGCAGATCACAGCTCGGCAGATGTTGAGATTGCTCGGCCACATGGCCTCCACGGTTCACGTGACTCCCATGGTCCGCCTTTTTATGAGATCTGCTCAATGGACCCTAGCCTCCCAGTGGTGCCAAGCTGCGGGGAGCCTAGAGGACGTGGTCCGTCTGTCCACGAGGTTTCTCCTCTCCCTTCATTGGTGGACAATTCGATCCAATTTGACCCTGGGATGTCCCTTCCAGATTCCTCAGCCGCAAAAGGTGCTGACCACGGACGCGTCACTCCTGGGGTGGGGAGCGCATGTCGATGGGCTCCACACCCAGGGGACTTGGTCCTTCCAGGAACAAGGTCTACAGATCAACCTCCTGGAGTTGCGAGCGGTCTGGAACGCTCTGAAGGCTTTCAGAGATCGGCTGTCCCATCAAATTATCCAAATTCAGACAGACAACCAGGTTGCTATGTTTTACATCAACAAGCAGGGGGGCACCGGATCTCGCCCCCTGTGTCGGGAAACCGTCAGCTTGTGGCACTGGGCACGCCGGTTCGGCATGTGGCTCCAGGCCACGTATCTGGCAGGCGTAAACAACAGTCTGGCCGACAGATTGAGCAGGATCATGCAACCGCACGAATGGTCGCTCAGTTCCAGAGTGGTTCGCGAGATCTTCCAAGTGTGGGGCACCCCTTGGTGGACCTCTTTGCTACTCAGACCAATCACAAGGTCCCTCAGTTCTGTTCCAGGCTGCAGGCCCACGGCAGACTAGCGTCGGATGCTTTCCTCCTGTTTTGGGGGGAAGGTCTCCTGTACGCGTATCCTCCCATTCCTTTGATAGGGAGGACTTTGCTGAAACTCAAGCAAGACAGGGGAACCATGATTTTGATAGCTCCTTTTTGGCCTCGTCAGATCTGGTTCCCTCTTCTTCTGGAGTTGTCTTCCGAAGAACCGTGGAGATTGGACTGCTTTCCAACCCTCATCACGCAGAACGAGGGGGCGCTCCTCCATCCCAACCTTCGGTCTCTGGCCCTCACAGCCTGGATGTTGAGAGTGCAGACTTCACCTCCTTGGGGCTGTCAGAGGGTGTCTGCCGAGTCTTGCTTGCTTCCAGGAAAGATTCTACCAAGAGGAGTTATTTTTTCCTCTGGCGACGGTTTGCTGTGTGGTGTGATGGCAAGGCCTTAGATCCTCGTTCTTGTCCTACACAGACCCTGCTTGAATACCTTCTACATTTATCAGAGTCTGGTCTTAAAACCAAATCTGTAAGGGTTCATCTTAGTGCGATTAGTGCATACCATTACCATGTGGAAGGTAAGCCGATCTCGGGACAGCCTTTAGTTGTTCGCTTCATGGTGTCATGGGATCTCAATGTCGTTCTCACCCAGCTGATGAAACCTCCTTTTGAGCCACTGGATTCCTGTCATCTGAAGTACTTGACCTGGAAGGTCATTTTCTTGGTGGCAGTTACTTCAGCTCGCAGAGTCAGTGAGCTGCAAGCCTTGGTAGCTCATGCTCCTTACACCAAATTTCACCATAACAGAGTAGTCCTCCGCACTCACCCTAAGTTCTTGCCGAAGGTGGTGTCTGAGTTCCATCTGAACCAGTCAATTGTCTTGCCAACATTCTTCCTCCTCTGTCCTCATACCCACCCTGCTGAACGTCAACTGCACACATTGGACTGCAAGCGAGCATTGGCCTTCTATCTGGAGCGGACACGCCCACACAGACAGTCCGCCCAACTTTTTGTTTCTTTTGATCCCAACAGGAGGGGAGTGGCTGTAGGGAAACGCAACATTTCAAATTGGCTAGCAGACTGCATTTCCTTCACTTACGGCCAGGCTGGGCTGACTCTTGAGGGTCATGTCACGGCTCATAGTGTTTGAGCCATGGCTACGTCAGTTGCCCACTTGAAGTCAGCCACTATTGAAGAGATTTGCAAGGCTGCGATGTGGTCATCTGTCCACACATTCACATCTCACTACTGCCTTCAGCAGGATTCCCGACGCGACAGTCGGTTCGGGCAGTTGGTGCTGCACAATCTGTTTGGGGTTTAGAATCCAACTCCACCCCCCTAGGCCCATTTTTTATTCTGTTCCAGGCTGCACTCTCAGTTAGTTGGAAACGTTTAGGTCAATCTCAGTTATGTCCTCGCCGTTGCGAGGCCCAATTGACCATGTTTGTTGTTTTGAGTGAGCCTGGGGGCTAGGGATACCCCATTTGTGAGAACAAGCAGCCTGCTTGTCCTCGGAGAAAGTGAATGCTACATACCTGTAGAAGGTATTCTCTGAGGACAGCAGGCTGATTGTTCTCACCTACCCGCCCGCCTCCCCTTTGGATTTGTGTCTTCCCTTGTCTTGTTTTTGCTTGGTACGGGACTGGCGAACACGAGCGATTTCGGGCTGGAAGACGGCCCCGCATGCACGCATCGCGGACGCGCGCGAGAACTAGCAAACTCTGTTGCTAGGAAGATCTCCGATCGGAGGGGCTGCTGTGGACGTCACCCATTTGTGAGAACAATCAGCCTGCTGTCCTCGGAGAATACCTTCTACAGGTATGTAGCATTCG
Source organism: Microcaecilia unicolor (assembly GCF_901765095.1). Lineage (NCBI taxonomy): Eukaryota > Metazoa > Chordata > Amphibia > Gymnophiona > Siphonopidae > Microcaecilia > Microcaecilia unicolor. Next base: position 108,592,061 of record NC_044036.1, read on the forward strand.
CTTTATGTCGGTTCCAAAAATACATTTTCATAAACCATTCCTTATCAACAACCAAGGCTAATGCTACTAACAAGGTGGCAGATGTAACCAAACCTGAGTCTGATGTTTCCAATAATGCAGTAATGTTTCCTGTCTCAGGTCTAGGGGCATTATATCTGGAGTCAAAGTACCTTATTCCTCCTCTACCAGGCAAATAAAACACCTTTGCACAAGGGGACAATTTTTCCATAAGAATTCCAAAACTTCAATCATATATTTTTAAACATATCCTGAGAGGACATGGTCACCAACTGTAGAAAATTCCCAAATCTCAAATTCCCACTCCTAACTCAAGGGTCCTTTTACTAAGCTGCCCTGTGACATCAGCGGGAGCTGTTTTTCCCATGTGTCATTGCCCTTTTTACCATAGCAGGTAAAAAGCCCCTAAAAAATGGCCATGTGGTAAGATTACTCTAACCACATGCCATGCGAGGGGAGCATTTACCCCACTCATGGAGGTGGCGATAAGGGCTCCTACTGTAAACTGGTGGTAACCGGGCATCGATGACCGCTGAGTTAGCATTCAACTATAACATTTAAAATGTTTTACAGCATGCCAAAAATAGTACACCCTTGAGGAGGAACTATCACCAATGGCTGCGTTGGTCTGGTGGTAGTTCCGGGTTAGCATATGATAAGCCCACGTTGGGCTTACCGCTGCGTTGTAAAAGGGTCCAAAAATTATCTAAATTCTCAATTAACAGCAAATTTAACTTGTGGTAGGTACAAAGCCTTTGTGGTAAATGCGCGGTGCCTGTCCAGCATCTGTCCTGCATTTACCGCACAGGGAAGACACTTAGCACACAGCATGGCACGGCACAGCGCCTGCATTATCCGCCACTGTAATGCAGTGTGGGCCCAGGAAAAAAAAAGTTAAAAAGTACCATCCAAATATCAGTTTAGCAGCAAGAGAAAGCAATGGGTTAAATACCTCTTGATATCTGACTAGTTAATATGGTTTGCAGAGTAGATGGCTATTCATCTATTTTTTTTTTAGTTCAAATAATTTTTATTGAATTTTTTAGTGAAGAACAAAACAAAAATACATACAGCATGGAGCCAGTATTTCCAGCATATAACAGAGGATCATATCATTAAAAAATTCAGGGGTCCTTTTACTAAGTTGCGCTGAAAAATTAGTGCACCTACAAAAAAATGTTTTTTTTTTTTTTTTGACGAAAACGGATGTGCAGCAAAAAGAAAATTGCTGCACCTCCATTGTGGGTCTGACACCTTACCGCAAGCCATTGACTTAGCGGTACGGTCTCACGTGGTAACTGGGTGGTAATGGTCTACGCACGTCAGAAAATAAATATTTTCCTGACACACTTAGTGGATGTGCACCAAAATTGAAATTAACACAAGGGCCACGCAGTAACCTGGTGGCAAGTCCAATTTGGCACACGGGCGTGCATTGGGCGTGCGTAGGCGCCTATGCGGCTTAGTAAAAGGGCCCCTCACATAATTATTCAATAATTCCCATTTATCATAGGATACTTCATGTGCCCTGTGCCATTCTTCTTTTACATCCTGACATTTACGACATAAATAAATAGAGTTCCACCAATAATACTCTATAATGACAGAATAGCCCTTCCAATGAGAATACTATAATGACCAAGCACAAAAAAAAACAGCACAAAGGGCCTTTAAAAACAAAAGGGAACACAATTTTTTCATTAAAAAAACCTTTAATAGTGAATTTTGATTGAAGAGAGACCCGACACGGGCCGTGTTTCAGTGCCACCGCACCTGCGTCAGGGGTCACACCAATGCCCTACTGTCCTCCTCCTCCTTCCTAGCTCTCAACCTTCAACACCTCCTTCTTGCCATGAACCCTTCCCCGTTCCTCCTAAGCGCATCCCGTCTTCGTCGCCCTACCTCCCCACCCTTCTCCGCTCTCTCTTGCTCTTTCTCCTGCTATCCGCGGGAGACATCAATCCCAACCCAGGTCCTCCACACCTGTCCTCGTCCTCGTCTCATCTATGCAAACGTTTCCGTGATTTCTCCAATCTCATCTCCATTCCCCTCCTCCCTCCCCCTTCTCATGTGCCCTGTGGAATTCCCGCTCAGTCTGCAACAAACTTTCCTTCACCCACGATCTCTTCATCTCCCACTCCCTTCAACTGCTCGCCCTAACCGAAACCTGGCTCACCCCTGACGACTCTGCCTCAGTCGCGGCCCTATGCCATGGAGGTTATCTTTTCTCCCATTTGCCCCGCCCAGTTGGCCGCGGTGGCGGCGTTGGTCTACTACTTTCGCCCTCCTGCAGTTTTCAACCTCTCCTCCTACCACAGTCTCACTGCTTCTCATCCTTTGAAGTCCACTCCATCTGTCTATTCTACCCGCTGCCACTCAGAGTTGCAGTCATTTACCCCCCCCCCCCCCCCCCCGATAAGTCCCTTCCTTCCTTCCTTACCGACTTCGATGCCTGGCTCTCCATTTTTCTTGAGCCCTCATCCCCATCCCTCATTCTTGGGGACTTCAACATACACACTGATAACCCATCTGACTCATACGCTTCTCAATTCCTCACTCTAACCTCCTCCTTCAACCTCCAACTGAGCTCTACCACCCTTACACACCAATCTGGTCACTGTCTTGATCTCATCCTCTCTTCTACCTGCTCACCCTCCAATTTCTGCGCATCAGCTCTTCCTGTCTCTGACCATCACCTGATCACATTCACGCTTCATCACCCTCCCCCTCAGTCCCGCCCAACACTAACCACTACTTCCAGGAATCTCCAGGCTGTTGACCCCCCCACCTTATCCTCTAGTATCTCTGATCTCCTCCCTTCCATCATGTCCTCCATGTCTGTCGACAAGGCTGTCTCCACTTACAATGCCACTCTCTCCTTTGCTCTAGACACCCTTGCACCGTCCGTCTCCCGCCCCACAAGGCATACTAATCCCCAGCCCTGGCTGACCCCTTGCACCCGATACCTTCACTCCTGCACCCGATCGGCTGAACGCCTATGGAGGAAATCTCGCACCCATTCACTACAAATTCATGCTATCCTCCTTCCAGTCCTCCCTATTCCTTGCCAAACAGGACTATTACACCCAATTGACTAATTCCCTCAGCTCTAACCCTCGTTATCTCTTTGCCACCCTCAACTCCCTCCTCAAAGTGCCCTCCGCTCCCACCCCTCCCCCCCTCACTCTCTCCTCAATCACTGGCTGACTACTTCCGCGACAAGGTCCTAAAGATCAACCTTGAATTCACCACTAAACCTTCTCCTCCTCTTCATCCTATAACCCTCTCCCTCAACCAACCAACCCAGGCCTCCTTCTCTTCTTTTCCTGATATCACCGAAGAGGAAACCGCCCATCTTCTCTCCTCCTCGAAATGCACCACCTGTTCCTCAGACCCCATCCCCACCAACTTACTTAACACCATCTCTCCTACTATCACCCCCCATCTGTCATATCCTCAACCTCTCTCTCTCCACTGCAACTGTCCCGGACACCTTCAAGCATGCTGTAGTCACACCACTCCTCAAAAAACCATCACTTGACCCTACCTGTCCCTCCAACTACCACCCCATTTCCCTCCTACCCTTCTTCTCCAAGATACTTGAATGCGCCGTTCACAGCCGCTGCCTTGATTTTCTCTCCTCTCATGCCATCCTCGATCCGCTTCAATCCGGCTTTCGCCCCCTACGCTCGACTGAAACGGCACTATCTAAAGTCTGCAATGACCTGTTCCTCGCCAAATCCAAAGGCCACTACTCCATCCTCATCCTCCTCGACCTATCCGCCACTTTTGACACTGTCAATCACAACTTACTTCTTGACACACTATCTTCTTTTGGGTTCCAGGGCTCTGTCCTCTCCTGGTTCTCCTCTTATCTCTCCCATCGTACCTTCAGAGTACACTCTCAAGGTTCGTCCTCCACCCCTATCCTGCTCTCTGTTGGAGTCCCTCAGGGATCTGTCCTTGGACCCCTTCTTTTTTCAATCTACACCTCTTCCCTGGGCTCCCTGATCTCATCTCATGGCTTCCACTATCATCTTTATGCTGATGACACCCAGCTTTATCTCTCCACACCAGACATCACTGCGGAAACCCAGGCCAAAGTATCGGCCTGCTTGTCCGACATTGCTGCTGGATGTCCAGCCACCACCTGATACTGAACATGGCCAAGACCGAACTTCTTGTCTTCCCACCCAAACCCACTTCTCTACCCCCACTCTATCTCAGTTGATAACACCCTCATCGTCCCTGTCTCATCTGCCCGCAACCTCAAAGTCATCTTCGACTCGTCCCTCTCCTTCTCTGCGCATATCCAGCAGATAACCAAGACCTGTCGCTTCTTCCTCTACAACATTAGCAAAATTCGCCCTTTCCTCTCTGAGCACACCACCCGAACTCTCATCCACTCTCTCATTACCTCTCGCCTTGACTACTGCAACCTACTCCTCACTGGTCTCCCACTTAGCCATCTATCCCCCCTTCAGTCCATTCAGAACTCTGCTGCATGTCTTATCTTCCGCCTGGACGATATACTCATATCACCCCTCTCCTCAAGTCACTTCACTGGCTTCCGATCAGGTACCGCATACAGTTCAAGGTTCTCCTACTAACCTACAAATGCACTCGATCTGCAGCCCCTCCTTACCTCTCTACCTTCATCTCCCCTTACGCTCCTACCCGTAACCTCCGCTCTCAAGACAAATCCCTCCTTTCAGAACCCTTCTCCACCAGTGCCAACTCCAGGCTCTGCCCTTTCTGCCTCGCCTCACCCCATGTGTGGAAAAAACTCCCTGAGCCCATACGCCAGGCCCCCTCCCTGCCCATCTTCAAATCATTGCTCAAAGCCCACCTCTTCAATGTCGCCTTCGGCACCTAACCACTATACCTCTACTCAGGAAATCTAGACTGCCCCAACTTGACATTTCGTCCTTTAGATTATAAGCTCCTTTGAGCAGGGACTGTCCTTCTTTGTCAATTTGTACAGCGCTGCATAACCCTAGCAGCACTCTAGAAATGTTAAGTAGTAGTAGGATTCAATAGACCAATTTCAAAAGGCTGATGCTTTCCAAAATTCTGTGTGATATATTCCCTCCGAATGAAATGTAGTACAAAGCTCACACAGAAGCAGCATAAATCATAATGAAATACTATAATGACTTCATATTGCTCCATGGTGCGACCACACCTCAAATACTACATGCAAATCTGGTCACCACATCTAAAAAAGATACAGCAGAATTAGAAAAGGTACAGAGGACGATGAAAATGATAAAGGGGATGGAACAACTTCCTTATAAAGGAGTGGCTAGGGCTCTTCCATTTGGAGAAGAGATAGCAGAGGTGAGATATGATAGAAGTCTATAAAATACTGAGTGGAATGGGTAGATGTGAATTGCTTGTTTTACTTTTTTCAAAAATACAAGGACTAAGGGGCACTCAATGAAGCTACTACGTAGTAATGTAAAACAAATTGGTCAAAATATTTCTTCACTCAAAATGTAATTATACTCTAGAATTTGTTGCCAGAGAATGTGGTTAAAGGGTTTAAAAAAGGTTTGGATAGCTTCCTAAAAGAAAAGCCATTATTATGACGGACTTGGGAAAATCCACTGCTTATTTAGAAATAAAAGTAGAATAGTTGTCTTACTTTATAGTCAAGTTAGTGTTATAATTAATTCCAGTCCTGTTCCTTAGTAAATAGAAAAGGGGAGGGGAGAAGAACATAAATATGTAAAACATGTTGGCAAAGAAATGAGACAGCTACTATTGTAAATTCAATCTGGAGAACACAACAAAGACAATATTGCTTTAATTTTATCACAGGAGGTTCTCATTTCAACTTTCAGACAAAGTATCCCTTTAAAAAAGAGGAAACAACTGTTAGACTGGAAATAAGATAAATTCTTGCTGAAACATGAATAAAAATAGGGAGCTAGAACTTCAGTATAATGTACCATCTGTCTGCAAGCTGAAAAACCAAATAACCCATATAAAATAATTCCGCAAAAATGCTGACATATACTGAAATATACAGGGCAGTCTTCTATTTCCCTACCAGCAAGATAAGCAAGTAATTTGTATATACTCAACTTTTAGTAGCTTTGAAAAAAAATATCCAATTAGTTTCTCTTTGAAAATGAGATAGTACTTACATGAGTTCAAATGCACGTATGTAAAAAGCCACCTGCTATTTGGGGGGATGGATTTATGTACTGTAAATTTTGCAAATACATTTGAAAATCTAATATATGCATGTGTCCCTCCTCTCCAAATGCCAACTTTTTCATGCAGTTCGTATATGAATAGCAAAATCTGCTTATTATCTAGTTGCTGTTTTGTTGTATTTCTGTGGTCCTCAACCAGTCCTCAACGGACACCCAGCCAGTTGGGTTATCAGAATTCCCACAATGAGTATGCATGAGATGGAATGCAAATATATCTGATACATATTAATTAGAGATATTGTGAAAACCAGATTGGTTGGGCTGACAACCTCTGATCTACAGTACAAAACGTGTTTTTCCCCCAGCAAATCTTTATTTCATTTTCATTTATACATTTCCTATCCTACATTTCTATGCTATTAACAACATGAACTTACCAAATCTTTAGAAATAAAGCACACACAGAGCAGCGGGATAGATCCCAAGTCAAACCCCACTGCAGTTCCTTGTGATCTTGGGCAAGTCATTTAACCATCCATTCCCTCATTTAGGGGCCCTTTTACCAAGCTGTGGTAAGAAGGACCCCCTGCAGGTAAAAAGGCTGAAAATCGACATGACCATGCGGTAAAATTGCATTTAACGCATGGCCATGCAGTGGGAGCACTTACCGCCACCCATTGACTTTAGCGGTAAGGTCTCACGTTCTACCTGGGTGGAAGGCATACAGCGCGCGCCCACTGCCGTTTACCACTGGGTAAGCACCACATGATAGAAAATAGAAAATATTTTCTACCGTGTGCTTTCGACATGCTCCAAATTCAGAATTACCTCCCGGGACATGTGGTAGCCGGACGTTAATGCTGATTTGGGTCATGTTGGACATGCGTAGGACCTTATATGCCTTTTTAAGAGGGCCCCAATGTGATGTGCGCTGATTGGTTAGCACAGCTACATTGCTGCATGCTAACCGATTAACAGGTGCTTAGCAAATGAGCCATTACAGCCTACATAATGGGTGGTGGTAAGGGCTCACACATTAGTTTGTTTTAATGGCCAGGTATTAATGGTAAAGTTAGTGTGTGGCGATTAATACCAAAAATAGGAATTTTATCCATTTTACCCCAGTAGTAAAAATGGCCTTAGAATGTGGAAATGACCTGCAAAAGGGCATGCTAAGGCCACTTTTTGCCAACTGTGAGCCCGCCAGGGACAGAAAAATATCTACTCTGCCTGAATGTACACTGCTTGGACAGTTTTCAAGCTTGTAGTAAGTATTCAAGAAATTAAAGTAAATAAATACAATCAATCCATTAATATAACATCAGCATTCACTGTTATATATTGACAGCCAATTATCAAAATAAAAATTTGAAACATGTATTTGGCAAAGCAATGACCGGAGCTTTATTTAACTTCAAAGAACACCCTATGGACCACCCAACATTTCCCACATCCAAAACATCCTGTCAAATTCATTCCCAAACATACATAGTAACGGCATAATGACGGCAGAAAAAGACCTGCATGGTCCAATCAGTCTGCCCAACAAGATAAACTCATATGTGCTACTTTTTGTGTATACCTTACCTTGATTTGTACCTGTCCTTTTCAGGGCTCAGACCGTATAAGTCTACCCAGCACTATCCCCGCCTCCCAACCACCAGCCCCTCCTCCCACCACTGGCTCTGGCACAGACCGTATAAGTCTGCCCAGCACTATCCCCGCCTCCCAACCACCAGCCCCTCCTCCCACCACCGGCTCTGGCACAGACCATATAAGTCTGCCCAGCACTATCCCCGCCTCCCGCCACCGCCTCTGCCACCCAATCTCGGCTAAGCTCCTTAGGATCCATTATAGCTTACTATGTGAAATCTCCCAGAAAATTACCAGTTAGTTGGTACTGAATTAAATGCACTTCACAAATACTGAAAATTCAAAATGGCAAGGTTTGCGTGACTGCAAAACTTGTTCTTGACCCTCAATGGCTTATGACGGTACCACACTGGGCAAACTGTGTGTCTACGTTATGTTGGTATGTGTGCTTGCCTTTTCTGTCTACTGATGTAGTTCCTTTCTTTGTATTATTTTAGCCTGTAACCCCCCTTGTCAAGCATGGTCAGTTAAAGCAGTATATTAAGTCTTCAATAAATAAACAAATTGGGCATTCGGCACACACTCAGACGTACTCTCTTTGCATTAAATACTAACACAATAGTCTAATTTTAACAGTTAGTGGAATTTATTGTTGGCCGCAGCCAGGACCTCAAACATTGTATTTGTGAACATAATACATACAATATTAACTCACTCGCTATATTCTTAACATTTAGTTCCTGCCTAGGTACACAGCCTTTTAACAACCGCTACTTTTTATTACTTCACAGGTGTGCCATCCAAGCCTGGCAATGTATAACTGATGTAGCGTAACGCCCAGTCACAACTACTACCGCCCTGTCAATAGGGTGGGTGGGCTGGATCACCCCTGTTCTCCTTATGCTCTCTGATCGCCAACTACCAATACCTTCAGTTTCTTTCCTGTCCCTCACTCCTCCTTTGTTACTCCTACCCCTTATTCTTGTGCCATATGACTGACAACTCATCCCTCTCGCTGACCCAACCCCCTCCTGGTCTTCATTAGCCTTTGGCACGTTTGTGTGCGGCCTCCCCTTAAATCGGGCACTCGGCACACACTCAGACATACTCGCCTTGCATTAAATGCTAACACACAATAGTCTAATTTCGACAGTAAGTGGAATTTATTTTTGGCCGCAGCCAGGACATCAAACATTGTATTTGTGAACATAATACATAAAATATTAACTCACTTGCTATATTCTTAATGTTTAGCTCCTGTCTAGATACACAGCCTTTTAACAACTTCTACCTTTTAATACTTCACAGGTGTGCCGTCCAAGCCTCCTGTGTCTCCTCTCTGTGCTGTCTCTCTGAGCACCCGTTGTGCTTTGGGCGTATCCCGTTGAAGGATACACCTACACTTCTTTTCAAACACCCGATGTTCTGGGCCTCCCGACCATCCAAGCTTGGAGACAAGCTGTCTCAACATTCTTTCTTTCAATATCTCTGCTAACATGCAGGCATATATTTCTTTAATTACATTTCAACTTTATACAACAAAGATTTAACATAAAACTTATAACTGTTAGCTGCCAAGATGCTGTGTACCCGGCACTGGCAACATATAACTGATGTAATGTAATGCCACTGCCCACGGCAGCGACACCTCCCTTTCTGTGGGCTACCCCTAAACTTGGCTGCGGCCCTTATCCAATGTTATGGCCTCAAAGTAGTCCTGAAAATTGGAATTCAAAATGTCTAAACCAATATTCGATAGGTGTACCCCATCTGGTCTATACAGGCCATCACAGGATGGTGCCTGATGACGTGTCCCCTGAATTTTTTGCATAAATTTTTCCATCCATTTATTGATTTTCTTTCTAATCTTATCTACTGACCAGTGAGATTTTTCCCCTTCCATACTTGCCTCGGAATGATATTGGACCAAGCCAGGCATAAAATCATTCTGTTTCTTTTTTAATAGTAACACACCGTTGACCATGACCAGATCGTTACCGCCCAAATGCACGATTAAAGCATATGGAGCAGGTTGAGTCTGTCGTGTCCATAATACAGTTGGCATAAATTGGTCTCATCTCATCCCTCTGAGGCTCAACCAGCTTACTAATAACCTTTGTCATATGAAAGCCAAAGTTCTCACCGGCCGATCTTACTTTCACCCTTTTATGTGCTCAGTGTATATACGAGTGTCCACATATCCAAATCCGCTTCTGCTGTTTGTGTGTGGCCTCCCCTTAATGGGTTTGCCTAGTTCTTAAATAAAATTCTATATATGGCAACTCAATGTAGGTGCCCTGATACTGCATTGTAAAAGCAGATTCTGTTATAGAATACTCAGGGGGCCTTTTACTAAGGTGCACTAGTGTTTTTAGCTCGCACTAAAAATGAGCTGGCACTAAGACACCCATAGAATATAATGGGCATCATAACATTTAGCGCCAGCTGATTTTTAGCACAAGCTAAAAACACTAACACACCTTAGTAAAAGGCCCCCTTAATATAATCTGGTATTGCTGAACCTTACACCATACTCATGGCTTAAGTACAGGTGCCAGGGGTCAACCACCAAGGTGGAGAAACTGAATCTGCTACGAGAGGGATAATGCAACAACAGAGGATTAGCGTGACCAACAGGACTCTTCCGAAAAGCCAAGAAGAAGTAGTATAGATATTCTTTAATTGTAAATAAAATGGGATTTGACTCGACATGGCACCATGTTTCGGCAACAATGCCTGACTCAGGAGTCTTTAAAAAGACTGGTAACTAGTGGACATAAATGATGCAGTACAGAAATGGTAACAGATACTTTGAATCGATGAACGGTAGGTAAACGCCAAACTGAGTTCTGCTATGACTTGATTTGATTTGTTCTTCCATGCATAATCCTCCGGTTTTACCTTCAAGTTACCATTATTCACAGACTCTTGAAGAAGGCATTGTTGCTGAAACATGATGCCGCGGGGAGTCCCATTTTATTTACAATTAAAGAATATCTTTCTACACTACGACTCCTTAGCTTTTTGGAAGAGTCCTGTTGATCATGCCACTCCTCTTAAGTACAGGTGCCAAAATATAGCAAGGGTGCGAGTAACTTACAGTATTCTGAAAGTTACAGTATTCTGAAAGTTACATGCATAACTAGGAGCTCTGCCAATGCTCCACCCACATGTATACACATCTTGTGTTTGTTCTCCATTACAAGAACATGTAAAGCACTAACACATTTAAGTGCTACTCTGTTTCCTCATATGCACATGCAAAGAGGCACTTAAGTGCCTAGTTATAGAATTGCCTTTTCTGTGCCAATAAAAAGGAGTATTCTAAAATCCCAGCTCCTAGGCTCTACATAGCTTGCTGTGGGTTCTTTTTACTAAGCTGAGGCAAAAGAAGGTCTGTGCTGGCAGCGCATGTTTTTGATGTGCGCCGAGAACCCCTTTTACCACAGCGGATAAAAGGTTGGGTTTTTAAAAAAGAAATGGCATGTGGCAAGTGAAGCACTTGCCGTGCTGCCATTTTTATTGTATTTATTTTTATTTTTGTTACATTTGTACCCTGCGCTTTCCCACTCATAGCAGGTTCAATGTGGCTTACAATTATATACAGGTACTTATTTGTACCTGGGGCAATGGAGGGTTAAGTTTCTTGTCCAGAGTCACAAGGAGCTGCCTGTGCCTGCAGTGGGAATTGAACCAAGTTCCCCAGGACCAAAGTCCACCACACTAACCACTAGGCCACTCCTCCACTCCATTTTGGGGGGGGGGGGGAGCACTTAGCAACACCCATTAAGGTGGTAGTAAGGGCTCCCACGCTAACCTGGCGGTAACCAGGCAGCAAGCAACACTGCTGGGTAAACACCGGCGCTACAAAAAGAAAAATATTTTTGTAGCACGGGAAATGGCATGCACTAGGGTGGGAACTACTGCCGAGTTGTTACGGTAGCCCGGCGTTACTTCCAGTTTAGCGAGCGGTAAGCGTGCATTGGGCTTACTGCCACTTAGTAAAAGACCCCCCTCATATGAAGTAATGGAGAACAGACTTGACTATTAGTCACTGGTAGGGGGCATTCCCTCTCTAAATTGACCCTAGAAAACAGAAGTAGCTGATCTTATTTTATGTTTAATTCTGTTATTAACAGTAACGAACAACTTGTACAGTCTCACAACAAAACATAAACACCGCATGATATCATCTTGTCCAATGTCACCACATAATTTTACATTTTCTTTCCTTCACCTCTGCCCCCACCCATGACCAACTCAAACCCCATGTTTATTCTGTTGCTTCATCTGATAATCCTTCAGCATTATATGTGTGGGTCTGCTTCCACCAATAGTAGCTGATCTTATTTTAAAGTTGACTTTTTTCTTTGTAGGGCCTATCATCCTCATGAATAAATTCATTTCAATAGTGTGCTTGGACCCTTTGAATCAGCAATACTTCTAAATAGTCTCCCTCATAGAGGGTACCTTTTACAAGCTGCGGCAAAAGGGGGCCTGCGCTGGCATTGGCGTGTTTTTTACTTGCACCGAGGCCCCCTTTTACCACAGCGGGTAAAAGGTAGGTCTTTCTTTTTTCAGGGGGGGGGGGCCTTACCGCCACCCACTGAGGTGGCGGTAAGGGCTCCCATGCTATTGCGGAAGTAACCGGGAAGCACAGCATTGCCCGATTACCACCTAGTACACACTGACACTACAAAAATAAAAATATTTTTGTGGTGCCAGATATGATGCACGCTGGGGGTAGGAACTACCACTGGGCCGCTGTAGTAGCCCGGTGGTACTTCCTTTTTAGCGGACGATAAACCTGCATTGGGCTTACCATTGCTTTGTAAAAGGGGCCATGAATGAGTCTTTATTATGCATTAACCCCCAAATTCTATAAATGGCACCCAAAATTAGGAATGCCATTGGACGCACAGTTATAGAATGGGGTCAGGTCTGTGTGTAAATTAATTGGCTTAATTGGAGGTAACTATCAATAGTTGGCCTTAAATGCTAATTGGCAGAAATTAGCAGTTACACACGTAACTGATCTACAGCCTATTCTATAGACTGGCCTCCCGATATTCAGCGCTATTTAACCAGCCAAATCGGCTGCTGACCAGTTCGATAGCACTTATCCAGCTTTCTGCTGATATTCAGCGGGAGATATTCAATGGTGGGCTATCTATCTCTTATGAAGTTACGTGCGATATTCAGCACTTTAGCACCTAAGCCACATTGAATAATGATAAGATTGACTTGTATGCAGTGTGATTAACTGCTAAACTTGGGGGTCTTTTACTAAGCTGCAGTAGAGTTTTTAGCTTGCGATAAAAATCAGCTGGTGGTAAATGCCGAGACACCATAGGGCATCTCGGCGTTTACCGCCAGCTAAAAATGCTACTGCGGCTTAGTAGAAGACCCCACTTAGTGAATATCAGCACTTAACTGCATAAGTGCTGACTCTATCCCTGGAATACCCACAAAATAGCCAGCTTTGAGTTTTGCAGTCTGTGATGATATTCAACGGCACTAACCAGTTAATTGCCACTGAATATCAGCAGGTAGCCCTGCACAAGCGATTTAACCAGCCAGGAGCTATTTCTGGTCAGTTAAATTGCTTTCAATTTCGACCCCTAAGTTATTAACAACTAGGTCTCGTATAAAATGCGCTATTTCTGGTCAGTTAAATTGCTTTCAATTTTGACCCCTAGGTTATTAATAACTAGGTCTCATTGTATAAAATGGAACCTGTGCTAAAATATCATGAGTTAGGAGGATGTTATCAATGTAGGCTACCATTAAGGGGAGAAGTTATCAAAGTGGACTACTGTTAAGTCAGGTTATTTTACCACAAGTTGGTTATTTTTGCACAGAGACTCATTAAATAAAATGGGACCCTATGCTAACATAACTTCTGGTAAAATAACCTGACTTAACAGTAGCCCATGTTGATAACTTATCCCTTTACTCGTGCTATTTTTTTCATACTTTATTGATTTCTTTTTAAACAACAATGCAGATTTATACAATAACTTCAGATAAACAGCACCAATTGTGAATACAGAAAAAGTGAAAAAAATGTTCAAACCAGGTTAAAGAATGCAATCCCTCCCACCCCAAAAGAAACAAAAAGGAAGAAAAAAGTTACTCTTTGCCCCCAGGATAAAACACACCAAACACCACCCGTCAGATTATAGATTAAGAAGTCTGCTACAAGCAGTATGCAAAACCCAAAATGGGATCCAGTCACTGAGTCTAAGTTTGGGATTTTACACTTCTCTGGAGAAACTTGCATAAGGGATCACCACTGAGAGTGTAGGAGGATCCTGGTGTAACCATTTTTGTAGGCTGCAATTAATTCCTATTAACACTACTTGTTTCACAAATCCTAAATATCCCTTCTGCATAGTGCGAGCTATATCATAAACCACAAATAAGAGGAGAGGTTGATGCATCCAACATGCTCTCCACAGTGTAGATACATGAATACCGAGCTGTTCCCAAAAAGCCTGGATCAAGGGTCATGTCCAGAACATATGGCCAAGTGTAGCTGCCGAACAGTGACACTTAAGATATGCGTAGGAGGTTCAAAAGTGAGCTCTATATGTACAAACGTATAAACGTATCACCAACTTATATTGTTGCTCCCAATGTAATATATTTTTAGTCAGGCATCAATAAAGGTGAAGCCTCTTGGAGAGATGAGATGCCATAATTAAAACAGTCAATTCTGCTGACCACCATTGCACCAATGTAGACAAATCATAAGGAGGCACTATATCCAATAAAGACTGCTGATGGTTCCGCAATGGCAAATGTAACTGAGCTTCCAAACTGTACACTGTGACAAGACTTCAGGTGCTTCCAGTGTTAATGCCATGGTATGTAGTGTTACTCGTACTAGTTATTTATTTATTTATTCATGACATTTATACCCCACATCGGCCCAAAATAGACTCAAGTTCAATGTGACTTACAAACAATAATAATGTACAGAATATAACACGAATTACAATAACGTCAAGAAGCAAATTAACACACGTGCAGTAAGTAACCATCTCAAGGACAAACAAATGAGTAAGGGTGGATAGGTAGAGCATAATTAGGCAGGACTAGATGAAAAAAAAAAGTCAAAGCGAGATTAAGAAAAGGATGTAGGTAAAGTTCAAATAGAGGAGAGCGGGAGGGAGGGGTAGGGCATAGTGGGGATTGGGGGGGAGGGGAAAAAAGTTATGAAGTTCAATATTATAGTGCTTGAGAGGCTTAGAATATGCTTGGATTTTAATGTTGGAACATTTTGGATTTTTTTTTTCTTTCCTTTTCTCTCTTTTATGATGTAATGTGGTTTGTGGTTGACTTCATACAACAATAAAGAAATTTCAAAATTTCAAAAAAAAAAAAAAGAAAGCCAAACTGAAGAAATGTGTTTTTAAAAGACTTCTGAAAGTTAGGTAATCATCTGTAAACTTGAGAATTCCAAATTTTGGTGCCTTGGTAGGAGAAATTAGCAGAGTGAATTGTTTCATATATCACATTCTTACAGATAGGGAAATGTAAGACAAGATACTCTCTAGAAGACGAAACAGCATTACGAGGGGGTAATTCAATAAGATTATTCATATATGATGGGACTTGACCAAACAGGATTAGGTGAATGAAAATGCATAATTTGAAAGATATTCTATCTCTTAGTAACCAATTAGCTCATATAAAAGAGCACAGGTCCTGTTTTATGCAGTGAGATCCAGCTACTAATAACTGGAGTTGACAGTAAAATAACACATTTTAATAGTGGCCCGCATTGATAACTTCCAGTATAAATTGGAGTAATGTGTTCAGTTTTGGAGGCCGTATCTTGCTAAAGTTGTAAAAAGACTGGAAGCGGTGCAAACTATAAAAATGATATGGGATTTGCGTTGCATATCGTACGAGGAGAGACTTGCCAACCTTGGAGGAAAGGAGAAATAGGGGTAACATGATACAGACGTTCAAATATTTGAAAGGTATTAATCCGCAAACAAACCTTTTCCAGAGACGAGAAGGTGGTAGAACTAGAGGACATGAATTAAGGTTAAAGGGGGACAGACTCAGGAGTAATGTCAGGAAGTATTTTTTCATGGAAAGGGTGCTAGATATGTGGAATGCCCTCCCGCTGGAGGTGGTGGAGATGAACATGGTAATGGAATTCAAACATGCGTGGGATAAATACAAAGAAATCCTGTTTAGAAGGAATACATCTATGGAATCTTAGCGGAGATTGGGTGGCAATGCCGGTAACTGAGAAGCAAAACCAGTGCTGGGAGGACTTCTACGGTCTACACCCTGATCGTAACTGAATAGATAGGGATGGGCTAGAGTGTAAATTTTAAGGGGCTTTCATGTTAGCTTCAGAACTTTTAGTACAAGAACAGACTTCTACGGTCTGTGCCGTGAGAATGGAAAAAGGACAAATCAAACTCGGGTATACATATAAAGTATCACATACCATGTAAAATGAATTTGTCTTGTTTGGCAGACTGAATGGACCATTCAGGTCTTTATCTGCCATCATTTACTATGTTACTATCCTTAGTTGGGCAAAGTAGGATTGATTACCAGAGTTGATTGGTGAAGATAATAGTTAACATATATATTTAGTCTGCTGTAGTGATGGATGATACACGCACACAAACAAGTTTGTAAGATATGTTTCTTGACTTAGAAAATTAAGTGAAACAAAGGCAGCTCGGCTTGTGTAGCAGCTCTAGTTTCTGAAATTTATCTATAAATTGCTGCCATATGGAAAGCCATAGCTTTTATTGTTTAAACTAAAATAGGAAATTAGGATTCCCCTGAAGACAGCCTTTAGGACCTCACATCTCAACTGAAGATTAAAAGTCACGGAAAGGTTATAGACGGTGAAGACAGTGAAATCTGGAGTAGAATTCCTAATTAACTTGTCAGAGGCCTGTTCTTTAAGACAGAAAGATACAGCCTACAGCTACTGTTCCCAAGTAATCAGAGCATTCATTTTTAGAGACACTGACCCCAGATGATCTGACAGGAAATGGAATAAAATAACACAGGATGTTACCACTAACACAAGATCAGAGAGACAAAGAAAAAGAAATCAAACTATAAAAGTTGTGTCTAGAAAAATAAAAAGCATAGATATTAACCCTAGGGTGGTAATTCACCAAGAGTTCTATTTATGGAACACTTTCTCCTATTTGGGGGGGGGGGGGGGAGTTATCAATGTGGGCTACGGTTTAGATTGGTTATTTTACTGTTAACCTAGTTATTAGTAACTAGGGGGATCTGTGCTAAAAAAAAACATGAGTTGTGATAAAACTTTTTATTTTATTTATTTTGCTTCATATACCGCAGTTCACCTAAAATGCCTCTATACGTTTTCTTACATAAGTGCATTAGGTGCTGTTCTATAAAGTAGAGCCCAAGTGTTATAGTACACATCTCCAAGGCTGGCATAAACCTGGAAGGGGCATGGACAGACTATGAACATGGCACTAAGTAACATATGTAATTTATAGAATGCTATTGGTTATGCAGATCACTCGGCGCACTTAGAGATGTCCATTTATACCTGCCATTGACATTGTTATTGACATTGGTATATTAGTATTCTATAATGATTTATATATGCCTAAGTGCGGTACGGTTATAGAATTGGTGCTAAGCGCGCCTCATTGCAGTACATAAATGGAGGCACAAAGTTATAGAATTGCCTCCTATGTACACTTTCTCTCTACTGACCTCCACCGATTTTATGGTAGTCTACAACCTCATCAGTAGACACTGGTTTGCATTGATATGGAGATGACATATACGTACAAGCCTTGTCCATAGATCAAGTAGATTGCAAGTTCATGTCCCAAGTGTTTGCCCAGTAATTCAAAAAGACAGGATAAAAGTCTGTTTTAGAATTTTCCGGAGGGGGGGGGGTGTTTTCCTAGAAGATTTATAGTGATTTTTATTCACTCTCAGTGGTAGATTTAGCAAAAATTGCAAATCTTTATGGATTTCATCATATCACATCTGTTTTTCAAAATTGGAAATCATTAACTTTATAGCTGTAGACTGGTGTCAAGCATCATAATTTGGAGATTAGTATGGGTAACAAATATTGATCTGCTTTGGATTATGCTGTACTTGGCAGTGTCTAGTCTAGCAATTAGATCTTTTAGAAGAAACATAAGTATTCTATAACTAACACATGTTCACGTCCATTGAATTTGAAGAAACTAGTGCTGACTCCACTGTCTAGTGTGACCTATCCACTTTGACAGTGCTTCTCAACCTTCTTCTGGATGCACAACTAGCCAGTTGGGTTTTTATGATGCCCACAATAAATATGCATTAGATAGTTTGGAATTCAATGGGCCTCTTATATATGCAGATCTATCTCATGCATATTCAATTGTGGGAATCTTGAAAACCCAACTGGCTAATTGTGAATCCAGGAGAGGGCTGAGAAGCACTGCACTAGAGATGGGCTTTCATTAGGGTGCATTTTTATAAAGGCACGTTGGGCTTTATGCTTGTTCACCGTGCACCAAAATGAGACTACCACTAGGCCACCATGCCCCCTGGTGGTAATTTCAGATTTGCCACACGCCCATAACACCAGGATGATTTATTTATTTACTTCCTCCCATATGCGGTGTTTCCGGTGGTCATCAGCAGTTGGCGTGCACCAACTGGTCACCACACTTGTAGCACGTGAACCCTTACCACTAGATCAATGGGTGGCGTTAAGGGCTAAGTACAGTTTTAGGTGCATGCTGGATTCAGTTTTACCACACACCCTTTACCTGTCCCATTAAAAAAAGCCCTTTTTTCCAGACGTGGTAAAACTGGCCCAGTGTGAGCCTAATACATGTACCCACACTACCGCAGGTCTCTTTTTGCTGCACTCCTGCTGGATCATCAAAGATAGAGGAATAGCTGGGGGATTTGGAGCAGGGGGCATTCCAGGGGAGGGGGCCTTTTTGTGCTCTGCGGGCTGGGGGGAGGGGGCTTTTTTTGTGGGGTGGGATAGGGCTCAGAGGGGCTGAAATTGTCTTTAAAAATACAGCTTCCGGCCTGATATTCAGTGCCAGGACCCAAATAGTTCATTGACCTACTCTAGGACAGCGTTGGAGCTGTTCTAAATTAGACTGCTAAGTAATGCGACTGCCAGCTTCTGTGTAATCTCGAACTCCTCTCTAACACCATCACCTGTCCCGTACCTGATATACACACTTTTTTTGTGAACGGTCAGAGGTGATATTCAGTGGCAGTACCTGGTTTAATGTCTCTAAATATCAGGGGTTATGATTTAAGAAAACAAATGAGGGATCCAAGGTACAAACATTAAACAAGAAAAAAAAATCACACAAGGGCCTTCAAGAATGAGACAATGGAAGAAATTTATTCAAAATATGACCCGACATGGGCCGTGTTTCAGCATGAATCCGCCTGTGTCAGGGGTCAGAAACGTCCCAAATGTCTAGTTCTTTTCAAATAAATTGATAAAACCTAACAAAACAGCTGGTCTTACTGTGATCGCAGGAGAGGTCATCGCAATCTAAATGCTCAGTGAATCCAAGAAATGCCGTCTGTAGGAAAATACCTCCAAATGAAGAACCTCTTCTGCAATCACAGTAAAATCAGCTGTTTTGTTAGGTTTTATCAATTTATTTGAAAAGAACCAGACCTTTAGGACATTTCTGACCCCTGACATAGGCGGATTCATGCCGAAACACAGCCCGTGTCGGGTCATATTTTGAATACATTTCTTCCGTTGTCCCATTCTTGAAGGCCCTTGTGTGCTTTTTTTTGCCCAGGTGATTTAAGCCCACATAAATCACTTTGAATATCTACCCAAGTATTTTTTTTCTAAATTTATTAATTGTAATATGTCTGATATCTTGCATTTCAGTTTCTATTGCTATTACTATGATATGTTTTCTATATAGGTCTGTAATGTGTTTGCTTTGTGCAGGATTTGTATGCTGGAGCTCTGAAAGGATTCCTCCCTCTCCTCTGCTGTTCTTTGATACTTGTGCTTGCTATACAGAGTTGTATTTTCCTTCTATCCTGCTTTATTTTTTAGATTAAGGGCCCTGTTTACTAAGCCATGCTAGAGATGCGCTAGCGTTTTTAGTGCGTGCTATGCATTTGCATGCGCTAACGTGTAGATGCCATATAATATTCCTATGGGCATCTACACGGTTAGATCGCGCTAATTTTTAGCACTCACTAAAAACACTAGTGTATCTTAGTAAATAGGGCCTTCTCTAAGAATTTCATAGTTCCATATGTTACTATAGGGCTCATTTTCAAGATAGAAAAATGTCCAAAAAGTGTCATAAAGCACCATTTAGACAAATTTCTTCTCAAAACGTCCAAACTGGTATTTTTGAAACCTGTTTTGCAAATATGTAACTATGTAATTCACCTGCAGTGCATCCAAATCACAAGGGGGGGGGGGTGTCAGGGGTGTTTCAAAAGAAGGATTAAGGTAGACTTACTGGGTGTCTAACACTTAGATGTTTTACAGCCATAATGGAATAAAACGAAAACATCCAGGGCGAAAATCTAAACGGTTTGGTCTAGATCTGTTTTTATAACGAATAAGGCACAAAAAGGTTCTCTAAATGACCAGATGTCCTCTACAGGGAATCAGGAATGACCCTTCTTTACTCCCCCAGTGGTCACTGACCCCCTCCACCCTCCAAAAATGTGTATAAAAATAGTACTTACCAGCCTGTATGACAGCCTCAGATGTTATAGCCAGGCCCAGTAGAGTAGCATGCAGGTCCCTGGAGCAGTGTAGTGGAGGGTGCAGTAGGCTGTAGACAGGTGGGCCCTGGCCCATACCTCCACCTACCTGTTATACTTGTGGAAATTGTGAGCCCTCTAAAACTCACCAGAAACCCACTGTACCCACATATAGGTACCTATAAGGGCTACTGTAATGCTGCACAGTTGGGGGTGGTGGGGTTTGGAGATCTCAGCAGACAAGATAAGGGAGCAATGGTGAGATGTGTACCTGGAAGCATTTATATGAAGTCCACAGCAGTGCCACCTAGGGTGCCTCATTGCTCTCCTGAGATGTCTGGGGGACAAGTCTGCTAATGTTGGCCCCTCCTACATCCCAATGGTTTGATTTTCTACATATTTCATTTGTGCTTTTTTTTTCTTTTCAAAAATGGCCTGACAAGATAAGTGCACAGAGCACAAAACCTTGCTAAAAACGGTATTTTCAGACAAAAAAAAATAGATGTTTTGCGGTTTCAAAAATGGCCATATTTCCTATTTGGATTTTGGACTTTTAGCATAAAATGTCCAAAGTCCGACAGATGTCATATCGAAAAGGCCCCTCCATGTAACTTTGTAAGTCTGAGTGCTTTGAAAATACGTCCCAGTGTGTCTCCTTACTCCTCTGTACTATTTGTTAGGACAGTTATTAGAAAGCTACATTCTTTTTTTATGTTTAGAAGTTGATATTAATTTAGTTATACATTTGTGGTCAAATTTCACTGGTAAAAAGACTATTTAAAAACTGGTTAGGAAAACGGCCCAGGAAAAATTAGCCACAGAAATTAGCAACTGCTTTTTCTGTGGATACTTTCTCTATGAAAAATAACCTATACAGTTTTAAAAGTGTAATACTATGTGTAGGATTGCCTCCCCATACCTAATTCATCCTCGGGAATGCTGCCATGAAATGTGGGTAAAGGTAATGAAAACCATGCATGCAATTTTGTCTCTTTCAGAACTAGTGCAAAATCTGTGGACTTTGCTTCCAAAAAACAGACTTTTGAAAACTTCTCTATCAATAGTGAATATTGTTTATTATTAGTTTTCACTGTTGAATGCTCCACAGCTAATGGCAAACAGCTTCTGTATTTGGCAATGTTATTGCTGCTGGAATAAGATCTGTTGAGTGAGTAGGTTCCAGTATGTACATTTCCATTCTGGTATAGATAACATGCAGGGTTTCCTTCATGCAAAATGATTTGTAAAGTCTCGACACTGGATGGAGTCTGACCATATATCTTTCATGATTGAATTCCTGTATCATAGAAATGCTTCCAGCTGCTGCTGCTGCTGCTGCAAGAATATTCAAGCACAACACAATTCTACTCATGTCGGGAAAATACTTGGAATGCATCCATTACTCTTGGAAATGGAAACAGTGCATTAATAAGACATCTGTCAGATACTAAGGAACGTAAACAAAATCAATGCATAATCTGCTGTTTTAAATGTAGAACCAGAATGACCATTGGAATACTCATCTATTATTTTTTTGAACTATTAATAATAGAAATGATGTTACCATAAATTACATAAACCATGCACAGTAAGGTACAACTAACTGAATTAAGAAACCTTGAATTATGTATGAGGTGCCTTTGTAATATTTTCCACAAAGTAAGGGGCCCTTTTACAAAGGCACATAAGGGCCTACACGCATCCAGCATGTGGCTAAAAAATGCTTGCCACCGCCAGCTGAATATCTTCCCCCTAATTACTAATAATTGGATTAACAGGAAAATAACCCATCTTAATAGTAGCCCACATTGATAACTTCCCACCAAAATGGGAGAAAATGTTTTACACAATGAGAGCTAATTGCTAAAAACCCAGGTTAACAGTAAAGTAACTCATAACTTATATGGATAACTTCCCTCCTTATTTATGGAGGGTCAGCCACTTTCCAGAAAGATCTGGAGAGGCCTCCAGATCTGTTCAAATATCTGCAGAGCCCCTTTGATCATGGCCTCACACTGCTCCATTCCTGGTATCTGGAGCAGCTTCTTGATCCTGCTCATTTGGCAAAAAAGATTTCCTTCTACTTTGCTGCTGTGCACATTTTTGCTGCTAAATTAAAGTAATTTGTTATCCCTCCCCTACCTAAGCCCAGAGTCCAATCCCAGTCAGAATAACCTAATGGTATCACAGACCATTCCATCAATGTTGCAGCTCTTGTCATACTGCATTTAATACTAGCCAGATCTTCCCAGGAAGGTTTCAGCTTGCTACAGTCCTATAAAACATGCCTAATGGTCCCTTTCTCCCCATATCTTCTCCAGCAGGTGTCAGTGATATCCTTGTTGGGAATTAATAACTGCTCTGAGATGATGAGTACCATAAAAAGGACTTCATATTGCGTGTATACAGTAAATTGGATCAATGAATATATATCTTTACAGTACTTTCCCAAATTTCCACAAAGTCTAGCAGCTTGAACCCAGTACTGAAAAGTTTTACTCTGACCATACAAGAAAAATCACAGCGTGAAATGCCATGAAAATAATTAGAGACAGTATCTTTTCATTTGAAGCACATTAAGTTGTGGAATTTGTTGCCAGAAGATATGATCAGAGTATCTAATATAATTGAATTTGAAAGAATATTGGACAAGCTCCTGGAAAAATCTCTCAGGGATTCTGATATGAAAATTCTAAGACCTGATAATACTAAATTCATAAAGGTTGTATCATCATTTAATAATAATAATAGGAAGTAAATTTGATTCATCTAGCTAATGAAAAGATGCAGAAAGACTCTGTAATAAGCTGAGATGTCATTTTGCACTTACCGTTTTTAAAGATTTTTGGGTTTATACTTGCTTACCTTGAAAACCTGGAGACCCTTTATTTGAATCCCCAAAATAAAATTGTGTAAATGAACAATTGTCTTCCATGAAATATGGAAGACAGAACTGTCCTCTTTTGTCGTTCCTGTTCAAATTGGCCATCGGACCTTAAAACTTTAGAAGTTCTATGTGACTGGGAAAAGTATAATAGTAGTAGGATGACGCAGAGGAGAATAAAATGATAGCAGAAAATAGAAAAACAAATTCAATCAACAAAAATCATGGGAGATTTTAGTTAACAGACCAATCAATGCAGAAGCAAGAAACATATGTCTAGAAAATCAAACACCTCCAATGTTTCTCAATATACTTCATATGCCAGCCCACCAGTGAATCAGGCATTCTGTGGTAAGTTTGGGATCTGCAGGCGCTGCTTATGTGCTAAAAAGATATTTTGTAATTTTTCTGGGAAGGGCATGTCTGGCGGCAGATAGTAATGTGAGAGGAAATCCGCTAGCAAGCGGAGAACTCAAACGCCCCACGATAAAGACAACAGTACACAAAAAGTGGGAGAGCGACCAAGGATACCAGAAACTGGAAGATGTTCTTCAAAGCAAAGGTTTATTGGAGGTTTGAAGACTCGACACAACGTTGTGTTTCGGCCATCAGGCCTGCATCAGGAGTCTATGAAAACATACATTTATATATAATAAAAATAATGATAATAATAATAATAATAATAATAATAAAAGTAAACATATACACTACAAACATGTATACTACACACAATTGAATTAAAAAAGTTATATAGCTGTAAGGAAGTATATATGACAATTATAGAAACAAAATATATGAAGCACATGTATACATGAAATTGTGACAGTGATAAAATATATATGATGTTGTTTACTGGAAGGCAAAACACATACATTGCTGTATAAAAATAGAAATAATGAACACATACATTTCTTGATAATTAAAAACAATGAACAATAATAAATGTATACAATGCACACAAATTAATTTTAAAAAAGGAGAGCCAATAAACTATAATTTTAATCAATAATGGAGTTGTCTAAAATTGAATGATAAAAACTAGGAAATATGTAATACGAGAGGACAATAGCCCTATAAGATACTGTTTGCTAAAAAATGATTTACTGTACAACAAGGCCAGTGATTGAAAACTATTTTTTATGCAGTCTTCAACACTCTGCCTGGCAGAGGTTTGGCTCAGTTGTAAAATTGCTGCCAAAGTTAAGTACTACTATGCATATTTTAAAAGCTAAAAGTTATACGCTTTTTGGAATATGAGTGTTGAAGACTGCATAAAAAATAGTTTGAAAAAAATCGGGTAGATCAATGAAGATGTACACAGCGCCATAATTGTATAGGACGCTGTGCCCAAATGGGAAATGCTGTTGATTATTCTGATGATCCCCGTTTAAAAAAATATTAAGTGAACCTGAAGATATGAAGAGTATGTGAGTTTGGACTGTGGAATACATAGAATTGTGGATGTTTGTGTCATGTCAGTTTGGGACATAGGAATATATTGGCATCTCTAACGTTTAACACACTCCCAATTTTAGCATGCGCTAAAAACGTGAGCGCACCTTAGTAAAAGACCCCCCCCCCCCCCACCGTTTGTTGATTTTATATTTAGGATATGTGTTTTTGATATTTAATAAGTATTTATTAAAGAGCCAAAATACTATGAATTAACATGATTTAATTAGTGTAAAACTGTACTGTGACATTTTCAAATGAAGGTATAACAAGGTGAAATGCTTTTGAAACTCAGCTGGAAACTGCAATATTATTTGAGGAAACATGATGGTGTATATAACTGTTACAGAGTTTTGATTTTCCATTTTAAAGCATAGAACCAACAACAAAATAACTATTATTTATGGCAAAAACAAATCAGAATCAGTTATGCATGCTTTATATCACATTCCTATCATATGCTATGAACATGGATGCTGTGTATCTAAATGGAGGAGAAAAAGACTTCTTAAGGTTGAAATTAGCAAGTAAAATGTTAGTTAGCAATATAACTGGACTATTGGTTTAATCATGTATAGATAAGGAATATGACTGCTGCAGCAATGTTGTGATATTGTGTCCCAGGATTGCATCATATATAACTGCCTGTATGTGGATGACATGCAGGCTTATTTTCAAAAGAGATCACCGGCGATCTTCCGACACAAATTGGGAGATCGCCGACGATCTTTCAAAAGCGGCGAAATCCGTATAATCGAAAGCTGCTTTTTTGACACCATCACTGCTTTCCCGTCACCGAGACGGTGAAAGTTCAAGGGGGCATGTCGGCGGCATAGAGAAGGCGGGGCATGGGCGTGGCTACCAGATGGCCGGCTTCAGCGCATAATGGAAAAAACAAAAGCTGCGTTAATGAGTATTTCGCCGGTTTTACTTGGTCCTTTTATTTTCACGACCAAGCCTCAAAAAGGTGCCCCAACTCACCAGATGACCACCGGAGGGAATGGGGGATAACCTCCCCGTATTCCCCCAGTGGTCACCAACCCCCTCCCACACTAAAAAAATAAAAATAAAAACCTTTTTTGCCAGCCTGTATGCTAGCCTCAAGTGTCATACCCAGCTCCCTGACAGCAGTATGCAGGTCCCTGGAACAGTTTTTGTTGGTTGCAGTGGACTTCAGGCAGGTGGACCCAGGCCCATCCCCCCCCCACCTGTTACACTTATGGTGGTAAGTGTTGAGCCCTCCAAACCCCCCCAAACCCATTGTACCCACATGTAGGTGCCTCCCTTCACCCATAAGGGCTATGGTAGTGGTGTAGAGTTGTGGGGCGTGGGTTTTGGGGGGATTTGGAGGGGCTCAGCACCCAAGTTAATGGAGCTATGCACCTGGAAGCTATTTGTATATATTTTTTTAATTTTTAGAAGTGCCTCCTAGGGTGCCCGGTTGGTGTCCTGGCATGTCAGGGGGGCCAGTGCACTACAAATGCTGGCTCCTCCCACGACCAAATGCCTTGGATTTTGCCGGGTTTGAGATCACTGGCATTTTTTTCCATTATCGCTGAAAAACAAAACCGGCCATCTCAAACCCGGCAAACTCTGGCATTTGGCCGGGCCAAACCGTATTATCGAAAGAAAAGATGGCTGGCCATCTTTTTCGATAATACGTTTCGGCCAGCTGTTTGCAGCGCCGCCAAAATAGATCACCGGCAATCTGTTTCGCCAGCGCCGTTCGATTATTCCCCTCATGGTGGTGAATTGCCAACTGCCCTATTTATGATGCCAGTGATTAATCAAGAAGGAGTATTTGGCAGGTGAAGTTCTGGCCTCCTTGTTGAGCAGACTGGATGGACCATGCAGATCTTTATCTGCTCTCATTTACAATGTTACTTTGGAGCATGTTTACCAAAGTGTGCTAAGCAGTTAGTGCAAGTTTTAGAGCGCAATGATAGTATCAACAGCCAGTGTGTTACAAGGGTCCTTTTACTAAGCTGCAGGAAAAAGAGCCCTGCAGTAGCGGTGGGGGCTGTTTTTCCTGTTCGCCAGGGCCCTTTTTACGGCAGCAGGTACAAAGCCCCCCCCCCCCAAATGTAAGATAACCTTTACTGTATGGTCATGTGTCATGGAGCACTTACCATCACCCACTGAAATGGCGATAAGTGCTCTCCTGGGCCGGGCAGCATGCAGTGATGCCCGATTACTGTTGGGCTAGCACTGCGCTAAGGAAAAATAAATTTCCCGGAGCTCCGGAAATGGTGTGTATGCCAGCCAGAGCTACCACCAGTGGCCATGTGGGGCTGGCTGTAGTTCCGGATTAGCAAGCAGTAAGCCCATGTTGTACTTATCGCCACTTAGTAAAAGACCCCCGTCAGCGATTACAGCCTAGATTGTATGGGGAGGGACTGAGCAAGGGATGAGTGGAGAGTGGGCATGAATTGCATAGTGCATGCTAACATTTGTTATGATTTTATTAGAACTAGAATTTTCAGTGTAATTAGCCCGTCTTTGTGGAATGCTCTTCAATTATATCTTTGTTTGAAACAATCTCATGTAAAGTTCAAAGCTGGTTTTACAACATTTTTATTTAAGGATGCATTCCCTGATTACATCTATTCTTTTCATTTTACTTTTCTATATATGCATATGATTCTTTTCTTTTTTCTGACTATAAATTG
Source organism: Microcaecilia unicolor (assembly GCF_901765095.1). NCBI lineage: Eukaryota > Metazoa > Chordata > Amphibia > Gymnophiona > Siphonopidae > Microcaecilia > Microcaecilia unicolor. The sequence continues at coordinate 108,619,591 of NC_044036.1, forward strand.
GGAGGGTCTACAACACCCTCAGCAGACTTATCTCTCTTACATTTTTCCTTTAATTACCTCTCCTATCCAACATTGTAGTTCCTCTATGCTCATTATTTTATTCTACTTCCATTTAACTCTATTGGGTGGTACATCAAACTTTTAATAAACTTGAGAAATATTTAATGCTGGCTCACCTAATGCCAACTCAATGGGTGGTGTTATGTATATCAGTGCTCATAACGTCATGTAGTTACATGTATTAGAGGCCTTATCTGTGCAGAAACTGTTGGGAGAGTTCTGGACCTCCAACTCTTACAAAAGAGCCTTTTCACTTAATTCACATTGGGCCCCTTTTATAAAGGCGCACTAGCGTTTTTAGCACACGCTAAAAATAAGTGCACTAAAAGAGACAACCATATATTCCTATGGGCATCTCTAGCTTATAGCACACGCTAATCATTAGCACGCAGGTAAAAGACCCCCATTGTTTTTGGATGTTAGCAGATATTAAGTGGAAAAACCTATAGTACTATAGTAAACATGCCCGTATTTTACTGTTAAAAGACTGCACAGAACAACTTGTTTATAATATAAAGATCTGAACAAAGACTTTTTGAATTATGTTGATCCAGGGTTAAATAAATTAGTAACAGCCTTGTACAGATATTAATGATGTTTGTTTATAAACTGATGATGAGTAAGTCATTTTGCCCATGGTATTTAAGGGTTTACATTCCATATTTCTCTTATGCATGGATCCTAAATTAAATGCAGACTGAGCCATTTATCATATGCTTTGTATGTTGTGTCTGTGTTTTATATTAGTTGAGTATTTGGAAAAGAACCATAAGTATGCGAATCCTTTAACCTGATTTGACATTAATTTACAGAGCTTCATTTGTTTGATTTTGTAAAAATAAGTCGAAGGGGAGATGGCGGCATCCTTGCTCCTCAAAGGAAGTTATTCTGACTTTAGACTTTAGTCCATGTTTTATGACCAGATGGCCACTGCAGGAAAAAAGGAATGACACTCCCTTACTCCTTCAGTTGTCATTGACCCCCTCCCACCCTGCAAAGATGTAAATGAAACAGTACATACCAGTCTCTATGACAGTTTCAGATGGTATGGCCAGTCCTATTAGAGCAGCAAGCAGGATCCTGGAATAGCCTCGTAATGGTTAGTGCAGTACACTGTAGGGAAAGTGACCTAGGCCCATAATCCACTCTAATAATTACAGTTGTGGTGGAAAGTGTTAGTCCCCCCAAAATCTACTATACCCACATATAGATGACACCTGCAGCCATAAGGGCTATTGTAGTGGTGTATATTTGGGTACAGTAGGTTTTTTTGTGGGGTTTGAAGGGCTCACCATAGAATATAAGAGGGTAATGGTGAGATGTGTGCCTAGGGTCTTTTATGTGAAGTCTACTGCAGTGCTCCCTAGGGTGCCCTAGTGCTCTGATGGGATGCCTGTGTGGTCAGTTTACTAGGAAAGCTGGCTCCTCCTATGTCCCCATTTTTGATTTTGTGCATTTTTCACTTGGATTTTTTTTTTTTTTTTTTGGAAAATGGTCCAAAAAAATAGACGTACTAAACACAACAATATCTAGGAAATGGTCATTTTCAAAGAAAAAAAGATAGACAATTTTCTGTTTGAAAATGGTCGTTTTCACTTCTTGGTTTTTGGACGTTTTCAGCAAAATGTCTAAAATTGGATTTAGACACCATGTTGAAAATGCCCCTCCACATGTAATATATGATTCAGAAAGATTTGTATGGAATTGTTATGGTAGTGTTAGTGTACGTTTATGTTTATTTTAAAATTTGCTAAGCTATACAGAACACAGTGGTTTACAAAGTTGAAATTATATAAAACAGAAAAGGAACTCTATTAATTATAGAATAGTTCTTCTCAGGAGGTAAGTATTAAATATACCCCTTACATACTCCATTATTTATCATTATATTCATTTTCAAAATTTGCTTCAGAGTGTGAGTGTATAAGGTATGGCTAGCTGTGAGTGAGAAAGAGAGGAAGACAAGATGGAAATGTAATAGACGTAAATATGAACAAAGAGATTGCATACATATTATTTGAACTGTTCACTAAGAACACCACATATGTTTTTAATTAAAGGCAAACACCAGAATCCCATAAAAAAGAGACTATACTGGCATTTCAAAGCAAATATGCATGGAAAAATAAAGTCAATATTTAAAAGGGTAAGGTTCCTAATTTTTTTAGGCGATGTAGAATAGAGCAAAGAATTGTATTGCAACCACCTTTCATATTTTTCTGCAAGCTTGAAATGTTCTGAAAGGGTCAAATTTCCTCCCAAAAGAAGCAATGGGAGATGTGTGACTATGCTAGACCTGAAGCAAGCTTAAAACATGAGTATATATATTCAGGTCTGACAGCACTGGCAGGCCAGTGTGAAAGATGGACATACTTGGTTGGATAAATAAGTGTTGATGGATGGATGCAAGGGTGGAGTAGAAGCTTATCTGCGATGATTACTCCTCTTACATGTTCCAAGTATCTTTTTTTTTCAGGAAGTGATTAATGACTTTTTTTGGAATGAACATCTCATGAATCTTTCCTTTTATTACGGTTGCTATTGGCCAAAATGATTCTGGATGACTAGAGCACTACAGGGCATACCTACTAAAGGGCCCCTTTTACAAATCTATAGACAAAGGGGGCCTGTACTGGCATTGGCACGTGTTTTTAACGTGTGCTGAGGCCCACTTTTACCGTAGCAGGTAAAAGACAGGTCTTTGGGGTTTTTTTTCAGGAAATGGCTGTGTGGCAAGTGAACCACTTGCCGCAGGGCCATTTAGGGGGGAAGCACTTACCGCCACCCATTGAGGTTGTGGTAAGGGATCTTGCAGTAATCCAGTGTTAACTGGGCAGTATGCGGCACTGCCCGATTACCGCCGAGTACATACAGGCACTACAAAAATAAAAATGTTTTAGTAGCACCGGATATGACATGCGCTGGGCGTGGGAACTATCGCCAGGCTGCTTCAGTAGCCCGGTGGTATTTTCTTTTTAGGAAGTGGTAAGTCTGCTTTGGGCTTACCTCCACTTTGTAAAAGGACTTCAAAGTGCAATAAGATTCGCACAACTTAAGGTGCAGTAAGCCTTTTACAAAGTGGCAGTACCTGTACTGTCGTTTTGCCAGTCCTCAAATCGGGACTACTGCTGGAGCCCGGCAGTACTTCCCACCTCCAGTGCACAGCATGACAAAAATGTTTTCTATTTTTGTAGCACTGGGGCTTACCTGGCGGTGCTGCCTGGTTACCGCTGGGTTAATGCGGGAGCCCGTACTGTCACCTATATAGGGGGCAGCAAGGGCTCGCCCCAGAAATAGCCACATACCAGTCCCTGTGATTAGCGCTGAGTCATTTCCTTTTTCTGGCCAAAAACAGCCTTTTACCCACTATGGTAAAAGGGGGCCTTGGTGCGTGGCAAATCCAAGCACCGACAGCACCACAGGCCTCCTTTTTCCGCAGCTTGGTAAAAGTAGCCCTCAATTCACAAGGGGTAATGCATTTGATATACTACCTTTCTGAGGTACAACCAAAGCAGTTTACATATTATATTCAGGTACTTTATCTGACCTTCTGGGCTGACAATCTACATTTTGTACTGGGGCAATAGAGGGTTAAATGACTACCATTACAGATATTTATTTATTTATTAGGATTTATTTACCGCATTTTTGAAGGAATTCACTCAAGGCAGTGTACAGTAAGAATAGATCAAACATGAGCAGTAGGCAATTAGAGCAGTAAAAATATTCGAACAACAATGCAAAGTATGGCATGGTATACTACTTGCAATGACAACACAATATGTACTAGAACATTATAATTGGTAGTGAAGGGTAAGGCAAAGTTGTAACATATAGATGAGTAAGAAAGTAGGAAGAATTAGAAAATAAGGTGACTGATTTGAAGAAAGTTGCATGTGAGATCAGAGAGATGGTTAAATATTATCTCAGCTAGGGAAGGAGTGGATAAACATGTCCCGCTGCAGTATGTGCAGCTCGAGTCAATCCTTGTGTGTGTGAGTGAGACTAACAAGTTAGTTACTTCTTCCATTAAAGGCTTGGTTGAAGAGCCAAGCTTTCACCTCCTTCCTGAAGTAGAGGTAGTCTTGTGTTAAGCGGAGCCTTTCAGGCAATGCATTCCAGAGTGTGGGGGCTACTCCGGAGAAGGCTCGCTTGCGGGTTTCACATCATGTAATGTCTTGTGGTGAGGGTATAGTTAGTGAAAGTCCTTGGAAGGACTTTAGTGTCCTTGGCGGTGTGTGGAGGATCATCCTATTCTTCAGATATTTGGGGCCATTTCCTTTCAAGGCCTTGAAGATCAGACAGAGTTTTAAATTTAGCCCTGTATTGTACTGGTAGCCAATGAAGTTTTTGCAAAAATGGTATGGTGCTATGAGTCTTGCTGCTGCATTCTGAATCAACTGGAGCTGGTGCAGGCCCTTTGAAGTCAGACCATTGTATAGTGCATTGCAGTAATCCAGTTTTGATGTTACCATGGCATGCACAACTGGGATAAGATTTAACTTCTCAATGTAAGGAGAGAGGCAGCGTAGCTGTTGCAAATAGTAGAAGCAGCTCTTGAAGATTGCTGCCTTCCTCTTTCTGCGATCTCTTGTAGTTTATGAAGGCTAACCTCTTTCTTCTTGCTTTTTCAGCTGCTACTTTTGAGAACCAAAGCAGGCTTTTATTTGCTTTCCATACAAATAGCTCCTTTCAGTTTTAGCCACTGCTTTTCTACTTTTCCTAGATGTTCCCATCCAGTTAACAACTCTGTGAGGTATCTTCCTATCTCAACAAAGTAAAAGGGATTCTTTTACAAATCGGCGGTATGCTCACTAATCTGGAACTACTGCTGGTCCAATGTGGCCGCTGGCGGTAGTTCTGGCTGGAGCGTACACCATTTCTGGCACTCCAGAAAATTTATTTTCTGTAGCACGGCGCTAACCTGGTGGTAATCGGGCATCGCCGTGTGCTGCCCAGTTACTGCTGGGTTACTGCGGGAGCCATTATTGCCACCTCAATGGGTGGCAGTAAGTGCTACCCGCTGCATGGCCAAAAGGTAAGGGTTATTTTACTTAGTAACATAGTAAATGATGGTAGGTAAAGACCTGAACGGTCCATCCAGTCTGCCCAACAAGATAAAGTCATTTTACATGGTATGTAATACTTTATATGTATACCCGAGTTAGATTTGTCCCTGCCACTGCGTGGCCATTTTTTACCCACTGCGGACGAGTGGGAAAAACGGCCCCACCACTACCGCAGGGCCCTTTTTACCGCAGAATAGTAAAAGGACTCCTGAGGTTTTTTTAAAATCTAGAACCTTCACTTTTGAATGAATCCTATGAATCCTCTCCACCCCTATTTTAATATTGAACCACATCATTCAATGATGATCACCCACTATAATATCAGAAACACTCTCTCCACATTTGTAAGCACTAAGTTCAGTATGGCATCATTCCATGTAGGTTCTATTATCAAATGTTGGAATAATTCTCCCTGTAGAGAATCCAGGGTCTCCCTACTTCTAGATGAACCTGCAAAAGGGAAGCCCAATCAACACCCGTCATATCAAAGTCACCTGTTAGTAGTGTGCCCGCTTTTATAGCTATATTTTGAATGTCTTCAGTTAAATTTCTGTTCATTTGCGAAGGAGGCCTGTATGTTACACCAAATGTAAATATAATTTCCATTCCCTCTTTCCAGATTAACCCACAGTGCCTATTTCTTACCCCTTAAGTTCTGCAATTCTGCAGCTTAATATATTATCTTTAGCATATCACACCACTCCCCCCTTTCTTCCCACCATATCCTTCCTGAACAGATTATAGCCTAGTATAACTATAACCCAGTCATGGTTCTCCATGAACCACACCTCTGACTGCCACTAAATCCAAGTCGGCCTCTAGATCTACAACCTTATGCCCCATGATATAGACATTAGTATACACTGCTTTCCAGATGTTGTCTTTTCCCCCCATTTATATAAAGGTATTTAATGTGTTACCTGGAAGTTTTGATCAGCCACCTCCAATGATTCTAATTTAAAGCCTTCTCAGTAGGTTAGTTAGTCTGCTGACGAAGACACTTCTTCCCTTCTTTGATAGAGGGACACCATCTCTGCTCAGGCCCAGAAGTCTACAATGAAATGCATGGGACAAACATGGCATTTTAAAATCTCATTCTCCCTGGCCTGGATGGAGCAGTGGTGCTATGCAAATGACCTTCCGTATACAGTTACTTTGCGGCAAACTGAATTTGTGATCCTAAAAGGTTCTGGAAGTTGTTGTGCAGGCCTGGCTGGAGTAGTGGTGTGATACATCTGGCCTGTTCTCTGTACTGCTGTAAAATGGTGGTGCTCAGACACATTGCATGAACCTTAGAGAGAACACTATTGTGAGATATAAATATATCTATATATTTTGTAAGATTGCTTTTACCCTTTATAGCTGATGAACCTTTCTAATTTATTTGGGGTCGATAGTCAAAGAAATTTAGCTGGACAGTAGTGACTCCTCCCTGGTTTAATTGCTTGTGCAGAGCTATCTGTTAAAAGCAGCACTTAACCGGATAGTGCAGTTGAATATCAGCACTAACTACAAAATTCCAAAGGCAGTGATGTTGTGGGTGTCCAGGGAGTGTGCCAGTATTCAGCACTTAACTGCATAGGTTAACTGGATAAATAGGACTCCAGCTTGGAAAAGAGATGTCTGGGAGGGGGGGGGGGGGTATGATTGAAGTCTACAAAATCCTGAGTGGTGTAGAACAAGTAGAAGTGAATTAATTGTTTACTCTTTCAAAAAGTACAGGGGCCCTTTTAAAGAGTGGCGGTAAGCCCAACGTGGGCTTACCGTTCGCTCTTCAGGGACTACCGCCAGCCCAATGCAGCTGCCGGTGGTAGTCCCACCCCAAGCATGCCATTTCCAGGGGAAAATGAAAACCCCCTTGAAATGGTTTGCACGGCAGTAACCTGGCACTAATTGGGCATCGTCACGTACTGCCCGGTTACTACCAGGTTAGAGCGGGAGCCCTTATTGCCATCTCAGTGGGTGGCAGTAAGGGCTTCCTGCCGCATAGCCATGCAGTAAGATTTCTTTTACCACATGGCCATGTTTGTCTGGGGGCTTCTTTACCCATTGCAGTAAAAAGGTCCCTGGCACATGGGAAAAATGTCCCCCATCGCTAGTGCAGGGCCCTTTTTCCCACAGCTTGGTAAAAGGACCCCACAATGACTTGGGGGACACTCACAGGGTCTTTTACAAAGTGCGCTAGCATTTTTAGCGCACGCTAAACCCTAGAGACACCCATATATTCCTATGGGTGTCTCTAGCATTTAGCACAAGCTAAAAACGTTAGCACGCCTTAGTAAAAGGACCCCACAATAAAGTTACATGGAAATATTTTTACAACAAATAGGAGTAAATATTTTTTTCACCCAACGAATAGTTAAGCTCTAGAACTCACTGCCAGAGGATGTGGTAACATCAATTAGTGTATCTAGGTTTGTAAAAGATTTGGACAAGTTCCTGGAGGAAAAGGCCATATTCTGCTATTGAGATGGACATGGGGGAAGCCACTGCTTGTCCCTAGGCTTAATAATATGAATCTTGCTACTGTTTGGGATTCTGTCAGGTACTTGTGACCTGGGTTGGTCACTGTTGGAAACAGGATACTGGGCTAGTTGGACCATTGGTCTATTCTTATGTCTTATGACTACATAAAAAACAGTCCTATATTTGTCTGGTTTAACTTACACTGTTAAGTGCTGAATTTTGCACTTTGCTGGACAAGCGATAGCTGGCTGCACAGACCTAGGAATTCAGTGCAGGTGCCCAGACATGACCCAGCATTGAGTATCTGAGCATAACACCATCAGCAGCCAAAAACAGCTGGCTGAATATTTACCCTTTTGTTTTTAAAGAGATGCTGAGGATTTTGTTTTCATTTTTTGATACGATTTGCTTAGTTTTGATATTGAGGACAATATTATTTTTGATAAAACCCAATATTTTAATGAGTGAGGTTTTTATTTAGGTATGTGATTTCTGTGATTACTGGGGCTGCTTTCTTAAGTTATGACCACAATCCTTTTTCCCTCACATTTTTTCTATTTTGAATATGTTTTCAGCAGATGGTTCCTCTTCAGTTTTAAAAAAAATAGTATTATTTCATCAATACTCTCCCCTGAAATCGAGTTCTTACTTTATTTGGTTATTACTCTATTTACCATTAACTTTCTCTTTGCTTCATGTACAATTTCTCATTCATAATAGATTTTCTAAATGTTAAACATCTATAGCTATCCCAGTATGTTTATGATATTGTATTGTAAAATTGGATTCTTACAACAAATTACTTTTTTACGCCTTATTCTTTGTTATGTATCCTATACTGTTTATCGTAAGCCACATTGAACTCAAACTTGTTTGGGATAATGTGGGATATAAATGTCACAAATAAATAAATAAATTTAGGGTTCCTTTTACCAAGCTGTGGAAAAGGGGGCCTGCACTGGCATCAGTGCGTGTTTTTGATGCACTCTGAGGCCCCCTTTTACTGCAGCGGGTAAAAGGTAGGTCTTACTTTTCTGCAGAAAATGGCCATGCAGCAAGTAAAGCACTTGCTGCACAGCTATTTTAGGGGAGATCCCTTACTGCCACCCATTGAGGTGGCAGTAAGGGCTCCCATGCTAACTCAGTGGTAACTGGCAGCGAGTGGCACTGCCCGATTACCGCTGGGTATACACTGGCGCTACAAAAATATGGATATGATGGTGCACTGGGAGTAGGAGGTACCATAATATTGCTGTGGTAGCTCGGCGGTACTTTCTTTTTAGCGAGCAATAAATCCACTTTGGGCTAACTACTGCTTTGTAAAAAAGGCCCTCATTTATTTATTATATTTATATCCCATATAATCCCAAACAAGTTCAGGTTCTATGTGGCTTACAATGAACAGAGATCAGAAGAAAAAAAGCACAACTGGGCCTTCAAGACTGTGACAAATGAGAATCCTTTATTCTTCAAGACCCGACATGGGCCGTGTTTCAGTGAAACAGCACCAGCCTCAGGGGTCTAATGTAAAACATAATATAAAAATCATATAAAACACATAAAATCATGTACATTGAAAGACTACAGAAATGATTGCATACATACCACAATGAGTGCCATTGTCCATAGCCATATTATGCGATTATGTGTACCGTGTGACAGAGCCTAACAACATACTTAGAGAATTAAAAAGCAATACCTACTACATATAACAATGATAGCTACGTACATGCAATATAATCATGCTAACAGTAGAAGACAAAATGTGTACATGCACATTGATATGTGAACATATCCTATATAATAATTTGCACCATGAACGTTCCATGAAGCTGCCTGGGCCCGCGCCTCCATTCTGATTGGCTGTGCCTGGGACTGAAGCCTCGGATGACGTCATCCAGAGAGCCCAAGCAACAGCAGTGCGGGCCCAGGCAGCTTCATTGGACGTTCATGGAAAATAAAAGCTAAGAAAAAGAAAGGACAAAAACCAACCGAGACTGCCGCCCTCCCAAACCACCCTCCTGAACCTGCGGCGCTCACCGAACGCCCTCCCGAACCACCCCTGACACAACAGACAAGATAAGGGGGAAAAAACCACATGAATGAAAGTGACAGAAGCAACTTAACTCCTGCTGCCATGACACAGGCGCCTGACAGGCAGCTCCGAACAGAAAAAGAAAAAGATGATTTGAATCCTACTCCGAAGCCTCTGGTGTGCCCCCCCCCCCACAGCACATCAAATGCCCCCTCCCCCCACCCGAAGCACATCAACACCCCCCTCCCCCGGGCACATCAACCCCCCCTGGTAACGCTGTCTGGCCGCCGCTGCTGCTGCTGCTTCTCCTGTTGAGCAGCAGCGGCCGCTACAAAAGGAAAAAAAAAACATAAATGTTTTTAAACCCAGCCCAAATCAATCGCAAATGCCCGAGTCTTAAAACGCAGTCTCTGCAGCCGCCCCTCCTCTCGCCTTCATGTCACTGTCCCTGGAATAAGACCCCGTAGGCATGCAGTGACGTGACAGGCGAGAGGAGGAGTGGCTGCAGAGACTGCGTTTTAAGACTCGGGCATTTGCGAATGCTTTGGGCTGGATTTAAAAACATTTATCGCTTTTTTCCTTTTTGTAGCGGCTGCTGCTGCTGCTCAACAGGAGAAGCGGCCGGACAGCGTTACCACTGGCAGCTGCGGGTGGCGAGTGGGTTTGATGCGCAGGGGGGTGGGGTGGAGGAGAGAGTCGCTGGACATGGGTAGCTGGGGGGGAGGGGAGGGTCGCTGGACATGGGTGGCTGCAGGGGGGGCAGGGGGAGAGAAGGGTCGCTGGACATGGATGGCTGGAGGGGGCGCAGGGGAGAGGGAGGGGGTGGGGAGGAGGCCCTGCGAGAGGGGGTGGTGGCTCACACTCACTCACTCACTGTCTCTAACATACACTCTCTCTGACACACTCCCTGTCTATCGCACTATATCTGTCACACACACACAGTCTCACACATACAGACACTCTGTCTCTCACACACTCTATCTTTCACACAAACACACACACACACTGTCTCTGTCTCTCTCTCATTCTCTCTCTGACACACAAACTCCATCTCTCACACACACTCTCTCTCAAACATACACACACCGAGGAAAACCTTGCTAGCGCCCGTTTCATTTGTGTCAGAAACAGGCCTTTTTTACTAGTATATTATGTTATATAATAGTAATATACAATACCATGGTGTGTATTTTATACATAAAATATACTAATGGTCAGTGATAAAGCTAAAATATCCTCAAAAACGAGTAAATTATGTCTTAAGATAGTAGTAATGGTGTATAAACAATCAATCAGGAGCTGTGATTGTGTGATTAGACCATATACTGTGTGAAGCATTTTGAAAAATGTGAAGTAAGACCATATGCCGGGCAGAGTATATTAAACATGGGGAATATAAGAATATCAAACTTCCAGATGTGAAAATAAATATAAATAAATCATAAAAGTGTTTTAAATATCGATCGTCATGTACTAAAAAAAAGTGAGGCACATGAAAAAATGGAATTGTCATGTTAAAACATATCTCCACAGCAACATCTATCATTACTCAAACATTCCTGAAGATCTGAACAAATTGCTTTGACGGAAGAAGCAGAAAAAAACAAAAATGTCCAACAAAACTTAGCAAGGTCGAAAATATCCCTCTGAATAAATAAACCCATAGACCTGTGGGTTATTCATGCTGTTAATTTAAAAGCTTGATTGGTATACTTTAACAAATGAAAATGCAAATATTTATGTTAAAAAAGCCAACATCTATGGAAATCTATTACAATGCATTGGTAGCAGATGGCATAAAATGCCATTTTTCTCTTTTACCTATTTGCTTGTTAAACTAAAATGATGGCTATTTTTAGTTGATCATTTTCATCACAGCCTGCAGTCCTATGGGTACTTGTAGACACAGGCCTGGAAACCAGTTTTCAAATTGAAGCTGCAAAGGGACTTCCTTTTAAAAGTCCATGTTGTCAGTACAACAGGGATTTTTTTTTTACCTGTATATTTTTCAGTTGCAAAATACAGTGTTGGTTAAACAATATAATATATAGGGATTCCAAAATGAACATCTAAAAATAATAAGTATTGCCACACTGGGATAGACCAAAGGTCAATTAAGCCCAGCATCCAGTTTCCCACAGTGGCCAATTCAGGTCATAAATACCTGGCAAGATCCTGAAAAAGTTCAATAAATTTTATGCTGCTTATCCCAGAAATAAGCAGTGGATTTTCCCCAAGTCAATTAATAATGGTCTATGGACTTTTCCTTTAGGAAGCCGTCCAGACCTTTTTTAAACCCCGCTAAGCTAACCGCCTTTACCACATTCTCTGGCAACAAATTCCAGAGTTTAATTACACGTTGAGTGAAGAAACTTTTTCTCCGATTCGTATTAAATGTACTACTTTGTAGCTTCATCGCATGCCCCCTAGTCCTAGTATTTTTGGAAAGAGTAAACAAATGATTCACGTTTACCTGTTCCACTCATTATTTATAGACCTCTATCATATCTCCCTTCAGCCATCTTTTCTCCAAGCTGAACATAGAGATTTTTGAAACAGAAAAATATTTACTGTTTTGTTTCAAAAATGGCCATTTCCTAGACATTTGTGTGCTCCATGTGTTTTTCTTTAGTGACCATTTTTGACTGAAAAACAGCCTAGAACAAGCCTTTGGGGTGTCTGAGGGCCTGTAGTATTAGTGGGCTGGCCACACAGACATCCCAACAGAGCAATGGGCACCCTTGGGGGCACGCCTGTGGACTTCACATCAAAGGTGTCAGGTATACAGTAAATCTCACTGTGAGCTCCTTATTTTGTATTGTAAGGTCTCCAGGACCACCAAAAAACCTACTGTACCTACCTGTACCCCACAACAATGGCCCTCAAGCCTGCAGGTGTCTTGTATATATAAGTACCGTAGGTATTTGGTGGGTTCTTTTTTTTTTGGGGGGGGGGCACACAATTTGCACCACAAGTGTACTAGTTAGAGTGGGCTATGGGCCTGGGTCCCCTTCTCTACAGTCCACTACACCGACCATTTGGCTACTCCTGCGACCTGCTTGCTGCGCTAATAGAATGGCCATAATGTCTGCAGCTGCAATAGACCAGGTGTATACTGTCAGTGGCACATCTTTGGGGGGTGGGAGAGGATCAGGGACTTCTGGAGCATTAATAAAGGGATCATTCCTCAATCTCTCCAGTCGTTATCCAGTCAGTGAGGGCACCATTTTGTGTTTTATTTGTGCTTGAAGCAAGTCTACCCAAAAATGACTTAATTTTTGGCCTGGACATTTTTTACTTTTTCCATTATGGCTGAAAAACATCTGGGCCTGCCCCGATTATGCCCAAAACACACCCCAACATGCCTCCTTGCAATTTAGCTGCACTTCAGAGAAAACATTTAAAATATGAGTTTTGAAAATCATGATTTAGACTTTTTTTTTAAAGAAAAAAACATCTATCTGGCACTCTAGGTGTTTTCTGGACATAAGCGTCTACGCGTGCCCAACAGGTGCCAAAATGGAGTTACTGCCCGGCTACCGCGTGGCTCTTGTGGTAATTTCATTTTTGGCGCACATCCGCTACGTGTGTCAAAAAATTATTTTCAGTCACGCGCAGGTCATTACTGACGGTTACCGTGTGAGACTTTACCGCTAGGTCAATGGTTGGTGGTAAGGTCTCAGACCCAAAATGGACACGCAGCAATTTTCATTTTGCCACACATCCATTTTCGACAAAAGTTTTAAAAAGGAAAAATGGATCGGTGTGCACCCAAAACAAAACAAAAATGTCCTTTTTTACAGGCATGCGCACCCAAAACACACGCCTATACTAGCACAAGTCATTTTGTAGTGCACCTTAGTAAAAGGACCCCTGTTTTTCTGAAAATAGGATTCAAATTTAGGAGCATAACTTAAGAACATAAAATTAGACTCTCTGCTTTTTTTTTTTTGAAAATTGAGTCCTTTGCTTTTTCAGGATCCAGGGGCCCTTTTACAGAGCAGCAGTGAACCCAACGTGGGCTTACTGCTTGCTCTTTCAGGGTTACCGCCAGCCCAATACAGCTGCCAGCGGTAGTTCCGCCCTGAGCATGCGCATTTCCAGGGGAAACAGAAAATCCTCAGAAATGGCTAACCGACAGAAACGTCCATGTCTAGAGACGTCCAAAATACGGGCTTTTCTTCCCCTGGATTTCGCCATTTTGCAAGGACGTCCAAATCGCAACTTGGACGTTTCTTTCGAAAATGCCCCTCCAAGTGAGTTAACCAGTGGAGGCTGTTCCCAGCCAGTTACTGCACACTGAATATCGTCTGCAGTGTTTATTATTAATTTTTATGAAGGTATTTTTGTTAAATCTCTGAGTAGGAATTGTGATTATTTATTGAACCAAATATCTAATGTCAACAAGTGATATGATGGATAACAAGTATAAAGATACAAAATACTAAGGGGTCCTTTTACTAAGGTGCGCTGAAAAATGGCCTGTGCTAGTGTAGGCATGTGTTTTTGATACACACGGATCCATTTTTCAGCATGCCTGTAAAAAAGGACTTTTTTTTGGCTGAAAATGGATGTGCGGCAAAATGAAAATTGTCACGCATCCATTTTGGGCCTGAGACCTTACTGCCACTCATTCACTTAGCAGTAAGGTCTCACACAACTGGGCAGTAATTGTGGCATGTGTACAATGCTGATTACTGCTCGGTTAGTGCCACACGCTGGAAGATAAAATATATTCTCCTGCGTGCATAGTGGGCACGAGTAAAAAATGAAATTACCACTCAGGCCACATAGTAGTCAGGCAGTAGTAATAAATCTGCATAGGCGCCTATATAGTAACATAGTAAATGACGGCAGAAAAAGACCTGCATGGTCCATCCAGTCTGCCCTACAAGATAAACTCATATGTACTACTTTTTGTGTATACTTTACCTTGATTTGTACCTGTCCTTTTCAGGGCACAGACCGTGTAAGTCTGCCCAGCACTATCCCCGTCTCCCAACCACCAGCCCCGCCTCCCACCACCGGCTCTGGCACAGACCGTATAAGTCTGCCCAGCACTATCCCCGCCTCCCGCCACCGGCTCTGCCACCCAATCTCAGCTAATGTGTGCCTAATGTATGCCAAAGGACCCCTCAGGCCCCTGTTTACAAAGCTGCACTAGTGGCTACTGCGCAGCAATGTGAACACAGCCCATTCAAAGTGAATGGGCTGTTTCAGCATTTCAACCAGCAGCTGCTAGCATGGCTTTGTAAACCGGGGGGGGGGGGGGGGGGGGGGGAGGGAATCAAATACTGATTGAGTTTAATTATATTAATAAAAAGGAGGAAAAGACCCCAGCATATAGCCTTCATTTATAATTAATGGAAGGCCCAAATAATATCAATGGTCAGAAAAAACTCTTTTCACATATTGTATTATTGTCAACTGATTAGTGCCAAAACTGAAATGTTAATACAAACTACTCTTTGAAATTATCTTTTCATGTCTCTTCTGTGTTTCAAAATCACCATAACACCAACAATATTCACTGTTTCACTGTGGAATTCAAATGTGCATGGGATAAACACAAAGGAGTCCTGTTTAGGAGGAATGGATCTACGGAATCTTAGTGGACATTGTGTGGCAACGCTGGTAATTGGGAAGCAAAACCAGTGCTGAGCAGACTTCTGTGGTCTATTCCCTGTTCATGACTGAATAGATATGGATGGGCTTGAGTGTAAATTTTAAGGGTCTTTGACATTAGCTTCAGAACTTTTAGTACAAGAAGAGTGCTGGGCAGACTTCTACGGTCTATGCCCTGAGAATGGCAAGGACAAATCAAATTCAGGCATACATATAAAGTATCACATACCATGTAAAATGAGTTTCTCTTGGGCAGACTGGATGGATTGTTCAGGTCTTTATCTGCTGTCATTTACTATGTTACTATGTTTCACCATAGGTAACTGCTTCATGGTGTATTTCTCTCCCAAACCAAAACACATGGCTACAAGAGCCTAACATACTGAACTTTAAAGTTATATGTGGATATTCAGTGCCCAGATACAGGCGCTGGATATTCTGGAATTAGGCAGCCACTAAAGTTGTCTGGGTACCACTGATATTTTACTGCCTAACTGTCCAGATCAGGGACAGTTTTTTGTTTGCATGCACTGCCTACATTGTATGCAGATAGATTTCATGCATATTCATTGGGGGAATCCTGAAACCCCGACTGGGTTTTAGCCCTTGAGGACTTAGGTTGCCCACCCCTAATCTAGGTAGATCAGGGACAGTTTTCTATTAGCATGTACTGCCTACATTGTATGCAGATAGATTTCATGCATACTCATTGGGGGAATCTTGAAAACCCAACTGGGTTGTGGCCCTTGAGGATTGAGGTTGCCCACCCCTGATCTAGAATGTCATAAGGGAACCGGAACTAAATAGCAGTACTACCAGGAAACTTTCTTGAGGATTTGCTAGAAGAGCTTTTCGCCTAGGGTGTCTTTTACTAAGCTGCTGTAGTGTTTTTAGCTCGCAGTAGAAATCATCTGGCAGTAAACGCCAAGATGCCTAGAGGAATATAATGGGTATCTTGGCGTTTATCGCCAGCTGATTTCTACCACGAACTAAAAACACTACCCGCGGCGATCCCCTAGATCAGTGATGGCGAACCTATGGCATGCGTGCCAGAGAGGGCACGCAGAGCCCTCTCCCTTGGCACGCGTGCCGTTGCCATCGCTGGTCCGCCCACTCTCCCTCCCAGTTCGGCCTTCCTCCCGCCCTCCCTCCAACCCAACGAGCATCAGGCCGCCCGCCCATCCTCCCTCCCTCCTTCCCTCCCTCCCAGCACCAGGAACCCCTCTCCTCCTAAAATTTAAAAAGCGTACCACCTCAGTCGGGGTTAAGGCGATGTGCATCGGCAGCGGCAGCGAAGCGCCTGTGCTTCGCTCGACGCGCCTTCGTACTTCCCTGTCTCTCAAGCTCTGGTTCCGCCTATGGGCGGGACCAGAGCTTGAGAGACAGGGAAGGCCGAAGGTGCGTCGAGCGAAGCACAGGCGCTTCGCTGCCGACGCACGCTGCCTTAACCCCGACTGAGGAGGTACGCTTTTTAAATTTTAGGAGGAGGGGAGATTCCTGGTGCTGGGAAGGAGGGAGGACGGACGGGCGGGCGGGTGGCCTGATGCTCGTTGGGTTGGAGGGAGGGCAGGAGGCCGGCCTGGTGCTGTCTGTGTGCTGCTGGGTGGGAGGGAGGCCTGCTGCTGCTGCGTGCTGGGTGGGAGGGAAGCCTGATGGTGGGTGCTGGGTGGGAGGGAGACCTGATGGTGGGTGCTGGGTGGGAGGGAAGCCTGATGGTGGATGCTGGGTGGGAGGTAGGCCTGCTGCTGCGTGCTGGGTGGGAGGGAAGCCTGATGGTGGGTGCTGGGTGGGAGGGAGACCTGATGGTGGGTGCTGGGTGGGAGGGAAGCCTGATGGTGGGTGCTGGGTGGGAGGGAGGCCTGGTGCTGGGTGCTGCCAGGTGCTGGGAAGTAGGGCAGGGGGGAGAGGAGGGCTGCTGGACATTTGTGGCTGGAGGGGAGAGGATGGTTGCTGGACATGGATGGAGGGCAAGAAATGAAGAAGAAAGGAGGAAAGAAAAGAAATCAATGAAAAGGAAGCCCTGGAAACGGAGTTAAGAGAAGAGATAGAGAGCAGCAGAATCAGCGACTAGAACCAATATGGATAGAAAAACAAAATCACCAGACAACAAAGGTAGGAAAAATCATTTTATTTTCATTTTAGTGTTTGGAATATGTTGAATTGGAGAATTTACATCTGCTGTCTTATTTTGCACTGGGCATACTGGAGCTGTAACAGCTTACAGAAATGATTTATAATGGAAGAAAATCATGTTATTTTTTTCTCCTACACTAGTATAATATTTTCAATGATGTCTGTTTATATGCGCCATGGCTGGTGTAAGGGGTGTGGCTATCATAGGGGTGGAGTCATATGTGGTGACCCCGCCCATAATGAGTACCAGCACTTTGCGATAAATAATTCGGTTTTGGGTTGCTGTTTGGGCACTCGGTCTCTAAAAGGTTCGCCATCACTGCCCTAGATTGTTGTTCTAGAGAGAAGTGTATGTTTGACTTTGCCTCTCTAGTTTTGCATCTGATGCAGCCTTTGGCGAAACGTGGTTACATCAGGCATAAGTATTCCAGGTTGAATTAAAAGTTCTTGCTACTGCTTTCCACATTTGTTGGTCTGCTGTTTATTCTGTTGTACCAGGATAACATGCAGGTCTGCCTTGACTCCACTCCTGGACTGCACTGGCACTGGGGTGATCAGTGAGCATTTTCAGCTACATTTTTCAGATTATGCTGTTCTGCCCGATGAGTGATACTTACCTAGGTAGGAGCCACCCCTACCCACTGAATATCACGTCCATTTTTTAAAATATTGAGGTGGTTTTAAATACTTAGGAGATAAGCACAGTTGCTCCCTCAATCAGTGCTACAAAATCCAGGTCCCAACGAGCAGTTAACTGACACTTATATGTGATTCGGAACAGGTGTAAATATTAAGGGAAAACTGTTTGAAGTATATGTGTGCTGACATTGCAACATAAGAAATAACAAATAATTTTAAAGTCCACCCGAACAATGCCCCAAATACACCCCCTTGAAACAACTGTAAGCCACGGCTATACAGTACACTTGCAAGCAGTAACCTTTCTAAAATATACATATATGCCCATTTCAACATGTAAACCAGATTTTCACACACATAGATGTCACTATAATATGCAGTCCCAAAATCTATGTACATTTTCATGTTATTTCTGGAATGCCACTAATTTAATTTAAATATATACAGATGCAAAGGTAAGCAGTACTATGGTAAAATATGT
The DNA here is from genome assembly GCF_901765095.1 of Microcaecilia unicolor. Lineage (NCBI taxonomy): Eukaryota > Metazoa > Chordata > Amphibia > Gymnophiona > Siphonopidae > Microcaecilia > Microcaecilia unicolor. The sequence goes on from NC_044036.1 coordinate 108,638,099, forward strand.
GACCACAATAACTATGAGGGGTTTTTACAAAATAAAGACCTTAGAAATAAGCTGTAATTGCCATAGTCCAGATAATAACTTAGACAAATGTCTGTGGCTGGGAACATGTAGTCTTACAGTTACTTGAAAAAGCTGAATTTACTTTTAGCTTTTAGAAATAACAAGGCACCAGAATCTAAGTACTATATTATATTGCTTCCAGTTCTTTTTATATATTTCCTGAACATTCAGTTCAACTATAGTAATTATATATCTGTCAGAAAGGCCAGTTGACAAATTGAAAGTTCTATAATACGTTTGACAAAAAGTAAAAAGTGAGTGATTATGGTTGAAGAATGCAGTTCTCTTTCTTTCTAGGAAAATAAATCATGGGCTTGATGTAAAAAAAGATCCTAATTTAGGGAATCTTTTACCTTGCGCTTTCCTCAGCCTAAAATGGCTTACCATGGGACGCGCTCAGGCATCCTGCGATAAGTTCCAAATCATCATGCACTAACGGCACAATAAACAATATTTTAAAATGTTTGTTGGAGGGGACATGTCTGAGGATAGAAAGAGGACGTTTCTGAACTACTCAGCACAGCTACCATACCAGATGCTAACTGGCTACTGCAAAATTAGCACATGACAACATACCACTTACAAAATAGGTGTCAGAAAGTATACGTACCAATTCTTTTTAATGGCCGCACATTATTGGCAACTTTACCACATGGTAATTAATAGAAAAAAAAAATAGAAAATCGGTCATTTTCCAGCTGTGGTAAAAATGGGCTTAGCACGTGGGGGAAACCTGAATAAGGGCGTGGTAAGGCCAATTTTTACAGCAGCTTAGTAAAAGAACCTCTCAGGCTTCTAAAGTGTTTTTGCAAGGTAGACCGGGAGGCAGTGGCATAGCCAGACTGCCAATTTTGGGTGGGCCTGAACCCAAAGTGGGTGGGCACAAAATTTTCTCTCTACCCTCCTCCCCCAGCAAAATTTAGTCACACTTTCAGTGAGCTTTCAGAGGCCAAAACCTCCTGCCTCAGGTCAGTATAATGCTGTTACGGTATCCTCTCCTGACCTAAGGAAGGAAGTATTGGTCTCTGAAACTTTATTAACACAGGTACCATATTACTTTATCCTAAATTAAAAATAAAATTATTTTCTTTACCTTTGTTGTATGGCCATTTACTTTTTCTCATTGTGTTGCTCCCAGTCTCTAGATTCTGCTTTCCTTCGTCTTTCTCTTGCCAGGGTTTCCTGTCCATTCATCACCTATGGCTTTTCATCTTTTCCTCACCCTTGTTCGCCACATGCCCCTTCCTCTTATTCTCTAGTCTTTCCCTACTCTGTCCTCTCCCTCTTTCCATCCAGCAGCTCCCCTCTTTCTCTCCCCATCCTTCCAGTGTCTCCCCTCTTTCTTTTGCATCCAGCATCTCCTTTTTCTCCCTACCCTTCCATCCAGTGTCTTCCCTCTTTCTCTCCTTATCCTTCCACTCATCTACCCTCTCTCCTGATCCTTCCATCTAGTGTCTCTATCTCCCCTCTCCTTCTATCCAGTGTCTATTTCTCTACCCTTTTCTGTTCAGTCTCCTCTCTCTCTCCACATCCTTCTAGTTTCTCCCCTTTCTCTCTGCATCCTTTCATCCATCTCCCCTCTTTCTCTCCCTATCCTCCCATGTCCAGGAGCTCTCTTCCCTCTAGTCCCTTCTTCCTCTTCCTTCCTTGTCCAGCAGCTCTCCAGCCCCTTCCTCCTCTCTCTCCCATGTCCAGCAGCTCTCTCCCTTCCATCCAATCCCTTCTTCCTCTTCCTCCCTTGTCCAGCAGCTCTCCAGTCCCTTCCTCCTCTCCCTCCCACGTCCAGTAGCTCTCTCCCTTCCCGCCAGTCCCTCCCATGTCCCAGCAGCTCTCCCTTCCCGTTAGTCCCTTCTTCCTCTCCCTCCCATGTCCCAGACGCTCTCTCCCTTCCCTCCAGTCCCTTCTTCCTCTCCCTCCCATGTCCCAGCAGCTTCTCCCTTCCCTCCAGTCCCTTCTTCCTCTCCCTCCCATGTCCCAGTAGCTCTCTCTTCCTTCCCTCAAGTCCCTTCCTCCTCTCCCTCCTATGTCCCAGCAGCTCAGCCACTTTCCCCCCAGGCCCGCGAATCCACATCCTTCCCGCGCTGTTGCAGCCCTTTTGTCCCGCGGAGGCAGCGTTCAGCGTTTCCTTCCTACTGCCCTGTCTTCTCCCCAGGCTCCGCTGCATCGTCCCTGTAAGTGGAATCGTTTTCCTTTTCGGCCGTCGCGCTATGCTGCCATACACACAGGCAGCTTCGCTCCTCCCCCACCGCGTTCATCTGGCCCTAACAGGAAGTGCATCAGAGAGGGCCAGAATGGACGCGGCAGGGGAGGAGCGAAGCTGCCTGTGTGTATGGCAGCGCAGCGCGACGGCCGAAAAGGAGAAGGATTCCACTTGCAGGGACGATGCAGCGGAGCCTGGGGAGAAGACAGGGCAGGAAGGAAACGCTGAACGCTGCCTCCGCGGGACAAAAGGGCAGCGACAGCGTGCGAAGGATGGGTGGACCTGGAGGGAAAATGGGTGGGCCTGGGCCCGTCCAGGCCCACCCGTGGCTACGCCCCTGCCGGGAGGGCCTAAAGGAGGGTGGGGGGCTTTTGAGGAAAGGGAGGTCTTTAGGAAGGGAGAAATTGATTGGGGGTCTTCAGAGCAGGGGAAAGTTGGATGGGAGAATCTTTGGGGTGGAGGAATGGATTGGGGGATCACTAGCGGGAAGTGGGATCATCCTTTCAATTTGGCTGGCCTCTTCAAAAAAGCAAAAAGAAAATATTACAGCTTTTTAAATAGTGGAATACATACAAAAGAGACACAGGTGCCATAATAGCAGCAGCAAAAACAAAAGAGAACAACACCAAGAATCCAGAGAACAAGAGGTATTTTGAACAACTTAGAGCCCATTTTACTAAAGGGTGTTAGAATCAGGGCTTAACCTCCCCTGTTTACTAAGCCATGCTAGCAGATGGCTTGTGCTAATGCTGACACAGCCCATTCACTTTGAATGGGCTGTGTCGGCATTGCTGCATGGCATAGTAAATAAGGAGGAGCATGTCTTAACATGAGACTTTCTTGTACGCTAAGCCCAGGTTCAATGTGGCAGTATATAGGGCTTTTACATTTTTTTAAATGTTGTGGTTCTGTGCTAATATTTCCCTCAGCATGCAGGACTTGCAAAAAATTAACATGAGAACACTTTCCACCTCCTATTTAGGAGGTACTAAGTGCTACTGTGTTAACTCAGCGTTAGTCAGCACACAGTAATGCAAACATGCTAGCTGATTATCGCTTCCATGCCCTTCTCCATCCATACTGCCTCCAAAATATAGGGCAGGGGCGTAGCCAGACACCCAATTTTGGGTGGGCCTGGGCCCAAGATGGGTGGGCAGAAGAACCTCGCCCCATCCCACAGGTGATTTGGTCTCTCCTTCTCTCGCCTGCATGCCATATAGTCTCTCAAACATCCCCCCTCTCCCGTATACCTTTTAAATAGCAGATTTTCAGCAGCAGCGAGCAGCAACTAATACACACTGCTCATGTTGGCCCCACACCCTTCCCTCTGATGCAACTTCCTGTTTCCCCCTAGGCAGAAATACATCAGAGGGAAGGCTGTGGGGCCGGTGCGAGCAGTATGTATGTCACTGCTCACTGCAGGCGAAGATCTGCTACTTACAAGGTATGCAGGAGGGCCACTTGTTGGGAGTTTTCGGCTGGTGGGGCTTGGGGATCCCTGCCAACCACATCATAGGTATACTGCTACTGGGTGGGCCTGAATACAAAGTGGGTGGGCCTGGGCCCACCCAAGCCCACCCTTGGCTACGCCACTGATATAGGGGCTCATTTTCAAAACAAAAAAATGTCCAGAAAACATTATAAGGTGGCAGAAAGATGTTTTTCTCTCCGAAACGTCCAAGCTGCATTTTTCAACACCCAGATTTTAGATGTTTTGCTTCACAGTTCGTCTACATTTCAATGGGGCATGTGAGAGGGGTGTTTTGGGTAGGACTTGGGCAGGACATGGGTGGCACCAAAAGATAGATGTTTTTCTGCAATAATGGAACAAAATGAAAATGTCTAGGGTGAAAGTTAAGACATTTTTGGCTAGACCTGTTTCAATCATGATTAAGTGATCAAAAGGTTCTCTAAATGACCAAATGACCACTGGTGGGATTATAGCATAAACCCTTTTACTCCCCCAGTAGTCACTGACCCCTTCCCACCCCCAAAACTGTGAAAGAAACAGTACATACCAGCTTCTATGACAGGTTGAGATGTTATGGCCAGTCCTATTAAAGCAGCAAGCAGGTCCCTGGAGTAGCCTAGTGGTCAGTGCAGTGGACTGTAGAGAAGGGGACCCAGGCTCATGTCCCACGTTAACTGGTACACTTGCGGTGGAACATGTGAGTCCTTCAAAACCCACCAAAAACCTACTGTACCTAAATACCTAGTGTACCTGAATGTAATTCACCTTGAGCTACTCCTGAAAAGGTGTGAGCAAATCCAAATAAATAAAGGTGACACTTACAGGCATAAGGGCTATTGTAGTGGTGTATAGTTGGATACAGTAGGTTTTTGGTGGGTTTTGGAGGGTTCCCCATACAATATAAGGGGGTAACAATGAGATGTGTACCTGGGAACTTTTATATGAAGTCCACTGCAGTGCCCCCTAGGGTGCCCCACTGCTCTGCTGAGATGTCCGTGTGGCAGTCTACTAAGAATGGTCTCTCCCTCCCCCACACAGATCCCAATGGCTTGTTTTTGTGCATTTTTTCCTTGGACTTTTTTTTTTAAATGGTCTTAAAAGATAGATTTCAAAACAAAAATCTGGCTTGAAAATGGCCATGTTTACTATTAGACCTTTGGACGTTTTTTGTAAATCTTCAAACATGGATTTAGACATATCGGCAATGCCCCTCATATTTAAAAAAACAGAGTTAATATGCACTTAGCATGCACTAAGCAGCAAAATGCGCTGATGTGTTTTGCAGTAGCCTGTTTTTCATATTAAGTGTGTGCTAGGCCTTAACGCCCTTCAGTGAAAGGGCTCCTTAGAAATTGCACCTGACATAACCAATCCAAGTTAGAATAACTAATAAACATTACTATCCCACAAAAGAATAAATGGAAGAGAATTAGTGGCCCACACTAAGAGTCACCGCTAAAATTAGCCCTTTGGCAAAGTCCGCCAATGTAAAGCTCAACCTATAGGCTGGTATGTGCGACATTAGCCCAATGTGGTGATGGTTCTAGGAATCCCTGTTGAGAATCTTCCAGCAATCGTGAATGAAGGAAGAAGAAATGAGCATTTGTGGCAGCTCATAAGTATTAATGTGCCAGTACTCAGACTCTTCCAAAGAAGTCAGTCAGTCAGTCTCTTCAACTCCCAGTTTTGTTCATAATTTATGTCCTCAGCCTGTGGAGTTATATTAAATGCAATATACATGTTTATAGAGCCAAGACCAGCTATAATAACTTTTGCTTTATTGTCTTCAGTAGGTGAATGTACAAGATACCTACTTCCTCCAGCATCCCACTGTTTCCACATCTAACCACAAAGCCGTGTAATAATGTAGTAAAACATATTATAGTCATTGCTTGAGCAACCAGACTGCTAGGCCCTCTGTAAAAATTTGCCAGAGAGACTTGGCCACGTGATCACCTGTGTTTCAGCTAGGTCTTACAATTACTTCTACACTTGTAGCATACTAGACAGACCCAGCTACTAATATGATTCTATCTCAAACCTGTTGTAATTAGCTACCATTTCTAGTGCACATTCTACCTCTCCTGCATAGCTTGCCAAACTGACCTGACTACATGAGTGCTTGTATTTTTTAGTAACTATAATTCTAGTTATAGCAGAACTTGGAACATGTCAGACAGACTGAGCAGCTAGTTGATTCTACCATATCAGACTGTCAGACATATCTGGCTAGTTTGTGCACCAATGCAATTGCACAGAATTCAACATCAATGTTCGCACATGAGATTCTCTAACTTTACGCATTAAGAATCTCCTCTCTGATTTGACACAATCATATTGATTCATACAGATACTGTGGACCTCTGATGCAAGCCATTAGGCCTAAACATGACCCCATGTAGCCGCAGTTGCCACTCCCTTAGAGACTGCTTGATTTGTGGTCTTTCCTAGAAACCTTTTCACTTGTTGCCTCTCTGAACTGTTGTGCTCTAGGACATTTAGGGGGTCTTTTACTAAAGATTAGCTCGCGTTATCTTCAGCAGGGCCCATTTTATTTCTATGGGCTCTGCTGCAGATAACTTGTATCCTGCGCTTTCCCACTCAAAGCAGGTTCAATGCGGCTTACATAGTAAAAGGAATACAGAATATTATTAGAGGGTGAAAGTTAATTATACCAGAGTAAAAGATGAGATGAATAGGTAGAAATAGGTAATGGGGAGTAAGGTGGGAGATGTAGTCTGGGTCAATTTCGTACCACTCACCCCCTCACACTAATATACAATATGAAACAAACGGACCTTTAATTACGTCCCTAAAATGGTTAAAAAAACACTCTCCACCTATAACATTAGAGGAAGCTTATTCAAACACTTGAATCATTCTTGAAACATGGCCCTTTAACTTCACAACTGAATCCACATTTCTAACCAAAAGTTTATTACAATCTTTTCTGTCCCAAGCTTCAGAGTTTCTCATTTCTTAAGTATTTTATCTCCCCTTCCCCTATAATAAATCTGCTTTTTTAACGATATATAATTTTAATTTGTGCCACAAAACCATTTCTGAAACAAATTAAAAACAGATTGAATCCAAGAAATCATAGGCGTCATAAACAGGAAGCATCACAAACAGGAAATAAAAGCTAAATATCATCAGTAACATAAAATCTTACATCAGTCATACCTAATACATTTTCAAATGAAGTAAAAAAAAAAAATTCAGAAAGGTAAGGAGACAAATTGGACTCTCAAGATACTTTACTTTTCAGAACCCAAGTTGATGACTGCATTATCATTCCTGACCACTACCTGCTGTGTTTCATTGGACCAAAATGATAGAAACCAATTTAAAACCAAACCTCAGGATTGAAGTTGTTCTAATAAAAACTAATGATTAATGGAATCAAAATCTGAAGACATAAAATTCAATATCAATCCAATGACGTACAGCTACTCAAACCCACTAAAACAGATCTGCCTGCATTTTCGAGTAAATTGACTATCTAACAGCAACCTTAGGGATGTACACACACAAAAAAATAAAACAAATAAAAAAAAAATCCTCTGGTGGAAATTCAATAACAGGGCCCCTTTTAGGCACCCCAATGCTGCATGGGGAGTGCCTATTCTATAAATGGCATCTACAGTAGATATCCTGATTCCATTATAGAATACTAGGAAAACAGGCCCGTTTCAGGAGCAAATGAAACGGGTGCTAGCAAGGTTTTCCTCCCCAACCCCCCCTTCTCCCTCCCTACCTACCTACCTACGGACCCCTTCATCATTCTGACGGCATCGGCATTGCTCCGCATTCCGCACCTCTTGGACGCACCGAACGCCATTGCTCCACCCTCAACGTCATGACGTTTGATGCGAGGGCGGGGCCCCTAGCCTGGGCGATTTCGGTGGCTTCACCACCATGGTCTTACGAACCATTCTGGTAGGAAGTGACAGTGACGTCACTGTCCTCAGAACATTGAGGGTGAGTTTTATTATATAGGATTGGCATAAACCCATTATATTGTTCCATTATAGAACACTAGCTTAATTGACGATAATGCCTGTAAATACTACTTTTCACAAACATGTGTATGCAAAGGGGCACCTAACCACAGATGTCTAGTTACAGAATAGCCTTTCACACCTGAACTCAATACCATTTGGCAAGCATGAACTCCCCCTAAAATCATCGGTCAGGAACCTTGGAATACTGCAAGGATCATCACTTATCACTTATTTTGATCCCAAAAATCCCCAAAACTTTCTGTTATCTGCAACAGTTATTTTTTTTTGTTACATTTGTACCCCACGCTTTCCCACTCATGGCAGGCTCAATGCAGCTTACATGGGGCAATGGAGGGTTAAGTGACTTGCCCAGAGTCACAAGGAGCTGCCTGTGCCTGAAGTGGGAATCAAACTCAGTTCTTCTTTCCATATATTGAAAAGAGGAGTCTGACCACAGTGCCCCATGCCAGGACTGGACTACTGTAATGCCCTGTACATTGGTCAAACAAAACAAAACAAAAAGGTTTGTGCCAACTCAAATCCCCCACCCCCTAAATGTATTAAATTTTATTTATTTAGCATTTAATTTCATGTCTCCCTGTAATCGTCTGAAGTGTCCAGTGATATTAGGTTTCTAAATTTAGAAGCTCTGCCTTGGTTAATGTACAATATATAAAGGGATTATTTAGGTGTCTAACTCACATTTTGTAGCAAGAAAACTTAGAAGGAAAGTAAGGAATGTGACATACTGTTAAGACATTTTGGGACACGTTTTCTAAATTGAAAAATGTCCGAAAAATGGTGCAAAATGGCAAATGGACAGTTTTTTCTAGGGGAACGGCCTGGAACACCATTTGACCACTTCTTTTCAGATTCTGGAACAACAGTCTTTGCTTTGATCCCTCCCTTCTGGGCAACCTGCAGAAAAGAGAATGGAAAGGGTGAGGCTGGAGCAGATCAGAAAACTGTGTTTCTGCTCCCTAATCCAGCACTTCTTTTCCAGTTTCCCCTGGTCCACTCACCCTCCTGCATCTCCATAGTTCCTGTGCCTACAAACTAAACCCTGTAGTAAACTATGACTGGGATATAGTTAAGCTGGGTTATAATCTTTGCAGGAAGGACAGGGTAGGAAGAAAGATAGGAGTGGCACATATACGTTGGAACATAATATGTAATCAACAGATTTACAGGAGGAGGCACTGTGGGTTAATCTGAAAAGAGGAAATAGAACATCTATTTACATTGGTGTGATATATAGACCTCTTTCACAGGCAGAAGTGGACAGAGATTTAATTGAACAGCAGCAAGTACAGGGATCAAAGTACACAACACACAAACACAAACAAAAAAGCACCAAAGGTCTTCATGGTTGAAATCAACACTAGGTCCTTTATTTACAGACCCAACGAGGACCATGTTTTGGCATAAAACGCTACACCATTGAATTACTTTCGGTCCTTGTATTGCATTGGAATTTTGCGTTTCAGTGTTGAAAATTGTAACCTACCAGTCTGACCCCTGACGCAGACATTTTATGCTGAAACACGGCCCGTGTCAGGTCTATAAATAAAGGACCGAGTTTTTATTCCAACCTTGAAGGCCCTTGGTGTTTTTTGTTTTGTTGGAGATTTAACTGAAGACATTCACAGTATTGCTTTGTGTGGTAACCATATTTCCCAGGAGCCTGATCAGGAAGGGTCAGCCTTCAGGCAAGGTCCCCATCAGCAACCTAAAATACCCCAAATGAGAAAAGGAAAGAGCAAGGATTCTGTTACAAGGTCCTTACAAGATCCTATTTTCCTAGGAGGAGGATTGAGAAAGTAAGAATCCTTTTAATACAGGAATGGTAAATGGGAGAGGGTCCCTATAGCTAGGGTGGCCTTCAGACCAATGGGGAAGAGTTGATGTCTCAGCAGTTCTTCATCCTTACCCGTCCTTCCCCCCCCCACCTCAAAACCAAGAAAAATGTTAGGGCTAACTGTTTTTCCCTGGGAAGACCAGCAGTATATGCTAGAGACTAGGAGGGAGTGGAAGCTGGTTACCTTGTTAGGGTTCTGTTTGCACGACATTGCCGACACAACCCATTCAAAGTGAATGGGCTGTGTTGACACTACAGTGGCTTAGTAAACCCCAGCGTTAGTTATTTGCTATAGTTTTATGCCTGGTAAAAGAGTGGAAAACACAGCACAGTAGCTGGCAACAAACCTGTGTTTATGAGAAAGTTGAGTGGATGCCTTCGCCCATGCTTCACATTTTGTTTTCTTATATTTGTATTCGTCCAAAGTGAAAAGTTTTGTTTTGAGTTTGAGACCAGCACATGAGTGAAGCTGAAAGCAGTGGTTTCATATGTGTATGTGTTTTTTTTTTCTTAAGCAAATTCTGCATGAAAAAACTGAGCAGCAGCCGAGAGTGGCAAGAGGGATAGCATCAGGGCTTTTTTTGAGGGGGTACTTGGGGGTAATGAGTACCGGCACCTTTTCTATTGTCTGCTAAAATTGACCCATAGTCTCCAAGTTTTAAAGAAAGATCTCAGGCTCTACACACCAATTCTGCCTTGTCATAGATTCTGTGACTGGTTGCAAGGGGCCTGGCTATTGTGGGGTGGGTCCCTCAGTGATCACCCCACCCCTGAAGGGTGGCCTGACATTTGAGTACCGGCACCTTTTTCACTGGAAAAAAAACACACTGGATAGCACAGGACTACCAGTAGCCTATGAGGGTACCTTACCTACTAGAGAAGATAAGCACAGAGTGCCAGATTCAGTAAATGGCACCGAAAATTAGGTGCCGGGAAAAATCAGTGCTCAGATCCAATGTTCCCTCTATGCGGAGTGAATGAGTGATTGATCATACATTTTAGGATCGTCGCTCACAGATTTTACATGGTTGCTCCCAAAAATGTTTTTTTTTTGTGCTATATACAGAAATGCATTTCTAATACTGGCGCACAAAAATTGTTGGGGATCTGTTTATTAAGCTGCGCTAGTGGCTTCTGCGCAGCATTGCCGACACAACCCATTTGAAGTGAATGGGCTGTGAGAGCACTAGTGCACAACCAGCCATGCTAGCGGCTTAGCAAACCCCAATGCTGTTTTTTAAAACTTGTTGCTCACACACACAAAAAAGTTGCACACACACCAGGCCACTTCTTAGAGGAAACATTGCTCAGTCTAGTCTATAAAGCGCACTCTGGGATGGACGCTCTGGGATGAACGCTCTTTATAGAATAGTGCAGAGTGCTGATTCCTGTGCCCAACATTGGTCATGAGGACTTATGCCAGCTGAAACCTGGTATAAATACTGGCATGTAAGTTGAGCGTGCTTCTGCGCAATTCTATAATACAGCGCACAACTTTTCGGAATGCCCCATACCTACCCATACCCCTCCAATGGCCACATCTCATTTTAGGTTGCACGCTATGAGATTTGGATGACCTGTTATAGAATAGCACACAGCGAGTTGCACGCATAAACCTCAATTGATGCCAATTAACACCAAGGATCAATCACAGTTTTGGCTGCACTACATCTAGTAACATTTATAGAATCTGGGAGAGACTGCTTACAGTATTTAAAGGTAGGAGACAGCCCAGTTCAGAGAAAAATATTGGTTTTTTGAAAATGGTTGAGTTTTAACCAGCTAAGCTGGAGACTAATTTTTATTTTGAAGAGAACTGGGATCCTTTTTGGCAGGTGAAGTAACTAAGAATCATGTACTGGACTTAGAACCCCTCAACAAGAGTGGACACTGGAACAGCCAGGACTAACTTTAAAGCAGACACATTCCTGCTGATATTCAGCCGGTGGTGCTCAGCTGACTGTCGCCGGCTAGATTAGCACTGGATATTCAGTTCTGGGCTATGTCTAGGCACTGGCACTGAATATTGGGGGCTAATTTGGCCAGTGCTGGCTGCCAGATCTTATGCTGGTCCCAGCCGATATTCTGCCAGGGTTTGAATAAGACAGTTATGCAAATGCCGGCTGAATAATGGCTGGCAGCTGCATAACATTTTTTGTGGTATAAGGTCCCCCTCCCTGATCTCCCTCCTGGTCCCCTGAAAAGCCATCTCCTTCCCTCCTTTCCTCCTTGCCATGATGGAGCCTTCTCCACCCCACAAAACATTCCACACACCTTATAGGTAGGCCCCCTAGATCTACCTGCTTTCACTGGTGGTCCATTGGGGTTGCTAGGAGCAGGAGTGAAGCCCCCTCACTCCTGCCTCTTTTGGCTTTGCATAGAAAATGGCTGCCACGACTTCTTGCAACAGCTCACAATACTACACAAAGTACCGCAAGCTGCCATGAGAGGTTGTGGCAGCCATTTTCTAAGTGACATCACAAGTGGGTTTCTCTCCTGCCCTCAATTACCCCCATAGACTACCAGGCACCTCAGGTAGGTCCGGAGGGGCCTACCTAGACAGTGTGTGTGTGTGGGGGGGGGGGGGGGTGGATGGGGCTCCTTCATGGCAGTAGGCTTAGGGGAGGGGAAGGGAAGGGAAGGGAAGAGGGGTCTGTCAGGGGGCTGGGAAAGGGATTGAGAGACTTTATAACACAAAAAAATGTATGTGGCTGCTGACCAATATTCAGCCAGCACCCTTATAGCTAAGTGGGCAGAATTAGGACAGCTTTTGAGCTGTCCTAAATTCACCCACCAAGCTGTGCAGGTGCCGGCACTGAATATTGCTAAACCCACATAACCCTGGGCTCCTCCCTAACATCGACCCTGTACCACCCCTGACCTGACCATTATTTTATGGATGGTCAGAGGCGATATTCAGTGGCACTGCCCAGTTTAGTGCCGCTGAATATTGGGGGATAGGGGGCCCTAGGGGATTTAATCAGGCAGGAGCCTCTCCTGCCACTTAAATTACTTTGAATATCAGCCAGATTAGTTTTACCTGGCAGTTGCATCTGTATAGTAAATGTGTTACCTACAAAAAAAAGTAGATATAACTGAAGTGTAACCAGAACTGCTGGATTTTCCTTTCTATTAAGGGATTGACATTCAACACAATTTAATTGACCAGAAATGGCTCCTGGCTGGTTAAATTGCCTGTGTGCTGTGACAGTCATTTTTGGTGGCACTTAACCAGCTTGCACAACTGAAAATAACCAGTTAACGCCAAACTCAAAACCAGCAGAGTCAGCATTTAACCAGTTAAGTGTCAATGTTCAGCACTTAACCAGCCAGATTAACCATATAAATAGGACTATATAAAAGTCAGTCCTAGCTTTATGCAGTAACCCATAGCTGGTTGAATATTATACTTAACTGGCTCTGTGTTAGCCAGCTCCGCAAAACCAGAAATTCAATGCTGGTGCCTGGACATGGCCTGGAAGTGAATTTCTCAGTTTAGCGCCAGTAGCAGTTAGCAAAATGCTGATCGCCACCAGTTGAGTATTGGGTTCTAAGATTTTACTCTGTTGCTTGAAAATAAACTTTTATTTTTAGTATCCTTCTGAACTGAGATGCAAAGAAGTTATTTTCTTTACTAAGTGGGACCTGAGAACTAGGAAGGCCAGCCATCACAGCGCAGCATACAGCTTAACCACATCCAGGTGTAAAGACCCCTACCCAGGACACTATGAAAGAAGAATGGACAGTGATCTAAATATGCCAGATCATAATTGAAATATCCCTGCTGCAGTGTCATCTAGCAGTAAAGAAGATCCTGGATTCTTTACAGAGGGAACTGTTCTAGCAAATGGTAATGGAACCCACGCAGGAAGAGGTTACACTGTAGAATGGACAAAATGATAAAGAATATTACAATGCCTTTATATAGTTACAGGTTGAGACCATGTCTTTGCGCAAGATATGCAATTCTGGTCACCATATCTCAAAAAAGATGTAGTGGAATTAGAAAAGGCTCAAAGAATGGTGTGCAAAATGATTAAGAGGATTTAACTGTTCTCATGTGAGGAAAGGCTTAAGAGGTTAGCGCTCTTCAGATTGGAGATGAGACAGCTGAGGGAGGATAGGATAGAGGTCTGCAAAATCCTGAGTCGAATAGAATTGGTGAACATGATTTGACGAGGGATCTCACCATAAAGTTAAATGGTAATACTTTTTTTAAGTCTTTATTTATAAGGTTTTAGAATAATACAAAAGTAATATATATGTTTATAAGAAATGAACAAGCACCATACAGTATAACAAATAAATCGTCAAACATTTTCAAAACTAAAATAAAATCAATAAACAAAAAACAACAAAAAAAAAAACATATCAGTAGGTTAACAGAAAAGAAAGCAAAACAGTATAAGTGAATATTTTAAATGGCAATACTTTTAAAACAGGAGAAAATATGTTTCCACTCAATGAACTGTTACGCTCTGGAACTTGTTGCTGTAGAGTGTGATAAAAGCAGTTAGTGTATCAGGGTTTAAAAAAAAGTTTAGACAAGTTCCTGGAGGATTACTCCACAAACTGGTATTAAAATAGACATGGGGAAAGCCACTACTTATCTCGTCACAGAATCTTGTGACTCTTTAGGATTCTTCCAGGTACTTGTGACCTGGATTGTCTACTGTTAGAAGCAGCTTACTGGGCTAGATGGACCTTTCATCTGACGCAGTATGGCAATTTTATCTTTTTATGTTCTTATCATGCTTACCTTTTACCTCCGGATTCTATATATCACGCCTAAAATTATGCGCCTTAATCTAAGCGTATTCCATAACTATGCATGTAAGTTAATTGGCTTAACAAGTCAATCAGTATTGTTAACAGCACTTAACAAGCAATAATGAGCATTATTTGGCAATAATTAGAATTTACGCGCATAACTCGCTAAGCGTGTGACTGTAATGAACTGCACCTAAATTCTAAACTGCACAGTTCAAAAGGGGTGTAGCTATGGGTGGGGAAATCAGCATTCCCAAATGTAGGTGCGTTGTTATAGAATATGGCCCAGTCTGTGTAAATCTACGCACAGGGATTTATATCACATTTTCATTGGTGTAAATGGATGCACATAGTTTTAGGCGATGGGATATCAACTGAGCATATTCTATATACGATGCCTAAATCTTATAGAATACACTTAGGTAAAAATGATGTCCAGCCGGATTTTCCACTTACGATATATAGAATCCCCCCCCCCCCTTAGTGCATAGACTCCTTTTTTTCTCATCATGATTGGACAAAAATCTTGGCTCAAAGCAAGAATTTGCTTTTCATTTTATTTTAAAATAGCTCCAGTATAAGTCAACATAAATACAACTTCTGCACAGCTTAGTAATGACCTTGATTAAATCCTTTGAGCATGTTATCTACTGATGATGTAACTGAACCCAGGGCATAACCCACTATAAAATTAGAAAAGTAATTCCATCTGTAATATCTTGGAATAACCCTCTGTGGGTAACTGTCTTAAATCTCATTGCCTTCCCAAACCCCAACAGAAACATAAATTTCTGACTTCATATCATTCTGAGTGGGATGAAATTATGCATGTATCATAAACTCTAATCTGAAACACAACCTTTTCTTGGAAATAAGTTAAAACAATTTTTATTTAAAAAAAAAATCCCCTCTAATTCAGTGTACATTATGTTAGTCTATACAATTTATTAATGTGTTACGGTTGTCTTCCCACAACTTGCTGCCCTTGCAATATTAGTGTAAGATTTAAGGTTGTTTTGGACTTATGACCATCTCATAGAAAGGAAGGCTATTTGAGTTTGTCTTGCATATATCATGCTAGTGGCTGAATTGCTCATTACCTCCACTGATTCATCAGTAGCTGACTGAAGATGTTGTCTTCTATGGGACAAATATGAAATAATCTTGAAACAGTTCATATTACTTAATGGTTGGTATCACCAGAATTCAGAGGTATAGAATTCTTTCATGGTGGAAATCAATGGGCATTTTACAATGTTTGAATGAAGTAAAACAATAAACAGAAAACAAAGGCTAACAATTGCAAAGAATCATGGTTTTTGTTATGGCCTCCATTCAAAAATGTGAGATCAGATCTAGATTCATATTCTGTCTTATGAACACTCATATCTTCTAAGCTGCAATATAAAACTGATATCAACTTCAAAGGAAGCAGAAATAAATGAAATATATACCTTGAAATATGTTACTGGGTTGAGATACTAGAAGAAAGATATTTTTCTTTCCTGTTACAAATCTGTTTGGTGAGTCTCTCAGTTTTCTATAAGTACTAGTATAAAAGGCCCGTTTTGGTAGGAAATGAAACGGGCGCTAGCAAGGTAATCCCCCCCCCCTGCAGCGTCCTTCCTGTCTCACCTGCCCCCCCTGCAGCCACCCATCTGGTCTCAGGACCCCCTCCCCACCAACCCTCCTCTGCCCCTGCAGCCACGCAAGTGCAGCGAGAAGCAGCAGCGGTCGGACAGCGTTAGTATTGGCGGCTGCGGGTGGCGAGGGAGTTGATGTGCCCGAGGGGGGGTAGGGGCTTTGGTGATGCACCGGGGGGGGGGAGGGTGTTGGGTGATGCATCGAGGGGGTTAGGGGCTTGGGTGCTGTGCCGGGGTGGAGGGGCTTGGGTGTTGCGCCGAGGGGGGGTGCACTGAGAGCTGATTGGCAGGCAGGAGGAGGAGTAGGGAAACACGATCCGCGTGTTTCCCTACTCCTCCCCCTGCCTGGCTCGCGGTTTTGCAGGGCAGGGGCTTAGGTGTTGCGCCGAGGGGGGGGCACTGAGAGCTGATTGGCAGGCAGGGGGAGGAGTAGGGAAACACGATCCGCGTGTTTCCCTACTCCTCCCCCTGCCTGGCTTGCGGTTTTGCAGGGCAGGGGCTTGGGTGTTGCGCCGAGGGGGGGGCACTGAGAGCTGATTGGTAGGCAGGGGGAGGAGTAGGGAAACACGCGGAGCATGTTTCCCTACTCCTCCCCCTGCCTGGCTCGCGGTTTTGCAGGGCAGGGGCTTGGGTGTTGCGCCGAGGGAATCAGCTGTCAGTGACATCACTGATGTCAGTGCATTCTAAACTGCCTAGCAGACCACCTCCGAGGGAGCCACGGTACCAGGCACATTAGAATGTTGTAGGTGAGAATTATTATATAGGATGTCTATCTGCAGTTAAAAGCTGGATGACAGCGAATAGGTTTAAACTGAATATGTCCAAGACTCAAATTTTGATTTTGACAGATCACACAGCTAGAACATACCCCACAGTCCTGAACCGTGGAGATGTAAACTGGAGGTTGGGAGGCAGGGATAGTGCTGGGCAGACTTATACGGTCTGTGCCAGAGCCGGTGGTGGGAGGCGGGGATAGTGCTGGGCAGACTTATACGGTCTGTGCCAGAGCCAGTGGTTGGGAGGCGGGGCTGGTGGTTGGGAGGCGGGGCTGGTGGTTGGGAGGCGGGGATAGTGCTGGGCCCTGAAGAGCACAGGTACAAATCAAAGTAGGGTATACACAAAAAGTAGCACACATGAGTTGTCTTGTTGGGCAGACTGGATGGACCTTGCAGGTCTTTTTTCTGCTGTCATCTACTATGTTACTATGTTAGTACAGGAAACAAATATTTAGGGATCTCTTTAGATTCTTCTTTTTCTTTTACATCTCACTTTAGAATCTTAGTGAAAAAGACTTTTTTTTTTTAAAAGATAAAGGTAGAGAGAAGATTAAAGGATCTGTTAACAGAAGAAAATTTAAGGCTCTTATACTACCATTGTTTGATTATTGCAATTCATTATGTTGCAGATACCACCCCAATCAATTTAACTGGGCCGGAGTCTCTCCTGTATGGTTAAATTATACGTGGACAAAAATAATCCTCTGACAACTGGTCAGGCTCAGAAAATGATAAATGTTTTTTGATTATATACTATTTTATATATTTGCTAAACAAGCTTCTAGCTTGCACAGAGACACATTAGAACACGTTCTAATACAGTCTGAAAATGTACCTTTCTACAGACTCCACAGCCAGCTCACCTTTGAAAATCTGGGACCAAAGTACCTGCTTTCTAGCACCTGCAAAGTGCACACAGGGATTTCTACACTCTTATCTCACACTCAAACATGCCCCTTTCAGCCTGCTGTCCAAAATATAGAGGTCAATTAATATTTGTGTGTGTATGTGGGGGGGGGGGGGGGGGGGCAGTTATCAAAATGGGTTGTTATTTAGTCTTAACCTCAGTCTAGGTCTCATTGCATAAAATGGGATCTGTGCTAAAATAGCATGAGTTACTTATAAGATAACATGTCATAATGGTAGACCAAGTTATTAACTATGCCCGTAAATGCCAGTTTATGGATATCAAAACACAAATGGCACTTTTAAAATATGCACCTGTATTGTCTGCTCCATCTTCTGGCCCCTGAAGCAGGCTGTTGTGGTGGTGAGAGTAGCAGTCAGTGTACCCATTCCACTTCTCCCACATAGGTTGTATAAAGGACCCTTAGGAGGGATTTAGAGCTTGGGAGGGAAAGAAGACCTGGAGCAGAATCCTAAGTATTGACATGGGTTTTAGTGTTCCCTAGGAAACAGCGAAGCCACATAAAGGAGAAGCTTCTAGTTCCCCTAGACTCCTCTCTGCCAATCAAGAGAAGGAGGTGCCCCAAAGGGAGGGATTTGAGAACTCCTGCAGTAGAAAGAAGGAAGCTAAGAGAGAAGGGAAGAGAGAGAGAGAGAGATCCTGAGGAAGAGGGGGAAGGAACCAGAGGAAAGTGCCTCAGCCCAGGGAGAGGAGCTCCCTCACAGCAGATGGCCAGCAGAAGTAAACAGGCCTGGCTACCCAACTTGTGGCAGAAAGGACCCCAAAGAGAAAGCTGGACTAAGGCGTTGTGGATGCAGGCAGCCAGCAGGAATAAGCAGGTTTCCCAACCTGGGGCAAGGAGAACCCCAAACAGGATGCTAGACCAGGAAGCTGAGGATAGCCGAAGACTGTGGAAGGAGGTGAGGCCCAGCTGCTCAGCCCACATGCCTAAG
This sequence comes from Microcaecilia unicolor, assembly GCF_901765095.1. Taxonomy (NCBI): domain Eukaryota; kingdom Metazoa; phylum Chordata; class Amphibia; order Gymnophiona; family Siphonopidae; genus Microcaecilia; species Microcaecilia unicolor. Next base: position 108,656,741 of record NC_044036.1, read on the forward strand.
CTCTGAAAGTCAAGGCTGTTTTTTTTTGTGTGTTTGAACTATGCTGAGAGGAAGAAGAATGGGGGACTGTACAGACTGTTAGGTTTGAGGACTGGGAGAGTTTGGAAACTGCTAAGAGAATATGTCTGCCAAAGTCCAAGCGGTGTTTGTTATTTGGAAACTGCAGGGAGAACAAATCTGCTCGAATCCAAGCTGTGTTTGTTATGTGGAAATTGCAGAGAGAATATATCTGTTAAAGCCAAAGCTGTGTTTGTTCCAGAGAGAGTATACCTGCTCAAGTGAAGGCTGTGTTTTGTTTGACAACTATAATAAAGCTCCTTGTTGTATTTCTAAGAACTGTTTGTGTTACTTGTGTCTGGGAGGAGGAGAAACCTAAAGAAAGAGAGTTAAGCCATGCCAGATGACCCCTGAGTGATCGTCGATATCAAGTTGTTTATTTGGGAAGCAGTGCTTTTAATTTCAGTTTTATTCTAAAGTGTTGATTTTCCAAGTACTTATTGCATTAAAACAGTTTCTTGTAGCTTTACCTAGTTGAATAGCAGCTAGAGTTGCTAACATGTGCTACTGCCTCAGATTACACTAGTGTTGTTAATGTGTGTTGTTTTACTGCAGGTCAATATGCGACCTATGGGTCCTTTTACCAAGCTGCAGTAAAAAGGGCCCTGCGCTAGTGGCAAGGTTGTTTTTGCTGTGCGTTGTGGCCCTTTTTACAGTGGTGTAAAAAGGCCAAGAAATGGCATGGCTGTGCGTTAAGATTTAACTTACTGTGTGGCCATGGTGTGTGTGGGGGGGGGGGGGGGGGGGGGGGGGGGGTGGGGGGGGGTGGGGGGGGGGGGGGGGGGGGGGGGGGGGGGGGGGGGAGCACTTACTGCCACCCATTGAAGTGGCTACCCGATTGTAACTGGGTAGTATGTGTCACTATTCAATTACCGCTGGGTTAGCTCCTCACTGGGAAATAGCAATCTATTTTCCATAGTGCGGCAAATGGTGCGTGCCAGGGCTGGAACTACCATCGGCGGCCATGTTGGGCCGGCAGTGGTTCCAGATTAGCATGTGGTAAGCCTGCGTTGGGCTTATTGCCGCTCTGTAAAAGGGCTCCCTAGTTAATAATAACATGTTATTGCTCTTTGCATGCAGAAGTGCATGTTAGTAACGGAACCTGCCATTTTGGATGACCATTTCTCTAGATTGGCACTTCACCACTTTCCAGAGTTCCCCACCTGTGTAGATCACTGTAGAAGTAGTCTAGAGTCATTTGTTAACTGATCTGCCGCAAAGATGATTAATGTTTTATCTGGAAGCATATTTTCCAGGAGGTGCTCACTCTATAAAATTCATGCTTTTTAAATATTATTTGCAGATGTTTTATTGAATCATATCCAACTAAACTTGGATGGGATCAAAATAAACCAAGCCCTAGAAACACAATTCTACTCATAATTGAGTGTTTTAAAAATTGAGCAGTTGTCTGATGATAGATTAAAAAAAATAGAGAGGACCATTCTGAAAGGGATTATTTTGGATAAGTGGACAGTTCCTTGTGGAGAAACCCATTTTACAATTCTGGGGATAGTCCATTGAACATTATTAATTTAAATTTTTCTTTTGTTTTGGGGTTTTTGCCGGGTTCTTGAGGCCTGGATTGGCCACTGTCGGAGACAAGATGCTGGGCTTGATGGACCCTTGGTCTTTTCCCAGTATGGCGGTGCTTATGTTCTTATGTTCTTATATATGCTATAAAAGTGCACCTATTTTTATTTAAGGTATAAAAGAAGTGTAGACAGGGAAGACTGAGTTTGGGGAGGGAAAGTACTCATAAGGCTTTCAATTTGAAAACCCTACAGGTACTTTTGATTAGGTGCATTTTTATCTGTTTTTAAATGTATACACCAAAAATGGAACCCCATTCCTTTGACCAGGTATAGTTTCAAATGAAATTCTGTGCCTGACATTTCTGTGAGTTTGTAGGACCGTGAATACAATTTACCCAAGAGACTGCCAGGTTCACATGGGCTTTCAAAGTTGTCCCCTAAATACCTAGGCTGCTAATACTGAGAATTACTGATTTTGAGAATTAAACTTCACCTCACATAGAGAGTAATTTCATAAAATGAAGTCACACCTAGAAATTCATGCAGTGCAGTCAAGCATTCATTTCTACAGTAGGCTGGGGAAGAGTTATGGTGGAGCATGAGAAAAATTACATGCACTACCATTTACACTTGCTCTCAAACAGATGTATTGCCCATGCCTTGAATCTATGCAAGATTTGTGCTAGCATTTCAGAAAGAGATGTGGAGGCGTATGGAACTTTGTAAGTCAAAGTGCTTTGAAAATTAGCCCCATAGACATATGTGTAGTGTTATAAAAAAGGCTTCAAATAGGTGCCATCTCCACCTCCAGACCTAGGTGTTCTCCAAAATTACTGCCAAAGAGAGAACTCCAGATAATTCTTTGGTCCCATTCTCCTTTTTATAATATGTGAGTCTAATATATAAAGCATATAGGACTAGATTCAGTAAATGGCACCCACATTTGGGTGCTGAAAAAATGCACACAGAGTGCTATTCTATAAAGTTGGGCACCGTTTATAGAATAGTGCATAGTACTGAGTTCCTTGCCCAGCTTTGGGAGCAAGAATTTACACCAACTGAAACTTGGTGTAAATCCTCACAAGTAAGTTAGGTGCAGATCCTCCAAATCCTAGAATTCTGCGTGCATCTTTAGTGAATGCCTCTGCCCCTCCCATGCCCCTCCCATGGCCACACCCCCTTTTCAGTTGCACACTAAAAATTTTTTAGTGTGCATTTGTATAGAATAGTAATTAGCAAGATGTGTACATAAATCCTAATTGAAGCCAATTAACTAATAATTGGTTAACACCTGATTATTGCTAGTTATTGGCTTGTTACTCAATTAAAAAGTACACACAAATTGGATGCATGCCCAAATTTGAGTAGTTCTGGGTGCCATATATAGAATCTGGGCGATAGAAGGCAAATCTATAGATTTGTGGCAAAATTAATTCTGCCAGAATTCTGCGTGACTGTGGAGCGCATAATTTGTGCAGAATTTCTCAGTCATGTAGAATTCAACATTTCCATGCAGAATCTGTGGGGCCATGGTAATAGAAGGACCCCCACCTGCTCGCCTGACTCTGCCTGCTCAGCTGACCCCTTCGCCTGACTTTCTGCCTGCTCAGCTGACTCCCCACCCACTCGCCTGCCTTTTCACTTGCTCAGCTGAACCCCCCGCTCGCTTGCCCAACTTTCTGCCCGGCCTCCCTGAGCACACCCTGATGGTCTAGTGGCCTCTTCAGGGCAGGAAAGAACCCCACTCTTTCCTGCCTGCTGTCGCTGCTCTCTTGCTGTTGCCGTGCTTTTTCAAAATGGCCACCGATACTTCATGTAATCTCGTGACACTACTGCTTGAAGTCTCGGTGGCCATTTTGAAAAAGCATAGCACTAGCAAGAGAGCAGCGACAGTGGGGCAGGGAAGAGTGGGGTTCTTTCCTACCCCAAAGAGGTACTCCCGCTGCAGCTCCTACTCCTTCTACCTCAGGTGAGTGTGGGGCTGGCTGGCTGGAGGGAGGGAGGGAAGGAGTGGCTGTAAAAAAAGAAAAGGGGGGATGCTGTGGGTGGCTATAAAAAAAAGGATGCTGTGGATGGGAGGGAGATTTTTTAAAAGGGATGTGAGGGGGAGGGGCTGCAAAGAGAGGGGGATACTAGTGGAAGGGAGGGGGCTGCAAAAAATTATGACAAATAAACTTGCAGAATTTGCAAACTTTGTGCGCAGAATTTTAATTTTTGGGGGCGCAGAATTCAAGCAGGAGCACAGAATACAGGCCCCAAAAGGCAGCACCATGAATGTGAATTCTATAATGGCATTTACATGCCAGCATTTAGGTGCATGCAGTTATGCCATGTCAAGAGCAACTGTAAATGTGCACGCCTAAATGTAGCACATATCGCATAAATTACAATATTCTATAATCTATGCATGTAAAAGTGGCACACCCATTCCCCACACATATGCCTCAACCTGTGAAAATCCCTTTGCAAAAGGTCACATACAATTAAGTGCCAGGATGATGAACACTAAACCATTAGCGCAGTGGCGTACCTAGGGTAGTTGACACCCGGGCCGGTCATTTTTTAACCCCCCCCCCCCCCCCAATCCAGTACTAGGCATACCGAGAATAGAAAACACTCAGGACCTATAGAGCAATTCTACCATACCATAAGCAGTCATTTCTACGAGTCACACAAGGAAAAGGAAAGCATCTTAAACACTACAGTGAGCACTAGAACATCAATTCACCTATTGTAAAATGAAAACAGACAGATTAGTACAGATCGTCGATCCTGCACAGTCAATGCCAACCGAAAGCCATGTCTTTTTCACAAACACAGATACACCCTAATCCACTACAGAATAAGTAATCATAAACTTTCTGTTTAGACAAAAATTAAACTGAACCCCCGATGCCAGACTCTGCATACAATGCAACACCACTGAAAACAGAAAATGTCCCCTAGTACTGTGCTAAATATAAAGACAGCAGATGTAAATTTGAAAAAACTAACAAATACCAGTCACCACTTTACAAATTAACAAATAGAAATAAAACAAATACAGAAAATAAAATAATACCATTTTACTGGACTAATACATTTAACTTCCAGAGGCCAAAATCTCCTTCCTCAGGTCAGTACAGTATAGTGCTGTTACAGTATCTTATCCTGACCTGAGGAAGGGGGTTTTGTTCTCTGAAAGTTAAGTCAAAATGCATTAAAATTAGTCCAATAAAAAGATTACCTTATTTACATGTTCTATTTATAAACAACACAGCTACAATACTATATCCTAAAGCAAAATAATAAAAATATATATTTACGGTTTGTTGTCTCTGGTTTCTGCTTTCCTCTTCTTCTTTTCACTGTCTTCCTTCCATCCAGGATCTGTCTTTGCTCTCTCTCTGCCATCCAGTGTCTGCCCTCTCTAATGTCCCTTCCATCCACTGTCTGCCCTCTCTCTCTCTCTGCCCCTTCCATCCACTGTCTGCCCTCTCTCTCCCTTCCATCCACCATTTGCCACAGTCTGCCCTCTTTCTCTCTCCCCCTTCCACCCACCATCTGACCTTTCTCTCTGCCCCTTCAATCCGTCTGCCCTCCCTCTCCCATCCATCCAGGGTCTGCCCTCCCTCATGCTCCCCACTTCCTTCCAGGGTCTGTTGTCCCCTCTCTCTCTGCCCCCCCTTTTCAGCCCCCAGTTCCACCTGCCCCTAGTTCCAGCCCCAGCCCACATCTCCCACCGGCCCCCCTTTTCAGCCCCACTATCCCACCAGTCCCCAGCCCTTTTCTCCCATCAGTCCTGAGCTTCAGCCCCCAGCCACTTCTCCCTGCCCCCTTTTCAGCCCCTAGTTTCAACCTCAGCCCTTTTCTCTCACCAGTCCTGAGCTTCAGCCCCAGCCAGTTCTCCCTGTCCCCTTAAAGCCCACAGTTTCAGCCCCTGCCCCGTTTCAGCCCACAGTTCTAGCACTAGCCCCCTTATCTCAAATACCCTCCTTTTCAGCCCCCTTCATCCACCACATGCTTTGCAACCCCCCTTTTCAGCCCCAGACCCATTCTCCCACCTGCCCCAGGCATGGACCCATTCTCCCTCCTGCCCCCTTGTCGGACCCCAGTTCCAGCTTCAGACCCCTTCTCCCCTCTGAGCACCCCTCTCAGCTCCCCCACCCCTCCCCAGTTCCCTTGTCCCCTCTGCGAACCCCTCTGAGCTCCCCCACCCCTCCCCAGTTCCCTTGTCCCCTCTGCGAACCCCTCTGAGCTCCCCCACCCCTCCCCAGTTCCCTTCTCCCTTCTGCGAACCCCTCTGAGTTCCCCCACCCCTCCCCAATTCCCTTCTCCCTTCTGCGAACCCCTCTGACCTCCCCCACCCCTCCCCAGTTCCCTTCTCCCTTCTGCGAACCCCTCTGAGTTCCCCCCACCCCTCCCCAATTCCCTTCTGCGAACCACTCTGAGCTCCCCCACCCCTCCCCTTCAACCCTCTGCGAACCCCTGTGACCTCCCCCACCCCTCCCCAGTTCCCTTCTGCGAACCCCTCTGAGTTCCCCCACCCCACCCCACCCCTCCCCAATTCCCTTGTCCCCTCTGCGAACCCCTCTGAGCTCCCCCACCCCTCCCCAGTTCCCTTCAACCCTCTGCGAACCCCTCTGACCTCCCCCACCCCTCCCCAGTTCCCTTCTGCGAACCCCTCTGAGTTCCCCCCACCCCTCCCCAATTCCCTTCTCCCTTCTGCGAACCCCTCTGAGCTCCCCCACCCCTCCCCAGTTCCCTTCTGCGAACTCCTCTGAGTTCCCCCCACCCCTCCCCAATTCCCTTTTCCCTTCTGCGAACCCCTCTGAGCTCCCCCACCCCTCCCCAGTTTCCTTCAACCCTCTGCGAACCCCTCTGAGCTCCCTCCCCCCCTCCCCAATTCCCTTCTCCCCTCTGAGCTCCCCACCTCCTTCTCCCATCTGAGACCCCCCCCCCCCCGTGAAGAGCGACAGAGCCCTCTTCTCCTGCCACCATCCTGCGTTTTTTTTTTTTAATCCATGCAGCGCCGCAGGCAGCGCCTCGTGTCTGCCCTGCTGTGTGCTGTCAAAAAAGAAAATCGCTTCGCCGGCGTCGGGCCTTCTCTCGCTATGTCCCGCCCTCGAGGAAATAGGAAGTTACCTCAAAAGTGGACCATTTCCGGGTTAACATGGGATCCCTTACTGCCACCTTAATGGGTGGTGGTAAGTGCTCCCTTCCGAAATGGCCACATGGCAAGTGGTTCACTTACCACATGGCCATTTCTTTTCAACCAAAACAGACAGTCTTTTACCTGCTATGGTACAAGGGGGCCTCAGCATGCGTCAGAAACATACGCTAATGGAGGCCCCCTTTTAGTTGCAAGCACATACACTAGCTCAATGGCTGGCATAAATGCTTGTGCATAACTGTAGGGAATTCGATGTGTAATTGCTAGTATTCTATAACCTGTGCCTATAACTGCCTGACACACCCATGCTCCTCCCAGGTCCACACCTCCCTTAAAGTTGCATTCCCTGGAATTTGAGTGTATAGCTTATACAATACTGACTAAAAGCAGTTTCAATGTAACTGCTAATTGATGCCAATTAGTGCCAATTATGGCATATTATTGTTCATTAACACCAATTGCTCATTATTAAGTTACGTGTGCATTTGACGTTATTCTGTAACTTACGTATACAAATCTGTGCACTAGTTGAAGTTTTGGACATGGAACTTTCTAGAATAGGGAGTAAGCAAATTGCTTATTCACATTATAGAGTGTGCACATAGCACTTATATGAGTGAGTGTCATATTCATGCATATAAGTGTGAGTATTCTCTGATCATAGTGTGCATTTAGGTGCTATGGTTAGAGAATAATGGGGATAATATCTCCAAATCATGATAAGCAGCCAAAGATTTTGGGTACGGTTTAACAGTAAGCAATAGTTAGTGATGCTGTGCAGCAGTGCTCCTTTGATACGTGTCAGTCATCGTTTCCCAATTAAGATTTCCTGGACTTTTATAGAATATAGCTTTATATTCATAGCAAATCATACAGACCCCTGACACAGGCGCAGATGCCAAAACATGGCCTGTGCCGGGTCTCTCAGTAAAGATTCACTTGCTATCCCAGCTCTGAAAGGGCCCGTGATGCTTTCTTTTCTTTTTTTTTGTTCGAAATCATGATAAGCTAGGTATACAAAATGCTGCAGGCACAATGAGCAATGCAATAATCCAAATGTCTGACTCTAAAGCATTAAATCATTTTAGGCTATTGAGGTGCTTATTTAATTACAACAATAAAGTAAGAATTTTTATGTTTGTTCAGCTGGCAGATGCTCATCTAGGTCGAACACAAACCTAAGAAAGGGCTGGAAGGATTGCCTTGTTAATATCAAGAACATACTCCAAAATCTACTACCATTGCCATTTAATATTTAGAAAGCTACCCAGATAAATAAGTAATTAAAAATAAATAAATAATAGAAAGCTATGAGAGGAAAGGGACTTGATATACTGCTTTTCTGTGGTTACAATCAAAGGGGTTTACATACTATATACAGGTACTTATTTTGTACGAGGGGCACTGGAGGGTTTAAGTGACTTGCCCAGAGTCACAGGGAGCTATAGTGGGAATCAAATGCAGTTTTTCAGGATCGAAGTCCACTGCACTAACCGCTAGGCTACTCCTCCACAGCAAAGATATCAATTTAAATAATTGCTCGATGGTGTTTTTTTTAAATAACAAAATGAAGAAGAGAATCAAGAGATCAAGCCAAACAAACAAAGGAAAAAGATTCTCTATAATCAAAACTCTCAGCAGTGGACAAAATTATAAATAAATAAATAAGGAGGAAAAAGCCTCAAGAAGCTCCCAGCTACAAGCTGAAAGAGCAGAACTTCATCATCGGCTAAAAACCTCCTTTATAAATATAATCACAAAATAGTTGTACTAAACTTATAAAAAATGACAGCTATCGGTACTTAGCTGTAGAGTCTCTTCCTTCTATAGCAGAGCAGACCGTGAAGTTGAAATTTTTTTGATCAATTGACCCTGATGCAGCTTCATGAAATGCTGTCCATCATTGGTGTGGTCTGCTCTGCTATAAAAGGAAGAGACTCCATGAGGAGGGTCAGATGCAAAGGTTAAGACCAGTGGCGTACCGGGGGGGGGGGGCAGTGGGGGCGGTCCACCCTGGGTGCACGCCGCTGGGGGGGGGGGGGGTGTGCCGCGCGTCAGTCAGCGTCGTTGGTTTCCATGCTCCCTCTGCCCGGAACAGGAAGTAACCTGTTTTGGGGCAGAGGGAGCATGGAAACCAACGATGCTGACCGGCGCACGGCACCCCCCCAGCGGCATGCACCCGGGGGGGGGCTTCTTTCGCCGGGGTGGGGGGGTGTCCCTTCGCTGGGGGGGGGGGGAACGCTGCACCGGGGGGGGGGGGCGGGGGGGGCGCATCGGCGATCCGCCCCGGGTGTCAGCGCCCCTCAGAACGCCACTGGTTAGGACTTTAAATCATGCATGGATGTTGTTTAAAAATACCATTGTAAAAGCTCAAACCGAATGTATTCCACATATTAACAAAGATGGAAAGAAGAGCAAATGACAGCATGGTTAAAAGGTGAAGTGAAAGAGGCTATTAGAGTAAAAAGAGCATCCTTCAAAGAATGGAAAAAGGATCTGAATGAAGAAACTAAGAAGCAATATAAGTAATGTCAAGCTAGGTGCAAAGCATTGATAAGCAAAGCTAAAAGAGAATATAAAGAAAAACTTGCCGTGGAGACAAAAACTCATAGTAATATCTTTTCCAGGTACATCAGAAGCAGAAAGCTTATGAGGGAATCTGTAGGATCATTAGATCATGAAGGACAAAAGGGGCACTCAGGAAGGACAAGATCATAGCAGAGAGATTGAATGCATTCTTTGCTTTGGTCTTTATGAAAGAAGATGTAAAAGATCTACCTGTACCAGAGATGGTTTCCAAGGGTGACAATGCAGAGGAACTGAAAGAAACTGACAAATTAAAGAGTAGTAAATCACCTGGACTCGATGGTATACACCCCAGGGTACTAAAAGAACTCAAACATGAAATTGCTGATCTCTTGTTAGTGATCTGTAACCTGTCGTAAAAATCATCCATAGTACCTGAAGGTTGGAGGGTGGCCAATGTAATGCTGATTTTTAAAAGTGTTCCAGGGATTTTCTGGGAAATTACAGACCAGCGTACCTGACTTCAGTGCCAGGCAAAATAATGGAAACTATTAAAAAGAATAAAATTACGGAACACATAGACAAACATGGTGTACTGGAACAGAGACAGCATGGGTTCAGCCTCACCAATTTGCTTCCTTTCTTTGAAGGCATGAAAAACATGTAGATAAATGTGAGCTGGTTGATGTGTGTATCTAGATTTTCAGAAAGCTTTTGACAAAGTTCCTCATGAGAGATTCCTGAGAAAATGTAAAACTCATGGGCTGGGAGGCAATGTGTTTCTGTGGATTAGGAATTGGTTATTGGACAGAAACAGAGGGTAGGGTTAATAGAAAAAAAGAAAAACATATTTTTTTTCAAGAATACTGTTTTGAACAAGGTTTTGTGATTTGGTCATTTTGTTTTTTGATCCATTTCCAACAAAAAAAAAAGTCCAAGTGCAAAAACGTACAAAATCAAGCCATTGAGTTGTAGGAGGAGCCAGTATTTTTAGTAGACTAGCCCCTCAGACATCCCAGGAGATAAATGGAGCACCCTAGTGGACTTCAAAAACATGCTTCCAGGTACACATCTCACTGTTGCTCCCTTATCTTGTCTACTAAGCCCCCCCCAAAACCCACTGCCCACAGCTGTACACAATAGCCCTTATGGGTGAAGCGGGCACCTATATGTGGGTAAAGTGGGTTTCTGGTGAGTTTTGGAGGGCTCACTGCTTCCACCACAAATGTGACAGATAGAGGGAGATAGGGACCAGAGTCCCCCACTCCATGGTGCACTACACTGACCACTACACTATTCAAGGGACCTGACTCTAACATCTGAGGCTCTCATAGAAGCTGGGATGTCATATTTTTATTCACCTTTTTTGGGGGGTGGTAGGGGGTCAGTGACCATTGGGGGGCATGGGGGGGGGGTTACCCCTGATTCCCTCCAGTGGTCATCAGGTCATTTAGGGCACCCTTTTGTGCATTATTTGTTATAAAAACAGGTCTAGCTCAAACCACTTAGTTTTAGTCCTAGATGGTTTTGTTTTGATCCATTATGGCTGTAAAACATCCAAGTCTTAGGAATGCCTAAATCTTGCCCTTAACATGCCCCAACACACTCACTTGTGTTTTGAATGCACTTCTGATGAACTTCATAGAAAAACGTCTAAAAATTGTTTTTGAAAATATTGATTTGGACGTTTTTGTGAGAAAAATGTCTAAATGCTGCTTTATGCCACTTTTTGATATTTTTCTTTCAAAAATTAGCTCTATAGTGTCATATAATTACAATCTTTTACTGGCTCCTGCATGTTTGTGCTGTAGTTTCAAATGATAATATCAAGTGCTTTTTTCAATAGTTGAACGAGCTTTGGCATTACAGCAAAGCACAACGTAGCTTTACACTTTTTTAGAGATGCTCACCTAGATTGACAGGTCATTTGGGTTGCCTCTTCAGCGCTTTGTGGATTATTGTATGCATACCTTGACCAATAAACTCTTTTTATTTTTACCAGGCATTTTGGAACATTTTTCTCCCACCCTTGGTTCTTCCTTGGTTCTTCTGTGGAGGTTGTGTGGACCCTGCTTTGTTTGGACTGTAAAATGCTGACTGCAACCAGCTGAATATCAGCTTAACAGTCACAGTGTAATCACTCTATCTTGGTTTTGTGTAGTATGTGTTTGAATGTGTGTGTGAAGCCTGAGAGATGAAGACCAAAGCATGACTATATCAAATATTGCTAAAGAAAATGGTTTAGAGATATAAAGCTGCTGGAAAATCTATTAGTAATTTAGTATAGTGACAAATCTGGTTTAAGACAGAAATATGGCTCACTGAGACACAGTTGTATTGCCTGCAACTAAAATTCACAGTCCATATTCAGCCACTGGATACTAGAATCATTTGGCATTTTAAGATCATTAGATAAGTGCTGTGGTATAGGCTTAATACTTAGCAGACTGACCACAGTAACAACATCAAACCACTAAAATTATGTAAAACGGTTCTCTAATGAGGTAACCATAAGTAGAATAACAGATACTGATGAGGTTACAGAAATACAGATGATAGCCAAGAAATACCATTGCAATAAGAGGACTTTCCAAGAATTTGATAGCTATAAAGACCATTTGAGAACCTCTTTGTCAGAAAGAAAGAAAGAATGATGAAATAAGTTAAGAAAAAGAGTTCAAGGAAGGCTCAACTAAAATGGAGGAGGCAATACAAAGAACGTTGATAAATTTTCAGAAAAATATTAAGCAGCAAAAATGGAGTACTGCAGAATGCACTCAGGCATCCTGCGGTAACTTTGAAATCTGTGTGTGCTAAGAAATTTTTCTAATTTTTTTTTTGAGGTGATGTGTCAGGGCAGAGCATGGACATTCCTGCATTTAACCAGTTAGTGCACCCACATTACTGCACGCTAGCTAGTTAGTGCATGGATACCATGTGAGCCGTGGAGGGGCATAATCGAACGGGGCACCCACGTTTTCCTGAGGGCATCCTCGCAGGACGTCCTCATGAAGGGGCGGTGAAACCCGTATTATCGAAACTAGATGGGTGTCCATCTTTCGTTTCGATAATACAGTCAGGGACACCCAAATCTCAACATTTAGGTCGACCTTAGAGATGGTCGTCCTTAGAAATGGTCATCCCTGTTTTTCAGCAATAAAGGAAACTGAGGGCGCCCATCTCAGAAACGACCAAATCCAAGCCATTTGGTTGTTGGTAGGAGCCAGCATTTGTATTGCACTTGTCCCCCTGACATGCCAGAACAACAAACGGGCACCCTAGGGGGTACTACAGTGGACTTCAGAAAAAGCTCCCAGGTGCATAGCTCCCTTATCTTGTGTGCTCAGCCCCCCAACCCCCCCCCCCCCAAAAAAAAAAAACCCACTCCCCACAACTGTACACCACTACCATAGCCCTTAGGGATGAAGAGGGGCACCTAGATGTGGGTACAGTGGGTTTCTGGTGGGTTTTGGAGGGCTAACATCCACAGAAGGTGATCTCTCCACAGGAGAAACGGAAAGTCAAATGTACAACAGTGGATCCAAACAAAAGTCCTCTCACAAATGGTGTTTCCCAAACAAGGTCTTTATTAGAATCAATAAAATGACCCGACACGAGTCGTGTTTCGGCCACAAGGGCCTGCCTCAGGGGTCTATAGACCTTTGGTGCAAAACATTGGTAAAACAAATGACTCACTAAAAAGGTATCCTTAGATGCATCTTTTTCCTCTTTTGGCTTGATCACCTTTCCACTCATAGATCCCAGTTTGATCGTAAAAATTCCTAAATGAGACTGAAGCCTTGCAGAATCGAGCTCAGACGAATCTTACAGGCAAATCCTTCCCCCCAGTACCTTTGTGCTTGATTTGGGTTTCCAGTTTCCTTCAGTGCAGATGTACTGTGAGCAGTCACTATTGTAAGATTCGTCTGAGCTCGATTCTGCAAGGCTTCAGTCTCATTTAGGAATTTTTAAACCAATTTAAATTGTCCTCTAATGAAAAAATTCAAATAAATGAACAAAAAATTGTAACACATGATAGTGAAATAAAAAAAATTGCAAAATTCTGTTGGGACTCTTATCCAAGATAGGAATATCCTGGATAAAAGATTGGAATATCTGGATAATCAAACAAGAAAGAACAATCTGAGATTCCTTAAATTTCCTAAATCACCGCTTATTGCTCCGATTGAAATGTTGAGGAAATACTCCACAGAAATATTAGAAATTCCTGAAGAGGTATTTCCGTGCTAGGACCGCTGCTTTTGGGTCCGTGCTAGGACCACTGCTTTTTAATATATTTATAAATGATTTAGAGATGGGAGTAACTAGCGAGGTAATTACATTTGCTGATGACACAAAGTTATTCAAAGTCGTTAAATCGCGAAAGGATTGTGAAAAATTACAAGAGGACCTTACGAGACTGGGAGACTGGGCGGCTAAATGGCAGATGATGTTTAATGTGAGCAAGTGCAAGGTGATGCATGTGGGAAAAAAGAACCCGAATTATAGCTACGTCATGCAAGGTTCCACGTTAGGAGTTACGGACCAAGAAAGGGATCTGGGTGTCGTCGTCGATAACACACTGAAACCTTCTGCTCAGTGTGCTGCTGCGGCTAAGAAAGCGAATAGAATGATGGGTATTATTAGGAAAGGTATGGAAAACAGGTGTGAGGATGTTATAATGCCGTTGTATCGCTCCATGGTGCGATCGCACCTTGAGTATTGTGTTCAATTCTGGTCGCCGCATCTCAAGAAAGATATAGTAGAATTGGAAAAGGTGCAGCGAAGGGCGACTAAAATGATAGCAGGGATGGGACGACTTCCCTATGAAGAAAGACTAAGGAGGCTAGGGCTATACAGCTTGGAGAAGAGACGGCTGAGGGGAGACATGATAGAGGTATATAAAATAATGAGTGGAGTGGAACAGGTGGATGTGAAGCGTCTGTTCACGCTTTCCAAATATACTAGGACTAGGGGGCATGCGATGAAACTACAGTGTAGTAAATTTAAAACAAATCGGAGAAAATTTTTCTTCACCCAACGTGTAATTAAACTCTGGAATTCGTTGCCGCAGAAAGTGGTGAAGGCGGTTAGCTTAGCAGAGTTTAAAAAGGGGTTGGACGGTTTCCTAAAGGACAAGTCCATAAACCGCTACTAAACGGACTTGGAAAAATCCAAAATTCCAGGAATAACATGTATAGAATGTTTGTATGTTTGGGAAGCTTGCCAGGTGCCCTTGGCCTGGATTGGCCACTGTCATGGACAGGATGCTGGGCTCGATGGACCCTTGGTCTTTTCCCAGTATGGCATTACTTATGTACTTATGTACTCCAATAGTCAAAGCATTCTATATTACCAGGACTTCTACTTCTGTGGAGACTCAACAACAATTGAATCTATCCGAATTATTGGAAAGTTCTCTCGAGGCTATCACCGACCGGACAACGTTAATTGTTACATTTGCTTTCGAGACTGACCGAAACAATATTTTGAGATTATATTTTAAGCACATGTCAGCACTATTCTATGGATCTAAAATACAAATATTCCCTGATCTCAATAGAGAAACTCAGAAAAGAAGAAGACAATTTATGTTGGAATGTATTGTATTTTACATGCATTGCCTGTCAGAAATTGTTTTTCTCTGTGATTACTCTGTGACCTCTGATGTGAATTACTTAGAGAGGTCACAGCTATGCAACTTCCTGTGGGGGTTAGGCACAGCACATGGAGCTCATGTTCTCTCCTAACCTGAGAGAATCTATGGTGGTGTGAGCATCCATTACCATCTAAGCACATGGAAAGAGCTGATAATCCAAATGTATAGTATTATGTATATATAAGCCTGTCTGAATATAATCTAACAACAAACTGTGAGTAAACAGATGTTTTGTTACTTCAACTTTAAAGTGACTCAGCAGTGAATTATTCAGGGGTGTATGAGAGAGATGAAGAAAGAAATTAACATTTCTAAAGCTGAAGCTGTGTGTATAAAATCTGCTAATTATTTACTACAAATAATCCAACAATTTATGGGTCTGAAATCAAGGATTCTTGAATTGAATGGGTCGTTTCTCTTAAAATTTCCCTGTAGATGCCTGATTTCCTTAAACACTGTTAATTATGCTTTCTTTGATCCTAAAAAACTACAAGACTTTATATTATCACATGAAGACGGAGCGGCTGGTAGTAAAGATACCCCCACAGTTTGAACACTGGAAATCGCTAGCTGCCTATTCGCATTCCCCTTCTTAGTTTAAATTTATTTACTTAAATAATTTCTTAGTATCTTGCCAAAGAAATATTGTGGACAAACAAATCTGTAATTTCTTGGTTGATTTATTTTATATTACTAATACTATGTTATTTCTTTGTTCTCAAAACATTTATTCAATGTAAATGTATTAATGAAACTTATAAATAAAGGGGGAAAAAAAGAGTGTCTTCATAGCATCCTAAAGCTGCCCATCTATGAAAGCAGAAGCCTGTTCCTGGATTTGAATCCATATATTTGCAACGCAGTGCTCATCATTTGTCACTGAGCCACCAGGGACCAGCCCAAAGAAAATCCTTTAACGTTAATGACTTCAGTACATAATGTACTTATCAAATGAAATTACCTTTGTGAAGTTTAGTCAGTTCTGTTTCCTTTTAACTTTCATCTGAGGATACTATCAGGCTCATTTTCGAAAGAGAAGGATGCCCATGTTTCGACACAAATCGGAAGATGGGCATCCTTCTTTCAGGGTCATCCAAATCGGTATAATTGAAAGCCAATTTTGGACGTCCCCAACTGCTTTCCGTTGCAGGGACGGCCAAAGTTCAAGGGGGTGTATCGGAGGCGTAGCGAAGGCTGGACTTGGGCATGCCTAACACATGGATATCCTCGACCCATAATGGAAAAAAGAAGAGCATCCCTGATGAGCACTTGGATGACTTTACCTGGTCCTATTTTTCTTACGTCCAAGGCACAAAAAGGTGGCCGGAATGACCAGATGATCACCGGAGAGAATCCAAGATGACCGCCCCTTACTCCCCCAGTGGTCACTAACCCCTCCCACCCTAAAAAAAACACCTTTCAAAATATTTTTTGCCAGCCTCAGATGTCATACTCAGGTCCATCACAGCAGTATGCAGGTACCTGGAACAGTTTTAGTTGGTGCAGTGCACTTCAGGCAGGTGGACCCAGGCCCATCCCCCACCCCCAATTGTGGTGGAAACTGTGAGCCCTCCAAAACCCACCAGAAACCCACTATACCCACATCTAGGTGCCCCTCTTCACCCATAAGGGCTATGATAGTGGTGTACAGTTGTGGGGAGTGGGTTTTAGAGGGGGTTGGGGGGCTGAGCAGACAAGGTAAGGGAGCTATGTTCCTGGGAGCATTTTATGAAGTCCACTACAGTGCCCCCTAGGGTGCCTGGTTGGTGTCCTGGCATGTCAGGGGGACCAGTGCACTACAAATGCTGGCTCCTCCCATGACCAAAGGGCTTGCATTTGGTTGTTTTTGAGATGGGCATCCTTGGTTTCCATTATTGCCGAAAATCAGAAACGACCAAGTCTAGGGACAACCATTTCTAAGGATGACCAAATTTCAAGATTTGGGCGTCCCCGACCGTATTATTGAAACAAAAGATGGACGTCCATCTTGTTTCGATAATATGGGTTTCCCGCCCCTCCATCGGGACGTTTTGCGAGGACATCCTCAACAAAACTGGGGAGTCCCTTTCGTTTATGCCCCTCCACGAGATTCCTTTCCTACTAAAACATCATGACTGCAGGACAGTAAATCAATTAACCATACTGGATCGGACTAATAATTTGGTTTTCTCTACATTTAGCAAAAGTAAAAGAAATCATAAGGAGTCTTCATTATGTCTGAAGGAGTAGAATTTTTCTTGCTGCTAGATTTGGAAAGCTATGTTTCCGCATGATGTATCTAGGAGTTTGAAACTTCATAGAAAAACAGAAAGGTCAGAAGCAGAGAGATCTTAGGTCATGTTTTCATGCCTGAAACAACCTGCCAACAATAACTAATATATACCTAGAGTTAGGCAATAAAAAACCTAAAGAGAGACAAACAAGTTTTAGAAACTTAGTGGCCCTTTTACAAAGGCGTGCTGAAAAATGACCTGCGGTAGTATAGATTTGTGTTTTGGGAGCGCGCAAAATCATTTTTCAACACACCTGTAAAAATTCATTTTTACAATTTTTGCTGAAAATAGGCATGCGGCAAAATGAAAATGTCGCACATCCATTTTGGGCCTGAGACCTTACCACCAGCCATTGACCTAGCGGTAAGGTCTCACGCGATAACTGGGCAGTAATGGTCCACATGCATAGAATGATGATTACCGCCCATAAGCCAAAAACATTTCCAGTGCGCCTAGCAGACGCACATCAAAAATGAAATTACTGCAAGGGCCACATGGTAGCCGGTTGGTAACTCAAAATTGATGCACGTTGAGCTCATATAGACGCCTACGTGGCTTAGTAAAAGGGCCCCTAATATTTATGGGAATGATGAGTATTTCAACATTCACTGTATTGCTATTTTACCCCTCCCTTCTCTTCCCTTGAGCTCAGTTTCGTAAATATAGGTGTCTATATCTAAATTCGAAATCCAAATTCAATTATGACAAAGATTATGTTTCTCATAAATATGTAAAGTTTTCCCAAAATAGTTTGGAAACTAATTTAACAAATTTGAAAGATCAATCGAGATTCAAATCCCCTCATCCTCTATAAATATATAGAGGGGTGCATAGCCAAAAAGAAATTTGTGTTGTGTCATTTGCCATGTTGGTTCTGGGAATGTTCAATTTCTTTTTTTTATTTTCATTTTTCATTTTGGGAATAATGTTTTTAAGATGCAAGGTCTTTTGGAAAGATAGCACACTATTGGTGAAGAGTGTGCACTATCCACAAAGAATGCAAACATTCCAGATAATGCACTCATGTGTGCAATATAGACTGGATTCGGTAAATGATGCTTAATATTTGGCACAAAAATAATCGGTGTTAAACGATATTTTATAATGCTTGTTCTGGGATTGGTACAAGGAATTACACCAATTAAAACCAGGTTTAAATCTCGGCATGCCAGTTGGGCATAGATGCCCTGAATTGTATACTAATAAGGACCAGAAATCAAAACCTTATGAAAAACCAAAGGGGAAAGGAGTATGGGATAGATGATAAACCTTCACAAACATATCTGGATTCCAAGGTTATATTCCATATAAAATCTTTATTATGAAAACACCACATGTACTCTTGGAAAACCCAACACGGAGCTTTGTTTTTGCAGAATGGTTGCCTGCCTCAGAGGTCAAAATCTCTGAAACTGTTGGTTACTTTGGCTCCCATTTCCCTTCAGGTTGTTCTGAAACTTCTTTTTTTATAAATCATTCTTCAGTCAGGCAGCCATACAAGAACATAAGAATAGCCATACTGGGCCAGACCAATGATCT
Source organism: Microcaecilia unicolor (assembly GCF_901765095.1). Taxonomy (NCBI): domain Eukaryota; kingdom Metazoa; phylum Chordata; class Amphibia; order Gymnophiona; family Siphonopidae; genus Microcaecilia; species Microcaecilia unicolor. The sequence goes on from NC_044036.1 coordinate 108,675,482, forward strand.
ATCTAGCCCAGTATCCTGTTTCCAACAGTGGCCAATCCAGGTCATAAGTAACTGGCAGAAACCCAATTAGTAGCAACATTCCATGCTACCAATTCCAGGGCAAGCAAAGGGTTCTCCATGCACATCTCAATAGCAGACTATGGAGTTTTCCTCCAGGAACTTGTCCAATCCCTTTTTAAACCCAGATATGCTAACTGCTGTTACTACATCCTCCAGCAACGAGTTCCAGAGCTTAACTGTTCTTTGAATGAAAAAATATTTCCTCCTATTTGTTTTAAAAGTATTTCAATCTAACTTCATTGAAGGACCTTTTTAACTAAAGGGTTGCTGCACAGCAACGGGCTTGCCACGCAGCAACCGGAATTACCGTTGGCCCAACATGGCCTCCGGTGGTAGTTCCACCTTAAGCGTGCTCCATTTCTGGTGTAACAAAAAATATTTATGTTATGTTTACCGCCGGTAACCGCGGGAGCCCTTACTGTCACCTCAATAGGTGGCGGTAAGTGCTCCACAAAGCATGGCCACACGTTAAGAGTAATCTTACCATATGACCATTTTTTAGGGGTTTTTTACCTGCTGCAGGAAAAAGGGACCTGGCGCATGGGAAAAACAGTCCCCCACCGCTACCACAGAGCCCTTTTTACCACAGCTAGGTAAAAGCACCCCTGAGTGTCCCATGGTCTTTGTACTTTCTAAAAGAGTGAAAAATTGATACACTTTTACCCGTTCTACACCACTCAGGATTTTGTAGACCTTAATCATATCCCCCTTCAGTCATCTCTTTTCCAAGCTGAAGAACCCTAACCTCTTTAGCCTTTTTTCATATGAGAGCAGTTCCATCCCCTTTATAATTTTGGTAACTCTTATTTGAACCTTTTCTAGTCTTGGTGCGTTGTGCAGAGGAAAATGAGGAGTGTGTAGGGAGGTACTTAAGACGGTAAGAGTGTGTAGTGTATGTCTGCTGTGTGTGATGTATTTCAGGTGTGCAAGTAGGGACATGTGTATGTCAAGGATGCAACCGTGGTGCAATTTATTTATTTACCCCCTATCTTTTACAAAGCTGTGCTAGCAGTTGCTGCACAGCAATACTGACACAGCCCATTCACTTTGAATGGACTGTGTCGGATGTACCGCACCAGAAGCAACTAGTGTAGCTTTGTAAAAAGGGGAGTTAATGCCTTATATACTGCCTGCAAGGCCAAAATCTGTAGACATGATGTACATTCAGGTACAGTAGGCATTTATTCTGTCTCTGGAGGGCTAATAATTTGAGATCATACCTTAGGCAATGGAGGATTTAGGGGCCTTTTTACAAAGGCACGTTAGTGACCTGCTCTACTTTTAGCAGGTGATTTTCCCGCACATTCATGTCACCTCTTAGTGTCTGCTAAAAAGCCAAATTTCTATTTTTGGCAATAATGGCCAGATGTTATGTCCAAAATTAGCGCCTGACCATTTACCCTGTGAGCCCTTACTGCTTCCTATTTACTTGGTGGTAAGGGTTCACTTGCTAACCCTACAGTAATTGGGCAGTGCTTCAATATGGCCATGCTGCCGATTACTACGAGGAATGCATCCTGCTGTAACGTGGAGGGGCATAATCAAATGGCGCCGGCGAAATAGCTGGTCGGCCATCTTCGGGGCTGGTGCCGTAAGTTGGCGGAGCCAACCGTATTTTCTAAAAAGATGGCCGGCCATCTTTTTCTTTGCTAATACGGTTGGGCCCGGCCAAATATCAGATTTTGCCGGGTTTGAGATGGCCGGCATCGGTTTTCGGCCATAATGGAAAATAATGCCAGCCATCTCAAACCCGGCGAAATCCAAGGCATTTGGTTGTGGGAGGAGCCAGCATTGGTAGTGCACTGGTCCCCCTGACATGCCAGGACACCAACCGGGCACCCTAGGGGGCACTTCTAAAAATTGTAAAAAAAATATAAAAATAGCTCCCAGGTGCAAAGCTCCCTTATCTTGGGTGCTGAGCCCCCCAAATCCCCCCCCCCAACCCACTTCCCACAACTCTACACCATTACCGTAGCCCTAAGGGGTGAAGGGGGACACCTACATGTGGGTACAGTGGGTTTTGGGGGGTTTGGAGGGCTCACATTTACCACCACAAATGTAACAGGTAGGAGGGGATGGGCCTGGGTCCACCTGTCTGAAGTGCACTGCACCCACTAAAAACTGCTCCAGGGACCTGCATACTGCTGTCATGGAGCTGGGTATGATATTTCAGGCTGGCATAGAGGCTGGCGAAAAAATGTTTAAAAAAAAATTTGTTTTTGATGAGAGGTGACCACTGGGGGAGTAAGGGGAGGTCATCCCCACTTCCCTCCGGTGGTCATTTGGTGAGTTGGGGCTCCTTTTTGAAGCTTGGTCGTGAAAAAAAAGGGACCAAGTACAGCCGGCAAAATGCTCTCCAAGCCTGGCTTTTTTTTTCATTATTGGGAGAAGCCGGCCATCTCGTGAGTGCGCCCCGTCCTGCCTTCAGTACCCTACCGACATGCCCCCTTGATGTTTCCCTGGCTCCGCGACGGAAAGCAGTTGAACCCAGCCAGAATCGGCTTTCGATTATACCGATTTGGCCAGGTTCAGGAGATCGCCGGCCATCTCCCGATTTGGGTCGGAAGATGGCTGGCGATCACTTTTGAAAATGAGCTGGATAGTAACATGGTAAATGACAGCAGAAAAAGACCTGTACGGTCCATCCAGTCTGCCCAACAAGATAAACTCATTTTACATGGTATGTGATACTTTATACCCGAGTTTGATTTGTCCTTGCCATTCTCAGGGCACAGACCATAGAAGTCTGCCCAGCATTGTTCTTGTACTAAGTTCTGAAGCTAACGTTGAAACCCCTTAAAATTTACACTCCAGCCCATCCATATCTGTTCAGTCGCGATCAGGTCATAGTCCATAGAAGTCTGCCCAGCACTGGTTTTGCTTCCCAATTACCGGCGTCGCCACCTAATCTCTGCTAAGATTCTATGGATCCACCCCTTCTAAACAGGATTCCTTTGTGTTTATCCCACGCATGTTTGAGTTCCATTACTGTTTCATCTCCTCCACCTCCTGCGGGAGGGCATTCCACATATCCACCATCCTCTCTGTGAAAAAATACTTCCTGACATTACTCCTGAGTCTGCCCCCCTTCAACCCCAGATCTTATCCTCTAGTTCTACTGCCTTCCTGTCTCCAAAAAAGGTTTATTTGCAGATTAACACCTTTCAAATATTTGAACGTCTGTATCATGTCACCCGTTTCTCCTCTCCTCCAAGGTATACATAGAAAATTATTTTCTACCACGGGACACTGCACACATCAACTTCAGAACTACCGCTGATCTCCTGTGCTACCCCAGTGGTAGGATCAATTTGGCACACGCTATCCATGTGGTAACCCTACAAAACCTTTGTAAAAGGGCAATTAGGCTACTCATTCATTACTTTTTAACATCCTAATGAGATCATTATTGGAAGAGTTTATAGGAGTGGATGCAAGCATTTTTTAGTTATGTGGATAATAAAACACTCTTAATTCCAGTTTTTGACAGTTTGTCTAAGACAATTTTAACAAAATGGCAAATTATATCACTTCACATCACCTAAAATTAAGAAAGGATAAAATAAAATTTGGATAAATTTACAACATGATACTTTGGGTCTCTTTTACAAAGCTGCGCTACCAATTCCCAGTTTGGCAAATGAGAGCAAGCCCATTCAATTCCTATGGGCTTTCTCTCATTTGCCGTGTGGGAATAGCTAGCATGGCTTTGTAAAATAAACCCTTTATTGGCTAAAGCCTGAGGATCGTGGCATAGATTTTTTTTTATTGGAACATTAACTGAGAATTTTAGAAGTAGTATTAGATGATTAATTGAGCCTAGATGTCTAAGTCAACACTGTGATTAGTAAAGTATTTTTAAGATTAAGGGGCCCTTTTATAAAGCGTGGTAAGACTACTGCAGCAATGGTATGCAGAAAATCGGCACTACCGCACATCATTTCCTGCATTAAAAATTGTTTTTATTTTTTACCGCTGGGCTAGTGCTGGAACCCTTAACACCTCCTAAATAGGAAGCGGCAAGGACTCCTCCAGGAAATAGCTGCACAGCAAGTGCTTAACTTATCACATGACCATTTCCTTTTTTTTTAAAGTCCTTTTATCTGCTGCGGTAAAAAGGGGCCTTGGATCACTGCAAACCCATGTACCGATACCTACTGCAGCTTAGTAAAAGGACCCCTAAGACAGTTAACAACACATTCATTAATATTTTGAATTCAATCACTTTAAGACTATTGTTCAAGCATGTATAATGACATGACTCAAATGGACAATTTTAATGTCATCTGTGCTGGTTGATTGGACAGGATATGTAAAAGATTACAAACCTTGCAAAATACTGCAGCAAAATTGTTATGTGGGGCAAGGAAATATGATTAGGGCAACCCCTTTGCTACAGCATATTCACTGTTACCAGTTGAAGCAAGGAGTCTGTTTAAATTATGCATCATAGTTTATAAAATGTTGCACAGTCTACCTCCATTTTATATGACTCAGTTAGTGAATTTTCCTCAATTTTGTAGAATATGGCTTTTTAATGACCAATTATTATGGATAAGATATAACAAGTTTTTTTTCCTTGACATGCTTTTATCAAGCAGCAAGGAAATGGAACAATCTATCACTATAAAGGGGTCTTTTACTAAGCTGTGGTAAAAAGTTGCCTGCAGTAGTGTGGATGTGTGTAATTGGTGGTCGCTGGGCCATTTTTTACGGTGACTGGGAAAAAAGGGCTTTTTTTTTCTAATGGGACAGTAGTCATGCACTACAATTAAAAGTAGTACATGGCTATTTACAGCCTGAGCCCTTACCGCCACCCATTGACCTAGCGGTAAGGGCTCATGCGCTAATCGCGTGGTAATCATGCAGCATGCGCCAATGTGGCCACAGTGCCGATTACCACCAGGAACCTTTTTACTGTGGGAAACAGAGCATGCCAATTTTGGAATTACTGCCGTGCACCCGTGCTATCCCGGCAGTAGTGACGATTTGGCATGTGCTATATGTGTGTTAGCCCTACCATTGCTTAGTAAAAGGGTCCCTAAGTTAGGCATTCAAAAGTTATGTTATTTTGCTAACAGCTGAAAATTAATATTTTAAATAAATATATTAAATAGCATTTTTATTGGCAATGAGGCAAAATGTTTGTTGTAAATTGTTGTAGAAAATGTTTATTAAAGGTTTGATAACTTATTGTAATTCCTAGCTATTGCTAGTCTCTTTCTCCACATATAACCTATAGATGGAAATTTTACAGAATTGATGAAATTTATTGCATAATATAATATACTTTAGAAAAATAGATATGAACCTAGATAGTTTACAAATAGACTACTGCCTTCCAGCATATATTTTTTATGCCCACTTATTGGGAGCTTAAAGTAATTGGCCACAATTCATCATGTATATTTATGGTTTTATGGCTGTTTACCCAGTAATGGATTATTCTTATAAACATATTTGCTACAAATATTAATTGTGAGACATTTCATCATTTGAAAAAATTGGAAGTTATTGTTCTACCTGTAGAATAGCAGTTTCAGTAAATGCAGACTTGTGTCATAACATCTTTAAGGGAGCAGAGAGGGATGCTGACTAACTTACAATCAAGGGCCCCTTTTACCAAGCTGTGGCAAAAGGGGGCTGTTGCTGGCGTTGGTGTGTGTTTTACATGCACACCAATGCCCCCTTTTACTCAACTGGTAAAAAAGTAGTCTCGCTTTCCTACAGGAAATGACCAGGTGGCATGTAAAGCACTTGCAGCAAGGCCATTTCAGGGGGTGGGGGGAGCCCTTACCGCCACCCATTGAGGTGACGGTAAGGGCTCCCGCATTAACCTGGCAGTAACCAGGCAGCGCATGGCACTGCCCAATTACTGCTGGTTATACTCTGGCACTACAAAAATAAATACATTTTTTTAGCGCCAGAAATGACTGCTCGCTAGGAATGGGAAGTACCACGCTGAGTGGGAAGTGCCTGCTGCGGTAGCCCAGTGGTACTTCCTGTATAGCGAGTGGTAAGCATGCGTTGGGCTTACTGCCGCTTAGTAAATGAGCCCCAAGTGAATAATGCACAATAAGGCCCTTTTACTAAGCCATAGTAGGCCTACTGCGTGGTAAAAGGGCACTACCGCAGGACATGCTGAGGTGTCCCATGGTAGTTTGGGCAGCAGTACATGCTACTCACACAGTAAAAAAATTTTTTATTTTTTGCTGTGGGAAGCGTGGCTGGAGGAGGAGACTAGGTATGCTTGTGCTAATCAGGTAGTGTGGGTACATTACAGGGCACTACCTGATTAGCGCAGAAGTAGTGTGGGCAGAGCCGTAGCGAGGGGAGCTGACACCCGGGGCGGGTCGCCGCTGTGCACCCCCCCCCCCCGGGTGCAGCACAGCGCACCCTCCTCTCACTGGAGCGCACCCCCCCTGGAGCGCATACTTCCCCCCCTGGAGCGCATACCTGCGATGAGGGACGGGCGGGAGGGCCGATCCGTCCCGACTGCACGTTGCTGGGGGTGTGTCGGCTCCGCGCTGATTCACTGCTCTCTCTGTCCCGGAACAGGAAGTAACCTGGTCCGGGGAAGAGAGGGCAGTGCACCAGCGCGGAGCCGACACCCCCCAGCGGCATGCACCTGGGGCGGACCCCCCCCCGCCCCCCCTTCCTATGCCACTGAGTGTGGGAGCTTTTACTGCCTCCTAAATAGGTGACAGTAAGGGCTCCTGGTGGTAATGGCCATGCTCTAATGGAGAAATTGGCACGTGGCCATTAAAAAAAAAAAAAAGCCAACCATGGCTATTTTTCTGGCACCACTGATTTTTTGAGGTACATTCAGAGAAGCTACAGGGGTACTAGGAGGTCTTTCTTAGAGGTTGAGGGGACGCAGCGGGGATGGGGATATGGGATCACTCGTGCCCTATATCCCTAGATCATCACCAATTGCTTGAGGTAGGCCCATCAAGATCTATGGGATGTGTGTGTGGGGGTATTTTGTCATGCAACTGGGGGGTAGGGGCAGGGCTTGAACCTAATGTGTCTTTGGAAGTAGGGGTCTGGGGGGCTGAGGCTAATGTTTGGTCAGAGTGTTTGTTGGGAGAAGGAGAACCTGGACTACAGTTCTATTTTACAGCACTGACCCCCTTTCAAATGGACTTCCTGGGATCTTGCAAGTTGATCACAGGATGCATTATTCCTTTACTGTGTGGGGTCACTAAGCTGTGGTAAAATACCAGATTTTAATCACAGCTTAATAACTTCCCCCTTAAGGTAAACTCTTGCAATAGACATTTTCCAGAAGATCCTCTTTCTCAAATCATTGACAAATCTCTTTAAAAGGTACTTGAGAGAAACTGAACCACCGTCCACTTCTAAATATCTCACTAACTGCCATTTTAATGCATGTGTACAGCATAAAGTAGGGAACTTCTGAAACAGGCATCCTGTCCCCCCCACCTCTTCTTAGTGTGAAAATATAAGCATAACTAGAGCAAACTTGTTGGCATTCCTGGCATTTTTAAATTCTTACAGTGTGCACATCCTGGAGAGGAGGACGAAAAGGCAATTAAGACAATAAATGTCCTGTCATCCTATTATATAGCTCAGGATGAGGCTTGTTGCAACAGATAAAGGATCTTAAAAGTCTTTAGTTACAATAGATAAAATATGGATATAGCTTTGCCCCTGCTTGTTTATTTGATGCATTGGGTTCTGTTTAGCTGTTAATAATTTACCTAGGATACCTATACTAGTCTTTTTTTTAATTATTATTGTGATATATTAGAACTAGATAGCAGGTGGTACAGTGACTGAATAGTATACAGACTACTTTTAATGAACCATTTATGTTTTGGCAACCAACCGAATCTTTTGTTCCAAAACTACTATGCAACACAATTGAATTTCCATAGAAAATGGAGCAGTAATCTGATGGCTGCATCTGCAGATCTAGTAATTGTAATATTTTTCTTTCTTTGTAGCATTTCTGCTTCTTGCATTTTATCACTAAAATGTTAGGAATGTTAAGATTTCAAATAAGACTCAAAATTATTCTCAGTGAACCAGGTGCACTTGAAAATCAAATATACATACACGTGTAAATGCATCTATGTATTGTAAGACATCACACAGGGTCCTTTTATTAAGGTGTGCTGAAAAATGGCCTGCGGTAGTGTAGGCGTGTGTTTTGGGAGTGTGCAGATCCATTTTTCAGCGTGCCTGCAAAAAATACCTTTTTAAAATTTTTGCCGAAAATGGACATGTGGCAAAATCAAAACTGGCGTGCGTCCATTTTGGGTCTGAGACCGTACCACCAGACATTGACTGAGCAGTAAAGTCTCACACGGTAACTGGGTGGTAATGACCTACGAAACGTTAAATGCCATTTGGCATTTAAAATAATTTCAGATGTGCGTATTGGACGCACCCCAAAAATGAAATTACTGCAAGAGCCGCACGGCAACTGGGTGGTAACTCCATTTTGACACACGTTGGATGCACATAGATGCTTACGTGGCTTAGTAAAAGGGCCCCATAGAGTAGTGGTTCTCAACCCAGTTTTTGGGGCACACCTTGCCAGCTGGGTATTCAGGATTTCCCCAAGGACTATGCATAAACAGATTTGCATACAAAAGAGGCAATGCATATTTATTGTGGATATTCTGAAAACCTGATCGGCTAAATGTGCCTTGAAAACTGGGTTGAAAACCAATGACATACAAGCGTTTGTGCATTTTCCTCAGCTTTTTTTTTTTTAACTTTATATTAGATACTTGCTGGGGATTTAAATGTTATATAAATTGTATTTAATCATTGTTAAATCGAAGTAAACATAGCTATAAAATGAATTATGCCCACTGGTCAAATAACTAAGCATGACAATGGGATCTGTCTGAAAAAGAACATTTGGCAAGACTGGCAGCTGAAGTAGTGGATTTCAAAACTGTAACACACAGAGTTATTATTTTATTCCACTTTCTATAGTCAATAACCTCCTTAATTGGGAGCTTTCTTCATTTTTTTAGGTTGAAATATGATATTTTGCAAGCAATTATTTTTCAGCAAGACATACCACTTTAAAAGCATAACACAGATCCCTAAGGCATATTTTGGTTTGCCACCCCCCCCCCCCCCACCACCACCTTGCTGCCCCCCAGCCACTTCTCACCCACTGCTGCAGCAAATACCTTGGCTGGCAGGGGTCCCCAACCCACGCCAGCTGAAGCATTGTCCAGCACCAGTCTCCAGCGCTGCTGCATTGCCTGCCCTGCTCTGTCTTCCCTTCACATCCTACACACTCCTTTTAGTGAATTGTGCAGGACGTGTTGGAAGACAGCAGCGCCGGAGACCGCCGCTGGATAACGCTTCAGCTGGTAGGGGTTGGGGACACCCACCATTGTGCGGGAAAAATGGCCCCTTCTACTAGCGTAAGGCCCTTTTTCCTGCAGCTTGGTAAAAGGATCCCTAAATAACTGATTAGCCCAGGATTAGTGTGTGAACTCTTACTTCATACAAAATAGGTGTTGGTAAGTGCTCATACACAAATTTTTTAAGGGTCACACGCTAATGGCAACATTAGTGCATAACCATTGAGCGAAAAAATGGAAAATCGGCCATTTTACTTTGTGGTACAAATGACCTTTGTACTTGAGAAAAACACACACTAAGGTCACCCTTTACTGCAATTTAGTAAAAGACCCCTTTATTATTATTATTATGCCTTCATATTTGACACATCATAGACATTGCTTACTGGTTTCAACTCCATTAATTTGGGAGATATCAGTGCAAAATGTGTGAGTTGTGAGTTTTCAAGTAGGGTAGTTTTTGCAATAAACTGTTGGTGTTATGTCTTTTAAATGTAAAGTTCCCAAGTATCTTCAGAGTCCAATCGGTATTACACCAAGAACTTCTATCATAGTTGGTATTACCATTGCTATTTTCCTTCAAAATCTTTCTACTTCAATTTGTATATCACAGTATTTTGTTATTTCTGTTGCAGTTGTTTCTCATCAATTCTACTACCACCAATTATTGTCACATCTGTAAATAATATTGTTTTCTCTATGAACATGATGTGAGGAGTGTTCAGTTGCAAGTGTCCGTCAGTACATATTTTAAAGTTGCAGAAAATCTGATCTGTATCATTTTCTATATCCTTTTCAATGATATGATTACAGTAGTTGTTTGCCGTAGCCATACCTTTTACAGAGATTTCAATGCATTAATTTAGCCATTTGATCATGACATTATTTATAGTCAGTTTGATCTATTTGCTGCAGGCACTGATTAGATGGTATACAGTTTCAGCCTTGACTTTGCATAATTGGCATTTGCTGTCATTTGAAATACTTTCAAGCTTAGCTTTCATAACATTTGAAAAGCTTGTTCTTTAAAAACAAATATATACAGTTTGAACAAGCACAATAATATTGTTTCATAGAAAAATAAGTAATAAAAGGAAAAAAAAATTAGCATATATAGGAAAACAAAATTCATCTTTCAAGAAATGAAAAGAATTTCCCATTAGGCCCCATTGGGCAAAGAAAGAAACAAAAGGAGTGTTAGAAAAAGAAAATAACCGGCATTAGTAATTTTAATACTCAAACAGCAAATCAAATTACAAAATAGTTCAATCATTGTCATAGACATTAGGAGTTGGTGCGGAGATAGCTGATATCAACTTCTTTTTAGAACCAAGAAAGGCTTCTCAACTATTCAGGGACATAAAATAAATAATTTTTTCCTCCTACGCACAGCCAGAAAAAGTTTACATCTTTCCTCTGTTGATCTTGCCAAATCAGGGAAAATCCAAACTTTTGTCCTATTAATAAAGTTCAGAAATTATGAAAATAAAGATGCAAAATCATATTCATATCTTGTTCAAACACCAATGCCACAAAAAAATTGACTTTCCTGATGACAAGTGAATGAGAAGATTCTAAAACAGCTGTTAAAGCAGAGGGGCATTTTTGATAGGATGTCCAAGTCCAATTATAGACATTTTACTGGCCACATAGACATCATAGCAGAGCAGGGGGCAGACTAGTGTTCAGTGCAGTGGAATTCACATAAAGGGACTCAGGTACAAATCCCAACTTAACACCCTTAGGGCCCTGCTAACTAAGCCGCGCTATAGTCACACTAGCGTTTTTAGCACATTCTAATGCACTAATTTTTAGCACACACTAAAAACACTAGCATGCCTTAGTAAACAGGGTCTTTATTTTGTATCGTGAGCCCTCCAGAAACACCTAAAAACTTACTGTACGTAACTGTACACCACTACAAAAGCCCTCAATTCTGCAGGTGTCTCCTATCTATAGGTACAGTTGGTATTTTATGGGTTTTGGAGATGGATATGAACTGGGGTCCACTGCACTGACCACTAGTTTACTCCTGGGACCAACTTGCTGCTCTAATAGGAATGGCCTGTTCTTTAAAAACAAATATATACAGTTTGAACAAGCACAATAATATTATGAAGCTATCACAGAGCCTGGTATGGTAGGGACCAGCATGTCAGTGCCTTACACCCTGACAAGAGTAAGCCTACTTCTACAGGAACCCCAGCCTCAGACTCAAGCCACGGCAGGGAGAAGGAGATAGAGCAAGCATCAACACCAAATGTTACTCCAAATTGTACACAAGTGTGCGGAGAAGGCCACAGTGGGCGGTTGTGCATCAAGATATGTGTAGCTAAGGTATATCCAAAAGAGCAACCAGAAAAGACAGTAAAGATGTATGTCATCATAGATAGGCAGAGTAATCAGTCCCTGGCAAGGACCGAGTTCTTTGCCCTATTTGACATCTGAGGAGCTCACTATCCCTACAACCTCAAGACCTGTACAGGGATGACAAAGAGGACTGGGAGAAGAGCAAATAGATACACAATAGAAGTGATGGACCCATCTACTGACTCTAAATGTAATCAGATACCTGACAACCAAGAAGAAATTCTCACACCAGAGGTTGAGCAACATTATCATCGCCTGCAACCTATAGCTGAGTATCTGCAGCCTTTGGACCCACATGCCAAGATCTTACTCTTGTTGGGAAGAGATGCACCAACATTGATTAGAGTTCATGGGTCACGTGAAGGTACTTGATGCCAAATATACCTACAGCCCGGGATGGGTAATAGTAGGTGATGTCTGCCTTAACAGACTGAAGAGACCTAGTTTGGATGTGTACAAAATGTGCATCTTGGAAAATGGGCGTACCACCTTGTTCAAGCCTTGTCATAACCATCTGCAAGTGAAGAAGGTTTATAGCTAGGAAGAACCAGACCCCAGCTCAACCATCTGTCAGGACACCTCTCCATCAGATTAAGATAACATCTGGGAAGCTCAGTGTTCCAAGGCACCAAGGATGAAGACAAACCAACTCTTTCAGTAGAAGATAGAGAGTTCTGGAAAATTATGGATAATGAATTCTACAAGGATGAGTCCAACGGCTGGGTGGCTCCCCTACCATTCCAGACACCTAGAACACAACTACCTAACAACAGAGAGCAAGCTCTCTCTCATCTCACTTCATTGCAAAGCACTCTGAGAAAGAAACCAGAGAGAAAACAGCACTTTACAACATTTATGCAGAACATGCTGGATAATGGCCATGCAAAGCCAGCTCCACTGGGATCTAAAGAGAGACAATTTCACCTTTCAAGTCTCTACTCAAGAGACACAATATACACACAGAAGTGTTTTGTCTACAGGGAATAGTCTGTATGATCCGCTGGGGTTTGTGGCTCCAGTCACCAATTAAGGAAGGTCCCTACTGAGAGAGCTTTCCCCAAAGTACTGAGTGGGGTGTTCAATTACCACCAGAAATGTGACAAGAATGGGAGAAATAGAAAGATTCTCTAAAGATTCTTGAACAACTGCATATCCCATGCACTTATATCCCCACAGCATGCAGTACTGCTTCTCACAAAGACTTTGCATCTTCATTTCATCAACCAGACACCAACCACCTAAGTGCCATCAGAGAAACAGAACTGCAGATTATCAGTGACAACTTGGCACCACCTGGGAACTTTGACACAAGACTTCTGTGGAAAACAAGGAACTTCTTTAGCAGAGCCATCACTGAGTCAGTGATCCATACCAAGAAGAGATGAGGACTCTGTAGACCATTGTCCACTCCAGAAACTCAAAGACTTTTCTCTCTCCTTTATGTTGTTTTTTATTTTTGTTGTCTGTCTCTGATTTCAGCTCCTGTGAGACTGTATGAGAAAAGGTGCCAGAGCAACAGTGAACTAGAGACCAGCAAGAAGGTGCCAAGTTTAAAATCCAAATATAAGTGGACATTTGCATGTTTATAACGTTTGTAGTTTGAGGAGTTAAATAGTGGTATTTACCAATACTTGATGGGGAGTGTCCTGCCTTTTTCTTCATAGAGGATGGGTATATTGTGATGTATATTTAATATGAGTGTGATTGACTCCCTGTAAGCTTTCCCCATTGGATGTTGGCTCTGAGCTAGGGCCAGCCCTCCCTCTCTACCCCTGCAGGCTGTGTGAGAGAGTCCAGTCTTCCTAACAAGCCTTTGTGATTAGCAGCTGTTCTAAGGGCTGATCCCTCCTTAATCTACTGTAATTCCATCAAGATTTTTCACCATCTTCCCAAGCTATCTCCTCAAGGCATTTCCCAAGTCATCTCCCAAAGACTTATCCCAAGTCATTCCCCATTTATTTTCTCTGAGTTCTCCCCCTTATTTTCCTTGAGTGTTATAGCTTTTCCTCTCAGCTGGGCTGAGATTCTGGCCATCTCCTTGCCTCTGAGGTGGCTAGGCACAGACTACTTGAAGCATTCCATGTCCTGGACCTGAACCATAATACTGCTAAGTGTTTTATGATATTTTATTCTTAATCTCTCAACTTTCTAGCTACAGGTTAGCTACCTGATTTATCTATTCTCTAGACCTTATTGCTTATTGCACAATTAATTTGTCCTGTGAATCTGTATTGTGGTGTACTCTGTCTTCTAACTGGGACCCCCCAAAAAGACAAAATAAAATTCTCTCCCTTTCATTACAACCAATCAAGATGACTTTTATATTATATAATAATTGTGGTGCTTCAATTCCAAGGCATACCATCTGGAGGCTTAAGGCTTGTACTATCTGTCTTCAGCTTGTTACTACAAAACAGGAATTCAGCAATTGAATGCAATTAAAGCAGCTTCTATCACTGCACAGAATCATACCAATTTCTCACCACTACCTCAAAGAATAAAACCACCTAAGAATAGATGGATCACAATAGGCTCAGATAGACTATGACATGTGGCACAGAAGCATCCACCCCCACAATTGTTGCCCCTATAGAATTCCTTTGCTCCATTACAGCTCTGTGATGCTCCAGAAAATAGAACTGAGGTGGAACAAAAGCAATGAAGATGTCCCAAGAGAAAACACACCCCAAAAGCACTAATAAAAAATCTCATAGCAGAAAACTGTTGCTCCTAGGAGATTCCATTATCAGAGTGTCACAAAACGCCTAGCCACCCATGTGGGGTTACCCCGTGACCACTTAGAGGGTCTATCCCTAGCACAGCTCAGGTCCACCTACACCTGCTGCTTGTGCTCTACATTGGCACCCTCATCTCACTGACTGGGTCACAACCGCCTCTGGGCAAGTCTCCCACTCTAAAATTAACCCCAATGATTTTTAGGTTACTGGGGCTACACTCCCAGTGGTCTCACAGGTCCCAGAAAGCACTCACAGACCCAACACACAAACCACCAGGATTCTTTATCAGTCCAGACAAGCAGGGCGAGCAAACAATTATGCTTATTCTCATAAAAATAATGAACAATGGACAGAAAAAGTGCAATCAGCAAACAGTAAGAAGCAACTGAAAAATGGATCAATTTGAAAACTAACTAAACATTTGTATACTGTCTAAACTGTGCCTGGGAAGATCAGGACATATAGCTGCTCATAAGCTATCAAATGTAACTGTTTACAGGGCCTTGGCAAAGAGATCTGTCTCTCTCTTCTTTCTGGCTAAGATTGGAGCAAAAGCCAGTACTCTCCAAATAAAAATGAGCCCAGAACAAGAAAATTTCAAACATATACTGCTTCTTGCTTCCTGTTTGTGTGCTAAAACTAAAGAAAAGAACATTAATTTATCTGTAACAGCTTTACAGCACAGAAACACCACCTTCTGGCCAAATAGGAGAAATACACTTCAGGGCATAATTAATGCAGGAAAATATCCAATCCAATATAACTCCTATTGTATGAGACACCAATACATGGTTTCATTTCTACTGGAAGATCCAGTGACATATAAGTCCAAGTCTGTATCTGCTCGGGTGTGAACACTGGCTTGCAAACCAGCAGAAGAAATCTGCAATGGAAAAGATGACGTATGGTCCATTGACACCATTTGTGGACAACCTTGCTGCTGAGAGGTTTTGTGATGAAAATGTAGTTGAGCTTGATGGGGTAGATTGTAGCTATTGTGACACATGAGCCTCTTGAGCTTGAGATGAAGTCTGAAGTATACGCTTTATAGATGGATGCCCAACTTGTCCCTTTTTCTTGCTTGCTTCTTTTACGTCATTATCATGTGCAATTATTATCAGTCGCTCTATACAAGGTACAACAAAATCCCAAGAGTATGCAGTAAGACAATGCAGTCTAGTTGGCCACGCTGGGGAAAGTCAAAGGATAATCCTAGAAGCAACTATACATGCAGTCACCACTAAAGACGGGCATAATTTAAAAAGATATGATCTTTTAAAGATACTTACAGGAAGTAGACTGCATACTTCACCGTGTATAGCTTCGTCTTTTCTAAAGACACCATTGGCCATCCATCATTAAGATCAGTCTCATGAACAGCAATAGAAAGATGGTATTCAATGAAATGGACAGCAGTTGGAAGACAGAGGTTCCACTGAAATGTGTCTTAAAATACAGCTTCTTCACACAGAGGCATTATTTTTGGAACACAGTTCAAGGGGCCCAGCAAAGTGAAATACATTCCAGGCTCCTCAGCTACCAGGAGTACTAGGCAAATACTGGCTATAATCAGAAAAGAAACAAATGAATATAGCACTGAAGTTGTTATCCAACAGGGAACAAATGACCTGGCAAATAATACCCCATTTGCAGCATAGAGAGCTTTCCAGGAGCTGGGGGAGGGGTTAAAACCTTTGGTACAAACGTAGCTTTTTCTGAAGAACTATCTACTTTTGGAAAGGGAGAGAAAAGTTTACAAAATACAGATAATCTCAATAGGTGACTCAAAGCCTGGTGTCATCAAGAAGATTTTAGGTACATAGGAGGCTGAGGCAATACATGGAAAAACAAAAGATTATATTGTTACAATGGGCTGTATCTCACTGTATGTTTATAATATCATCATAAGCTGAAAATATATTGGAGTCCAATAAAATAAAATATTGTAGTCCAATAAAAGCCGACATTGAAGATATCAAACTTGCTGTCTGGCTGGGACATTTGAGGTCTTTTCTTCCAAATCATAGTATGAAAAAGTAAAAGCAAAAAAGTAGAAAAAAACCATGAGAGTTGGTAAATTATATTTTCAGCTTATGATGATGTTATAAACATATATTTTGCTGAAATTTAGTCACACTGCATCTCACTGTGACAGGAAAAAAATCCTTGGTGAGAAATTCGGACAATATGTTTGTAGGCATTTAAATTAGAAGGTGGAGGTGCATATGGAGGCGGGTCACTTCCAGTGGTCACCGCTAACTAAAGACAAGATGTGACGGTAGTGAAGAAAGTAATGAAAACAACAACATTATTAGCAAATCACTTCTTACCAACACAACAGGAAGTGAGACCAAACAAAAAAACGAAAAGACTAAACAGATGAGACTGCCACTGAAATGTAACTGGAAAACGATGACCACAAATGCTCGCAGTGTAAGCAACAAAGTTCATGATCTGCAAGCCCTGATGTTAGAGGCAGACTTAGACATTGTTGTTATCACAGAGACATGGTTCAATGATTCCCGTGATTGGGATGCAAACATACCAGGCTACAATCTATTTAGGAAGGATAAGGATGGTCGTAAAGGTAGAGGAGTAGCTCTGTATGTGAGATGGTGTTGCTAGGAGATTTCAACCTGCCAGATGTGGATTGGAAAGTTCCATCTCTGGAATCAGAAAGAAGTAGGGATATCATAGATGCCTTTCAAAGTGCTCTGTTCAGACAAATGATGAAGGAATCCATGAGGGAGGGAGCAACGCTGGATCTGGTGCTACAACTGGGGAAAGTGTGTCCATGTCCAAGTGGGTGCCCACCTGGGCAGCAATGATCATTAAACTGTTTGGTTTGATATAACAACTAAAGGGGAGAGCAGCCACTCAAAACTCAAAGTCCTGGATTTCAAAAATGCTGACTTTAGTAAAATGGGAGAATTCCTGAAGAAAGAGCCAATGGGCTGGGAGGATAGATGAGAAGTAGAAAGGCAGTGGTCTAAGCTGAAAGGAGCTATAAATATGGCTACTAACCTTTATATAAGGAGAGTAAATAAAAACAAGAGAAAATGGAAACTGATATGGTCCTCCAAGCAAGTGGCTGTTTGATTGTAATATGTGTCAGCATCTCTGGTTCTTTCCTGCACCTTCCTACCTTGCAGTTTCTCTCGTCCTTAGGTGCTTTTCCTCTGCATGACAGCCATTGTTAAACAGTTCATGTATACCTCTCTTAACAATGCACGCTCTCCTTCAGTGCTGTAATCCTGCACTGTTTCTCCTCCAATCTTTTTTTAAGTAGTTTCTCCTCTTTCCCGCTTTTCTTCTGAAATTCACCAGGCACCAGCTTACCCATGTCTTTTGCCATTTTAATTTTCTTTTTTAGTTCTTTGGTTTGCTTTTCCAGAGTAGCCACCTTTCTTACTCTTTTAACCACAGCTTGTGATATGTTCAGGGCTTTCTGGTTCCATCCCTGGCTTCCTTCTCCCTCCGCCTTCTCCCACTCCTCATTCTCTCTATAATGTTCCTCCAAGCAAGAATCTCGGCTGGTCTCTTCTACCTCCAGAAGCTCTGTGGTGGAGCTCTTCTCCATTCCAACCGCCATGGAGATGATCTTTGTAGACCCAGAGCTTCTCTTCTGTTTTTCACACTACTCCCACAGCTTTGAGGTCAGGGATGAAGCCCGGACACTTCCACCTGGTTGTAGCTTGTTCTTCCTTAGCTCTCCTGGTCTCTTCTCCTCTGTTCTGGGGCAAGTAGGGCTGTTTTCCCTTCTTCCCTTGAGGCTTTACCGTCTCAGGGTCTACCCGCCTAGCTGATTTCTCCAGACTTTCACATTCATCCTGGGCTAGGAGTCAAGCAGAGCTCCCTTCCTCTTCCACCTCCAGCAGAGCTTCAGACAGCACATCCTCCCTCCTGAAGAGTGTGACCGCAACTGAATTACTTGCCCCCCAATGGAGCCTCATTAAAGGATTTAAGATGTACTCATTCTAACAGGGCCTAAAAAGAGTCCTGTATTTTTATTTTTCACCTGCTGCATTTCTTGGATTTGGTAGCCATTTCTCAGGCTTCCTCTCTAGAATCAGACCCTGATTCCCCAGTACCTGTGGTCACCATGGTAGGTGCAGAAGGCACCATTGAAAGTTGATAAGGCAGACATCTGAATGAAGTTATGCTGTAATGGGAATGTGTGATTGGCCCAAGGTTATCTAGAGTCACCAGGTAAGCCTGGATTGATTTTGGCCTGATAAATGCATGCATCTCCATAGGTCAGCACTCAGCATGTATTAGCTCTAGAATTACCACAGATATCCAAGTACCAGATAGAGCGATCAAAGGAACCATAACTGATTTAATGAGCCATTTGCAATTTCACTGTGCCAGCCGTGAATTCTTATAAGTACATAAGTGTTGCCATACTGTGACAGTCTGAAGGTCCATCAAGCCCAGTATCCTGTTTTCAACAGTGGCCAATCCAGGTCACAAGAACCTGGCAAGATCCCAAAACAGTACAATACATTCTATGCTGCTTATCCCGGAAATAAGCAGTGGATTTTCCCAAGTCCATTATAATAATGGCTTATGGACTTTTCTTTTAGGATGCTATCAAAACCTTTTTTAAATCCTGCTAAGCTAACTGCTTTTACCTTATTCTCTGGCAACGAATTCCAGAGTTTAATTGCATGTTGAGTGAAGAAATATTTTCTCCAATTTGTTTTAAATGTACTACTTTGTAGCTTCATTGCGTGCCCCCTAGTCCTAGTATTTTTGGTAAGAGTAAACAAGTGATTCATGTCTACCTGTTCCACTCCACCCAGTATTTTATATACCTCTATCATATATCCTCTCAGCCATCTTTTCTCTAAGCTGAAGAGCTCAAGCCATTTCAGCCATTTCAGCCTTTCCTCATAAGGAAGTCGTCCCTTCCGCTTTAGCATTTTGGTCGCCCTTCTCTGTACCTTTTCTAATTCCACTATATCTTTTATGAGATGTAGTGACCAGAACTTTTATTTTCCATTCCTTTCCTAATAATACCTAACATTCTATTTGCTTTCTTTGCCGATGCAGCACACTGACAAGATGGTTTCAAAGTTTTGTCAACGATAACTCTTAGATCCTTTTCCTGGTCAGTGACTCCTAACGAGGAACCTTGCATCACATAGCTGTAGTTCGGGTTTCTCTTTCCCATATGCATCACTTTGCACTTGCTCACATTAAACATCATCTGCCATTTGGATGCCCAGTCTCGTAAGGTCGTCTTGCAATTTTTCATAATCCTCTTGCAATTTAACAACTTTGAATAACTTTGAGTCATTGGTAAATTTAATTACCGCACTAGTTATTCTCATATCAAGATCATTTATAAATATAAACAGTGGTTCCAATACAGACCCCTGCAGAACCCCACTATCTACCCTTCTTCATTGAAAAAACTGACTTACACATGCATGGCTTAATCTTTGAGACAAGCATATTGTACTGGAAAGATCAGCCAGATAGCTGTGGCTGCTGTCCGACTAGGTTTATGACGCTGCGGGGCAGGTACTCTGAGACCAAGAGACATAGGGGGAGGTAGTGAACAGGAGGTGTGAGGACCCCTGACAAGAGTGCCTTAGCCCAGTACCAAACCAGTATAAAGATGAGGACCTAACCCCTGTTTCGTGGTGGAAGAGAAGGGCCTTGGCTGAACTGGAAATGGAAAGTTAAACTCAAACAGAAACTAGAGGAACATGCAAGGGTGGGGCAGATGGATCTTCCCCATCAGACATGGGGAAGGGGCCAGACCCTTCTCATGACCCTGAGCTCAGTCATTTGCAGAGGAGGGGGTACTGCCAGATGCCTTGGCATCATTGTGCTGACGATGGACTCCCAGCAAGGAGCTGGGCCACTTAAAGTGTAATGTCCTCAGGAGAGGACCCAAAGAGGTAGGGAAGAACTGTTTTGCCTGAATACTGGATGAGCCAGCCTGCAAAGGTTCTCTCAATTAAGTCTGATGTGCCACATCAATTGTAGGAAGGTATGTGTATTTATGTATGCTTCGGAAGAAAGGTGAGAAAAAAGAGTCATGATATATACATTTAAATACCTATGTTGCATAAATTCACAGGAGGCATGTCTCTTTGAACTGAAAGGAAACTCTGGAATAAGGAATCATAGGATGAATGTAAAAGGGGGATAGACTCAAGAGTCTCTTCATGCAAAGGGTGGTGATTTGTGAAATGGCTTCCCGGTGGATGTGGCAAAAATGAAGACTGCATTTGAATTCAAGAAAGCTTGGTACAAGTATATAGACTTTCAAACGGATAGGAAGGGATAGTAGATGGTATGGATGGGCATCTTGGATAAGCCATATGGTCTTTATCTGCCTTTGTTTTTCTGTTTCCTTGAAAATACAGTTTACTCCTTTGTATGAAAAGAACCGTGCTACTTTCTGCAGATATCTAAACACTTACATTTTATTATAGTGATTTTGGACTGCCATAGTAGGACAGTGGTTAGAAAACTTAACAAGGTCTGTGATGACTCAGATTTAATTCCCCTATCCATTGCCCTTTTTAATACCTTGAACAAGCCACACTGTCTCCCTGGTCTTAGATTGTAAACTTGTCTGTGGCCAGAGCTTCCCAACCATGTAATTTGCCTTATTTAGGACTGACAATTCTCAGGAAGTAAGTGAGCATTTTCATCACTCTCTGGGCAGACTGCTTTGAATTATCTGAACCACATCTAAACTGGTGAGGTTTGGATAACCAAAGGATAGTGCTGCACATTTGGTAGTGTGTATGTGGTTCACTAGCGTGCCTTTAAAAATTTAGTGCAAGCAAAATTGATTTGGCATGGATTAACCTATTAATTAATATACACACAATAAATTTGGTCACATTAAAAAGTTCTAACATTTTCCAGTATGACTTCATCACTGATGCCTCTTGAGATCTTTAGCACATCCTACCCTTCTTCTGTATTTAGTTGGATTAATTTCTCCACCTTATTACATTATCGCTAAAAAAAAAACAAACGCCCAGCTCAGAAATGACTAAATCCATGGCATTTTGGTCCGTACAAACCATATTTTTGAAACGAAAAATGGACGCCCATTTTTTTCAAAAATACGGTCTGTCCCGCCTCTTCACATACCCGTTTTCGGACATAGACGCCTATGGAGATGAGCGTTCGCGTTCGATTATGCCCCTCTATTTGTATCATAGGTTGTGCTCCTTGAGTCCCTTTTCCAATTTTCCTTCTTTCCTTATTTGTCTACTTAGGATTATAAACCACTTAGACATTTTTAGCTATTTGTGTTATAAGAAATAAAGGGGCCCTTTTACAAAAGTGTGGTGGGCCTACCGCCGGCTTAAAATTGACAAAACAAACAGGAAGAATCCTCTATAAGAGTCCAAAGCAAATCAAAGAAGTAAAAGATAATGCACAGGCTTCAACTCGGGGAGTTTCATTGCGAATAATCTTTATTAGGCACCACCAGAAGACCAGACACCAGGACATGTTTCGGCGGAGACATCTGCCTGCTTCAAGGGTCAAATGCAACATTCCATTGGCAGCAGAGCTATGTATAATGCCTGTAATGAAACAGCTCGGTAGAGTGCGTTGGGGCCAAGAAACTCTGGGCTGTGGAAATCAGCTCAAGTCCCACTGCCGGCTTGCCACATGGCAATTCGGCTCTTCCGCCGGGCTCCCAGGGGAGCCCAGTGGTAGTTTTGTCTTCCACCATGCACCATTTCTGGCATTAGAACATAGTTTTGTATTTTTTAGCACCTGAGGCATACCCTGCTGTAATCGTGCAGCATGCCAGGCTACCGCCAGAGCCCTTACTGTCTCATAAATAGGAGGCAGTAAGGGTTCCCCCAGCAAAATGGCCACGCATCAATGCCTGTGCTTAGCACACGGCCATTTTCTTCCCCTTCAAAGAAAAAGAAACTTTTACCCATGGTGGTACAAGGTGGTCTCAGAGCGTGGCAAACCCATGCGCCGATGCCACCCCACCACAGGGCCCCTTTCACCGCTGCTTGGTAAAAGGAGCCCAAAGTGAACTATGAACTACGAACAGTGTTGTATAGTAACTAAGTAAATGTAACTACTTACTATATTTAAGTATGCTTTTTTACTTTTACTTGTAAAGACGTACAAGATAACATTTGTTACTTTTACTTTTACTAAAGTAATAATTTCACAGAGTTACATCTGATGCTTGCAGTTAAAAGTAAAAAGTAAAAGTGGAAGCAAGATGTAAATGGTGATTCTTCAGAAAACCAAATGCAACAGCAAAACCGGGAACAAGATTGTGCTATTGCAAACCTCATCACGCAAACAGTGGATCATCTCATCTTAAATGTTGCTGTTCATTGAATATAACCTATAAGAACAGTAGAGTTGCCTGTGTTTTTTTGAAGTGGTTACTGGTCTCCAGCCAAACAGAACAGTGATGAGTTGGGTCACTTTAAAGTGGAGATGAAGCTGAAGCTTTTAGCAGTTCATAGTGAACAGACATAAGTCTCTATCACAACATGGAAAATTTTACATTGGGTGAATGTCCACTGGATTGATAGAGTTTCAAGTTTATTTAAAATTTGTTACCCTGCCATCAGTAGTGCCAGCTGGGCAGCTTACAGACTACATAATAGGAAAGAAGGCAGAGAGAGAGAGAACGAACGAACACATACACAAAAAGGGAAACGGGGTGAACTACAATTGTAAAAGGAAAGTAAGGTATAGGAATACACACTAGGCAAGGGAGTCTCTGAGGGTCTGAAACTACCAGCAACGATGGTCAGTAAAATGCTTCCAGGAAAAGATAAGTTTTTAGATCAACTTTAAAACGCTCCAAAGCTCTTTGGGTTCTGAGATATTCTGGAAGCTGGTTCCAGAGCTCAGGACCTTGTACTGAACAAATACAGCGCCTTATTTTTGCATGGGTAACTTCATGAACTGAGGGGACAACCATGTGCTGTTGGGCCAAGGAACGAAGAGCACAAGTTGGGACATAGGTGGAGAGTAGACATGCTAGAAAATCAGAACCTCCTGTAGATTTAATTTTAAAGACTAGGAGTAAAAGTTTATAGATGATGCATTGAGGAAGAAGCAACCAGTGTGAGGATATCAGAAGGGGTGTTACATGATCATACTTCCTTGAACCATGTATTAATTTAATGACTGTGTTCTGAATAGTTTGTAAACAGTACAGATCCTTAGAGTCTTCAGAGAGGAAGTTTTCTTATATGGCCTTAAGACTGAAGGGTTCCCACACTTCATGTTCTTGAAGATATTCAAACAGTTTGCCATTAGATGAAAAATTGTTAGAACAACAGAAAATGATTCCAACTATGTGAAAGCTTTCTTTGTAATTGGACAGCATGCAATGATAACCAAGATGAAGATCAAGTATTGAATTAGATAGCACTACTTCTAATGCAGATGATAATGACAATAATGATAAAAAATATTTTTTGCTATACGGAAGTCAAATGTTTCAGCGATGCCCTTGATCAAAACCTACAGACCTAGACAGAAGACATCAGTAATGTTGCAACCTTGTCTGATTTGAAGGAACTTCTATCCAACTGAACAATCCACTTTCTGCTAGTGCAGTTGAACAACTTTTTAGCTATGTTGGATTAATGACTCACAAGTGTACTCACATGAATATATTTATTTGTTACATTTGTATCCCACATTTTCCCACCTATTTGCAGGCTCAGTGTGGCTTACAATACTACCGTAGAGGCATTCGCCATTCCGGTATAAACAGTTACACAGTGATGTTAAGGTAGAATAGGGTTCATGTGGAACAAACAAACATATTAGGGAATCATATAGAGAAAGAGTTATGTTATGTCC
Organism: Microcaecilia unicolor; assembly: GCF_901765095.1. Lineage (NCBI taxonomy): Eukaryota > Metazoa > Chordata > Amphibia > Gymnophiona > Siphonopidae > Microcaecilia > Microcaecilia unicolor. The sequence continues at coordinate 108,699,846 of NC_044036.1, forward strand.
ATTACGTTCCTTGGTTTCGTTGTGTTGCTGGGTTCAGGTATTTAAGTAGGGTCGGTAGGGTATGCCTTTTCGAACAGGTAAGTTTTTAGTGATTTCCGGAAGTTTAGGTGGTTATACGTTGTTTTCACGGCTTTTGGTAGTGCGTTCCAAAGTTGTGTGCTTATGTAGGAAAAGCTGGATGCATAAGTTGATTTCTATTTGAGTCCTTTGCAGCTTGGGTAGTGGAGGTTTAGATATGTTCGTGTTGATCCTGTTGTATTTCTGATTGGTAGGTCGATGAGTCTGTCATGTATCCTGGGGCCTCGCCATAGATAATCTTATGAACCAGGGTGCAGATTTTGAAAGTAATATGTTCTTTGATTGGGAGCCAGTGCAATTTTTCACAGAGGGGCTTGGCACTTTGGAATCGTGTTTTTCCAAATATAAGCCTGGCTGCCATGTTTTGAGTGGTCTGAAGTTTCTTTATGAGATGTTCTTTGCATCCCACATAAATTCCATTGCAGTAATCTAGGTGGCTTAGTACCATTGATTGTATCAGGTTCCGGAATGTTTCCCTTGGGAAGAATGGTTTCACACGTTTGAGTTTCCACATTGAGTGGAACATTTTCTTAGTTGTGGATTTCACTTGGCTCTCTAGTGTTAGGTTGCGGTTGATTGTAACGCTGAGGAGTTTCAGGCTGTCTGAGATGGGGAGGGTGTAGTCTGGGGTGTTTATATTTATGGGGTTGTTCACGTTGTATTGGGATGAGAGGATGAGGCAGTGTGTTTTTTCTGTATTGAGTTTTAGTTGAAATGCATTTGCACATGAGTCCATGATGTTCAAGCCGAGCTTAATTTTATTGGTGATTTCTGTCGGATCATGTTTGACAGTCATTTTCAAAAATTTAGTTTTTATTTACTGGAATTCATTGCCAGAGAATGTGGTAAAAGCAGTTAGCTTTGTGGGGTTTAAAAAAGGTTGTGGAGGAGTAGCCTAGTGGTTAGTGTAGCAGACTTTGATCCTCATGAACTAGGTTCAATGCCCACTGTAGCTCCTCGTGACTCTGGGCAAGTCACTTAGGGGGGTCTTTTACGAATACGCTTTAGTGTTGAGACGCCAATGTATTCCTATGGTCATCTCTAGCATTTAGCACGTGCTAAAAACACTAGCACACCTTAGTAAAAGACTCCTTTAATCCTCCATTGCCCCAGATACAAAATAACTACCTGTGTTTAATATGTAAACTGCTTTGATTATAACCACAGAAACAGTGCCGGTCTTAGCAAGTGCGGGGCCCTATGCAGACCAATTTGGTGGGGCCCCATCCTAACCCCGCCCCACTGTAGCCCCGCCCCCACCATAGCCCCACCTCTACCCTAGCTCCACCCCATTGATAAGATTATTCCATTTTTAGAACATTTTTTATTTATGAAATTTCAAATAAAGACAAATGAAGCTAAACTTGTACAAAAAAACTGACTGAAATAATAAGTATAATGCTATCATGAAACCTCCCCTCCCCAGAAATTATTCAGTTCAAGTCCACTACAATTAGTAGTTCCAATTCTCATAACAAAGGAGAATAAAGGGAAAATATTAAGAAAAGATTCAGTATTTTCAAATTCCCCTATTACTCTGTAACCCATATATGCAATAAAATAAAAATGAAATGAAAAGATATACAATAAAATAAAGTGATGTGTGATATATAATGTACAATATAAAAACATATAGACCACCAAGGTATTAAAATTGTTTTAAAATATATACCACAACTCTCTGACTCAAGAAGACTCCGACTCTGTCTGTCATCCATAATTGTCTGACAACACACAGAAAAAAAAATAAGTAAAAATAAAATAGACACAATTAATACCTTATACACCAATAGACCATCAACAATATGAAGCTAGCAAGGGATCATAATATCACAATTCTCATGTAGAGCCAGAAAACACCCTTTTAGAGATAGTGTGTCATGATTTAGGCTCTACACCCTTTCTGATGTTTGGTGCCACCTTAGTAAGGCCAACACACAATCTCTCCACTGCAAAACATTATACACAAACTTGTGCAAAAACACACTCATAACCTTAACAAACCATAAACAGCACTAATTCCAAGGACAAAACGAGCTACAACCGTATGCGTGGCATGGAAAGGCAACTGTATTTACACCTGGCTCTAAAACACCAGTGCACAACCTAGTGAAAAAAAAAAAGGGCTGCAAACTATACGCTAGCAGAATACTGCACCTTCCTTGATCACACCTGAAAAACACATGAAGGCAAAATACTGAACTGGAAAGTTACCTCAAGAAGTCAGACTCAGCATGCAGCAATACTACAAAAATTGAAACGTACATGAAAAATATCACAGATGCATATTTCCAAAAACTGACATATTCCAATTAATAAATCCTGAATAAAATAGTTTTTTTCTACCTTTGTTGTCTGGTGACTGTTTTTCTGATCATGCTGGCTCAGTATCCGATTGTGCTGCTATCGGTCCTCTTAACTTCGTTTCCAGGGCTTCCTTTCCATTTATTTCTTTACTTTCCGCCTTTCTTCTTAATTTCTTGCCCTACATCCGCAAGTAAAAGCTGGGTTCTCCGCAGACTTGACTGTCCAGTGGATCCAGTTTCTGCCTATTTTCTATATCCATGTGCACTTTTTCTCCTCTCTTCTTTTTCCCTCACCTCATCTCCTTCCTCACTCTTCCCTCGCCTCTATCCATGTCCAGCATTTCTTCTCTCTCCTCCATCCACCCATGTCCAGTGACCCTCCTGTCTCCCCTGCCATCCATCTATGTCCAGCAACCCCCTGTCCCCTGTGCCCTCCCCTGCCATCAACCTATGTCAAGAAACCCCCCTCCCATGCCATCTACCCATGTCCAGAATCCCCCCTCCCCTGCCATCCACCCATGTCCAGAAACCCCCCTCCCCTGCCATCCACCTATGTCCAGAAACCCCCCCTCCCCTGCCATCCACCCATGTCTAGTGACCCTCCTGTGCCCCTGCCCTCCACCTATGTCCAGAAACCCCCTCCCATGCCATCCACCCATGTCCAGCGACCCTCTTGTGCCCCCTGCCCTCCACCTATGTCCAGAAACCCCCCTCCCCTGCCATCCACCCATGTCCAGTGACCCTCCTGTGCCCCCTGCCCTCCCCTGCCATCCACCTATGTCCAGAAACCCCCTCCCCTGCCATCCACCCATGTCCAGCGACCCTCCTGTGCCCCTGCCCTCCCCTGCCATCCACCTATGTCCAGAAACCCCCTCCCCTGCCATCCACCCATGTCCAGTGACCCTCCTGTGCCCCATGCCCTCCCCTGCCATCCACCCATGTCCAGCGACCCTCCTGTGCCCCTGCCCTCCCCTGCCATCCACCTATGTCCAGAAGCCCCCCTCCCCTGCCATCCACCCATGTCCAGCGACCCTCCTGTGCCCCCTGCCCTCCCCTGCCATCCACCTATTTCCAGAAACCCCCTCCCCTGCTATCCCCCCATGTCCAGCGACCCTCCTGTGCCCCCTGCCCTCCCCTGTCCTCCACCCATGTCCAGCGACGCGACTCTCCTCATTCCCCTGCTCCCCCTCCCTCCAGCCACCTGAGCCCCCCCCCCCCCCGACCCGCCAAACGACCCTCTTCTACCACCCGACGCGCTGGCACCTCACCTGACCCAGCATTTTAAAAAAATCTACAAGTGGCGGTGCCTCGCGTCTGTAAAAGAAGAAAAATCGCTTCGTCCATTGGCCGGCCTTCCCTCATGTCCCGCCCTTGTGGAAGTTACATCAGAGGGTGGGACATGAGGGAAGGCCGGCCAGTGGACGAAGCGATTTTTCTTTTTACAGACGTGAGGCACCGCCGCTTGTAGATTTTTTTAAAATGCTGGGTCAGGTGAGGTGCCGGCGGGTCGGGTGGCAGAAGAGGGTCGTTTGGCGGGTCGGGGGAGGGGCTCAGACGGCTTGAGGGAGGTGGAGCAGGGGAACGAGGACTGGAGAGTCGCGTCGCTGGGCATGGAGGGCAGGCGAGCAGTGGCCGGAGAGGCGAGTCAGACTTGAGGCGCGCCGCGTGAGGCCCCCTTAGGCGCGGGGCCCTATGCGGCCACCTCGGTCGCCTCTGCCTAAGACCGACCCTGCACAGAAAGGTGGTATATCAAATCCTTTCCCCTTTCCTAAAAGAAAAGTCCATAAGCCATTATTGAGATGGGGAAAATCCACTGCTTATTTCTAGGATAAGCAGCATAAAATGTATTGTAATGTTTGGGGTTCTTGCCAGGTACTTGTAACCTGAATTGGCCACTGTTGGAAACAGGATGCTGGGCTTGATGGACCTTCAGTCTGTCCTAGTATGGCAATGCTTATGTTCTTATGTACTTTTACTTATTATCTTTATTACTTTAACTTAGGTACATTTTTAATGTGTTCTTCACTGTACTTTTACTTAAATATTAGAATATACATTTATTTTTACTTTTAGCTAAGTACTTTGACCTAGTTTTTTGAAAACAACACTTCACTACTAAAACCAATGTGTAAGGACTAAACCCAAACAGTTTTCTTAAATGCATTTGGTGACACCTCCTTTATTCTAGGGAACCCTTTTCCAGTGATGAGACATATACCCAGACACAATCCCATTTGGAGCCTCTAATCTCTGGTAGGCCATTAGCCTTAGTAATCACCCAACTGTGTTGTGGCATGATACATGTGAGTATCCATGGCACTTTAAAAGCCCACATTGACACTCTAAGATGATATTAAAAAATGGGGTAGGGCTCTGTCCTCAGCTACAAAGTCTGCTTAATTCTACAAGCTACACAATGCATTTCAAAAGATTAGATTTACATAGGAGCCCTTCAGGCAAAAGTAGACCATGTCCACTTTTTGCATTATTTGAGCTAAGCACTGATCCATAACCTCTATTACCTTCTAAACTAATATTAGAAGGTAGTATTCAACCTGCAGTAGTAATGGTTTGTAACCTTCTCCCAGTCGCAGGCTGAACTAACCCCAGATATTAAATGTTGGTGCATATGCGACTCCCAGCACTGAATATCCAGGTATGTGCACTGATCCAGAAATTAACAGTCTACCAGCTGATAATGAGACCAATGCCCCGATTAAATCAGTGTATAAAGTTAGGGCAATCTTTTTTTCTGCCCCTGGATCATCACTCATCTAGGCAGTTAAAGGATGGCTGGTTAGCAGAGATATTCAGGAGCACTATTTGGTTAAGTGCCGCTGAATATCAGCAGCTGACCAGGCAGGAGTCTTTTTTGCCTTCCTTTTGAATATTGACTCCTTACAAGGAAAATCAGATTAAAGCCAATTCAGGCATTGCTTTTCTTTGTACTGAAATGTATACATCACAATATAGATGGCCAATATCTCCCACTGAAACAAAGTAGACTTCGATTTTGTTCTCAGGCGACCAATCACCTGTTGTTTTCAGGAGCTCAGTAGTTCAACCTCAGAGAACTAGTAATTTTTCTGCTCTGTCTATCTGATTTTATTAACTGAGGGGGTCCTTTTACTAGGGTGCGTTGAAAAATGGGCTGCACTAGTGAAGGCACTTGTTTTGGACGCACACAGATCCATTTTTTCAGCGTACCTATAAAAAAGGCCTTTTTTTCTGAAAATGGATGTGTAGCAAAATAAAAATTGGCACGCTAACCGTGCAGATGCCCATAATATTCCTATGGGCCCCAAACTAATTTATTAATTGTACTAACTTAGGGATCCTTTTACAAAGGCGCACTGAAACATGACTCACAATAGTGTAGGTGAGGTTTTGAGCGCACGCCTATCCATTTTTTGCACGCTTGCTGAAAATGGGCGTGCAGTAAAATGAAAATTGCCGTGCGCCCATTTTGGGTCTGAGATCTTACCACCAGCCATTGACCTAGCTGTAAAGACTCACACGGTAACCAGGTGGTAATGACCTACGTGCACCAAATGCCACTTGGCACATGTCCATTACGCGCACCCAAAAATAAAAATATTTTTCAGACGTGTGTATCGTATGCGCCAAAAATGAAATTACTGCAAGAGCCATGCAGTAGTTGGGCAGTAACTTCATTTTGGCATTTGTTGGGTGCACGTACATGCTTACACGGCTTAGTAAAAGGATCCCTTATTTAATAACACACTAATAGCACATATCAATAATGCATTTAAACAGGTATTAATCCTCCTACAACATAGCTAGCCAAAAACAGCAGGTATCTCAGACAACTGTTTGAGCTACCAGTCCAAACAAAATATTACCACTAAGATAGTAAATCTTAATATTTCCCTTGTCCCATTACTAGTTGTCCTCCCAATTCTCTTGTTCTCTTCTAAACGTTTTTATATATTCATTTATGAATTTCATCATCTTTTCTAATGTTTTTAATGGGGTTAAAAATATAATGAGCTCACCTGTTTTCCATTTTTGTTGATATATTTTGTGAAATAGAAAAAGAAGTACTTGTTTCTATACTTTCTTCCCAAATGAAAAGGGGCATCGCTTACTATAATTTGTAATTAGCTGATATGTTTGTTTTTTAATGATTAATTTTTGGGTTTCTTTAATGGCAATTGTTGGATGCTTTTGGATATCATGGGATCCTTTGACCCAGCTGTGGTAAAAAGAGTCCTACATGAGTGACAGGGGCCATTTTTGCTGCGCACTGTGGTCTTTTTTACCGCAGTGGGTAAAAAAGCCAAAAAATGGCTTTGGCCATGCAGTAAGATTTCACCTACTGTGTAGCCATGCAGGGGGGAAGCATTGAGGTGGTATTAAGGGCTCCCACACTAACCCGGAGGTAACCAGGTAGCACATTGCCGGGTTAGCACCACACTAGAAAATAGCTAGCTATTTTACTTGAGCGGCAAATGGTGCACACCAGGGCTGGAACTACCACCGGTGCTCGCATTGGGCCAGCGGTAGTTCCAGAATTGCTTGTGGTAAGCCTGCGTTGGATGTCCTTGACCCATAATCGAAAAAAAGAAGAACGTCCCTGACGAACACTTGGACTTTTTCACCCGGACCTGTTTTTCTTACGACTAAGGCACAAAAAGGTGCCTGAATTGACCAGATGACCACCGGAGAGAATCGGGGATGACCTCCCAATGTTGATACTATTAATGTGTATAAAGATTAGTCTTATGTGATTTTCTCCCATAAGTGAAAACCATCTATTTGCATGTTCCACCCCTGTAGTTCCATCTAGTCTGAGTACCACAGTTGCCTGCTTACCCAATGATGGATTATGTTATATCATATGTGTTTAACATCTACCCCCTGTGCTTGAAATGTATTTCAGCAAAATAATCCCTTCCTTTATCTTTCAGAAACACTTGTGTGTGTGGGTGTGGGGGGAGTTCACGATATAGAAATCTTAACAGGCATAATTTTGTTTTTAAACTATAATAACAAAAAGATTTTTTTATGGCGTCATCCCAAAATATAAGATACATGCTACTGTTTTTCCCATATCTCTGCCACAAAATCAGCCAACATTAATAGAACAGTAGCCTATGTAAGCTGATGACAAGGCAGAATTCAGCAAGAGCACTTTGAAAGCCAAAGCAAATGCAGCTAATATTTGGTAAACAAATAAAGTGGTTTCCATAATTGCAACGGCAAACTGACTACCTCTTTAACCTACCTTGACGGACTACTGACCTTTGATGTTTTATTTGTGGCTTGCCTAGATTTTGTGTTCTAGAAAATATACTACAGTTCTAATAAGACACATATATTTTGTGTCATATCTTAGCATTTTTCCTGTAGGCATAAAATAGGAGAAATCCTGGAGCATACCTGTTTGATTCAAAGCAGTTGAAAGTATATATGGTTAACAAAAAGGAACTGCATTTTTTTTGTCCAGGCACTAGCTGGAATTTTAACATTCTAGGTTATTTATAGCAAGGATTGGTAACTAAAAAGATAGAGAGAAACACTATTTTGATCTCCTATAGTCAAGTCCTTTGATTTCCATAAATCCTCAGCCATGGTAATCACCACAGAATTTTCTTTTGTATAGGATTGTGGCAAATGGCTTTCCAAAACATTCTCTTACCACCTGCATCTCCTCCTCTCCTGCTCTTTTCTTCTGTTTCTGCAACTGAAGTAACCGCCCAAAACTATCACTTCTACTCTTCTCCCCTGTTATAACCCTCACTGGCAGCTGTCAATGTTTCTCATGCATCTCACAACCTCTGTTGTCTACAGCTGTCAATGCCTCCTCCCTTGCCACCATCATCCATGTTTTCCCATTTCCTATCCCACTTGCTTGTACCCTCTTCATTTGCTACAGACTATTACTGCTGCATGTTATACCTTAGCTCACTGCTAGGGATCCTTTTTCACAGAATCTACTCTGAGTTGCTACAGGAAAACAGTGACTGATAAAAATATATCATTATAGAAGACCTACTGAGGACATAATTGATATGGATAGCACTGCTGGTGCTAAAACCAGAAATTCAATCCCGGGCCTCGCATTGAATTTCTGTTTTTTTTAAAAGCTGGCTAGTTCATGCCCAGTTAAGCCAATATTCAGACTTAAGTAGCCATGGACTAGCGCATAAAGATAGGTCACCTATTTATGTGGATAAGTACTTAGGAAAGATCAGGCAATGAATACAAACTAATAATTTAGTTTTGAGGGGCCCTTTTACTAAGTTGCGTAAGCATCTACGTGTGCCCAACGTACGCCAAAATGGAGTTACCACACGGCTACTGCGTGGCTTTTGTGGTATCTGTTAGATTGTAAGCTCTTTGAGCAGGGACTGTCTCTCTTTGTTAAATTGTACAGCGCTGCGTAACCCTAGTAGCGCTCTAGAAATGTTAAGTAGTAGTAGTAATGTCATTTTTGGCGCTCGTCCGATACATGTGGCTGACAAATAATTTTTATTTTCTGCCGCTCGCATCGGACATGCGCCAAGTGGCATTTTGCCCGGTTACCCATTGAGACTTTACCGCTAGGTCAATGACTGGCAGTAAGGTCTCAGACCCAAAATGGACACATGGCAATTTTAATTTTGCCCCATGTCTATTTTCAGCAAACATTTTAAAAAGGTGTGCTGAAAAATGATTCTGCGCATGCCCCAAGCCTGTGCCTACACTACCGCAGGCCATTTTTCAGCGCACCTCAGTAAAAGGACCCCTGAATTTGTTAGACTGAAGTGATGATTGTAATGAGGTCTGCTAGTGATGTAGATCGTAGCCCTGTGATTTTTGAGGAGATACGGGCCACCTTTAAGAATCAGATTACAAGTTTAGGTATTATTATTGACTCACAGTTGACAATGTGAGCACGTTTCCAGATTGGTGCAATCATGTTTTTTTCAGCTAAACTTATTGAGAAAGCTGAAGCCTTTTTTTTTTAATCAAACTATGATTTTCAGATTGTGGTGCAAACTTTAGTACTTACAAAAATAGACTATTGTAATAGTCTTTACTGGGGATTTCAGAAACTAGAATTCATGTGTTGCAAGTAGTACAGCATGCCGCAGTACACGTGATTTGTGGTTTAGGACATTTTTAGTCTGTGACAGGTGAAATGAAAGCTTTTCATTAGTTGTCATTATCTACAGGGTTCATTTTAAATTGTTGTTACTGGTTTTTAAGACTTTACATAATTCAGTTACTGCCTATTTTAAGAAAGTGTCGCAGTGTTATAAGCCTACAGGGGCTTTACGTTCTGAAAATACACAGCGATTGATTGTTCCATCAATGAAGCGTTTCCATGTCTCTATTTCTGCAAAGGCAGCATTATCTTATATGGGTCCTATTGGCTGGAGTGAATTGCCTTTGAGGCTTTATTTGATGCAGGAACTTGATTTTTTAAAGAAATAGTTAAAAGCATTGCTATTTGCACAGGCATATTTTTGGATTTAGATAAACATGTTTTCTTTTATGAAGTTGAAGAAATAGTGTTAAAATTATATTTGCTGGCTTTTTATGTTTGTATGTGATTTGCTTAAATTACTGTGATTGTTTATTTTGTCATCCGCCTAGTTAATAGGCGGGCTATAAGTGTTTAAATATAGAAATAAAAATGAGTTAAACATGGCTGGTTAACTCTGAATATTGGGAGCTAACCGGACTCTGCCGTGATATGCCCCTGGAATGCCCCTACATAGGTAGCTTTCCATTTCGGTGCTAACCAGTCATTTTCAGTGCCACTAAATGGTTAAGTGCCACTGAAAATGATCAAATAGCTGCTGACAAGCAAGTTTACTGGTTGGTGGCCATTCCCGGCCAGTTAATTCACTTTGAATATCGTCTGGACTGTCATTATTCTTTAAAATTCACACCCCGAAAATGATGTCGCATAAATATTATTGAGAGCAGTTCTGCATGGAGGGTAAAATGTCGGCTTGTCTTTTCCCACTCTTGCTGTAGATATTCTTTTTTGCTCTCTACTATTCTGTATATTTCAGACAAGAGAGGGTTAATGTGAATGAAGGCTCAGCTGGGTAGGTTCCATTGAACAGAAATGTTAAGAAAGAATAACTATAAAATAGGGGTGTAGCCAGACCTCGGCAGGAGGGGGGTCCAGAGCCCCTCCACTTTTGACCCCCACCACCGCCGCCAGGTACCTTTGCTGGCGGGGATCCCCAACCCCCACGAGCCTTAGTCTTCTTTAGCGCCTGTCTCCGGTGCGTTCGCTGATCTGTGCTGTGAGTCCTGACTGACATCCTGCATGAACGTCCTGCATGCCAATGTACCTGGCGGCGGGAAGGGGGCGAAAGTGACAGGGGGGTCAAAAGTAGAGGGGGCCAGGGCTAAATCTGTGGGGGCCCATGCCCCTGTGGCCCCACTAACTATGCCCCTGCTATAAAAGTGAAAGGTGGACTGTCACTGAATAGCAAGAAGAAGAAGCATAGCTCAACAGGGCAGGGGTGGTGGGGGCAGTCTGCCCTGGTTGCATGCTGCAGGAGGGGTGCAGGGAGCAGCCGTGCAGCTGTTGGCTCCGCTGGTTTCCTGCTTCCTCTGCTGTTGTGGGGCAGAGGGAGCAGGGAACCAGCGGAGCCAACAGCCGCATGGCTGCTCCCTGCACCCCTCCTGCAGTGTGCACCTGGGGTGGACCGCCCCCACTGCCCCTGCCCTGTTGAACTATGCTGCTTCTTGCTATTCATTGACAGTCCACATTTCACTTTTATAGTTATTCTTTCTTAACATTTCTGTGCAATGGAACCTACCCAGCACCCTAGCAGGTAAGAAGAATGCACTTGGGGGGGGGGGGGCTTGGAGGTGATGAACCAGGGAGGGACGATGATGCGCCGGGGGGGGGGGGGGGACGCTGCACCTGGGGGTGTCATGCTGCACCCGGGGGGGGGGGGCTTGGAGGTAATGCGTCAGGGGGGGACACGCTGTACCCATGGGGGGGGGGGGTCATGTTGGCAATCTGCTTCAGGTGGCAGCCAACCAAGGAACACCACTGGCCTGGTGGTAGTTTCCACCCCTAGCGTACTGTCATTTCCAGTGCTGCAAAAATATTTAAATTTTTGTAGCGCCGGTGTGTACCCGATGGTAATCGGGCAGTGCCATGTACTGCCCAGTTACCGCTGGGTTAGTGCAGGAGCCATTACTGCCACTTCAATGGGTGGCAGTAAGGGCTCTTCCCTGAACTGGCCATGCGGCAAGTACTTCACTTGCTGCACGGCCATTTCCTGAAAAAAAGAAAGACCTACCTTTTACCCGCTGCAGTAAAAGAGGGCCTCAGCACACGTCAAAAACACGCTCCAGCACCAGCACAGGCCCCATTTTCCCGTAACTTGGTAAAAGAGCCCCTATGTTTGCAATGCAGGCTTATCCTAAAGGATCCCTCAGTTACTATGACCTCAATCTGTAAAACACACAATTCCTCAGTTTAAATGAGCGGAACCTCTGACACTAATTCTTTTCCTCTTTTAGTCTACAGGTCATCTGGTCAGCAACTACACTGCAACATGTGCCAGTAATCAGTCAAATAACTACTGTAGGCCAGGGGGCTGGATGTGAACAAAGAAAAACATTTCATGTGATTAACTGAGCAATAAAAGGAATGGAAGTAAATCAGTATTCATGACAAGAGTTTCCATGGTTGAATATAAAAAATGTTAGCTTTTGCCTCGGCACTTATTTACAAGAACCCCAAAGCACAATATCATTAAAGCACTGTAGGTAGCTATTTCAGTAATGATCCAAACTATTAACAAAAACTTGAGATCTTAAATTAAACACATTTCAATATGTTTTAACTTAACATGCAGGGAAAAATGTAGGTTATTTCACGAAAGCTCATTCCTAGAATTTGTTCACATCAGCAAAATTGCAACATAGCTTGAGACAATTTAGCATCACTGTTTGGTCTTTGGTCAGGAAAGAATGATGCAATACCAGAATAGCAGAGGAATTACAGAGCAGTCCAGAGCTACACTGCAGAGTCTAGGGAATCTTCCATGGTGCATGCCCAGGTTACAGCTGGCTATAGTCACCATTATCAGTCCTTTACTTCTGTTAGTAATAGATCTCACTGCATGTTAAAATAATCAGATATCGTCCTTATGGGAGAGTAAATCTATAAGGAGCAGCTTACTTTTAGGCAGTAAGAATGTATGTAAATCTTGGTGTTATAGTCATTTACGTGTATATGTGAACAAATTTGCATGACAACAAACAGGAGAAAAGTCTCTGCTATGATGAATCAAGAGAGCAAACAGGGGTGCCAGTTCATTGTAAATAGTCTAGGAAAGACCCAACATGGCCATGTTTTGGCATGTGCCGCTTTCATCAAGGGTCTGTTGTAATTAGCAATGGTACATATATGCCAAAATCAAATCCAAAAAGAACGCTAATGTCTTAGCAGCAGCGGCAGAACTGATTAGAAAAAGGAAATTTCAATGGGGCCGATAGACTGCGGGAGTTAGCCGGGTTGCCTCCCATGGTTGATGCTGAGCCTGGATATTCAATATTGAATATCCCATTTATTTTTGGCTGGTTTCAACTTAACCAGCCGAGCAACATTCACCACTGGCCGGTTAAATTGAAACTGGCCGAAAATACACCTGCTATTTTGGCAGCCCAATTTGGCTGCCAAACTTAGTTGGCAATGCACTGAATATTAGCGTAGAGCTGGCTATATTGCGTGAAATAACTGGCTATCCACTAAGCACTGACCACAAATATTCAGCGGGAGATAACTGGTTATCACCTGCTGAATATTTGCGGATAGCTGGTTAAGGGCTATTTGTCACCACCGTTGCCTTGCTTAACATATTTGCAGGTAAATGAGTGGTTTCCGGCTACGTATTATTCTGTAAGTACGCACCTAGATGTGATAGTGTATATTAGGAGGGTGGACGTTCACATAGGTAAGCTTGAATGGACTGTGGGTAGGATACATACCTATGCACATACTGCTGCATTCTATATAGAGCACCTAGCATTCCATACTTAAATCTAAGCATATTCTATAACAACGCACGTAACTTCATTGACTTTTAACAAGCTAATCAGCGTTGATAAAAGCACCTAACAAACAATAATAAGCACTGATTGGAAATAATTAGAATTTACATGCACAACTTGCTAAGCATATTCTGTAATGAATTACACCTAAATTCTAATGCACTCAGTTCAAAAGGGGTGTGATTATGGGTGGGGAAATCGGTGTTTTGTGGGCATTCCAAAATTTACTTGCATAGTTATAGAATATGGCTCAGTGCATGTAAATCTATGCACAGGGATTTATGCCACATTGTTGTTGGTGTAAATGGAGGTGCGTAGGTTTAGGCAATGGCGTAGCCAAGGGTGGGCCTGGGTGGGCCCAGGCCCACCTACTTTGGGCTCAGGCCCACCCAGCAGCAGCAGCACACCTATGAAGTGTCTGGCAGGGATTCCCAAGCCTCACCAGCTGAAAATTCCTGTCCTTCCTGCATACCAGCCTTCCCTCTGATGCCTATGTGGAAACAGGAAGTTGCATCAGAGGGAAGGCTGTGGAGCCAACATGAGCAGTATGTATTATTTGCTGCCAGTGAAAATCTGCTATTTAAAAGGTATGGGGGGAGGGGGATTTTGAGAGACCATATGGCATGCAGGCAAGAGAGAGAGAGACTAACCAGCTTATAATCGAAATAGAAAAACGCCTATATTGTGACCCAAATCGGGAGATAGACTTTTATCTCACAAAAACGAATAAAGCGGTATAATCGAAAGCCAAATTTGGACGTTTTCAACTGCACTTCATCGTGGATGCGGACAAAGTTGATGGGGGCATGTCAAAGGCGTGGTGAAGGCAGAACTGGGGCATGGTTATTGGCCGATCAGAGATAGGTGCCTTTCGCCGATAATGGAAAAAAATTATGCGTTTTTAGCGAGAATTTAGGGCACTTTTCCTGGACCCTGTTTTTCCATGAATAAGGCCCCAAAAAGTGCCCTAAATGACCAGATGACCACTGGAGGGAATCGGGGATGACCTCCCCTGACTCCCCCAGTGGTCACAAACCCCCTCCCACCACAAAATATGCCGTTTCACAACTTTTTATTTTCACCCTCAAATGTCATACCCACCTCCCTGGCAGCAGTATGCAGGTCACTGGAGCAGTTATTAGGGGGTGCAGTGGACTTCAGGCAGGTGGACCCAGCCCCATCCGCCCCCCACCTGTTACACTTGTGCTGGTAAATGGGAGCCCTCCAAACCGCCCCCCAAACCCACTGTACCCACATGTAGGTGCCCCCCTTCACCCCATAGGGCTATAGTAATGGTGTAGACTTGTGGGCAGTGGGTTTTGAGGGGGATTTGGGGGGGCTCAACACACAAGGGAAGGGTACTATGCACCTGGGAGCTCTTTTACTTTTTTTTGTTTTTGTAAAAGTGCCCCCTAGGGTGCCCGGTTGGTGTCCTGGCATGTGAGGGGGACCAGTGCACTACGACTCCTGGCCCCTCCCACGAACAAATGCCTTGGATTTATTCGTTTTTGAGCTGGGCGCTTTCATTTTCCATTATCACTGAAAAACAAAAACGCCCAGCTCACAAATTGTCAAATAAAACATGGACGTCTATTTTTTTCGAAAATACGGTTCGGTCCGCCCCTTCACGGACCCGTTCTCGGAGATAAACACCCATGGAGATAGACGTTTTCGTTCAATTATGCCCCTCTAAATCACTTGTGGGACAGGGCAGAGTTCTTCTGCCCACCCATCTTGGGCCGAGGCCCACCCAAAATTGGGTGTCTGGCTACGCCCCTGGTTTTAGGTGCTGAAGTATCAACTAAGCATATTCTATATACTGTGCCTAAATCTAGGTACCACTTATAGAATACACTTTGCCAGAAATGTTTTCCATGTGGATTTTGTAAGCACCTTATATAGAATCTGGTCCATAGTGGCCAATATTCAAAACTATTTAACTGTCCAGGAACAACTCCTGGCCCATTAAATAGTGTTTTAGTGCCTAACTGCGAATATTAAGCAGGAGACACCTTGAAAAAAAACTGATTGGTGAAAATAACTTCCCTTTACCTTATCCATAGGGTTACCATTTTTTGTCCCTCCAAAAGGAGGACACATGCTCCGCCCCACCACATGCCCGCCCCGCCCCGCCCTCACCTCACACCCCGCCCCTTTCACACCTGCCCCCACCCATGCCACACCCTCGCTCCGCCCCTGTCACATTTTCCTCTTCCCCTGTCACATACCCCGTCGCCCCCCCTCCCCGTCACCCTCCTCCCCTTACCTTACTACTGCCCTGGTGGTCTAGTGACCTCTTCGGGGCAGGAAAGAGCCCCCTCTTTCCTGCCCGGAGCGCTGCCTTGCATGCATCCTTCCTGTTCCTGATCCTCGCCGCCGAGAGTTGAAGTCTCACGAGGTCACTTCAACTCTCGGTGGCCATTTTGAATTGGCGCCGAGGATCAGGAACAGGAAGGATGCATGCAGGGCAGCACTCTGGGCAGGAAAGAGGGGGCTCTTTCCTGCCCCGAAGGCGGAAGAGGTCACTAGACCATCAGGGCAGTAGTAAGTAAGGGGAGGGGAGGCTAGCAATCTGCCCGTTTGTCCGGATTTCTGGACAAAGGGCTGCCCACCAGCCTGCCCGTTTGTCCAGAAATCCAGACAAACGGGCAGATTGGCAAAACCCGCCCGGTTGCCCAGACATGCCCTCAAAAAGAGGACATGTCTGGGTAAATCCGGACATATGGTAACCCTACTTATCCATGTGACATTTCCTCATTAAGTCATGTCTAGACATACACAGGACAATTCTATAACTGCAATTACATGCATCTTGTGTGTTTAAGTAATGCCTTATTTGGCACTTACATGTACACGGGCACTACATGCCAAATGGTATATAAGTGTTATAGTGCATAACTGCAAGGAGGTTACACATGGATGGAGAAGGGGCAGGCCATGGGTGTGCCAACAAGCAATATGTGCAACTGATAAAATAGTACCCGTTATGTGTGTTACACAGTGCACTTAGGCGTGCCAACTTACACCAGCCAATGATCTAGCATAAGTGGTGGCATCTGAAGTTCAGCATACCAAAGTGACTTTATGCTAATAGTCGATAACAGTTTAGGTATGCCCAGATGTAGTTATAGAATTGGTGTTCAACACACACCATTGTGGCACCTAAAATGAAGACCCAAGTTATAGAATTTTCCTAATGACCAGTAATTTTGCTTTTTCGAATAGCCTCATATTTCTGGTTCACTTGTATATTTTTTCCTGGATTACCCCGGAGCACTTTTTTAGAAGATTGGTGTTATATAGTCACTATAGCAGGCTTTAATGATAGGTAACAGATTGCCAGCATCAGGTCTTTAATTTCATCTTTGAAGTTTTTTTAGAAGCTTTGGCATGTATACCATCCAGTCTAGGTGATTTATCAATTTGCTTATTTGTTAGTTGTCTCTCTTACATCATCCAAGTTCATTGTGATAGGCTTCAGTTCCTCTGTGCCATCACTATCAAATAATGTTCTCCAATATGGGCATTTCCATGACATCTTCATTAGAAAAGACTAAAGGAAAATTTAATGTCGTTTTTCTGCTATTTCTTTGGTCATCTAGCAGCCCAGCTTATTCCCTCACACACTTTTTGGTTTAAATGTAATGAAAAAGATTCTTATTATTAATTTATTCCTCTATGGCAAGTTTCCAGTCAATGTTAAGCTGCTCGTAAGCTAATTTAACCCTGGATATTCAATGCTGGGCCGTGTGTGGGAACTGACTTTGAATATTTGGGCCTGACTGGACCTCTGCCACCATCAGAACTTATATAGACCCTGGACGATATTCAGCTAGGACCTGCATAAGTGGAGTCCACATATCCCATTCCCCTCCCTATGCACCATGTTCTGATCCCCCCTGGAGCACATCTGATCTCCTCCTCCCCCCCCCCCCCCCAGAACACTCTCTTTTTCCATCCACCCACCCAAGCCCCAGAACACCATTTTTGGTCTACATACTGGCCTTGGTAATATAATGGTCCTTGGGGCAGGAGCAAGCTCCACTTACTCCTACCCCTCATGGTTTCTAGTTGAAAATGGCTGCCATGACCTCTAGTGTAGTCTCATGTTACTAGTAGTATTATAGGTGTAGCCTAATGATTAGTGCAGTGAACTGAGAAGTAGGGGAACTGGGTTTAATACCCTACAACTCCTTGTGACCCTGAGCAAGTCACTTAACACTCCATTGCCCCAGGTACAAAAACTTATATTGTGAGCCCACTAGTGACAAAGTATCTGTGTATAATATGTAAACTGCTTTGGTATGTACCACAGAATGGCAGTATATCAAATGCATTACCCTTACCATTTTTGCCATTGTGGCAGCTGCTCAATGAAGCAGTTACATATGACATTTAGAAACTTTTGATATACTAAAAGATGTCTACTTTATTCCTATTTTGTGAAGAATGAGATGGCAAATTTACAGTAGTTATTTTGGTTTTAATGAACATTTGTGGGGATTTTCCCTTGAGAATGTGTCTCTTAGTTTCTCTAATATCCTGATGAGACATTTGCCTAATCAGTACTATGATAATTATGTTGCCAATTTTCTTTACTTTCTTAATTTCTGTTAGCATTTTATTGTTTTCCTCATCCTGTCCAATGGATGATAGTATATCTCAATTATTATACTCTTCCCCATCACACTGGAACATCTATTCACTGCATTTTGTTTCCTAAGAACTTCTATCCTGTTTGACTCTATGCCATCTTTAACATACAGCACCACTCTTTCAATGTGATTGCCCCAGGTGTCACGGTGTTCCATTGTTGGACATCTTCCTGGTCTATGAGATACCTCTTATGCCTGCTGTAGTTATTCATTTGGTACCATGCTTTCTAGCTCTGTAATCTTTTCTTCTGGCACTTCCCTAAACACAATTCAAAGTCTGCTTTTTATTTGTATTGACAACTTGTCTAGCAGTCGATAGAAGCAAATTAGAATCATTCATAGCTGTCAGCTCCTAATTAAAATGCACCTTAGCTTTTTCAGCCTCTATGACATCCTTCCTATCGAGATATTCTAATTTTTACATTTTTCCAGGATCCTTTGAAGATAACTCAGTCTGAACTGTATGCTCCTGAGTGCCTGTTTTTTTTTTTTTAATCCCATGAGCTAGTTTAAAACTGCTTTATGTCCTTTTTAATAGTACTCTGAATAAGGGGCCTTTTTACTAAGCTGTGGTAAAAAGTGGCCTGTGCTATGATTAGCATGTAGTTTTCCTGCACACTGAGACCACTTTTAGCGTGGCTGTAAAATGGCTGCGCACTAATTTTCTCATTAACGCATGGCCATTAGTGTGCGAGCCTTTAACCACACCTATTTTCTAGGTGGTAAGGGCTCACGCGCTAACCACATGCTAATTAGTTAGTGTGTGCAGCTATGTAGCTGTGCTAACCAATTAGCAATGGGCATGCCTATTCTTCGCCTCCAAACATGCCCCCAGCGCTAAAAAATACAATTTATTTTTTAGTACATGCCAAAACAACCATGAGGCGTCAGAGCGCACCCTGTGGTAGTGGTTTTTAACATGCAGTAAGCACATATTAGTACTTACTGCAGCTTAGTAAAAGGACCCCTAAGACAGAGCCAGGCTACTCTTTCCCAAAATATCACCCAATTCATAATTAATGCAAAGCTCTTTTTGATGCATCATCTCATTCATGCATTGAAACTTCAAAGCTCAGCCTCAATTTGCGGTCCTGAGTGTGGAATGGGGAGCATGTCTGATAATGTTACACTGGAAGTTCCTATTTTTAAAAGCCGAAATTTGGCTTTCAAAATCTTCCTACAATACCAGGCTTTAAATTTTTTCCTAAAGTTTAAGTAATTTATGTTTTCCCTCATAAAACCTTTCTTACAGTCTGATTTTCTGTCATTTTGCGTCTATGGGGAGAAAAATCTCAGTAAATCAGGCCCTTTGTTTACCTGTTTGCTGTTTCATTTTCATGCTTCTAAGAGAAAGTTAGCAATCCATCAACAATCAATTCCTTTTACTTGACATTAGGATGCAAGCAAATAACTAGCCAGATGCAGTTATACTGCATTACTTTGCAAATCCTCAAACACACTATAGTTCTGGCTTTTCAGACATACCAGAGTGAATTCTAAGTGACCTAAGGAATTAGCCCGCTGATGAGTAAACAGCAAAAGTATCTGCACAGCTAACAGGAATTAGAGGACAAAGTGATTCAATGCTGCTTTCTGGACAGGTGTTTTAGAATTTATTGTCCATCTATTTTTGAAAGCAATATTGAAGATATTCTCTAGTCTTGTACTGGGGTTCATTATCTGATTGCAAAATATTGTTCTGCGCTTTTAAGTTTTTGCATTTATGGGTAAGTTTTCAACCTGTTAATTGCCTCCTACATGGCTAAAAATAGAGTGGACTCAACTAAATCAATGAGTACATGAAAATGAGCAGATAGACACAAACAAGCAATTTAACTGGTCAGCGACTGTTTCTGGTTGGTTAAATCATTTTAAATATTGACCATTAAATATACAAATCATATACCGTATTTTTCGGACTATAAGATGCACCGTACCATAAGACGCACCTAGGTTTTAGAGGAGGAAAATAGGAAAAGAAACTTTGAAGCAAAAAGTGTGGCGGAGATCTGCTGGAGGACCACAGGTTGTGCAACACTCTTGTATGGGAACAGCAGTTCTGCGCAACCTGTGTGGCTCTGTAGTGGAATTTGTCCTCTCCTGCCATCCATGTCCAAAGATTCTCCTCTCTCTCCTGCCCTCCCGTCCCCTCCATGTCCAGCAATTCTCCTCCCCTCCCCATGTCCAGCGATTCGTTCAAACCCCCGCCCTCCTGCTCGCCCGCCTGGCTGTCTGCCCTCAGCTCCCCGACTTTCCGAGGAGTTGGAAGGAAATATGCAGAGTTTGGTGATGGGAACAGAGGAGGGAGTGGGGAAGGGCCCCAAAGCTGTGAAACAGTGGTAACCTACACACACTACTACTACTAATCATTTCTATAGCTCTACTTGGCATACGAAGCACTGTACATCTGAATATGAAGAGACAGTCTGCTCAATAGAGCCTGTTCCGGAGCAAAGGGAGCAAAGAACCAGCGGAGCCAACAGGCGCGGGGCTACTCTTCACCCCTCCAGCAGCGTGCACCCGGGGCAGACCGCCCCCACCGCCCTGCCCTTGGTACGCCACTGACTTACCGCCACGCATTGAGGTTGCATTAAGGTCTCTTGCAGTAACTGAGCGGTAACTGCTGTCCAATTACTGCCGTAAGTACATAAGTATTGCCATACTGGGAAAGACCAAAGGTCCATCAAGCGCAGCATCCTGTTTCCAACAGTGGCCAATCCAGGTCACAAATACCTGGCAAGATCCCCAAAAAGTACAAAACATTTTATACTGCTTATCATAGAAATAGTGGATTTTCCCCAAGTCCGTTTATTAATGGTCTATGGACTTATCCTTTAGGAAGCCGTACAAACCTTTTTAAAACTCTGCCAAGCATTTACCACAATCTCTGGCAACAAATTCCAGAGTTTAATTACACGTTGAGTGAAGAAATATTTTCTCCGGTTCATTTTAAATTTACTACATTGTAGCTTCATCGCATGCCCCCTAGTTCTAGTAGTTTTAGAAAGCGTAAATAGATGCTTCATATCTACCCGTTCAACTCCACTCATTATTTTATAGACCTCTATCATATCTCCTCTCAGCCGCCTTTTCTCCAAGCTGAAGAGCCCTAGCCGCTTTATCCTTTCCTCATAGGGAAGTCGTCCCATCCCCTTTATCATTTTTGTCGCCCTTCTCTGTACGTTTTCTAATTCCACTATATCTTTTTTGAGATGCGGCTACCAGAATTGAACACAATATTCGATGTGCGGTTGCACCATGGAGTGATACAAAAGCATTATAACATCCTCATTTTTGTTTTCCATTCCTTTCCTAATAATACCTAACATTCTATTTGCTTTCTTAGCCGCAGCAGCACACTGAGCAGAAGGTTTCTGCAGCCGGGTTATGGCTGCACCACAAATTAAAGAATTATTTTTCATAGCGCTGGAAATGGTGCGCAGTCGAGGCAGAACTACTGCTGGCAGCTGTGTTGGGCCAGCGGTAGTTCTGGGTTGCTGCATGACAAACATATTGCCACATGGCAACTCTTTTAGTAAAAGGGCCCCTAAATTGGTGAAAGAGAGTTCTGAACAAATAACAAGAGGTAAATTGTTCCAGAGCTTGGGAGCCAGGAAGATAAAAGCCAAGTTTCTTGTTGAATCATAATGAGCTTTTATGGGGGAAGGGGGAAGACAAGGCAATGAGCATCTAATGAACAAAGGGAACCAGTGGCGTACTAAGCGGGGGGGGGGGGGGGGGGGGCAGTGGGTGCGGTCTGCCCCGGGTGCACACCGCTGGAGGGGTGCCACGATCCTGTCCGCTACATTCGTTCTGTGCTCCCTCTGACCCGGAACAGGTTACTTCCTGTTCCGGGGCAGAGGAAGCATGGAAACGAACAAAGCGGACAGGCGCGGGCACCCCCGCCCCCAGCGGCGTGCACCCAGGAGGGTTCTTTCGCCGAGGGGAGGTTGCGCTGCACCTGGGGCGCATCTGCGATCCACCCTGGGTGTCAGCCCCCCTAGGAACGCCACTGAAGGGAACAGTTCAGAGTTTAAGAAATAGTCAAAGATAAAAGATACAGTGGTATACCTTGATGACGTGCCTTCTAAGTTAAACCGAGGATTTTAACCTTGGTAACATGTTCATGGTAACACCTTTTAGGAACCCCCTTAATGTGCAAGGTGAGGTCTTAGCATATCACCTGCTACTTTTAGTAGACTGGATTCACACTTACATATAAACATTTGTTTTTGGCATTTGGTTGCACATATTAGAGCTTTTCAATTCTTTCAACTTCAGAATGGTTGTTCAGTCCCTGATTTCCCCCTGCTTCCATTATTGCAACAGTTTGCTGCTGGGTCTCTCAAAGACCATTCTAAAAGCTTTACAAGCAGCACAGAGTGCTACTGCCAGATTTCTGGCTGATATCTCTAGGTATTGAGGTTACTCCTGTTGTAAAAAAAACTTTCATTGGTTACTGATAGAACAACAAGTAAAATTTAAAATTGTCTGTTTAGTTTATACAGTTTTTCACCAAGGGGCCCTTTCACTAAGCCGTGTATGTGCCTACATGCACCCGATGCGCACCAGTTCTCATTTAGTGACCAGCTGCTCCGTGGCCCTTGTGGTACTTTAATTTTTGGTGCACTTCCGCTACGCGTGTCCCAAAAATATTTTTTTTATTTTCTGGCGCGTGTCAGGTAAGCGTGCCAAGTGGCATTTTATGTGCATAGGTCATTACCGCCCGGCTACTGTGTGAGACTTTACCACTAGGTCAATGACTAGCGGTAAGGTCTCAGACTCAAAATGGATGCACAGCAATTTTCATTTTTTCGCATGTCCATTTTCGGCAAAAATGTTAAAAAGGCCTTTTATACAGCATGCACCCAAAACCTGTGCCTACACTACCACAAGACATTTTTCAGCGCACCTTAGTAAAAGGACCCCCAAATGCTTTCACCTATTCTTACATCTAGCTTACATCTTTATCAATCAGCTAGGTTTCTTCATTGTGGTTCTAAAGATTTTCTTGAGGTTCCCTGTATTTGTCTTATTAGATTTGAAATAAATAGGAAAACGATATTCAGAGTTATGGGACTGAAATTCTGGAATTAATTGCCTGTATTTTTTCATAATATTACCTCTTTTGTTCAGTTTAAGAAACAGCTTAAAACATGGTTATTTCAACAAGCCTACAGTCATAAAACTCAGCTGCTGTACTTCCTTGTCTCAGAATTTCAGGTTTTTATTTTATTTTATGTTGTTACTGTATGTGAACTGTTTGTTAATTTATGTATGTACACTGTAACCTGTCCAGGACTTTGCATAGAGCGGGACATAAATTTGTAAAATAAATAAATGCCAGCCCTATGGCTTCTGTAAGTGCTCATGCCTAAGGGGTCCTTTTACTAGGCAGTGATAAAAGGGCACTTGCGCTAGCATTAGTGCTGTGTGCTGAGGCCCCCTTTTACTACAGTGGGTACAAGGCTGGCCATTTGTAACACAGGAAATGGCGCAATCTGGGGGTGGAAATTACTGCCGGGCTCCTGCGATAGCCCAGCGGTAGTTCCAGAATGGCACGTGGCAAGTCTGTTGCTGCACGCCAACCCTTTAATAAACGGTCCCCTACATATTTTACCACTTGTACTAGTACTCTAGAAAGGAAAGTAAGCACCTACTTTTCTTTATAGATTAAAAATGTTACAGAATTTCCCCAGGCTGCCTACCTTCCTTTAAGAGTATCTGGGTGAGTATATAAACATGTATGTGCTTACGCACAAACGCGTTCACCAGTTATATAAGTTATATGTGTCAGTGTGAGTCCTGCCCAGGCTCTGGCCAGAATGGCGCTTAGGCGGGTTTTGGCTGTTATGCACATATGTGCCCACATATACACATCTATGCCATTATTCTAATCATTTGTAATTGGCACATAAAATTAAGCACTTATTTTAAAGAAATACTCCCTTAGATCTATGCATGTGACAGAATATTTAATGGGGTCAATTCTCAGCAAGGTAGTTTAGTGCAAGGTACATATGTACTTGGGTAGATATTCAGCCGGTGGTGCTCAGCATTTTGCTGAATGCTGCTGGTGTTATTCTTAGATATTCAATTCCAGGCCCTGTCAGAGCTTCAGCATTGAATATACAGGTTCGTAGAGTTTGCTAACATAGAACTCGTTAAGTGTGATATTCAGCATTTTTAACCAGCTAGTTACTGCATAAAGACAGGAGTGATTTTTATGCGGTCCCATTTATGCGTTAACTGCTGAATATCGGCACTTAGCTAGCCAAATGCTGACTTCGCCTCTGGAATTCCCCAAAATAAACAGTTTTGATTTTGGCACTAACTGGTTATTTACAGCAGTGCTAAGCATTTAAGAGCCACTGAAAATCAGCAGTTTGCCCTGAATAGGCAATTTTGGATAGTTAAATCGCATTGAATATTGACCTCGTCGTTTTTTTATCCAGGTAATTTTCAAAATGAGACTACCATGGTACTCTTTTTGAAACATTTCTGTAAGTCACTAAAGGTTAAAGAAAAATCTGTGTGCCCAGGCCTTGCTATATCTGTGGGCTGACTTCATGCTGGAAAAATGCATGCACATTTAAATATTCTGCATGCATATTTTCCCTTTCCAAACATAACTCTGCATCCTGAATGCCCATTTTTTTTTAGTAGCTATATTTAGCTTCTATGCCTGAGGCAATGTCTAACCAAGGAATCTGGGAACCTAAATCTGTGGTAAGGCACTAGAAGCCACTGAAAATTTCTTCTACATTGCTAAATGTTAATGCTTAAGAAGTCTAACGTTAACTATAAAGCATGAGCTATTCAGTACTCGTATAAATATACAATTTTTATGTATAAGCTCCACAGCTATGACAGTAATTGAATATATCAGGTCATTATAAGATGGAATTTTGGTCTTTGATTTGAAGGGTGCAAAATAGGTGTTTGCAATTAAAAAATCTGCAATATTATTTTTGCGTACTAGATAGCAGGCAACTACTAATGATAGTGGCACATCGTCATACATATGAGCTGGGTTACTTAAAACCCGTAGATTCTAAAAACTAAAGACATAATTTTCAAAAAAGTTCTGTGCATCACTTAGGAAGCTCTAATTTTGAATCCTAAATTTAGGGAATATTTTGAGCCAAATTAGGTGCTTAAATTTAAGCTTTTTACTTATTTTAACCCAGTGCTAAAAGTTTATTTTCTCATTATATGGAAGAATTCCCCTAGTGGTAATACTGCAAAATCTACCACAGGTGTCATGACAACTAGTTTGTTGCTCGAAGTCCGACAGGGCAGGAGTGGAGAAGGTCCGCTCTTGGCCTTACCTATTGAACTACTAGGAATCACATCTAGGTAAGTCCTGGATGTGGTAGGGGGTCCAGTGGGATCAGGGGATATAGGGGGAGGGTTTGCTTAAATTCATGTGCGAAGGGCTTTGAATCAGGGGAAGGGCTTCTCATGAACTAGATTCAGAATGTTTGAGGCAGTGATTGAGACTCTCGGGGGGGGGGGGGAGGTTGAGATTATAATCATACCTATTTAGGGGGGAAGTCGAGGCTAGGAACAAAACTGTAACACAACATTACGTTATAGTGTGATTTATTAGATGGCATCCCTGTACTGCCATTCACTGGATAACAATTTTGCATTGCCAACTAGACTGGAATATCTCTGACTTCTGAGGCAGGCACTTGCTGTGCCAAAACACAGGACTGTGCCGTCCATTCACTCATACATATGCCACCACCCATGCATATCTTGATCCCATATAATCTTCTATGAGTATTTCCCACAGTCATACCTACCTCCATGTCCCCATAGATACCCACATCCCACCCAAATAGCCACCCATTTTCATGCTACCCCCATTCACACTTCAACCCCCCCAACCCCTCTGCACACACACACACATATATACAGGCCCCATATAGACCCCACCCTAAGTCAATACATGCAGAACAGGAAGCACACCACTGTCTCGCCCTTTGTCTACACTGTAGCATGTTTTAACATAGAATACAGACATATTCAATGGGATAAGCAGTATAAAACGTTTTGTACATTTTTGGGACCTTGCCGGGTATTTGGGACCTGGATTAGCCACTGTTGGAAACAGGATGCTGGGCTCAATGGGCCTTTGGTCTTTCCCAGTATGGCAATACTTATGTACTTATGTACATATGCAGACTTTAGAGTATAAAATTTTCTGCTATAAATTCTTGGAAGTTCTAAATTTGGGCAAATGAGGTCAAAAGAATTAGGATTATATATACAAAATTGAAAGAAATTACTTGTTGAGCAGAACCCATGAATATTTATTTCCGATTACTTAGGTATTTTTAAATCACATGGTTACTTGTGGTGCCTCACAGCATGCTCAGGGCATATGGTCATTTTTTCTGGCACTTAAACAATAGCATATAGAAAAAGATAAATGTACAGATACATTACAAATTACACACCAGGGTTTGGCTCTTTTGATGATGTTGCAATTTACAAAACATTTTTAGCTTTCATCTTGCAGTTTGTGATCTCATCAAAACTTTGATTTATAACTTGCTCAAAAATGCATTTTGTGGTACTATACTAAATTATTATATCTATAGCACAGTGGTTCCCAAGCCTGGTCCTGAAGGCACCCCAGCCAGTAAGGTTTTCAGTATTACCACAATGAATATTGATGAGAGAAATTTGCATGCACTGATTCCTCTGCATGCAAACCTCTCTCATGAATATTCA
Organism: Microcaecilia unicolor; assembly: GCF_901765095.1. Classification (NCBI taxonomy): domain Eukaryota; kingdom Metazoa; phylum Chordata; class Amphibia; order Gymnophiona; family Siphonopidae; genus Microcaecilia; species Microcaecilia unicolor. The sequence goes on from NC_044036.1 coordinate 108,726,673, forward strand.
TTGTGAATATCCTGAAAAAACTGACTAGCTGAGGTGCCTCCAGGACCAGGTTTCGGAGCCACTGCTATAGAATACAACTTTAGGGATAAATTCCAGCAAAATCATTAAAATTGGTCTTAAGCTTTTTTGTGCCCAACTTGATGTAAAGTCCAGAGCTCTAAGCATGCACTATAAATATCAATATCCAATGACAAGGAGTGTATACAGAATTATGACACATGGTTATGACTACATTATGATGCATGAGGACAAAGGTGAAAAAGGTAATTCTATAAATTTGTACATACAGGCAGATGCATGTATGGTACAGAATACCAGCACATGCGTGGGTAAGAAGTGCCATTAATTGGTGCTTACCCACATATTTATTTATTTGTTACATTTGTATCCCACATTTTCCCACCTATTTGCAGGCTCAATGTGGCTTACATAGTACCGTGAAGGCATTCGCCAACTTCGGTAGAGAAACAAATACAAAGTGATGTTGTAGACCAGTAAGGTTCATAGTTACAGAGACATTGGGAATAGTAGAGAAGAAGAGATAGATAAAGGGGCATTTGCGATCAGGGACACCCATCTCCGAGGACGGCGCCAAGAAGGGGCGGGGCCAACCGTATTCTCGAAACGAGATGGCCGGTCATCTTTTGCCTCGATAATACGGTTGGGGCTGGCCAAATGTCAGAGATGGCCGGCCTCGGTTTTCGCCCATAATGTGCTAGCCACGATTCTATATAATAAGCACATATTTACTTTAGTGCTTATGTGAAAGGAGAATGATCGCGTGGAAGGGGGATCATAGGTGGGCAATTGGTGACTGTACTTGATATGTGTATAACTTACAGAATGCTGTAAGTTATACATTAATGTGGTGCCGAATAACTGCGAACACGTATGCCAGCTATTGATATGATGTAAGTGATTGTGGCTAATGTTTGCACATAAGTGGTGCTTTATTCCTGTATTCTATAATGGCACTTACCCACATAAGTTATAGAATACCATCTGGAGCCATCATTTTGGCCCTAATTTTGTGGCGTCCCTTTAGGCATCCTTTACTGAATTGCCCAGGAAAAAACTAGCCCCCAGTTATTCAGCCTTCGAAGGTCAGCATTTAAAAAAAAAATACGCTTAACGTTGCCAGATAAATTAGCCCCAATATTCAGTGCCAGGCCATGTCCGGGCAGCAGCACTGAATATCGGGGGCTATTTTTTTTTTGTCCTGGGTCTTGGTCAATGTGCAGCCGGGGCCCACACCAGACAGCCACATAACTTCAAAAAAATATTCCCCCCTGCAAGCCCCCCCCCCCCAAAGCAGGCCACTAGTTCCCCGCAGTCTCAGTCCCCCTACCCACCATCATTTAGGTAGGCCCCCACCAGGGCCTACCTGAAGTCTCTGGTGGTCTGTGGAGATCTTGGGGGCAGGATTGAAAGCTGCTAAGGAAAAATGGCTGCCATGACCTTTCATGGCAGCTTGCAGCACTACTTTGTACCATGAGCCATTTTCCTTTAGTGGCTGCAAAGGACAGGAGTGACTGGCCTTCACTCTTGCCCCCAAAGACCCCCACAGATCACCAGAGACTTCAGGTAGGCCCCCCTGGGACCTACCTAGATGTCAGCTGGGGGAGGGGCGTTGAGACTGGTGGTGACCTGGGGGGAGAGGGAGGAGGGAAGTGGCAGTCTGCTTCAGGGAGGGGGGCTTGTTGGAGGGAAAATCTTTTTTAAAAAGTTATATGGGTCCCGGCTGATATTTAGTGCTGGGACCTACATAGCTAGGCTAGCCAAAGTTCTGCCCTAAATTTGGCCATTTAGTTATGAGGGTGCTGGCGCTGAATATTACCGGCACCTGCATAAACCTGGCATCCTCCCTAATGTCACCACCCATGCCTCTCCTGCCCCTTTTTTGGAGGTGGTCAGAGGTGTTATTTAGTGGCGCTGCCCACTTTAATGCCGCTAAATATTGGGGGGGGGGGAGGAGTTGACCACAGGCAATTTAAGCAGGCAGGAGCCTCTCCTACCAGCTTAAATGTTCTCTCTCTGTCTTTCCACCTATTTTCTACTCCTCCATGCCCACCCCCTCTATTCACCCATTCTGCAGTATACAGCTACTATCCTCTGCAGTTCATCCCTTGACTAGCCTAACTCCATGTTTTGCTCATCCTCTCCTGCTTTCAGAAATTTTCTTCTATCTTTTAACCCCTACTGATATTCCCATTACCCCAATTATACTTCTTATCTAGCCCTGTTTTTTAACCTTCTCTCTCTCTTTTTTTTTTTAATGTTACATTTGTGCCCTGCGCTTTCCCACTCATGGCAGGCTCAATGCAGCAGGCAATGGAGGGTTAAATGACTTGCCCAGAGTCACAAGGAGCTGCCTGTGCCAGGAATCGAACTCAGTTCCTCAGGACCAAAGTCCACCACCCTAACCACTAGGCCACTCCTCCACAGGTCCATCCCTCTCTACTGATTCCCGCCCATTCTCCAGACCTCCAGGTTATTTTACCCCACTTTTTATTACCCTTAATCCTTCGGTCCACTTGATTCATTCCTCTCAGCCCATCTTACAGCGCCCAAACTCATGCCTCCCACTTAATTGCTGAGCCCTCCTTGCTGTCCACCCAATGTCTGCTCAGTCTCAAAGTCCTTGTTCTTCATCTACCCAATTCTACTAATCCATCAGTTCCAAACTACCACCCAGTCCCTACTCCTTATCCAGTCTGGAAGACTCGCTCTTGTCTTCCTCTATCTAGAAATCTGGGATTTTCAGCTCTCTCCCGCATTCCAGTATTCTCTCCTCGCCTCTCTCTACCTAGGGCTGGTGTTCTTAAAGCCCGCCTTCTCCTTCAGCAAGCAAGCTTCTCATTTCCTTTTATAATCTGCATGGCTTCTACAACAATGCTACCTTGATATCCTCCTATTTACAAGTTTATCTTCCTCAATTTTTTCCTCTCTGGCCTAGTCCTCCTGCTATTACCCTCTAAACCTTCTTTCTCTTTTTCTTTTCTGCTTGATTATTTTCTACACTGTTAGTAGTATGTAGATTGCCTTCATTTTGGAAAGTAAGTGTATCAGAAAGAAAGTGTCTCAGTTATTGTCTTTTTATGAGTGCTGGGAAAGGTGTTTATTACCTGTCATCACATGCAAGAAAATATTAGCACTAAAATAGAATTATTTGTCTGATTATAGCATGGATTAGTGGGTAGTGCTGGAATACATAATAAGGCTATTAATAATCATTATTTTGGGATAAATTTACTAAAGTGCACTAACGTTGTTCTATACTGATAGTAGTATGTAGATTGCCTTCATTTTAGCTGAAGAAAGTCAGTGACTCAGTTATGGCCTTTTTATAGGTGCTGGGAAAGGTATTTATTACCTGCCAAGAAAATATTAGCACTAAAATAGAATTATTTGTCTGATTATAACATGGATTAGTGGCTAGTGCTGGAATACATAATAACGTTATTAATAATCATTATTTTGGGATAAATTTACTAAAGTGCACTAACATTTTAGTGCCCTCTGATGTAGACTAATGCATGTAATTTATTACAAGTCCCATTTTATACAATAAAACCTATTTACTAATAACTCAGGCTAATGGTGTTACCATGCACTAAACTGGGGATAAGTAAATCTAGGCCATTTTGATATGTTATATAAAATCAAAAGGGAGATATCATAAATGAAAACAAATAATACATATAAAACACAAGAAAACTAAATATAAATGTGCTCTCTCTCTCTCTCTCTCTCTCTCTATATATATATATATATATACTCAGAATAATAGTATCATATTCAGAAATAAGAGCTGGCACTCAATATCTATTCCACCCATTATCGCAGAATGTTAACAAAACACATTATGAAATAAGTGAACATTAAATTCTTCAAGAGATGAAAGCAACAGAATACACTTATCGAAAGAGATGTCAAGGCCAGTCAAAAAAAGTCACCACCAAATCCAAGTGAACGTGATATATAATCCATATTTTTCCTCAACACAGACTTTGTTTCATTGATCAGCGTCTTTAGGAGGAAGCTATTACAAGGTAGAATAACATCAGATCATAGCTATTCAATAGCACAAGTACCAAATTTAGATAAATTATCCAGAAGTTCATAATAACTCTCAAAATATACAAAACTCAAAATCTATAAACAAATGTCAACAGCATGTCGGATGTTGCTCTTCAGTCGACTGATATAACTAGCAGAAAACACCAAAGGTTATTTCAAACAAGATGATAATAGTATCTGATGATGACTCTCTACTTAATAGGATAATCCAATCCTATAACTTCCATGACTGGTCCTTCAGAGCTGAAAGCTACAGAAATGTACAAAATATACAAGCACTAAACAGATCATTCAAAGCAGGGTCCACTCAATCTCTCTATAAAGACCTCTGAGATGAACTGTATCACATATAAATTGTTGTTCTTTATATAATAACCATTGGAAAACATCACCACCCCTCAAAGCCAAAATCTTCCAAAGTACCACAAACTGTAAGTCAACAATGGAGTGATTAGTAGATAGCCAACGATTAAGCAAGGCAAATTACTTAAATGCTCAGCAACACAAACCTTGATCTTTCTGCATGTTTGGCCAATACATAAAAGTTGACAGGGGCATTGAACAGAATAAATAAATTGTTCAGAATCAGAATCTGTATAATGTCTGAAATCAAATCATTGCCCAGTAGCTGGTTTAAACTTTGCTTCTGGATTCTATGTAATGTGACCAAAATTGTGCATGCATATCCAGTCATATTCTGGATTTGTGTGTGCAACTTAATTACTTAACAAGCCAATCAGTACAGATAATTGCATCTTAACAAGCAATTATTGATACTAATTCACATTAATTAGAATTTACATGCACAACTTCCTAGGCATATTCTGTTAAGCGGTGCTTGTAAATTATAATGCATGCTTCCATAAAGGGGGTGTGGCCACAGGCATAGAATGGGCAGACTGTGGATGTTCTAAAAATCTACATGCATGATTATAGAGCACATCTGCTACATGCCTAATTTAGTCATTGGCATTTATACCAAGGTTTACTTGGCACAAATGGACGCGCTGAGAGCTAGGTGCATGCATGATCAATAGGCATATTCTATAAACCAGCTAGGTAGGTATATTCTATAAACTGTATCTATAACTAGGCAGAAATGTTTTCAGGACTGTTTTTTTTCAGGCTCCATATATAGAATCTAGCCCATGATCTGTAACTAAAGCATGTTGACAATAAGTACAGTTGCCCACACTAAAATGGTCAGGAGAACCCATAGGGGAAATATTGGCAATACCAGTAATTGGAAAACAAAGCCAGTGCTGGGCAGACTTCTACGGTCTGTGCCCCGATCATAGCTGCACAGATTGAACTTCAGTAGCTGGAGAACAAAGTGACTGCTGGGCAGACTTCTACAGTCTATACCCTGAAAATGACAAGGACAAATCATTATCAAGTATACATATGTACTTCACATTATACTTTATGCAATGAGTTATCTTGTTGGGCAGACTGGACGGACCATACAGGTCTTTATCTGTCGTCATCTACTGTGTTACTATCCAGCTTATTTTTGAAGGAGATCGCCGGCCATCTTCCAACACAAATCGGGAGATGGCTGGCGATCTCCTGAACCCAGCCAAATCGGTATAATCGAAAGCTGATTTTGGCCGGCGCCAACTGCTTTCCGTCGCGGAGCCTACCAAACATCAAGGAGGCGGGACGGGGGCGTGATTTGAGATGGCCGGCTTCGCCCGATAATGGAAAAAAGAAAGCCGGCCTTGACAAGCATTTTGCTGGCTTCACTTGGTCCCTTTTTTTTCAGGACCAAGCTTCAAAAAGGTGCCCCAACTGGCCAAATGACCACCGGAGGGAATCGGGGATGACCTCCCCTTACTCCCCCAGTGGTCACGAACCCCCTCCCACCCCCCCAAAAAAAGAAATAAAATATTTTTTTGCCAGCTTCTATGCCAGTCTCAAATGTCATACCCAGCTCCCTGACAGCAGTATGCAAGTCCCTGGAGCAGTATTTAGTGGGTGCAGTGCACTTCAGGCAGGTGGATCCAGGCCCATCCCCCCTACCTGTTACACTTGTGGTGGTAAATGTTAAGCCCTCCAAACCCCCCCAAAACCCACTGTACCCACATGTAGGTGCCCCCTTCACCCGTAGAAGAAAGGTTTTAGGACTCTAATAGCCTCAGTCCCTCAAACAGTTTAGTAAGAAATGTTTTAGAGCACAGGCAGACTGCTACTAAACCAAACCAGCTCTAAGAATTCCACAGGTTCAAGGTAAGTGAAGCTCCCTCACTTACCACCTGGATATACACTAATCACCCCTCCTCCTCTATCTGTTATGCAAATGAAATGGCTTACTTCACTGGGTAGAGAAAAGCACAGCCCCAGAGAGCACCCCCCACTAGATTTCAACACAAAGAATAGGAAATCACCAGCACAGCAATTTAATACAATAAAAAAAAAAACCTTCTAGCCCAAAGTTGTAAAACTAGCAATTTTAGATTAAGGAATAGGATAGACCCACAGCAAAAGAAAGAACAGTGGGTTTTTTTTTTGTTTTTTGTTTTTCTCTCATAAAGTTTTAGATAAGATATATACCATATTTTTCGGACTATAAGACGCACCGGACCATAAGAAGCACCTAGGTTTTAGAGGAGGGAAATAGGAAAAAAATTTTTCCTTTTTCCCTCCTCTAAAACCTAGGTGCTCCGGTGCGTCTTGTCCGAGTTCGGGATCGCCCTCCCCCCGGCCCTGTCACCACTTCTCCCCTACTCACGTCACACGATGTTCCCTGGTGGTCTAGTGACGTCGGGGCAGGAAAGAGCCCCCTCTTTCCTGCCCAGCGCGCTGCTCTCCGTCCTCCTGTATGCTGCCTGACGGTCTCGGCGAGATTCAAAATGGCCACCGAGAATTGAAGTCTCGGCGGCCATTTTGAATCTCGCCGAGACCGTCAGGCAGCATACAGGAGGACGGAGAGCAGCGCGCTGGGCAGGAAAGAGGGGCTCTTTCCTGCCCCGACGTCACTAGACCACCAGGGAACATCGCGTGATGTGAGTAGGGGAGAAGTGGTGACAGGGCCGGGGGGAGGGCGATCCCGAACTCGGGGGGAGGGCGGGAGGGAGGGAACTCGCTACCTTCGGACTATAAGACGCACCCCCCATTTTCCTCCCAAATTTGGGGGGAAAAAAGTGCGTCTTATAGTCCGAAAAATACGGTACTCAAAACAGTTATAGAAGAAAAGTTTTAGGACTCTAACAGCCTCAGTCCCACAAATAGTTTAGTAAGAAAAGTTTTAGAGCACAGGCAGACTGCTACTAAACCAAACCAGCTCTAAGAATCCCACAGGTTCAAGGTAAGTGAAGCTCCCTCTCTTACCACTTACAAGCAGTAATCTTCTCTTTGTATAATTCAGTTTGCTGTAAATACAGTTTGATCACATGGATAACAGCTGGTTGAGGAATATGAGTATACAAAATCAGAAGATGCATTAAGGTGCTCATTTTCGAAGCACATACTGTAGACTTACAAAGTTACACAGCTTTGTATGTCTTGTGTGTTTAAATATTGAATCAGATAAGTAGAATCTATAACATATTAACTGAACAAGTGGTTGTAAATAATCTACTTATTGAGATAGAGGCTCAAACAAGGAAACCCTACTAGACACGATAGATCGATCTGGGGGAATTACTGGTAGATTTATGGATTTTAGGAAGGAAGCAAAAAAATGGAACAGGGTAAACAAAATATAGATATTTATATTCTATGTGTGGTCCAGTCTGCTAAGAATGCTGACCTCTCCTACATCCCAATGGCTTGATTTTGTGCGTTTTTCACTTAGATTTCTTTTTTTTTTTTTTTGAAAACGGACCAAAAAGATAAATGCACAGAGCACAAACACATCTAGCAAGTAGTCATTTTTGGAAAAAAATTAAAAAGATGTTTTCCTGTTTTGAAAATCGCTACATTCTGGACATTTTGAGCAAAACGTCCAAAGTCAGATTTAGGCATTATATCGAAAATGCACCTCCCCATATCCCTTGAAAATCTTATTAAAGCACAATAAATTCATTCACACCCATTAATTCACAGGCCTCTGTATTAATAAAAATCCACGTTTTAAGTTTTTGTATGATCTAGAAATTCTCTGATGAATTTAAAAGGGATTTATATGTTTAATTGTTGTTGCTAAACATACATTCTCTTTCTGAATCACATCCTAAAAGAAATTCCTCACTTCCTCTTGATACAGTGTAGTAGAATCTCCCTGCAACCTCTGATAGAACTGAGAATCCAACAATTGCTTATTGGCCTCTCTTAGATACAAAGTCCTATCCATAATAACCACCCCACCTCTTTGTTGGCACGTGTAATGAGTATAGATTATCATGTGTCAAAGAAAATAAAGTTTTACGCTATTCAAAAGATAAATTATGAAATCCACATACTTGTGCCATTTCCATCTGATTAACATCCTTAAGAACTAATTGTTCAAAAGAAGTTATCATAGAATCTGCAGGTCCAGGTGGAGACCAAATTGACTGAAGATAATGAGTAGATTGAAAACCACATTGGCCAGTCATGTCCTCAGTATCATAAAAATGCAATCTAAGCTTAAGATGCTTTAAAAAATGTAAATACATACAGGTAGCAAAGGAATTATATCTCACCAACAAGGAGATGATCAAAAGCCCTACACTTTTCCAAACAGCTCTCTAAAAATAACGCTCGAACAGCACAGGGCGTTATTGGACCTATGATCAGAGATAATGACATACTATTTTAAGCACGCAGTTTTCTTTGATCATGGGGTAGGAATGCGGGAGAAAATCCTCCTGCACTTGTTTGACAGATCTGGGATGTCAAAAGCCCAGACCTGTCAAATACAGGGGCTGGAGGTCTATGAGACCACCAGACCCCAACTACCCCAGCCCTGAGCAAGGTAAAATGGGGACTGGAGGTCCAGCGGACCTCCGGTCCCCCACCCCCCGACACAAGTTCAGGTCTCCCTAACCCCAAGGTCTCCAGCCCTCCCTAACCCCCCAGCATTTCTAAGAAGTCCCTGGTGGCCCAGTGGGTGATCGATGACCTCACCCCCCCCAGCGACAGAGGGCAGGAGGTCTAGCGGACCTCCAGTCCCCTGGCCTCCCCAACACAGGTTGAGGGGGGCTGGAGATCTGGTGGGTCTCCAGAACCCCCTTAACCCCCCAGCATTAGCAAGAAGTCCCTGGTGGTCCAGTGGCTGCTGTCAATCCCCCCACCCCCTACATTGAGTTGGAGGAGGGAGGTGGCCTCCCTCCTCTTCCTTTGATGCCACCTACAAACTGGTAGCATCCAGCCCTGACCAGTGTATCCTGGGATATTTGGGTGGGGTTTCACACCATATAAGGGAGTTTTTCCCTTATATGGTATGAAGTCCTGCCCAGCGCATCCCAGGATACACTGGGCAGGGCTGAGTGTCGCCATTTGGGGGGGGTTGGAGACCCACCAGATCTCCATCCTTCCCTGAACTTGTGTCAGGGGGATCAGGGGGGGGGTCGCTGGGGTGGGGTGGGGTCATCGGTCACCCACTGGGCCACCAAAGACTTGTTAGAAATGCTAGGGGGGGTAGGGAGGGCTGGAGACCCACCAGATCTCCAGCCCTTTCCTGAACCTGTGTTGGGGGGGTCGGGAGGATCGGAGGTCCACTGGACCTCCAGCCCCCTGTCACTGGGGGGGGGGGGGGGGTTATTGGTTCCTGTGGGGGAGATCATCTGTTTCTGGGGGGTGTTGCTTCATTGGGGGGAATGGTGGGCCTGCTAGCATGCAAATGTGTGCTGGACAGGGCTTACCATTTTTCCCCAAATGGTCTGCAAGCCCTAATGCCAGCTCCTAGTTGGCATAGGGTTTGCCGCGGCTAGCGCACCAATCTTTGGCGCGCTGGTCACTGATCATTGGGGATGAATAGGTTTAGCATGCATTTGTAAGCTATTTGCGCTAAGAGCCCTGTTTTGCATGCATTTGCATGCTAGTTGTGTTCAGAGCCTGCAAGCACGTTGTTTCACGCGCTCTAATCATGGGGCGGTAGCAAATGCAGGTGTTAGTATGGTGCTAACAGCCTCTAGCCCCTGTGTTTGCTTCTGATCATTGGGGCACAAATGTACAAAAGAAAGTCCCAGCTGTAAAACAGTCAGTGCCTTTGGAGAACTATTGACAACAAATTAAAGACATTCAAGTGCAAGGACGTGCTTGATGACGAATCTTGCTGGACTTGAAATCAGCAATATAATTTTCAAGGCACTTAGAGTTATTCTGTTTCACTCTTCTGGATCTGCAATAGAGAAGGCACATGCTTATGTCTCTGCAAAGTGTATTTTGGGGATGGATGGAATAGAAAGTTGATGTGTAACTTCTGATCGTAAGGCCCTCCAGAGCTTATACATTTTCAGGATTGTTGACAAATTAAAAGGTTCCCTATTGCACAGCATTTTATAAATCAACATTAAAAATCTTAAACTAATTCAAAAACTGACAATTAACCAATGCAATGTTTGCATGTTAGGAGAAATATGTTAAAAACGGGAGATGCATGAAAGTACATGGCGACTGCATATTGAATTAACTGCAGGGGCCTAAGGCTTTGTAGTTGCAGACCCAAATACAATAGGTTCCAGTAAACAAACTTTGTTATAATCCGACATTGAAAATTAGTCTGAAAATCCTCAATGAACACCGAAGTAATAAAAAACTATAAAAGACATTCCTGACCATTGCTCTGATTTGAGATATTATTAAGAACTTACACTCAAAGAATACCCATACCCCAAACATTTTGCGAAATCCTAATCTTAGTGCCATTAGTGTTGAAAAAAGATGGTTCTTCATCCATTGGGGCTCTGAAAACTGTCATGATATCTGTTTTATTCCAATTTAGACTCAACTTGTTTCCAAACATCTGAAGACAACATTTAAGTCTATTTGATGCCTGTAACAAGAATTAAACTGAATATCATCAGCGATATGGCATTGGACATCACAATTATGAAAAACCTAGCAGACTGGCATCAGATACAAGTTGAATAGAAGGACAGATAATGCAGACCCTTGTGGGACTCTAGCCTTTAATGGCTGCTGAGCAGACAAGGACTCCAACACCCATACTTGCTGGTGCCAGTCAGACAAGTAGGATCTGAACCAATCCAACCCCATCCCTGATATTCTTAGAGATTTAAGACAATGCAACACAATCTGGTGATTGATGGTGTAAAAAAACTGATGATGTATCCAGCAATACCAGACAGTAGCACATGCAATTATCCATCCCTTGTCACATACCCCAGGGTTCTATATAGGTCACCAAAATTTGATCACCCAAATTTGAGCACGGATCCCAAGTATACATGGAAACCAATTAGTCAATTAGGTGCTAACAATAAATAATTAGAGTTAATTGGCAATAATTATAAGTTATGCACACATCTGCCCTGCACACTAAAGTTGTAGCCTGCAACTCAAAAGAGGGTATGGCCATGGGAGGGGAATGGACGGGTCAGGGGCATTCCTAGAAATTAATTGTGATGTTATAAAATACTTGGATTTCCATACCCAACTGCCATCAGTTGGGCAAGAGGATTTACACCGGATTTCGGCAGGTTAAGTCCTTGTGCCCAAGTTAAGTGTGAGATCCGCGCTAAGCTATCCTATATAATAATTTGTACCTCCAACATTCCATGGCTGGCTGGGTTTGTAACATCTCCTGACGTCAGCCAGCCTCCAGCGTTCCATTCCCCCTCACTGTCCCACCCTCGCGTCAAGATGTAATGGCGTCAGAGGGTGGAACAGTGAGAATCGCGGCACACGGATGGGAGGGCAGGGAAGAGGAGAATCGCTGGACATGGAGGGGAGGGGAGGGCAGGGGAGAGAGAAAAAATTGCTTACAAGACAGCCTTCCTAGGGCCTGTTTCATTCTTAAGGAAACGGGCTTGGTTCCTCTAGTTATTCTATAAAGGGCATTCTGCTCAGAGCACCCTTTAGAGAATACCAGTTTAGCGCAGATTTTTCCAGTACCTAACTTTGGGCGCCATTTACTAAATCCAGCTCATGGCATGTATAGTAGAAAGCTAATAGGTCTCCGTACTGTGTGCCATATGAAAACCGTACTGATAAGGATCCAGAAAACCCTTACCTTAAACAAACTCATTAAGCCGATACAAAATCATTTTTTTTCAGAATCTTAGCTACAACCGGTAGAGGAAAATAATGGGTCTGTAATTAAAGCAGCTATGTCCAAGTCAGGACAAACTATCTTCCTATTCTTTACATATGTTATTGTAGAAAGTGTTCAGTATAGACCTCATTCATTACATTAGTTGTTTACTATGGTGTGCATTTTCAAAAGAGAAAAATCTAAAAAGTGGGATAAAACAGCATTTGGACATTTTTCTCACCAAAACGTCCAAATCAGTATTTTTAAAACCCAGGCGTTTTTCTATGCTGTTCATCTGCAGTGCATCCAAATCACAAGAGGTTGTGTCAGGGGTATGTTAAGGGCAGGATTTGGCCATGCCTAAGACCTGAATATTTTTCATTCATAATGGAACAATGCAAAAACTTCCAGGACTAAAACTAAGACATTTTGAGCTAGACCTATTTTAATAATGACTAGGACACAAAAACAGTGCCTTAAATGACCAGATGACCTCTGAAGCAATAAAGGAATGACCTCCCCTTACTCCCCCAGTGGTCACTGACCCCCTCCCACCCCCCAAAGATATAAAAGAAACCATACGTACCAGCTTCTATGACAGCCTCAGATGTTATAACCATTCCTATTAGTTCAGCAAGCAGGTCCCTGGAGTAGCCTAGTGGTTGGTGCGGTTCATTGTGGAGATGGGGATGCAGACCAATAATCCACTCTAACTGTTATACTTGTGGTGAATATGTCAGCCCTCTAAAACCCACCAAAAACCTGATGTACCCACATATAGGTGACACCTGTATGCATAAGGGCTATTGTAGTGATATATAGTTGAATACAGTAGGTTTTTGGTGGGTTTTGGAGGGCTCACTGTACAGTACAAAGGAGCAATGGTGAGATGTGTACCTGGGACCTTTTATATGAAGTCCACTGTAGTGCCACCTAGGATGTACATAAGTACATAAGCATTGCCATGCTGGGATAGACCAAAGGTCCATCGAGCTGATTACCGCCTTATTACAGCCCGCACGCCAGAAAATAAAAATATTTTTGGCGCACATAGTGGACATGTGTAAAAAATGAAATTACCGCAAGGGCCACACGGTGGCTGGACTGTAACTCAAAATTGATGCACGTTGGGCGCACGTAGGCGCCTACGCGGCTTAGTAAAAGGGTCCCTTAGTCTTAAATAAAATAGCTTGGGAACCACTCTATGTTAGACCGAGGAGCTTCTAAATCTGCGAGAGTTTAGATGTTTAATTCGAAGCTACTCTAAATTCACCTTTAGAATACATTTTTATTAACTTTTAGTTTGTAGATGTTTATTTAAACACACATGCTGTCATTTTGAGATTTATAAAGTACCTCTAGCTATAAGGGACTTGTCCAGACAGATGTACATTCCTGTCTGCAAAGTTCTAGTTGGAATGTCTAGCAACAGTATTTTAGATCTTGTGCAGTGGTTTCTATCTCATATATCCAGCCCACAAACCAGCAGCAAGTCTGTTTCAAATTAGATGACTTATATTCAGTAGTAGTAGAAGCCACAGGGAGAGTACAGAAAAGTATGAAACCCAATGTTATAATAAAATAGACACAGCTATTAATTTCAAATCACATAGTGCCTCAAGAAATTTCCTATTCAAGTTACTGTAATGAAGTTATAAGGGCAATTTTCAAACTGTTTGATTTTAGACAAATTTCATGGGAACGCTGTACCATCTTTTAATGCTTGTGCCCTTTCCTTTTGATTCTTACTACAGGTCCATCTGATTTTTATGTGGGTGGGTTTCTACAAATAGATTTGAATTATTATTTTCCAACATTGTTCAAAACGCACCTCCAGGAGCAGTTTCCTAAATGCAGACTAAAATACACACATTCCCTCGGATTGCGCACTGTACTCAATTGAATAACAAGCCAATCAGCACCAATTAGGCACAAATGATCAAATATTGGCATAATTAACAGTCATTTGACTTTACATGCACATCATGCAGTGTGCTTTTCTGGAAGGCTGCAACAGACTGACAGGTTAGCTGGTTGAACAGACACATTTCCCTATGCAGGCGAAGACTTACAGTTGGAGGCAGAGGCTGGGACCAGCACCCGGCGCAGGTGGAGGAGGGAGAGTCAGTGGCAGTAGAGGGGTCAGAGGAGGGCACTGTGGCAACAGAAAGACACTCTGAAGACACCAGCCAGGAGCCACCTGCAGGGGAGGAAGAGGAGGATCAATTACTGATTGAACCTACACCTCCCCACCCCCCGGCTTGGATATGCCAGATGTCCCAGTAGAAGCTGAGGAACCATAAATGGCCTGTAGAGGACCTTCCCACCAGATATGATTTTTTTTTTTAGAAACAAGAATGTTACAGAACCGAGCTCAAGTTCCGTTTATTACTTGATATTCTGTAAATTATAACAAACTAGTAAAAAAGGACCGTTTCTGAGACCAATGAAACGGGCGCTAGCAAGGTTTTCATCGTAGTGTGTATGTTTGAGAGAGTGTATGTGAGAGTGTGTGAGAGAGACAGAATGAATGTACGAGTGTGTGTGTGACATAGAGTGAGGCTGTCTGTGTTAGAGTGTGTGTGTGAGAAAGAATGAGAGTGTGCGGTAGGGGCCCTCCCCTCTGTCTCCTGCCCCCCTGTCTTCCCTCTCCCCCTTCCTTCCCCTCCCCCTCCCCTTTTTCCTCCCCCTCCCCTTTTTCCTCCCCTCCCCCTCCCAGGTTCAGGGTCGTGCCCCCCTCCCTCCGCCTTTCAGGGTCGTGGCCTTCTCTCCCAGTGCCTCGGTCAAGCTTCCCTCCCTCCCTTCCTCCCTCCCACGTTCTGGCTGGCTTGCTGGCTCCCTCCCTCCCTCCCTCCGACATTCAGGCTGGCTGCCTGCCTTGTGACACAGAGTGAGGCTGTCTGTGTGAGAGTGTGTGTGTGAGAAAGAATGAGAGTGTGCAGCAGGGGCCCCCCCTCAGTCTCCCGCCCCCCTGTCTTCCCTCTCCTCCTTCCTTCCCCTCCCCCTCCCCTTTTTCCTTCCCTCCCCCCTCCCAGCTTCAGGGTCCTCGCCTTCTCTCCCACTGCCTCGTTCAAGCTGCCTCCCTCCCTCCCTCCCACGTTCTGGCTGGCTGGCCGGCTCGCTCCCTCCCTCCCTCCCTCCGACGTTCAGTCTGGCTGCCTGCCTGCCTCCCTCCCTCCCACGTTCATGCTGCTTTCCTCCCTCACTTCCTCCCAAGTGTCAGTGCTCCGCCCTCGTTGTCATCGCGTTGTAACATGAGGGCGGGGCAATGGCAGTCTTCCCTTTCTTGCTGCTCATTCGCATTCGCGATCCGTCTGATGTCCCTTTTTTTCACGTAGGAACGGGTGGGCGATGCTATTCGTTGAGTGTAAGTGCTCCGCCCTCGACATCATCATGTTGTGACGCGAGGGTGGGGCATACACTCATGGAGGAGCATCGATCTACACCGCCTCATTTTTAGAACGTTGGGAAAAGTGAGGCTTCAATAGAACGTTGGAGGTGCGTTTTATATAGAGAGATAATAGCTCACCCATTTAAATTCAATTAATATGTTAGATGATTAACCCTTTCCTCCCCGGAGGGTGGTCCAGCCTAGGGCTGATGATGGAATTTAATCTAAATTGACATATAAAGTGTTTTATAATCAATGGATCCAATATGGCCTATTCACATTTGATACATGCATAGACCGGCACTTAAACTTTTATCTTGCATTTTACAAAGCCGGGATACACAATCCCAAGTGTATGCAAGTGACAAGATGGCATAGTCTGGGTATGTTTTGGGCTGGACAAGAATGTGGCGAGTTCATAGACATTTATCCCTCATTTCAGAAGGGGACTAAAGGTCTATCTTAAAAAAAAAAATTGATGTCTGGAGTTACACATGCTAAGAAGCACATTTATACGTTAGTAAACAGCTGCAATTAATCAGCACTCCACTGGAGAGACCGAGGGGTTGTCTCCCTAATCCCCTAGTGTTTTTGTCCCCCACCCTCAAATGTGAAACTGGCAAGGGACACTGTAACAGCATTGGGATAATACCTAGTTATATTTTTAAGGTCAGAAAGATAACCTATGTGCTGTCTTTAAACCTGTCAATATATCTCTATCTACATCTCTACATCTCTATCTATCTATCTATCTTTTCTTTTCTTTTCTTTTCTTAAATGGATCCAGTTCTCCTGTGTTTTATAACAGTCTTTTCGTTGGCAGATTTTGTTCTAAAATAATGATGCGATTGTTGACCTGAATGTCTCAAATCCTATTTCTATGATCTGTCTAAAATGGAGCTGCATGAACTTAATTTATTTATTCTAGGGAAACCCCTCATACGGATGGCTCCTTAGTTCTTTTCTTGCTGATTTGAAATATAGTACTGCTTACATAAACTGCAAATGGAGTACTATAAGGGACAGATTTAATAAAGGGAAAGGGGACTTGATATACCGCCTTTCTGAGGTTTTTGCAACTACATTCAAAGTGGTTTACATATATTCAGGTGCTTATTTTGTACCAGGGGCAATGGAGGGTTAAGTGACTTGCCCCCCAGGATCAAAGTCCACTGCACTAACCACTAGGCTACTCCTCCACTCAAATCCCTGTGGATGACCCTACTATTCAACAGCCAGGATTTAATCTCCTCCATCACCAGTGGTCCTTGCTCAACTGCTACTGCATAAGACAGGGTCATTGCAGAACCTGCCTTGAAAAAGGGGAATGTTGAATAGTGACCTGTGTGTTTATGGAGAAATACAGGGGGGGGGTCCTTTTACTAAGGTGCGCTGAAAAATGGCTTGCGGTAGTGTAGGCGCGGGTTTTGGGAATTCGCCAATCCATTTTTCAGCACGCCTATAAAAAAGGCCTTTTTAAAAGTGTTGTTGAAAATGGACATGCAGCAAAATCAAAATTGCCGCATGTCCATTTTGGGTTTGCGACCTTACCGCCAGCCATTGACCTAGCAATAAAGTCTCACGCGGTAACCAGGCAGTAATAACCTACATGTGTCAAATGCCACTTGGTGCATGTCCAATACGCATGACTGAAAATAAAAATTATTTTTCAGCCACTTGTATCGGATGTGCTCCAAAAGTTAAATTACTGCAAGAACCATGCAGTAACTGGTGGTTCTTGCAGTCAATTTGGTGTGCGTTGGGCACACATAGACGCTTAACGTGGCCTAGTAAAAGGGCCCCACAATGCCCCATGACATTGTTTTCTATTTGCCAACCTGTTTGACAGCACTTCATAGAGCCAGTCATAAGGACAGCAAAGTGTTCTGCCATATTAACACGTATTAATGCTGTTAATGCATAAAATTGGATTTGCAGTAATACATGATAATATAAATATAGCTCATTATGATTTAAAGTAAATAACCTGTGTTAATATGTATTAGCATGGTAAGTACACTTTAGTAAATCTAGCCCATAGCAATTGGAATATCCCCAACATCAAAGAAAATTAGATACGTTTGAAATCAGAAGATTAAACTACTCTACCATAAAAATAGGAACATGACATACATACTTACAGAAAAAAGAACTAGATAATATATTTCCTGCTACCCTAGCTGCTGAAAGACTGTAAATATCTCCAAATCACTCCAGATCATCAAAAAGGGCTGTTAAGTTTTACAAGACTTAGCTATATGTGCATACGTTTTTGAGCTATTAAAATATGAGAAAAAAATCAGGAAGCACACTTTTCTTTAATAAGTTTGCTTACATGTATGATTTGGTTATCTGCATACACACATATATCCTATTAAGTGTATTTTTCTGTCTGCTTTATGCTAAGATTTACTACATAAGCACAGTAATTGGAAACACATTCTCGATAGGGTACATATGTACTAATCTATCCTCAAAAATACAGATGATTTCCAGGGTATTGTTTTCGAATATTGCATTCTTGCACAGCTAGTGGCAAGCCGACTACACATCTGTATTTTTAATCTATTATTTTTAAACATGCCTTTGAAATATCCTTTGGAAAAGTGCACACTTAAACAAGGATTCAGCAACTGGACTATTGGACACATGTAGATTCCAACTAAGGGCCCTGTTTACTAAGATGCATTAGTGTTTTTAGCGCGCCTACACTTAGTGTACGCACTAACCATGTGGGTGTCTACAGGGATATTGTAGGCACGTACGTGGCTAATGCACGTTAAAAATGTTAAGGCGCTTTAATAGGTCACAATCTACCCGGTGTTTAAAGGTTTTCAATTTAGGCATTGGGCAGCTTCTACCTCTTGCTTACATAAAGAAATGAGTCTTTGTGCAATATTACAGACACAGCATGAAAAGCTGACATCTGAAGAAAGGACCCACATGATCATAACTGTTTTTATAAAACATCTTCTCTTTTGTTGGTCCAGTAAAAGTCTACAAAGATTCCAGTGTTCTCCTTGACCAATACAGCTGCTAGAGCTCTGTCCTACAGCAAATGCTGCCAATTGAAACGGAAAAGGCTTCAAGGGAGGAAACCCTAGTCATAGAACATGGCACAGGAATTATATTTTAAATGAAGACATCTTCTAATCCTTCTAAAACAGCATTTTTTTTTTTTTTTTTGCTGTACTGTTCAAATGCCAAAACTCAACAGATTTAAATTTTTCGATCTGGGGAGAATAATCTGTTTTTTATTTTGCTACTAGTGAGACTGAATGTACGATTTTTGCATAATTTATTTTATTTATTTATTTGTTACATTTGTATCCCACATTTTCCCACATATTTGTAGGCTCAATGTAGTTTACATAGTACTGGAGGGTGTTTGCCGGCTCCGGTGAGAACAAATACAAAGTGATGTTGTGGTAGGATAAAGTTCATGTGGCACAGTCACATTAGGGAAACGTACAGCGGAAGAGTTGAATTATGTCCATTACATATTTTAATTTTGTTGTGTCGCAGAGATCAGGTATTTAGGTTGGATCGGCAGGGTACGCCTTTTTGAATAGGTTAGTTTTTAGTGATTTCCGGAAGTTTAGGTGGTTGTGCGTCATTTTCAAGGCTTTTGGTAATGTGTTCCAGAATTGTGTGCTTATGTAGGAAAAGCTGGATGTGTAAGTTGATTTGTATTTGAGGCCTTTGCAGCTTGGGTAGTGCAGATTTAGATATGTTCGTGTTGATTCTGATGTGTTTCTAGTTCGTAAGTCGATCAAGTCTGTAATGTATCCAGGTGCTTCACCGTAGATTATTTTGTGAACCAGGGTGCAGATTTTGAAAGCAATGCGTTCTTTGATTGGGAGCCAGTGTAGTTTTTCGCAGAGGAGTTTTGCGCTTTCATATCACGTTTTTCCAAATATAAGCCTAGCTGCCATGTTCTGAGCGGCCTGAAGTTTCTTTAAGGTCTGTTCCTTGCATCCCGCGTAAATTCCATTGCAGTAGTCTAACCTGCTTATTTTCATATAGATGGCCGGCACCATTCGATTATGTCCCTTTAAATGGCTTAGTACCATTGATTGTACCAGGTTGCGAAATGTATCCCACGGGAAGAATTGTTTCAAGCATTTGAGTTTCCACATTGAGTGGAACAGTTTCTTTGTTGTGGATGTCACTTGGTTCTCTAGCGTTAAGTTACGGTCTATTGTAATGCCAAGGATTTTCAAGCTGTCTGAGGTAGGAAGGATGTAGTCAGGGGTGTTGATAGTTGTGGGGTTGTCTGTGCTGTGTTGGGATGAGAGGATGAGACAATGTGTTTTTTCTTTATTGAGTTTTAGCTGAAATGCATTTGCCCATGAGTTCATGATGTTTAAGCTGAGTTTGATTTTGTTGGTGATTTCAGTCAGTTTGGATTTGTACAGGATGTATATTATGACATCGTCTGCATATATGAAAGGGTTAAGGCCTAGGGTGGATAAGGACTTGGCTAGTGGGGTCATCATTAGGTTGAAGAGGATTGGTGTTAGCGGTGACCCTTGTGGAACTCCACAGTCTGCTTTCCACGGTGATGATATGCTAGAGTTTCATTTTACTTGGTAGGTTGGCGGGAGGCGGGGATGGTGCTGGGCAGACTTATACGGTCTGTGCCAGAGCCGGTGGTGGGAGGCGGGACTGGTGGTTGGGAGGTGGGGATGGTGCTGGGCAGACTTATACGGTCTGTGCCAGAACCGGTGGTGGGAGGCGGGGCTGGTGGTTTGGAGGCAGGGATAGTGCTGGGCAGACTTATACGGTCTGTGCCCTGAAAAGGACAGGTACAAATCAAGGTAAGGTATACACAAAAAGTAGCACATATGAGTTTATCTTGTTGGGCAGACTGGATGGACCGTGCAGGTCTTTTTCTGCCGTCATCTACTATGTTACTATGTTATGTTAGTTTCTTGTAGTTAGGAAGCCCTTGATCCAGTTAAGTATGCTTTCACCAATCCCAAACTTATCTAATAATCTTATTAATATATTGTGATTTACCATGTCGAATGCACTAGACATGTTGAATTGGCAGAGAAGGATGTTTTTGCCTATTGCTATTTCCTGCTTGAATTTGGCTAGGAAAGTGAGTAGTACTGTTTCAGTGCTGTGGAGGGGGCGAAAACCTGACTGTGATTCATGTAATATTGAGAATTTGTATATATAATCTGTAAGTTGTTTGGTTACCATGCTTTCTATCAGTTTGACTACTAACGGGATCGATGCTACTGGATGGTAGTTAGTGATTTCATTTGTTTTTTTCTTGGTGTCTTTTGGTATTGGGGTGAGTAGGATATTTCCATTTTCCTTGGGAAACAGACCTTGCTGAAGCATGTAATTTAGGTAGGATGTGAGGTCTTCTATGAAGCGGTCAGGGGCGAATTTCATTAGGTAGCTGGGGCAGGTATCTAGTTTGCAGTGAGTTTTGGAGAACCTACTAATCGTCTGGGTGTTTCGACGGTAAAGGAGGGTGAAGTTTAGCTAAGTCCAGAGGTGGGGTCCAACTCATAATAGTTTTCTGAGTTGAAAACTGATGTTGATAGCTTTAAAATGATATATTGATAAAAGCTGTCTCTCCAGAGTCTTTAGGAAAACTCTTAAAAATAAAAACTGGCTGATTTACTAAGAGGGGCATAATCGAACGGGGTGCCCAAGTTTTCCTGAGGGCGTCCTCACAGTACGTCCCGACGAAGGGGTGAGGAAACCCGTATTATCGAAACAAGATGGGCGGTCATCTTTCATTTCGATAATACAGTCGGGGACGCCCAAATCTCAACATTTAGGTCGACCTTAGAGATGGTCGTCCCTAGAGATGGTCGTCCCCGATTTTCGGTGATAATGGAACCCGAGGTTGCCCATTTCAGAAACGACCAAAACCAAGCCTTTTGGTCATGGAAGGAGCCAGCATTCATAGTGCACTGGTCCCCCTGACATGCCAGGACACCAATCGGGCACTCTAGGGGGCACTGCAGTGGACTTCACAAATTGCTCCCAAGTGCATAGCTCCCTTACCTTGTGTGCTGAGCCCCCCAAAACCCATTCCCCACAACTGTACACCACTACCATAGCCCTTAGGGATGAGGGGGGGCACCTAGAAGTGGGTACAGTGGGTTTGTGGTGGGTTTTGGAGGGCTCACATTTACCAACACAAGTTTAACAGGTAAGGGGGGATGAGCCTGGGTCCGCCTGCCTGAAGTGCACTGCAGTACCCACTAAAACTGCTCCAGGGACCTGCTATCATGGAGCTGAGTATGATATTTGAGGCTGGCATACAGGCTGGAAAAAGTTTAAAATTTTTTTTTTAGGGTTGGAGGGGGTTAGTGACCACGGGGGGGGGGGGGCGCGGGGGAGTAGGGGGAGGTCATCCCCGATTCCCTCCGGTGGTCATCTGGTCATTTAGGGCACATTTTTGTAGCTTGGTCGTAAAAAAAAAGGACCAAGAAAAGTCGGCCAACTGTTCGTCAGGGACGCTCTTCTTTTTTCCATTATTGTCCGAGGACGCCCATGTGTTAAGCACGCCCCAGTCCCGCCTTCACTGTGCTTCCAACACACCCCCAGGAACTTTGGTCATCCCCGCAATGGAAAGCAGTTGAGGGCGCCCAAAATTGGCTTTCGATTATGTCGATTTGGGCGACCCTGGGACAAGGACGCCCATCTCCCGATTTGTGTCAAAAGATAGGTGCCCTTCTCTTTCGAAAATGAGCCCATAAGGCTTTCATCTTTTTCTATGTTTAGAGGGGAGAATATCTCAATGGACCAGGCCTTGAGACAGGAAGCCTTTTACAACTGTGACAGGAAGTTTATATATTTCAAAATTCACACGTCATTTTTGATATAACATCTGAATCCAACTTTAGACGTTTTGTGGAAAACATTTAAAAAATCCAGTAGTAAACATAGCCATTTTCAAACCTGAAAAAAAAATATATCCTATATAATAATTCTCACCTCCAACGTTCTGACTTGCTGCCTGGGACCGTGGCTCATTCTGAGTTGGTCTGCTAGGCTCCGTAGATCAGGCTGACATCACCGTAGCCATTATGATGTTAACTTCAGAACCCGGGGGAAAAAAAAACATGCCTCAAAGCTGATCCATGTCCAGAGGAGGGTCGCTGGACATGGGTGGCTGGAGGGGGCAGGGGAGAGAGGAGGGTCACTGAACATGGATGGCAGGAAGGGGGGCAGGGGAGAGAGGAGGGTCGCTGGACATGGGTGGCTGCAGTGGGCATAGGGGGAGAAGAGGGTTGCTGGACATGGGTGGCTGCAAGGGGAGAGGAGAGTCGCTGGACATGGGTGGCTGCAGGGGAGCCGAGGAAAACCTTGCTAGCGCCCGTTTCATTTGTGACTCAAATGGGCCTTTTTTACTAGTATATATATGTATGTATATATATGTGTATATATATATATATATATATATATATATATATATATATATATATATATATATTAATGGCCATTTGTTAGACATTTTGGGGCCATTTTTGAAAAAAAATCCAAGTGAAATGTACACAAAATCAAGCCATTGGGATATAGGAGGAGCCAACATTCTTAGTAGACTGGCCACACAGACATCCTAGGAGAGCAGTGGGGCTCCCTCGAGAGCACTGCAGTGTACTTTACATAAAAGGTCCCAGGTACACATCTCACCATTACCCCTTTATATTGTATGGTGAGCCCTCTAAAGCTCACAAAAAAAAAACCTACTGTATCCAACTGTATGCCACTGGAGCAGCAGGACAAAATGGCAATTGCACTTTTGCAAAACACTCGGATCTCCCCCTGATTATCTACCTCCATTCCTCCCCCTATGCCTGTCCCACCTCCTCCTACATGCTTGCCCTCCCCCAACCTCTTCCCCCCACACGTCACCTTGCCTGGTCCACCGTCCATTTGTGCTGTCGACCCACCTAAGTTAACAGGATATGTAGAACCTTTGCACTCTCCTTTCATTACACCACACATTCTATATACCCACATCTGACAAATTATCTAATAAGAAGAGTGGAATTTATTATGGCCACAGCATTCTATTACTTGCATATGTGAAGACAATTATATTATCATGCTGTTATGAAATGCCTAACCACCCACCTGGGGTTACCACGTGGTCACTTAGGGTCTATCCCCAGCACAGCTCGCGTGCCGCTTGTGCTCTACACTAGCATCCTCCTCCCACCTACTGTGTCCCAACTGCCTCTGGGCGAGTCTCCCACTCTCAAATTATCCCCAGTGATTTCTAGGTTACTGAAGGCCTCACTCCCAGTGGTGCCACAGTTCCCAGAAAGCACGCCAAACCCAACACACAAACCACCAGGATTCTTTATCAGGCTAGACAAAGAGGCAACAGTGTAACATAAAAAGTGCAATCAGCAAACAATAACAGGTAATTGAAATATGGATCAATTTTAACACTAACTAAGCATTTGTTTACTTTCTAAAAAGTACCTGAGAAGATCAGGACATGTAGCTGCTCACAAGTTATCAGAAGTAACTGTTTACAGGACCTAAGCAAAGAGATCTGTCTCTTTTTTCTCCCTGACTAAGACTGGAACAAAAGCCAGTATTCTCCAAATGAAAATGAGCTCCTTGGCCAATCAGAACCCAGAACAAGAACATTTTAAAAATATACTGCTTCTTGCTTCCTGCTTGCATGCTAAAACTAGAGAAAAGAACATTCGTTTCTCTGTAACAGCTTTACAGCAAAGAAATACCACCTGCTGGCCAAATAGGAGAAATACACTTCAAGATATAATTAATGCAGGAAAATATTCAATACATTTTACAGGCTTAAAACACATTGCTTCTTCACAGCAACCTGCTAGACAGAGGCTATTGAAGCCATGTACAATTTGGTGCAGGTGGTATGTAAGAAACCTGCAAGCTGACAGCTATACCTGAAGTAGTGTACATTCAGGTATAGCTAGTATATAGGAAACTGCAAACGAAAGCAATATCTGTTAAGGTGCACGTTATTTAGGAAGAAACTGCAAGTTTGAAAGGTACTTAAGCAGTGTACCTTGCAACTTTTAAGGAGGACAAGATTGCTACGCAAATATGAGGTTCCGGGAGAATATTCTTTAACGTTGAATACAGCAATACTTTTTTAATAAAAAACAATACAGCAATAGCCTTCTTTTAAAAACAATTAAATTCACACCAGAATGAACACTGCCAAACTGCTCCTAACAATTTACTCCTTATCCCTGATCCACCTAACAATGACCACCCCACTCGTAGAAATCAACAATATACCCATACTATTTAATAACATCACACCAAACCGACATAAACCAAAACAAAGGAAGAGAACCAACAAGCTTACACCCTCAACAAAATGAAAAAAAAAAGGTCATAAAAAACTCACACAAACCAAGAAACGACAACTAACAAAAGTCAGCATAACACCAAATGCAGAAGACCCATACCAAAACATTCAAATAGGCTACGTCAACGCCAGAACCGTAGTAAACAAAACAACAATAATAATAGACTGGATCACGTCAGCAAAACTTGATCTACTCTTCATCACTGAAACATGGATCCATGATCAGAAGGACCCTATCATCTTAAACCTATGTCCTCCAGGATATAAAATCATCCAGTAGACAAGAAAAGAAAAAAAGAGGAGGGGGTACAGCGCTTATATACCGATCTCACTTCACGATTGAAACCACTGTAGAATCTATAACAACCCACCTCGAAATAGCTTCAATCAGAATCCACCATAAAACCCTATTCGGCCACCTAAATTGCGTACTATTCTATAGACCACCATGCAAATGGAACGAAAGCCAGGCAGACTTCATGGACTTTGTTTCAAACATATGTGTATCCAATTCCAACACACTAGTTTTAGGAGACATTAACCTTCACCTTGAAGACCCAAACTTCCTTCACCTATGCCATCTTACATGGCCACACATGCAAACAACCCACGCGAAGGGTCATACACTCGACCTCTTCTCACACAAACTGTCCACTGATCAGAACTTAACCATAACACAACCTAGATGGACAGAAACACCATGGACCGACCATCACATATTAAACCTATCCATAAAATGGCGGAAAAGGGGCTCTTCCCACACGCGAGACCACACAACCCACACCACGAGAGACCAAATAGACCCGGTTACTTTCTGGCAACAGATATACAACTACGACTGGACAGCACAAACGGAATCCATATATTACCTCTTAGATTGAGACAAAAGATGCAGACACATACTAGACGAAATAGCACCCTTGCAAACAAGAACTTCACGTAGACGCAACTCGATACCGTGGTTCAATGAAGAACTGAAAAAAGTAAAAACACAATCTAGGAAACTGGAACGCGTGTGGAAAAAAATAAAAAATGAACACACACTCAACGCATGGAAACAATTACAAAGGAAATACAAATACACAATAAGGCAGACCAAAAGGTCATATTACAAAACTAAAATTGGGCCAGACTACAAAAACACAAAGAAACTATAGCATCTCGTGAACAAACTACTTGACAAAATGCTGGTCACCACAACCAACACTGACATTCCATCTGCAGACAACCTTGCTAAATACAGTATTTCAATGAAAAAATCATAAATCTACTCAAAACCCTACCTAAGAACAACATGGACATAGAAAACTTCATTAATGGTCTAGACCCAACCCCTGGCGAATACCCTGCTGACCGAATATGGTCAAATTTCGCCCTCCTCAGCACCGATACAGTTAACCAGGCGATTAAAAAAAATACTCCAACAGCTACTGTCAACTGGACACCTGCCCCAGTTACCTAATGCAATCTGTCCCCCATAGCTTCATAACAGATCTCACATCCCACTTAAACTTCATGCTTCAGCAGGGTATCTACCCTAAAGAAAAAGGCAACATCCTGCTCACCCCAATACCAAAGGACACCAAGAAAAAAAACAAACGACATTACCAACTACCGCCCAGTAGCATCTATCCCATTAGTAGTCAAACTAATGGAAGGACTGGTGACCAAACAACTCAATGACTACATAAACAAATTCACTATACTACATGAGTCACAATCAGGATTTCAACCCCTACACAGTACCGAAACAGTACTACTTACTCTCCTAACCAAATTCAAACAGGAAATAGCAATAGGCAAGAGCATTCTCCTCCTCCAATTTGACATGTCAAGTGTGTTCGACATGGTTAACCATAACATACTGCTAAGACTTCTAGAATACTTCGGAATCAGTGGCAGCACTCTCAACTGGATCAAGGGTTTTCTAACCACAAGACCTTATCAAGTGAAATCAAAAACAAACATATCATCACCATGGAAACCAAACTGCGGAGTACCGCAAAGATCACCACTGTCACCAATCCTTTTCAACCTCATGATGACACCACTGGCCAAGACCTTATCTACCCAAGGCCTTAACCCATTTATCTATGCTAATGACGTTACATTATATATCCCCTACGAACATGATGTGACAGAAATCACCAACGAAATCAAGCTCAGCTTAAACATCATGAACTCATGGGCTAATGCATTCCAACTAAACTCAATACAGAAAAAGCACACTGCCTCATCATCTCATCCCAATACAATATATACAAACCCACAATCATTAACACCCCAGGATACACCCTCCCTATCTCAGACAGCCTGAAAATTCTTTGAGCACCAATCGACCATAACCTCTCACTAGAGACCCAAGCGAAATCCACCATAAAGAAAATGTTTTTCTCAATGTGGAAACCCAAACACGTGAAACCATTTTCCCCGAGGGAAATATTTCGTAACCTAATACAATCAATGGTACTAAGCCACGCAGACTACTGTAATGGAATCTATGTGGGATGCAAAGATAAAATATAAAAAAAAATCTTCAGACCGCCCAAACACAGCAGCCAGGCTTATATTTGGAAAAACACGTTTTGACAGCGCAAAACCACTCTGAGAAAAACTGCATTGGCTACCAATCAAAGAATGCATCATCTTCAAAATCTGCACGACTGTTCATAAAATTATTTATGGTGAGGCACCTGGATACATGACAGACCTTATTGACCTGCCAACCAGAAATACCACAAAATCTGCACGATCATACCTAAACCTCCACTACCCAAGCAGCAAAGGACTCAAATACAAATCTACCTATGCATCCAGCTTTTCCTACCTAAGTGCACAACTATGGAACGCACTACCAAAAGCAGTAAAAACTACGTTCGACCATCTAAACTTTCGGAAAGCACTAAAGACAGACTTGTTCAGAAGAGCATACCCCACCGACCCAATATAAAAATACATGGACACCTGCGACACAATGTAACCAAAGAACATAATGGACATTACCTGATCCTCCTTCCGCCCTCCCTAAATTCCCCCCAATTGTACCTACCATACATGTACCTTATCTACCACAGTATCACCTTGTATTCATTCACACCATGTATTTGTTCAGACCGGAATCGTCTAATGCCGTTAAAGGTAATATGTACGCCACATTGAGCCTGCAAAAAGGTGGGAAAATGTGGGATACAAGTGCAACAAATAAATAAATACCACCCAATGGAGGTAGCATATAATAAAACTTTCCTGCAAATGACTATGAGGCAGTGTACCCTAGCAAGCATGTGGTATATATTAAACTACAAGCCCGCAGTCTATTGAACACTGTCTACCTTTGGCTACAGGTGTGTATATGCAACCAGCAAGCCCGAAGGCTACTAAAGCTGTAATATCAGCTGAAGGTGGTATATAAGAGACCAGGAAGCTTGAAGAATATGGAAACGATGCACATTCGTATAAGAAACCTGCATTGACTGAAGGCTGTTGATGTAGTGTACATTCAGGCGTAATTAGTCTATATAAAGCCTGTAGCTATTGAAGAGGTGTGCATGTAAGAACAAAGTTATTGAAGCTGTGTAAATCTGAGTGCAGTTAGGGTATCAAAATTATGAAAGACCGAAGGCAATTGAAACACTTAGTATAAGATAAAACCTGTGAGACCTAGGTTATTTAAACGGAAACATTCAGATACAGATTTAAACGGATACTGCTCGTTGGTATATAAGCAACCTGCGATCGAAAGCTGTTGAAGCAGTGAGCATTCGATTACTGTTAATCTATAAGAAAACTGCCAACTGAGGCTAGTCAAGCAGTGGAATTTCAAGTACTGCTAGTCTATAAGAAAGATGCAAGCACAATGCTATTGAGGCAGTGAACATTCAAGTACTGGTAATCTATACAAGAACCTGCAAGCCCGGGGCTATTGAACTTGTGAAACAGGTGCAGTTATATCTGAGACTTGCAAGCTCGAAAGCCATAAAAGCACAGAATATATAAGAAATACCTGCAAGGTCAAGGTTATGAAGGTACGTGAACAGCCTTCAGTCATTACAGGTTTCTTATAAGGATGTGCATCGCTTCCGTATTCTTCAGGCTTCCTGGTCTCTTATATACACACTTGTAGCCAAATGTAGACAGCAACCTATGATCTGAGGCTGTAGCAATGAAATAGGTGCAGTTAAGATATCAGAGACTTGCAAGCTCGAAAACCATAGAAGCACAGGGTATATAAGAAAGACCTTCAAGCCCAAGGTTATCAGTTAGGATATAAGCAACTTGTGATCTGAGACTGTTGAAGCAGTGACTATTCAAGTACTATTAATCAACGAGAAACCTGCCAACCCAAAGCTTTGAAGCAGTGCACCTTCCAGTACTGCTAAACTATATAAACATCTGCAAGCCCGAGGCTATTGAAGTCGTGTAATTCAGGTGCATGTGGCACAAAAATAACCTGAATATTTAAGTACAGCTAGGATATAAGCAAACTATCAAGCTGGGGTCTATTGAGGTGTGTATAGTCAGGTGCACTGAATATGTAAGTAATATGCTAGCTCGAGGTTATTTAAACGTGTATATTCAAGTGCGTTAGTATATAAGAAAAATGCAAACCTGCAGGCTAGAGGAGTGTAGTACATTCCAATGCTGTTAATATAATAAGAAACCGCCATTTCAAAGGCTATTGAAAGCGGTGTACATTCTGTCGAAGTTAAACTGCAAGCCTGAAGGCTATCGCAACAGTGTATATTCACCCTTGTGCGTCTGCATGTGCTATATTGAAGCTGGAGCCTATTTTACCCAGGAAAACCAATACTATATAGTTTAGCGTATGTCTGTCCATCAACTGCTCTGCATCAATAATGAAATATGCTGGCCATACCGGCATAATCAGAATTGCGGAGCCCACCCAAAGATATTAAATCTGGATGCAGTCCCATTGTATCAGCAATCTGTGGCTGAAACTTCAGCAAGGAAGATGTGAACACTGCACTCCAGTCAGCGGTGCGTGCCAGGGCAAAACTGTGAAAGGAAAGGTCACTGTCTGGCAGCACATAGATGGCACTGCTCTCAGTATCCGAAAGCATGGCTGCAAGAAAATACTAGAGAGGAATCGTTAATTGAAAGCATCAAACATACTAGAAAAAATGTTAATTAAGTTAGGCATTTGGCCATTAAGAAGTCTATTGTATGTATACCCCCACATTTAAAAAAAAATTAAACCTAGCTTTTAGTAGGGTCTCCAACCAGAAAACTCTGTAACAGAACTTCAGCAAATGTCCTTGAGTATGGGATCTCTGACGGCTAAAGAAGTAACTAAACTTGTTAGTCTCACTCACACAAGGAGTGGCACAAACTGCACATACTGCAGCAGGACATGTTTATTCACTCCTACCCTAACCAGGATAATACTTAACCATCTCTCTGACCTCATGTGCACCGTTCTATATATTAGTCACCTTATTTTCTAACTCCTCTTACTCTTTTACCTATCTATATGTTCCATCTTTGCTTATAACCTTCACGGTCCATTAAAATGTTCTGTTACGTATTGTGTTAACATTGTAAGTAGTATACTATGCCATACTTTGTATAGTTATCTGAATATTTTTACTGCTGCAATTGCCTATTGCTCATGTTTGATTTATTCTTACTGTACATCTCCTTGAGTGAATTCCTTCAAAAAGGTGGTAAATAAATCCTAATAAATAAATAAAGAAATAAATATGCATGGGTTGTCTAATATCCTTTAGACCAGCTTTGTATGAAAAGAACAGTTGGCTGCAGCAATCAGCCTAGCAGAATTATCCTTATTAAGAGTCATTCTTGCTCAAACTCACGTGTAAGTTCCTGTGTTGTTGAGCAGAACCCTTGCACATGATAATTGCTCCACTGGGTCAGACCAATGGCCATCTTGCCCAGCTTCGTGTCTTCATCACTGCGTAATCTCAATCACAAACAAAATGGCTGAAATTCTATAGTGGAAACATCCCATGCTACCACCCCCGCGGGTTATTAGCATATTGTTGAGAGCTATGCTAAATGAAGTAAAGTGTAAAAAGAGCAGATTACCTTACCTTAGGCTCAGTTTCTTACTATCCCTTATTATGTACCTGCAGCTTTGGAAGGATCTATTGAGCCTGTCAGCAGCTGGCATAGGTCTTTATGAAGCTTACTTGCATACTTTTGCTAAGGAATCAACACAATGATGGTTATCCTGCCAAAAGCATGCCAAAGGCATTATGCTGATGTTACGCTCTGCTACACTTCTCTGGGATGGGTCGGTTTCTGTTTCCTAACCTGGCAGCCATCATCTGGCATGGAGCAAGAGCAGCAGCCATCTTGGCTAGCTCAGGAGGGGGCAGCCATCTTGTCTAAACGAGAACAGGAAGGAACTCCATATCTGGTCATGGGAGGATCTCCTATGGGGGCTGCCATGTTGGATGCACCTGAGTTTGGTTTGCTCTGATTGCTTCACTATTTAAAGCACTGCCTCCAGGCCTTCTTTGCTTCGGCCTCAATTGTTCTGAGGAGTTGCTGTCGGAGTGCTGTTCACCGGCTATCTTCTGTTCCTGATTTCCTGTGTACTGGACCTTGACTACTTCTTGGATTTTGCTTGTTTGCTGCCTGCCTTGACCCTGGACTGATTTTTGACTATTCTTGCCTATTCAGAGTTCTGGTGCTGGACTGTGTCTGTATTCCTGCCATCCTGGTCAGTGGCTGTGCAACCCCGCCGGTTCCAGAAGTCCTGGTGGCCACCTGCAGCTGAGGGCTCAACTCTCGGTGAACGGTGGTCGCTTCCCAGGTGAAGCTAGGGGTTGTCTGTCTGCCTGATCGAGTACGGCATCTCTCCATCTTCGCCGTGCTCAGTCGGGGCACAAGGGCTCACACATCTCCAGTCATAACAGTAGGCCGAAGCCATAAGTACATAAGTACATAAGTACATAAGTAGTGCCATACTGGGAAAGACCAAAGGTCCATCTAGCCCAGCATCCTGTCACCGACAGTGGCCAATCCAGGTCAAGGGCACCTGGCACGCTCCCCAAACGTAAAAACATTCCAGACAAGTTATACCTAAAAATGAGGAATTTTTCCAGTCCATTTAATAGCGGTCTATGGACTTGTCCTTTAGGAATCTATCTAACCCCTTTTTAAACTCCGTCAAGCTAACCGCCCGTACCACGTTCTCCGGCAACGAATTCCAGAGTCTAATTACACGTTGGGTGAAGAAAAATTTTCTCCGATTCGTTTTAAATTTACCACACTGTAGCTTCAACTCATGCCCTCTAGTCCTAGTATTTTTGGATAGCGTGAACAGTCGCTTCACATCCACCCGATCCATTCCACTCATTATTTTATACACTTCTATCATATCTCCCCTCAGCCGTCTCTTCTCCAAGCTGAAAAGCCCTAGCCTTCTCAGCCTCTCTTCATAGGAAAGTCGTCCCATCCCCACTATCATTTTCGTCGCCCTTCGCTGTACCTTTTCCAATTCTACTATATCTTTTTTGAGATACGGAGACCAGTACTGAACACAATACTCCAGGTGCGGTCGCACCATGGAGCGATACAACGGCATTATAACATCCGCACACCTGGACTCCATACCCTTCCTAATAACACCCAACATTCTATTCGCTTTCCTAGCCGCAGCAGCACACTGAGCAGAAGGTTTCAGCGTATCATCGACGACGACACCCAGATCCCTTTCTTGATCCGTAACTCCTAACGCGGAACCTTGCAAGACGTAGCTATAATTCGGGTTCCTCTTACCCACATGCATCACTTTGCACTTGTCAACATTGAACTTCATCTGCCACTTGCAAGCCCATTCTCCCAGTCTCGCAAGGTCCTCCTGTAATCGTTCACATTCCTCCTGCGACTTGACGACCCTGAATAATTTTGTGTCATCGGCGAATTTAATTACCTCACTAGTTATTCCCATCTCTAGGTCATTTATAAATACATTAAAAAGCAACGGACCCAGCACAGACCCCTGCGGGACCCCACTAACTACCCTCCTCCACTGAGAATACTGGCCACGCAATCCTACTCTCTGCTTCCTATCTTTCAACCAGTTCTTAATCCATAATAATACCCTACCTCCGATTCCATGACTCTGCAATTTCTTCAGGAGTCTTTCGTGCGGCACTTTGTCAAACACCTTCTGAAAATCCAGATATACAATATCAACCGGCTCCCCATTGTCCACATGTTTGCTTACCCCCTCAAAAAAATGCATTAGATTGGTGAGGCAAGACTTCCCTTCACTAAATCCGTGCTGACTTTGTCTCATCAGTCCATGTTTTTGTATATGCTCTGCAATTTTATTCTTAATAATAGCCTCCACCATCTTGCCCGGCACCGACGTCAGACTCACCGGTCTATAATTTCCCGGATCTCCTCTGGAACCTTTCTTAAAAATCGGAGTAACATTGGCTACCCTCCAGTCTTCCGGTATTACACTCGATTTTAGGGACAGATTGCATATTTCTAACAGTAGCTCCGCAAGTTCATTTTTTAGTTCTATTAATACTCTGGGATGAATACCATCAGGTCCCGGTGATTTACTACTCTTCAGCTTGCTGAACTGACCCATTACATCCTCCAAGGTTACAGAGAATTTGTTTAGTTTCTCCGACTCCCCCGCTTCAAATATTCTTTCCGGCACCGGTGTCCCCCCCAAATCCTCCTCGGTGAAGACCGAAGCAAAGAATTCATTTAATTTCTCCGCTACGGCTTTGTCCTCCTTGATCGCCCCTTTAACACCATTTTCGTCCAGCGGCCCAACCGACTCTTTGGCCGGTTTCCTGCTTTTAATGTATCTAAAAAAGTTTTACTATGTATTTTTGCTTCCAACGCTAATTTCTTCTCAAAGTCCTTTTTTGCCCTCCTTATCTCCGCTTTGCATTTGGCTTGGCATTCCTTATGATCTATCCTGTTACTTTCAGTTGGTTCTCTTCTCCACTTTCTGAAGGATTGTTTTTTGGCTCTAATGATTTCCTTTATCTTACTGTTTAGCCACGCCGGCTGACGTTTAGTCTTTTTTCCCTTTTTTCTAATACGTGGAATATATTTGTCCTGAACCTCCAGGATGGTGTTTTTAAACAGCATCCACGCCTGATGCAAGTTTTTTACTCTGCGAGCTGCTCCTTTCAGTCTTTTTTTCACCATTTTTCTCATTTTGTCGTAATCACCTTTCTATAGTTAAACGCTAGCGTACTTGATTTCCTAGTTTCACTTCCTTCAATGCCAATATCAAAACCGATCATATTATGATCACTGTTATCAAGCGGCCCTCGTATCGTTACCCCCTGCACTAGATCATGAGCACCACTAAGGACTAAGTCTAGTATTTTTCCTTCTCTTGTCGGCTCCTGAACTAGCTGTTCCATGAAGCTGTCCTTGATTTCATCAAGAAATCTTATGTCCCTTGCGTGTACAGATGTTACATTAACCCAGTCTATATGCGGGTAATTGAAATCCCCCATTATTATTGTGTTGCCCAGTTTGTTTGCGTCCCTGATTTCCTTTAACATTTCCGCATCCGTCTGTTCGTCCTGGCCAGGCGGACGGTAGTACACTCCTATCACTATCCTTTTCCCCTTTGCACATGGAATTTCAATCCACAGTGATTCCAAGGAGTGTTTTGCTTCCTGCAGAATTTTCAATCTATTTGATTCAAGGCTCTCGTTAATATACAATGCTACCCCTCCACCAATCCGATTCACCCTATCACTACGATATAATTTGTACCCCGGTATGACAGTGTCCCACTGGTTATCCTCCTTCCACCAGGTCTCAGAGATGCCTATTATATCTAATTTTTCATTTAGTGCAATATATTCTAACTCCCCCATCTTATTTCTTAGGCTCCTGGCATTCGCATATAGACATTTCAAACTATGTTTGTTGTTCCTAAGTACATCATGCTTAGTACTTGACAGTATTAATTGGCAATCTTTTGTCTGATTTTTATTGTTATTTAAAGATACCCGATCTACTACAATCTCTTTTGCAACCTCACTATCAGGATACTCTATCTTCCCTGTTATGGTGATCTCTTTGAAAGATACCTTATCCCGAACCATGCTCTTTGAGCGACTGTCGGCCTTCCCCCCATTTCTAGTTTAAAAGCTGCTCTATCTCCTTCTTAAACGCCGATGCCAGCAGCCTGGTCCCACTCTGGTTAAGATGGAGCCCATCCTTTCGGAATAGGCTCCCCCTTCCCCAGAATGTTGCCCAGTTCCTAACAAATCTAAAGCCCTCCTCCCTGCACCATCGTCTCATCCACGCATTGAGACTCTGGAGCTCTGCCTGTCTCTTGGGCCCTGCGCGTGGCACAGGTAGCATTTCAGAAAATGCTACCCTGGAGGATCTGGATTTCAGCTTTCTACCTAAGAGCCTAAATTTTGCTTCCAGAACCTCTCTCCCACATTTTCCTATGTCATTGGTACCCACATGTACCAAGACAGCGGACTCCTCCCCAGCACTATCTAGAATCCTATCTAGGTGACACGTGAGGTCCGCCACCTTCGCACCAGGCAGGCAAGTCACCAGGCGATCCTCACGTCCACCAGCCACCCAGCTATCTATATGCCTAATGATCGAATCACCAAGTACAACAGCTGTCCTAACCTTTCCCTCCCGGGCAACATTTGGAGATATATCCTCGGTGCGAAAGGATAATACATCCCCTGGTGGGCAGGTCCTGGCTACAGGAGTACTTCCTACTTCACCAGGGTGATGCTCTCCTTCTAGGAGACCTCCCTCCTCCAAGGTAGCACAGGGGCTACCTGACTGGAGGTGGGACTTCTCTACAACATCCCTGTAGGTCTCCTCTATGTACCTCTCTGTCTCCCTCAGCTCCATCAAGTCTGCTACTCTAGCCTCAAGGGAACGGACACGTTCTCTGAGAGCTAGGAGCTCTTTGCATCGGGCACACACATATGACACCTCACCAATTGGGAGATAATCATACATGTGACACTCAATGCAAAAGACTGGATAGCACCCCTCTCGCTGCTGGACTGCTGACTCCATCTTAGTGTTTTTTGAGTTTTTCCGTAATTTAAAACTTGCTAAAGTATTAAGGATATCAGCCTATCACTAACTAACTTACAGTTCCTCCTTTAAACCCCAATCTTCAAGTTCCGAAAGCACTCTGGCGAAGGCTCCGAGGATATGCAGATGAGCTGCAAGTCCTCCACGGCACCTGAGAAGGCAACCGGTGGGAGAGCTGGGCACCTCTCAACCAAGAAAAGGCTTACCAGGGGTTAGGCCGAAGCCAGCATTCCTCCCCCTGAGGGTCACCTGATCCTGGCTAAGAAGTACCTGGTAGCTCTGGGTAGGTGGAGCGAAAGCCCTGGGTAACTGTGGCGAAGGCCCTGGGAAGGTCGGGGTGGATTTGGGAGTCACCCCGGATGCAGCTGTGAGGATATGCAGAACGCTGCAAGTCCTCCACAGCACCTGGTAGGAGCACTGTGCACCTTGAGCAGAGGCCCCGAGTGGATCGGAACGGACCTGGGAGTCACTCTGGCGAAGGCTCCGAGGATATGCAGATGAGCTGCAAGTCCTCCACGGCACCTGAGAAGGCAACCGGTGGGAGAGCTGGGCACCTCTCAACCAAGAAAAGGCTTACCAGGGGTAAGCCATGAGCTCGCCAGACAGGTCCGAGCTGTCTCACCTGGCTCAGGTTCTCCACCAGCAGCAGGAGCAACTAACCCGCCTGTCCAGCGCCTTGCAGGAGGTCTGCAGTCAGCTACCAGGACTCCAGCGGCAGGCGGCTGTGGCCCCTCCAGGCTCTAGAGCGGAGACTTCCGCTGCACGTCTGTGACTTCCAGAGCCACTTCATTTTGACGGTACTCCTGCAGCTTACGGGGCTTCCTGAACCAGTGTCAGATCCGGTTTGAGCTGCAACCGGAGGCTTTCCCATCTGACAAAATAAAGGTGACCTACATCATCTCCCTGCTTTCCGGTGCTGCGCTGGCTTGGGCGTTCCCGCTGTGGGAACAGCGGAGTCCAGTTCTGGCAAACCTGGAGGAGTTCTTGCGGCAGTTCCGGATGGTATTCAACATTCCTGGCCGACCTTCTTCTGCCTCAGGGGAGCTGCTGCAGATCCAGCAGGGCTCCGGGTCAGTTGGGGCGTATGCCGTCCGGTTCGTACCCTGGCCGCGGAACTCAGGTGGAACCAGGAGGCCTTAACAGCCATTTTCTGGCAGGGTCTGGATGGCCAGATAAAAGATGAATTGGCCGGCAGAGAGATTCCCGCTACTTTGGATGCCCTTATTGCACTCTGCACAAGAATCGATATCCAGTTCCAGGAGCGAGCCCAGGAGAGGGCCATGCAGCCGGCACCGCAGAAATCCAGAGACCTTCCCCGCGACCCGGAGACGTCTAGGGTCCTTGAAGAGGGTTCGGAAGGAACCGAGGAGGTACCCATGGTGATGGGCTGGCATCGCCTGTCCAAGAAGGAGAGGGTCCGTCGTCTCCAGAATCAGTTATGCCTGTACTGTGGGCAGGCCGGGCATTTCACAGGCACCTGCCCGAATAAGCCTGGGAAGTCAGGAAACACTCCGGCCCAAGCCCTGTGAAGGGGGTGGCTCTGGGCCGGTTATCTTCCCTTCCAGATAATCTGCTCTCGGTCCCTGTACTGCTCCGTGGAGAGAGGTTCCAGGGCCAGACGATGGCCTTGCTGGGGCAGGGGGAAACTTCATAGACGCCGAGTTCCTGTCCCAGTTGGGGGGGGCTCTTCGGTGCCCTGTCAACCAGCTCTCAGGGTTACCTCCATCCAGGGGGACAGTCTTCCCCGGACGATCACCCGAATTACCTCACCCCTGGGTATGCAGGTGGGGGCACTTCATCAGGAGGAGATCCAGTTTCTGGTTCTCTCCCGAGCTATTCACCCGGTGATCCTCGGTCTACCCTGGCTTCACCTCCATGCCCCGGTTATTGATTGGTCCACCGGGGAGATCAGACAATGGGGTTCCCGTTGCTTCCAGCACTGTCTTCAGCAGGTCAAGCTGCCCATTCCTGTCTGCTCCGCCCAGCTCCAGACTCCGCAGGGGAGATCACCTGGGCTGCCAGAAGAATACCAGGATTTCCGGGATGTATTCAGCGCACAGGCTGCAGACACGCTTCCTCCCCATCGGATTTTTGATTGTGCGATTGACCTGCTTCCAGGAACCAATCCGCCCAGGGGACGCCTGTATACCTTGTCCCAGGAGGAATCTCAGGCCATGCGAGTTTACGTCCATGAGAACCTACTAAAGGGGTTCATTCGGCCCTCTACCTCGCCAGCAGGGGCCAGCTTCTTCTTCGTGTCCAAGAAGGACGGGTCTCTTCGGCCCTGCATCGATTACCGGGGCCTAAACAAGATCACCATTAAGAACCGGTACCCGCTCCCACTCATCCCAGAGCTGTTTGACCGGTTACAAGAGGCCAAGATTTTCACGAAGTTGGACTTGCGAGGGGCCTATAACCTGGTGCGGATCAGGGAGGGTGACGAGTGGAAGATGGCGTTTAACACCCACGAGAGGCATTTTGAATACCTAGTGATGCCATTCGGTCTCTGTAATGCCCCTGTGGTGTTTCAGAATTTTGTGAACTACATCTTCCAGGATCTGCTATACTTCTCTGTCATAGTGTACCTTGACGATATCTTGATTTTCTCACCCTCATTACAGCAGCACATCACACATGTCCGCACAGTGTTACAGCGACTCAGGGAGCACAGGCTATACGCCAAGTTGGAAAAGTGCTCTTTTCACCAGCAGAGACTTCCTTTCCTGGGATACATTGTCTCATCCACCGGGCTGCAGATGGACCCAGATAAGCTGAAGGCGATCCGCAACTGGCCGGTACCTCAGGGTCTTCGGGCTTTACAGAGATTCCTGGGGTTTGCCAATTACTACCGGCAGTTTATCCAGGACTACTCCCTGATCACGGCTCCTCTGACGGCCCTCACTAGGAAGGGGGCTGATGTGAAGAACTGGACGCCGGAGGCTCTCGTTGCTTTCACCACCTTGAAGGACGCCTTCCTCTCTGCCCCGGTACTCCGCAGTCCGGACCCAACCAAGCCGTTCCTGGTAGAGGTGGACACCTCCTCCCTGGGAATGGGGGCTGTACTCTCCCAGACATCCACATCCAGGAAGAAATATCCCTGCTTCTTTTTCTCCCGCAAGTTCACCCCAGCGGAGTGGAACTACACGGTAGGGGACCGGGAGCTCCTGGCACTTAAGTTGGCTTTTGAGGAGTGGCGTTACTTGTTGGAGGGAGCAGCACACCCAATCACGGTAATAACGGATCACAAGAACCTCTTGTACTTGCAGAATGCCACCAGACTGAACCCTCGCCAGTTCTGGTGGTCTTTGTTTTTCGCCCAGTTTGACTTCCGTCTGATCTTCAGGCCAGGCGAGAAGAATGTCCAGGCGGATGCCCTGTCTCGCAGCTTCGAGGCTCCGGAGGACCAGGAGGAGCCCTGCCCAATGCTGAATCTGGCATGTATTCCCTCCATGTCCGGGGCCAGTGCCACTTGCCAGAAGGCCGTTCCGTTAGGTCTCCGTAAGAAGGTGCTGCGCTGGGGGGACGCGTCCGAATTTGCGGGACACTTTGGTTTCCACAAGACCTTACATCTGATCTCCCGATCGTATTGGTGGCCCCGGATGGCGCAGGATGTTCCCCAATACATGTCTACCTGTCCGGTGTGCGCCCGAACTAAGTCTTCACATCAGAAGCAGTGGGGGCTGATGCAGCCCATGCCGATACCACAGCAGCCATGGGAGGACCTGTCCATGGATTTCATCACCGACCTGCCACCCTCGCAGGACAATACGGTCATCTGGGTAGTGATCAACCGGTTCTCCAAGATGGCCCACTTCATTCCTATGAAGGCTTTACCCACTGCCGCTACCCTTGCCGCAAACTTCATCACACACATCTTCCGGCTCCATGGACTGCCACAGAGGATCATTAGTGACCGAGGCTCGCAGTTTACCTCGCGCTTCTGGAAAGCTTTGTGTTCAGCTTTTGGGGTTACCACTTTATTCTCGTCTGCATATCACCCCCAGACCAATGGTATGGTGGAGCGGGTCAACCAGACTGTGAAGGCGTTCCTCTGGGCATAATCTAACCAGCGCCAGGATGACTGGTCTAATCTGCTACCCTGGGCTGAATTTGCCTATAATAACAGTCTGCATTCGGCCTCCCGGACGACACCTTTCAGCACCATCTATGGACACCACCCGCGTCTACCTCCGCCAATTTTCCCCGCAGAAGTTCCACCTCAGGTGCAGTCCACAGTCCGTTCCTTTCAGGAAGCTTGGAAGAAGATCCGGGATCAGCTACAATGGGCAGCAGTCAAGGCCAAGGAGACCTATGACCGTAGAAGACAAGCAGCCCCCACATTCCTGCCGGGAGAAAAAGTATGGTTGAGCACCCGATACCTGAAAC
Source organism: Microcaecilia unicolor (assembly GCF_901765095.1). NCBI lineage: Eukaryota > Metazoa > Chordata > Amphibia > Gymnophiona > Siphonopidae > Microcaecilia > Microcaecilia unicolor. Next base: position 108,767,074 of record NC_044036.1, read on the forward strand.
TGCGGCTCCCATCTCTGAAGTTTGCTCCCCGGTTCATTGGACCTTTTGCTGTACGATCCAGGATAGGAGCAGTGACTTACCGGTTGCACTTACCCAGCCAACTCCGGGTGCACAATGCCTCTCATGTGTCCCTCCTGAAACCTTTCCACAGGTCCAAGTGGCATCCTGAACCCAAGAAGGTGGCCGTGCCTGAGAGTGATCCAGATCCAGAGTATGAGGTGGATCGCATCCTGGATTCCAAGCCTCTTGGAAGGAAGCTGTACTATCTCCTCGCCTTGAAGCATTTTGGACCGGAGGATAATTCCTGGGAGCCGGCGGCCAATGTGCATGCACCAGATCTGATCCGGGAGTTCCACGCTCATCATCCTGCTAAGCCCAGACCAAACCGGTGAGGGGGAGATCTTTCCGAAGGGTGTACTGTTACGCTCTGCTACACTTCTCCGGGATGGGTCGGTTTCTGTTTCCTAACCTGGCAGCCGTCATCCGGCTTGGAGCAAGAGCAGCAGCCATCTTGGCTAGCTCAGGAGGGGGCAGCCATCTTGTCTAAACGAGAACAGGAAGGAACTCCATATCTGGTCATGGGAGGATCTCCTATGGGGGCTGCCATGTTGGATGCACCTGAGTTTGGTTTGCTCTGATTGCTTCACTATTTAAAGCACTGCCTCCAGGCCTTCTTTGCTTCGGCCTCAATTGTTCTGAGGAGTTGCTGTCGGAGTGCTGTTCACCGGCTATCTTCTGTTCCTAATTTCCTGTGTACTGGACCTTGGCTACTTCTTGGATTTCGCTTGTTTGCTGCCTGCCTTGACCCTGGACTGATTTTTGACTATTCTTGCCTATTCGGAGTTCTGGTGCTGGACTGTGTCTGTATTCCTGCCATCCTGGTCAGTGGCTGTGCAACCCCACCGGTTCCAGAAGTCTTGGTGGCCACCTACAGCTGAGGGCTCAACTCTCGGTGAACGGTGGTCGCTTCCCAGGTGAAGCTAGGGGTTGTCTGTCTGCCTGACCGAGTACGGCATCTCTCCATCTTCGCCGTGCTCAGTCGGGGCACAAGGGCTCACATATCTCCAGTCATAACAGCTGAGCAACCCAATCAACCTGATCCTTTGTCTGCTGGTATTCAGCTCATCTGTATCCACTGCCTGCCACACAGGGCATAGGAATACATTCACCTTCTCCCAAGCAAGATTATTGACCTCCACGCATCGTACATATATATAGACACCTATAAATAACTGATCGGAAAAAAGATCACTTGCACCAATAGATGGTGCCCACTACTGAACCATGTGGGTTTTCGTAGCCCCCAACACAGTAGTCTGATTATATTGTCCCTGGGGGGGAGTGGATTGTACTAGGCAGGTACAAAAAACTTAGATTGTGAGCCTCCTAGGGACAGAGAAAGTACCTATTTATAATGTGTACAGCACTGCATATATCTAGTAGTGTTATAGAAATGATTAGTAGTAGTAGTTGTAGCAATGAATGCTGCTCGATTGTGCCTGAACAGCTCCTGGCTTGGTGTGTCTGCAGGCACATGTAATGCAAATATCAGATGTCAGTATGACATGGCCATGCCACGCCCAAAATGGTGGCCATACTCTGCCATTCCCTATAAAGCCGATTGGCCATGTCAGTGTCTCCTGGGCTGAGCACCCAACATATTCTCGTGGAAAGCGTCACTGCTAGACGAGATCACATGAGCAATAACGCCTTAGGACCGATGAAGTGGCTCCAGCATGCTGTGAGTCTAAGGCGAAATGACATCTGCACCATGGCCTCGCCTCGCCCAGACTTGTAGCGTCGGTGAATCTGTACCCCTCTCGCGTGGTCTAAAATCTGCAAAGTCCTCCCCTGTACTGAACCACAAGCCACTTTTTATTTGTGCGGGGGTGAGGAACGGCAGTCACGCTCCCAACAATATGGAGGGGAGAGTGCATGCGGCAAAACAAATGCCGAGACAATGCTGTGGGAGAGTCAGCCTGGCATCTCTAGTTCCCAGCATTCCTGCTACCTACTTCCAAGATCACTGCATGGGTCTGTACAGGCTGCATGGGACCCCTAAGCCAGAGCTGCCTGTGCCCAAGACCAACTTAGCCACCAAAACACTGAATGAAAGCATTTACGCATGATAGGAATCTCAATTGTCTCCACGCTGCACTCTCCTCTGTGCACAGAATAAGCACTCACCGTGTCCCACACCCTGCTTCAGGCACTTGAGCCTCCACTGAGCACACATTGCATCCCTAGCCATGCTCCGGACAACTGTCTTTCAGCAGCGACGCCATTATTTTTCCTACCACCGACGTGAGACTTACCAGTCTGTAGTTTCCCACTTCTTCCCTGTCTCCACTTTTGTGAAGAGGGACCACATTCGCTTGTCTCCTAAAAGTTTTATAATTAACTTAGGGGTCCTTTTACGAAACTGTGGCAAAAGGGTGCCTGCGCTGGCATCGGTACATGTTTTTGATGCGCGCTGAGGCCCCCTTTTACTATAGTGTGTAAAAGGCAGGTTTCCCTTTTGTTAAAGAAATGGCTGTGCAGCAAGTAGTGCAGCAAGTGAACCACTTACCGGGCAGCGTGCGACACTGCCGGATTACTGCCAGGTACACACCAGTGCTACAAAAATGGAAATATTTTTGCAGCGCTGGAAGTGGCGTGCACTGGGGAAGGGAACTACCACTGGGCTGCTGCAGTAGCTCGGCAGCACTTCCCTTTTAGTGAGCGGTAAGCCTGAATTGGGTTTACTGCCGCTTCGTAAAGGACCCCTTAAATCTTTATAACATGAATTCTAGTCCTTTCAATAACTTTCATAAATTCTTCTTCCTGTCTTTACTTCCTTCCTCCACCTCCCCCTGAATCCCCAAACCCTCCACCCCACCACCCACCCCTCCCCCAAATTTAAAAGGAAAAGGAAGAGTTAGTGGTTAGTGAGAATGGGCAGATTGGCTGGGCCATTTGGCCCACATCTGCCCTCATATTTCTATGTTTCTCATGTGCATCTTTCTTTTAATTAGTCCCCTTATTTTCTAACTCCTTACTCTCTTACCTATCTCCCATATTTACTAAGCCATGCTAGCGCTGCAGTGTGCTAATGCCAACACAGCCCATTCACTTTGAATGGGCTGTGTTGTCATTGCCGTGCGGCTTAGTAAACGGGGGGGGGGGGGGGGGGGGGGGGGGGGGGTATATGTTCCATCTTTGCTTATACCCTACTCTGTCTATTCAAATGTTCTATTACATATTGTGTTGACATTGTAAGTAGTATGCTATGCCAAACTTTGTACTGTTATGTGAATATTTTTACTGCTGTAATTGTCTATTGCTTATGTTTGATTTATTCTTACTGTATACAACCTTAAGGGGCCCTTTTACTAACCTGCAGTAAAAAGGGTGCTGCGCTAGTGACGGGGGCTGTTTTTTTCAGTGAGCTGTGGCCCCTTTTACTGCAGCGGGTAGCTCTGCCCGATTACCGTCAGGTTAGCACTTGTGGAAATATTTTTTGAATATTTCCGCTAATTCCTTCAAAAAGGCGGTAAATAAATCCTAATAAAATATCATGGCACTGCTGCAGCAATGCCAATGTTAAATGCCCATACTGAATACTATGGGCTTTTTATATTTAGGCAAACAAATTTGCTCCGTGAATCACTGGTTGAGACCCCAGGTCTGAGCAGGCAGGTAGCAGACATGCCAGCCTCAGAGGAGGTATAAATGTTATTTCAGAGGGAATTTGAACAACTGTTATGAAATAGAATTGAGTGCTGTATTAATTTATGCTTTTGTTTTTTTGATTCAGTTTTTGTGATTTTATTCTTTGTATAAATATTTTTATGTGTTTTATTTTAACTCAGAACTGTGGATTGTGTTGGATACAAATATTTTAAACAAAATACTGATGTGGAATTTTTTTTTAATATGTGTTTCTTCCATTGCTACTGTTCTTGTATGAAACATGCCAAAAAATGTAATGAATTTTGATGAAGTGGAGCTAAAAAATAATGGCTAGACATGATTCAAATGCAATCTTGTATGAATTAACTTTGAAAATGTAAGGGCTGGTGTCAGAAATGTTTTTTAGGAAACATCAATGGAGCATGTTGGATTAAAAAAAAAAGTTTTGACTACACTGTAGGTATTTTGTTACAGGGTGTAGTCTGTTCTTCAGATTTTAGTTAGTAAAAAGGGCAGCTTTGTGATCTGCACCCTAGGAGACAAACCAGAAAAAATCTGGAAGCTGAATCATTCATTCATCAAGTTTCATACACCTGAAAAGAGGTTTCCACAAAATGTTTGTCTTATATTCCATTTTGACCACTGATCTCATTTTAGAAGTTACAGTGGTACGTCATAAATTCAAGCTTTAACTTTTTCTTCTTCTTTTTTTTTTAATTCAAAACTTAAAAGAAACATCTTCATTTAAGTAGAAATTTTGATATGCTTTCATATGACAAAACTGACTGAATAAATGGAGGTGAAAAGTGATCTGGGCCAATTATTTTACATAACAATTTGTCTTGTTAATTTTGCAGAAGATAGACATATTATTAGGCCTGTAGAAAAGTATTTCTCAAGCTAGTCTTGGAGTATCCCCTAGCCAGTCTGGTTTTCAAAATGATTGATATTATTATTATCGTTATTATGGGTAAATTTCAGCATCTGTGGTCACCATGGTAAGTTAATGGCCAGCTGTGGAATTTACATATATTCAGCCTTTCTATACATGGGAGTCAGCTGCTGGTATCCCTTTAGTTTAGCCCTTTTCAGTGCTGTTGGCAGATGTTTTTCCACTGGAGTTGAGTTAACAATCTTAGTGTTACGTTTACTAAGGTACGTTAGCGTTTTTAATGCGCCTGTAAATGTAAGTCATGTTAAACGCTAACATGCCTATACATTTCTATGGGTGTGTTTGCGTTTATTGTCCGTACACCATTTATGTGCATTAAAAATGCTAACATGCCCATAGCGCTGCTTGGTAAATGTAGGCATTAGTGGTTCTTTTACTAAGCTGCTGTATAAAGTGGCCTTAGTTTGCCCATATGGGGGAGATTCTATATATGGCACCTAAAAAAATCAACGTGGAAAACATTGCCGACTAAGCATTTTCTATAAGCAGTGCCTAGATTTAGGTGCGGTATATAGAATATGCTTAGTTGATATTACAGCGTATAAAACTATGCACCTCCATTTACACCAGTGAAAATGTAGCGCTATAGAAATGATTTGTAGTAGTAGTATAAATCCCAGCACACAGATTTATGCACACTGGGTCATATTCTATAACTATATGCATAACTTTTGGAATGCCCATGGAACACCCATTTTCCCAACCATAGCCAGGCTCCTTTTTGCATGTACACATTAAAATTTAGGTGCAGTGTGTTTCAGAATACGCTTAGGGAGCTCTACACATAAATTCTAATTATCGCCAATTAGTGCTCATTATTGCTTGATATCAATGCTGATTGGTTTAGTAAGCCAATTAACTTGTGCGTGCTGTTACAGAATATGCTTGGATTTTGGCACGGATCTCTAGGCGTGCTATATCGAATCTGGTGCAAGAGTGTCTAAGGCAGAGGATAGAGTATTGTTGTAAGAAGAAACAGCCTCGTTGACAGACGTGGATGGTGCCACAGTAGAGAGGAGGTTTGAAACATGGGAGGATAGAGATGAAGGGTCAAAATCTTGAAGATTCCTAGATAAATTAGATAAGATAGGATGGGACTGGGAGGGAGGAGATTTAAGTGTGAAAGTTATAAGATGGTGATCAGAGAGGGGAAGATCAGAGGCAAGAAAACTAGAGGGTGGACAGTTAGAGGAGAAGATGAGATCAAGACAGTGACCATTTTGATGAGTGGGGGAGGTGGAGCATAGTTGGAGATTAAAGGAGGATGTTAAAGCGAGTAACTTGGAAATATAAGAGTTGGAAGGATCATTAGCAGGAATATTAAAGTCACCAGGGATGAGATAGGGGGGGGGAAGGATCATGGAAGAAGGCAAGCCAGGTATCAAAGTCACTGAGAAAGGATGAAAGGGACTTATCAGGGGGATGATAAATGACTGCTATTCAAAGAGGCAGAGGAGAGAAAAGGCGGATAGAGTGGACTTCAAAGGAGGAAAAACAGTGAGATTGAGGTGGAAGAAGGGGTTGAAATCTGGAGGAGGGAGAGAGAAGTAGTCCAACACCGCCCCCCGCGACCAGCAGGGCAAGGAGTATGTGAAAAAAGATAACCGCCATGGTAGAGGGCTGCGACTGAAGCAGAGTCATCAGGGCAGAGCCAGGTTTTTGTTATGGCGAGCAGATGGAGGTGACGTGAGATAAAGAGGTCCTGGATATAGGGGAGTTTGTTACAGATAGAGCGGGCATTCCATAGGGCACAAGAGAAGGGCAGAGAAGAGGAGGGGAGTAGAGGAATAGAGATGAGGTTAGAGAGGTCGCGGTGAGATCTGTAGAGTTGGGATAATATTTGGTGAGGAGGGCCAGGATTGGGATTGATGTCATCGGCTGAGAGTAAGAGAAGGAGTAAAAGAGAGCGGAGGAGAGTAGGAGAGGTGTGGCCACAAAGGCGTCGAAGGCAAGAGGTATTTAGGTGGAATGGGGAAGGCAAAATGGAGGGAAGAAAGAGACGGAGATTAAAAGCCAAGAGGGAGGAAGAGGGTAGGAGAGAAAGTGAGGTGATGAAGTCGATGGATGGGCAGTGAGTTCCTGTAGCGGAGAGAGGTAGGGGGTGAGGGAAAAGATTAGGAAGGGACAGGGCTAGGAAGAGAATGTGAATAGGGGCCATAAATGACTGAGGTACTTTATCAACTGGGAAGAAGATTAGATGTAAAGAGAAAAATGCCCCGGCACCTAGAGCGGAGGCCCTGAGTGGATTGGAGTGGACCTGGGTGTCACCCCGGAGAAGGCTGTAAGGATATGCAGATGAGCTGCAAGTCCTCCACAGCACCTGAAAGGCAGCTGGTGGAAGAGCTGGGCACCTGAGGAAAGACTTACCAGGGGTTAGGCCGAAGCCAGCATTCCTCCCCCTGAGGGTCGCCTGATCCTAGCCAAAAAGCACCTGGAAACTCTGTGCACTTGGAGCAAGGTCCCTGGGAAGATCGGGGTGGACCTGGAGTCACCCCGGATAAAGCTGTGAGGAAATGCAGAAGGGCTGCAAGTCCTCCACAGCACCTGGTGGGAGCGCTGGGCACCTAGAGCGGAGGCCCTGCGTGGATCGGAGTGGACCTGGGTGTCACCCCGGAGAAGGCTGTAAGGATATGCAGATGAGCTGCAAGTCCTCCACAGCACCTGAAAGGCAGCCGGTGGTAGAGCTGAGCAGTGGCGTAGCTAGGGTAGTTGACACCCGGGGCCGGTCATTTTTTAACACCCCCAAATCCAGTACTAGGCATACCGAGAATACAAAACACTCAGGACCTATAGAGCAATTCTACCATACCATAAGCAGTCATTTCTACGAGTCACACAAGGAAAAGGAAAGCATCTTAAACACTACAGTGAGCACTAGAACATCAATTCACCAATTGTAAAACAAAACCTAACAGAATAGTACAGATCGTCGATCCTGCACAATCAATGCCAACTGAAAGCCATGTCTTTTTCACAAACACAGAAACACCCTAATCATAAACTTTCTACTTAGACAAAAATTAAACAGAACCCCCAAGGTGCCAGATTCTGCTTACAATGCAACACCACAGAAACAGAAAATGTCCCATAGTACTGTGCAACATATAAAGACAGCAGATGTAAATTTGAACCAATCACCACTTTACAAATTAACAAATAGAAATAAAACAAATATAGAAAATAAAATACCATTTTATTGGACTAATACATTTAGCTTTCAGAGGCCAAAACACCCTTCCTCAGGTCAATACAGTATAGTGCTTACAGTATCCTATCCTGACCTGAGGAAGGGGGTTTTGTTCTCCGAGAGTTAGCCAAAATGTATTAAAATTAGTCCAATAAAAAGATTAATTTATTTACATGTTCTGTTATAAACATTTATTAACACAGCTACAATACTACTTTATCCTAAAGCAAAATAAAAATAAAAATATATATTTTATTTACAGTTTGTTGTCTCTGATTTCTGCTTTCCACTGTCTTCCTTCCACCCAGCATCTGTCTTTGTTCTCTCTCTGCCATCCAGTGTCTGCCCTCTCTGCTGTCCCCTCCATCCAATGTACGCCCTCTCTCCCTGTCCCTTCCATCTACATCTGCCTTCTATCTCTGCCCCTTCCATCCACCATCTGCCCTCTCTCTCACCCCCTTCCATTCACTGTCTGCCCTTTCTCTCTGCCCCTTCAATCCACCATTTGCCCTCCCTCTCCCATCCATCCAGGGTCTGCCCTCCCTTTCACTCCCCCTTCCATCCAGGATCTGTCCCCTCTCTGCCCCTTTTTTTCAGCCCCCAGTTCCAGTCCCTCTATCCCACCAGTCCCGAGCTTCAGCCCCCAGCCACTTCTCCCTGTCCCCTTTTCAGTCCCCCAGTTTCAACCCCAGCCTTTTCTCTCACTAGTCCCAAGCTTCAGCCCCCAACCACTTCTCCCTGTCCCCTTTTCAGCCCCCAGTTTCAACCCCAGCCCTTTTCTCTCACCAGTCCTAAGCTTCAGCCCCAGCCACTTCTCCCTGTCTCCTTTTCAGCCCCCAGTCCCCACGGTTTCAGCCCCTGCCCCTTTTCAGCCCCCAGTCCCACTACAAGCCCCCTTATCCCACCTACCCTCCTTTTCAGCCCTCTTCATCCACATGCCTTGCATTAAGGCCCCCCTTTTCAGCCCCAGACCCACCTGACCCAGGCATGCCCCATTTCCCAGCAGCTCCAGGCATGGCCTCTTCTCAGACCCCAGTTCCAGCCCCCTTCTCCCATCTGAGAATCCCCTTGCCTCCCCACCCCAGTCACCTTCTCCCATCTGAGAGCCCCCACCTCATCCCCTTCTCCCATCCGGGCACCCCCCACCCAACCCGACCCGCCTACCAGCTTCTCCTGCTTCCACCCTGCCTTTAAAAAATAATTTGTGAGCGGAGTTGCAGGCAGGCAGCGCCTCGCGTCTGCCCTGCTTGTAATAGAAGAAGTAAATCCATTCTCCTCATCGTGGAGCCTTCCTTTACTGAGTCCCGTCCCGCCCTCGCAGAAATAGGAAGTTACCTCAGAGGAGGGCGGGACTCAGTGAAGGAAGGCTCGACAATGAGGAGAATGGATTTACTTCTTCTTTTACAAGCAGGGCAGACGCGAGGCACTGCCTGCCTGCAACTCCGCGTTACAAATTGTTTTTAAAGGAAAGGGGAGCAGCGGGAGCGGAGCACCCCCCACCCGCTGACACCCGGGGCGGACCGGCCCCACCGCCCCACCCCCGCTACGCCACTGGAGCTGAGCACCTCTCAGCTGAGGAAAGGCTTACCAGGGGTTTGGCCGAAGCCAGCATTCCTCCCCCTGAGTATACTGAATATACATGAGAGAGATTTGCATGCAATGGAAGTAGTAGGCATGCAAATCTTCATATAAATTTATTAAGTATAGCCTAGAAATGACCTATTGGCAGCTCTCTAGGACTTGGAGTGAATACCCCTTTTACAGCAAGAATGACTTTCATTTTAAATGACATGAGAAAATGTAATGAAGTTTCCATTTTGTTTCATTTCTTTTATTAAGTGTACAGTTAAAATTTCCCACAAAAACAAGAATGTTGTCAAACCAACATTTTGTTATGATTGTGTTCAACTTTGGGGGTGGGGGGGACGACAAACAAAACAAAGAAAGAACCTGTTCCTGAATCAAGTTTAAAGTTTTCAGAAAACAAAACAACAACCCCTGCACTTCTATTTGAATGATGGCTAAGAAAAACATCTCTTTTCCACTCTTTGAGCCAATCTGCTTGATTCTCTTTATCAGTATGTGTGTCTTGTAACAGAGAAATACTGTTTTTCATTTGTACCAGTTATTCAAAAACAATAGCTCTTTTGTTAATATTTCTCCATCCATTAATATTCAGGGTTGCATGAGTAAACTTATTCCTCATCTACTATAGTAAAAAGCACCCTCAACGTTCTGAAGCTGACTCCGTGGCTTCAGGGTTCATAAGTCTGTAAGGGTGTCACATCTCTCTATGTCCCGCCCTCGCGTCAAAGCGTGATGACGTCGAGGGCGGTGCCCCCTGCCCTCACATCAAAACGTGATTACGTCGAGGGCGGGTAATCAGCAGTGTGTAAGGCAGCCTGGCAGGACTCAGGGAACGAACCTCCAACGTTCTACTATAAGCTGACTCTGTGCCGTGGCTTCAGTGAAGTGTTCAGACGGCGACAGAGCTAATCAGGGGACACAGGAGAATCGCTGGGTGGCTGGAGGGGGGGCAGGGGACAGAGAAGAATCGCAGGGTGGCTGGGGGGGGCAGGGGACACAGGACAATCGCTGGGTGGCTGGAAGGGGCAGGGAAGACAGCAGAATCGCTGGGTGGCTGAAGGGGGCAGGGGACACAGCATAATAGCTGGGTGGCTGGAGGGGGGCAGGGGAGAGAGGACAATTGCTGGAAGGCTCGAGGGGGGGCAGGGGATAGAGGACAACTGCTGGGTGGCTGCAGGGGGGGCAGGGGACATAGGAGAATAGCTGGGTGGCTGGAGGGGGGCAGGGGACAGAGGACAATCGCAGGTTTGCTGGAGGGGGGGCAGGGGACACAGCACAATCACTGGGTGGCTGGAGGGGGGCAAGGGAAAAAGCATAATCGCTGGGTGGCTGAAGGGGGGCAGGGGAGACAGTATAATCACTGGGTGGCTGGAGGGGGGCAGGGGAGAGAGGAGAATCGCTGGATGGCTCGAGGGGGGCAGGGGATAGAGGACAATCGCTGGGTGGCTGGAGGGGGCAGGAGACACAGGAGAATAGCTCGGTGGCTGGAGGGGGGCAGGGGACATGACAATCGCTGGGTGGCTGGAGGGGGGCAGGGGAGAGAGGACAATCACACACACTCTCTCTCTCTCTCACAGACACACTCGCACCCAGTCTCACTCTCTTTCTGTCACACACACACATTCGCACGGTGCTGCCAACCACGCAGAGGGGGGAGAGCAAGTGGGTCCTGAGACCACATGGGAGGGGGGGAACGCAGAGGGGGGAGGGGGGAGGGGTCCTCAGACCTCAGAGGGGGGAGGGGAGCACCTTCAACGTTCAGAAGCTGACTCCGTGGCTTCAGTAAAGGGTTCGTAAGTTCGTCAGTGTGTAACCATCTCTCTCTGCCCTGCCCTCACATCAAAACGTGCTGACGTCGAGGGTGCTGGCCCCGCCCTCGCGTCAAAGGGGAGGGGAGCACCTCCAACGTTCAGAAGCTGACTCCGTGGCTTCAGTAAAGGGTTCGTAGGTTCGTCAGTGTGTAACCATCTCTCTCTGCCCCGCCCTCCCGTCAAAACGTGCTGACGTCGAGGGCGTTGGCCCCGCCCTCGCGTCAAAATGTGCTGACGTTGAGGGCGGGTAATCAGAACGCAGGACTGAGAGAATGAACTCACCTCCAACGTTCTGAAACTGACTCTGTGGCTTCACGGAACGGTTCACAAGGCCAGGGCTTTCAATAACACCGCCGCTTTGACGGCGCTGGGTGGCTGGAGGGGGGGCTGGGCACAGAGGAGAATTGCAGGGTGGCTGGAGGGGGGGCAGGGGAGAGAGCAGAATCCCTAGGTGACTGAAGGGGGGGGGCAGGGGAGAGAGCATAATCGCTGGGTGGCTGGAGGGGGGGCAGGGGAGAGAGGAGAATTGCTGGGTGGCTGGAGGGGGGTAGGGGAGAGAGGACAATCACACACACTCTCTCTCTCTCACAGACACACTCGCACCCAGTCTCACTCTCTCTCTCTGTCACACACACACACTCGCACGGTGCTGCCAACCATGCAGAGGGGGGAGAGGCAGGGGGTCCTGACACCACAGGGGAGGGGAGGGGAAAGCAGAGGGGGGGAGGGGGTTCTCAGACCTCAGAGGGGGGAGGGATCCTGACACCAGAGGGCAGGGGATCCTGAGACCAGAGGGGGAAGGGGGCCCCAGACCACAGAGGAGGGGGGAGATATCTCTGTCACACACACACTCTCTCACACACTCTCTCTCACAGTCACTGTCTTTCTCTCTATCACTCTCACACAGTCTCTCACACTATGTCTCACACTGTACACTCTCGATCTCACACACTCGGTCTCATATATACTCTCTCGGTCTTACAGAGAGTCTGTGTATCGCACACATAGTCTCTCACAGTCTGTCTCACACACACTCTCTCACAACAGTGTATCTGTGTGAAACACATTCTCTCTCTCACAGTTAGTGTGTCTCACATATGCACTCGCACACACTCTTATTCTCACACACACATTCTCTCTCACAGACACATACTTGCATCCACACTCACTCTCTCTGTCACACACACACACACACACTCGCACATTCACTCTCTCTCTCACACAGTCACTCTCATACACACTCTCTCAAACATACACACTCTGAGGAAAACCTTGCTAGTGCCCATTTCATTTGTGTCAGAAACGGGCCTTATTTACTAGTTGTATATAAATGCAGTGAAGCATCACACAGAGCATTCAAAGAAAGACACATTAAGAAATAGAAAAGTTATCCTTTTATTCGCCTCCATCATTATTAGCTTTTAAGTATTTACAAAGTTTGCTCTTCATTTGTTTTTATTCTATACCTCTGTTGCTTATAAAATTCTGATATCAATATTTTGTTTAACATATGTTAAATTGAAATGGGTGTCAAGATGGCTGACATGCTGCAGGAGTCCTTTTTCTTTGAATGCTTTATTACCTTAAATAATGGGCAAACACTGGGGGAAAACATCCACTCAACTTCCTCAGCAGAGGGTACCATCCGAACTAGATCCAATAGACAAATTTATGAATATTCCATTCTAATGATTCACCTCTTTTATCTGAATACTGTTTCACTAAATGAGTCACAATGAGAATACTTCATATCTTCCCATGTAGCAAACAGAATCAGATCAATATTCAGCTACTATGGTCAGCTTCGGTCAACTTATTTTCTAAACGGTGGGTTGATTGGTCAAAAAATATTCAGATATTCAGCACCTCTATATAAATAGTGGCTAGCACTAAATATATGGACAAGGCAATCAGTGCCCAGAACCTATCCAGATAGTGGTGATATTCAGTCTGCTATCCAGATAATTTAGGACAGCTTTCTATCTGTCCTACGTTATCTTACTAAGGGGGTATTTTACTAAAGATTAGCTTGAGTTATGTGCAGCAGGGCCCATAGGAATAAAATGGACCTGCTGCAGATTAACTCAAGCTAACCTTTAGTAAAAGACCCCCTAAGTAATCCAGACTGAATACTGCCACTACCCGGATAAGTTCTGGGACCACTCTGACTGCACTCATACTTTGCTCCTTCCTATCCGCATAGGGGTATATTCCATAAGTAGCACCTAAAAATCATTGCCAAACATTTTACACACTTAGAGCAATTCTATAGAGAGTATGCATTCTTTATAGAATCATGCTATCTGGAAAAGTGCTACTGCCTCTGAATATCCTTACTGACCACCTTTGCACTATGGATCAGATTCTATATATGATGCTATGAGTTACGTGTGTTAGATTGGGCATGTGCCCAAATTAACATACGTAACTTGAGTAATGAGCCAATTAGCACTGATAATTAGGTGATAACATCCATGCGATAACCGGGCGCTAATGACCTATGTTTGTAAAATGCCACTTGGCGTGTGCCCAATACACTCGTACAAAAATAAAAATTAATTTTCAGACACGCTTATCGGACGCACACCAAAAATGAAATTACCACAAGAGCCATGCGGTAAAAGGGCCCTTTTGCATTGTAAGGACATATTCAAAATCTCATTAACATTATGCAAAATCATAAATACTCGTCTACTAAAAAGCATTTCATTCTTCACCTCCTCTGCTTTAAAGATTAAAGAAATCATTTTAATAGGGCCTGTTAGCTTCCCAGACCACAATGAGGGGCATAATTATCAACATGGGCTATGTCACTGATAACTTGTGCTATTCTAGTACAGGTCCCATTTTATGCAATGAGATCTAGATACTAAAATAACATGTCTTAACAGTAGCCCACAACTTCCCCCACCCCAACTCTCTTAATTATTCATTGCTCAAAAATGGCACAGTTGAACTGAGGAAGTGGGCACTGGCAGATGTATCAGACAAAAGTAGCATCCATAACAACCCCTCTAAAATGACCGGCTTTGCTAATGCTTACCTATTTACAAAAGCCTCAAGTGCTTTTGTAACTTATGTTCTTGTAACTAATATCCTTGCCTACTACTAGAACAAATTCATCCTACACTGAAGCACTTTCTGGAGGAAGGAGTCTTATCCCATGCTTGAGAGTTAAAACTTCACATTTTTCACTAAGTGAAGGTTTTCCACCTGAACAGGCCACCCCAGACAGTTTTTCTGACCAAAGTCAACTTAACCAGCTACTCCACCCTTCCATCCAAATGAAAAAAAAAAAGCAGAAAAAAAACTATAAATGAGGAAAAGAAAACAGGAAAACTGCTGTTCCTTCATACATGAATCATAAAGTTTCTTACCAAACACACATAGCCTTTCTCTCAAAGCTTGAGAGCGAGAGAGTGAAAGTCAGAAAGAGTGTGTTTGTGTTTTTCAGAAAATGCTTTCCAGAGACAAAGTTTCAATTTGAAGTATGTAGTTTGGAGGAGACTGGATATTTCATGTCAAAAAGTAGCTCATGTCCTTCCTCTGAACAAAAAGCTACCACTTGCTAACTTTGGTTGCATAGGCGGTTGGTGGCCCAACTGTTTGGGGAGGCTAAAGGGGGCGGGGTTAGGGGGTGAGCCAGGGGTGGAGCTTAAATCCATAATTGTCTGATAACACACAAGAAAAATGAATAAATAAAAATAAAAGTCACAATTAATACCTTTTATTAAATTTAGATATTAGCTATGCAGCATATGTCAAAGAATAAAGTGGTTGCTCAAAGCATATATTAACCACAATCGCTCAACTGCAAAACACTATGCACAACTTTGTGCAAAAACACACTCAGAACCTTACTATACCATAAATATTACACTGGGTAGAACCTAATACAAGAAATATACCATCCATACGGAAAATGCAGACCGTCAACAATATGAAACAAGGGATCATAATATCACAATTCTCATGTAGAGCCACAAAACACCCTAATTCATGTTTAATGTGGGATAAAATGCCATAAATAAGTAAATAAATATAAACTTTTAATGTTGAGCACCTGATTCTCAAAGTGGACATATTCCAAACACTATAATGAAAATAAAATGATTTTTTCTACCTTTGTTGTCTGGTGACTTTGTTTTTCTGATCATGCTGGCCAAGTATCCGATTCTGCTGCTATCTGTCCTCTTAACTCCGTTTCCAGGGCTTCCTTTCCATTTATTTCTTTACTTTCCACCTTTCTTCTTCATTTCTTGCCTTACATCCGTAAGTAAAAGCTGGGTCCTCTGCAGACTTGACTGTCCAGTGGATCCAGCTTCTGCCTATTTTCTCCATCGATGTGCAGGTTTTCTCCCTTTTCCCTCATCTCATCTCCTTCCTCACTCTTCCCTCCCCTCCATCCATGTCCATCATTTCTTCTCTCTCCCTTCCCCTCCATCCATGTGCATCTCCTTCCTCTGTCTTCCCTCCCCTCCATGCATGTCCAGAATTTCTCCCCTTCATTCATGTGCATCTCCTTCCTGTCTTCCCTT
Source organism: Microcaecilia unicolor (assembly GCF_901765095.1). NCBI lineage: Eukaryota > Metazoa > Chordata > Amphibia > Gymnophiona > Siphonopidae > Microcaecilia > Microcaecilia unicolor. Next base: position 108,782,821 of record NC_044036.1, read on the forward strand.
CCCTCCATCCATATCTAGCAACCTTCCTCTCCCCTCCCCTGCCCTCCCCTCCCCTCCATCCATCCATGTCCAGCATTTCTCCCCTCCATCCACCCATGTCCAGCAACCCTCTTCTCCCCTCTAGCCACCCACCCATGTCCAGCAACTCTACTCTCCCCTCCATCCATCTATGTCCAGCAAATCTCCTCTCCCCTGACCTCCCCTCCATCCATGTCCAGCAACCCTCCTCTCCCCTGCCCTCCATGCATATCCAGCAATTCCCTTCTATCCCCTGCCCCCCTCCATCCATACCCAGCGCGATTCTCCTCTCCCCTGCCTCCATCCATCTGGGTGAGCGGCGCCGTGGGTCTCCCCTTTCCCTCCCCTTGCTTACTATCTACCCCGCGCCATCTTTAATTTACCTCTGTCCCAGCATCGGCAGTGTCATTTCAAAGCCCGCCCTGCTGCCCGTCTCTATTCTTCCCTCCCTTCGCAACGTGATTCGTTCCGCAGAGTCCCGCCTTCTGATATCATTTCCTCGAGGGTGGGACTCTGCGGAACGAACTCACATCGCGAAGGGAGGGAAGAATAGAAATGGGCAGCAGGGCGGGCTTTGAAATGATGCGGCCGATTCTGGGACGGAGGTAAATTAAAGATGGCACGGGGCAAATAGTAAGCAAGGGAAAGGGAGGGAAGGGGACACTCACGGCGCCGTTCACCCGCCCAAACCTCCCCCGGACACCTAACCCTTTCCTGCTGCGGCTGGGGAGGCTTAGCCTCCCCAAGCCTCTTATACTGGGCGCCTATGTTTGGTTGCATTTATTTGTTCACTGTTCAAATGCTAGAGTTGTTCATAGGGGGAATCAACTTTGCAGAGCAAGCTGGCAACCAGAAGGGCAAGTCAGCACCCTGAGGAACTGGGTTCAATTCCTACTGCAGTTCCTTGTGATTCTGAGCAAGTCACTTAACCCTCCATTGCCCCAGGTACAAAATTAGTACCTGTATATAACTGTTTTGATTGTAACCACAGAAAGGTGGCATATCAAGTCCCATCCTCTTTTCCTTACTATATCAGGTCAAGAAAGCCACAAGAAGGGGGGAGGGGGAAATCCTCCCTGTGTAGTCACCAGAAATTAAAAAAAATGTCTCAAGGGAACAAATGGACTGGAAATCAATTTTTCTCAAAATATATTTTTTAATTAATGAATGCACATCCCTACCTAATCCATAAAGAACAAAGTTTTGAAAATACATATATGGATATGTACTATGACTGGGACCAATGCTCTATCTATACTAATACCCTCACTCACAGTAATAGGTAGCAGATGCAAAATCTCCTCTTTATAAGATGTTTATATAGACTACCAGTTCATAAACTCAGTCAATCAAAGCCAAAACCAAATTTGATTTTCAGACTATCCAGAAAAGATCTGGGAGGGGATTGGCATATTGTACATATTCTAAAAGCTGGGCTCATTTTTGAGGATGCTATTTGGTAACCTCTTTTAGAATAAGAGAATAACTTTGTCTAGGATGCCGATGGTTGTAAGATATAGTTTTAGGTCCATACACTTCTAGAACTAGAATTGTAGAAAAGACTTAAACCTAGAACCTTCTTTCAAATATATGTAATGCCAACAAAAGCATGTGTATTTGATAGGACACAAATCAGAAGAAGTCCTTTTACATCAGAATATGTTCTGAAAAAGAGTGGCATCCTATGGGACTCTGTGTGTGTAAGTAGCAACATACATGCTGCAATTTTGTTAATCCGTGTTATGTGTTGTCACTGACATGCAGTGACATATGTTGGATCAATGCTGCAGATTACTTCTCCTTTAAGCATTTTTAGGGAAATGGGGTGATTGAATGAACAGTAGAAGGGATAGGAATGAGTGCACTTAAAGTATTTTGCACATCTTGGATCATTTTGAAGGGTCATGAATTTGATATACTGCCTTTCTGTGGTACAGCCAAAACAGTTTACATTAATTATATATGCAGGTACTTTTTGTGTTCCTAGAGGGCTCCCAAACTAAGTTTAGGTACCTGGCGCAATGGAGGGTTAAGTGACTTGCCCAGGGTCATAAGAAGCCACAGTGGGAATTGGAACCCTTGGCCATTGCTTAGATCTCACCCCGATATTACTGGAATCAGATCAGGGGCTCACAAAGCCAAGGTTTCATTATATTTCATTAAATTTAGGCATCAAAAATGTGGTGCGAATGCCCACACCTAAATTTACGTGCAGAACACTCATATTCAATAATTATGCACATAGCTTAAAACCACACCCCTAATTTGCCCCAAAACACCTGTAACCCTCCCATTTCTGTGACCCCTTTTTTGAGCCAAGCCTAAATTTATTCACATAAGTTCCAACTAAATCTAATTAGAGACAATAATTGTCAGAAAAGCCATTTATTGGTAATAATTGACTCATTATTCTATTAAATTGCATGTGCAAATCGGGCACGTGCCTAAATTTGCACGCACAGTTTTTTAAGGCTTTTATAGAATCGGGGGTAAATCCATTCGCACCTCAAAAAAGCTCAGTTACTCTTTGTTTTAAATGAAATGTTGTGATTTTTGTATATTGTTTTCATGCATTCATGTTTTTTCTGTAAAAGTGCAGGGCAGTTCTATGAAATACTTGCTCACAGTTATGTGCCAATTACATGCATATACCATTAGAACAGTGGCATAGATGTACATATGTGTGCATATATACCAAAATTCCACCTGTAAATATTCACATATCTTACATGGTGTGTATTTTACAGATCAGCATAGGCGGAGTCACATGCACATAACTTTCATGCCATGCACTGAAACTTAGGTACAGACACTTGCATCCACTCTATGGCAGACATAAGTTCTCTCATGGTTATGCCACTATTCCATAAAGGAAAGTAGGCTCCTACACAATGCCCAGTTATAAAACTGTCCCCCTATATGTACAGAAAAAGGGTTTTGTGTGTACATATCAATTGTACATCTGTTAATTTGTACATATTGTATAAGATATTGCATGGGATGGCCCCATCTTATTTAGTCAATGATTTAGGGCCCTGTTTACTAAATCGTGCTGTAGGCGTGCTAGCATTTATAGCATGCACCAGGGGCATAGCCAGACCTCATGGTGGGAGGAGGGCAGAGCCCGAGGTTGGGGGCACATTTTGAGTGCAGCCCTGCCGTCCCGCCACCGCCACACCTCGCCTCCTCACTGCTTCCCCTCACAAACAAATACCTTTACAGCGTGCACAGGAGGAGCAAGAAGAAAGAAGAGCAGGGTTCAGCCAACGAACGTGGCTGTGCCGGAGACCGGTGCTAAAGAAGGCTTCGGTTGGTGGGGGTTGGGGACCCCTGCCAGCCAAACCAGGGGCCCGGATGAAATTTGCGTGGGCCCAGGCCCCCAAGGCCACCCATAGCTACGCCCCTGGCATGCGCTAAGAATTAGCATGTGTTAACATTAGAGACACCCACAGGAATATATGGGTGTCTCTAGCATTAGTGTGCGATAAATTTTTGCATGTGCTAAAAAGCTAAAAACGCTAGCGTGCCTTAGTAAAGAGGGCCCTTAGTTTTAACAGGGTCCATTCGGTCTTTGAGGGGTTCTTATTTGCTTTTCCCTCTGTACAGGGTAAAAAGAGGCTTAAGGAATTGGAGAATTTTCTTGCTTAACAGGTGGCAAAATTTCAGTTATTAGCTATTCGGTCTTCAGGAAATTTGTATGTAGCCAATCATAGTGTGATTGTTTTGTTAAGATATTGTTGATGTTTTAGATATTTGTAATAGCTGGGAATGCCCAGTTTTTATGATTGTTATCTGTGTAGAACTGTGAGGTTATTGCAGAATATGAAAATAAAGAGTTATGTTATATGCATTTATATAAGTGATTTGGGCACACTATACATTTTTAGCCTCCCATAGAACTTGAATAAGCACTCAACACCCCAGTTATTCCACTGCTATTGCCATTACCTTGCATTTCAGATGTGTGGCACTGGTTAGTGCCTTAAACTGAGCAATTAAGGAATTAAAGTAGTCATTTTGAGAAGCAGACAAATATTTCCAACTTTGTTGTTCAAATCTGAAAGATGTCTTTAAAACTAAATATTCATGTGTGCTAATTAAGATGCCTGATAATTTTTCTCATTTCAAACAATGGTCTCCTTTTGTTAATGAAAGGTATAATAATCTAGACATATGAAACATTATACAAAAATACAGTCTCAATAGTATAATTCTGGGCTTTTAAGTCTAAATTATTATTTTCTTATTATATATACCAGACAGTCTCAGTATGCTTTATTCACGTGCCAAAACACAATTGTAGAACTCATCAATGATTATTTTGGCTATAAAATATTCAAAATACTTTTCAGCTGAAACTCAAAGTGATTTAAACAGGTAGGAAAGGGTCCTGACTGCTTAAATCAACTGGGGCCGCCTAACCACTAATATTCAGTGGCACTTAATCAGGCAGCACTGCTGAATATCAGATCTGACCAGCCGAAGATAAAGTATGCATGTCTGGAACAGTACTGGGGGTGCTGTCAGAGAGAGGCCTGTGGTTATGTAGGGGCTGGCAATATTTAGGGGTCCTTTTTCTAAGGTGTGCTGAAAAATGGCTTGCGGTAGTTTAGGCGTGGTTTTTGGGTGCGCACCAATCCATTTTGCAGCCTGCCTGTAAAAAAGGGCTTTTTAAAAATTTTGTTGCCGAAAATGAACGTGTGGCAAAATCAAAATTACCACGTGTCCATTTTGGGTCTGAGACCTTACCACCAGCCATTGACCTAGCGGTAAAGACTCACATGGTAACGGGGAGGTAATGACCTATGCGCATCAAGTGCCGCTTGGTGCTCGTCCAATACTCACGTGCGAAAATAATAATTATTTTTCGGCCGCAAATTTTGAATGAAATTACAGCAAGAGTCATTCAGTAGGCGTGCGGTAACTCCATTTTGGCGTGCATTGGGTGCATGTAGATGCTTACGTGTCTTAGTAAAAGGGCCCCTTAGTGCCGGGACCCACAAAGCAAAGTGAGTGAATTTTGGACAGTTGCAAAATTGGCTGGCACCCGCATAACTAAAAGCTCTAAGGAACCCTGGAAGCCCCTCCCAGCCCCTTAAAAGCCCTCCTCCTTTTATTCCCCCTACTGCCATGCATAACCTCCCTATTCCCACTAGGAACACCCCCACAAACCCGTCTTACAATAGTAGCACTAATTCCGCTCTATCGTGCAGGGACTGTCTCTCTGTGTCAGGTGTTCAGCACTGCATGCGTCTGGTAGCACTATACAAATGTTAATAATAATAATTCCCACAACGCAAACAAGAATCCTGCCTATAATTAGGTAGTACTACAAATATTACATTAGATCCTAGAACCAGGGCTGTGGAGTTGATACACCAAACCTTTCACTCTGATTCCCACTCTGACTCCAACTCCGACTCTAGCTTCTATTGATATTGGGCTTTACATTTTTTGTTCTATATCTAAAGTAAATAAATAAACATTAAATACTGCTAACACTCATCCAGGGCTGCAGAGTGACTAGGTTGTTCCCAGATTTGAACTTATTATTTGCTCACCCTGAGTGGGAAGACAGCAGGAAACCAGGACCTTAGCAAATGTACAGCAATATCCTGGTGAAATCCTCTGGGTTATCCATGTTCTGTTGATGGAGGAGTCCCTACCTTAGAGGCTGACTGAAACTGCTTTTTTTAAAGGTTTGGCCCAAACTGGAATTGTAGCCAAAACTTATTGCCTGTTTTTGACTTAAACCAAATCTGAAAACTAAGGTTTGGTTGTGTGAATGTGAACCAATGAAGCCCACTGGGGACTGTCAGGCTGACAATTGTGAGAGCCATTATAACAAGGACTTCTCAACAAGTCTGGCGTGCTTAGATTCCCAAGTGAATGCAGATGTAGTTAAATATCCTTTGAGACAGGAACTTTGTAAGAACATATAAAAATAATTCATGATTATCAGCTTTTTATGTTTACCCAAACTGTGCATAAGAAAAAGGGAATGGGAATTATATACTGCCTTTATGTGGTTTTTCCAAATACATTCAAAGTGGTTTACATATTATATACAGGTCCTTATTTGTACCTGGGACAATGGAGGGTTAAGTGACTTGTCCAGAGTCACAAGGAGATGTAGTGGGAATTGAACCCAGTTCCCCAGGATCAGAGTCCGCTGCACTAACCACTCCACTCCTTAACAAGCAGTTAGCAGTTGCGTGTATAACTGACTTACACACATATTCTGTAAACTGAGCATCTACGTTTTCTCGTGTGCAGCTGCAAGGAAGGCATGGCCAAGGGAGGAGCACGGATGAGTCATGAGCATTCCTAGGATTTAGGTGTGTAGTTATAGAATAATGTAATTTCTGCGCCTAACTGACAGTAGTTAGATGCAAGCATTTACACTAACCTTTGTCAGGCATAAACGCTCTCGCCTAAAGCTGGGTGCAAAAATGACTTAAACTAGTATTCTATAGAAAATAGTCCAGCGTAGAACTGTCTTTATAGAATTTGTTCTTAGTGCGTATCCTCCCAGCGCCTAACTTTGGACTCCGTTTACTGAATCTACCCCTCTGTGGTTAGTGCTGAATTAATCTATGGGTGGAGACAGTTATGCAGGCGACAGCCATATTCAGTGTCAGTGCCCAAATAGCTAAGTGGGCAGAAAGGGTTGCCTTTGGTGGCCCTATCTGTGCCTGTTTATCCTTGTGGGTGCTGGCACTAAATATCAGCTAGCCTCTGCACAACTTCAGGTCGGCGGCTGACCTGGACATTCAATGCCGATGTGCGGACATAGCACTGGCAATGAATACTCAGATTAGATTCAGCCTGCAATGGTCAACAGCTTTAAATCTACTAACCATCACTGACTTAATATTGAGAGGATTCTGGCTGACTCGGGGCATATTTAGCTCTATCTCATGACATCTTATCCCTCTGCATAACTTCAAATCTTCAAACTTCTCAGAATAGGAGCCTCATGTTCACTCTTGAGATGCTGCCAATTACCTGATAACCAGAAGATTCATGTAAAATTCTGCCTTTGTATTTAAAATGTGCTGTGCCAGTGCTGCTTTTGTTTTATCAATCAGCAGTAGATCCTGTGGTGTTCTCAGGATGTAATAATAACTTCCACATGTGATTTCTTGTTGTCTGCATAGTCTACATGCAAAAAAATAAATCTATTTGGAGGCTGAACTATATCATCAGGCTTCCACAAAAGGTGGAGTAGTCTGCAAGGAAGATCATGGTTAAAAGCCAAACAAATGAGTATGGGGAGGCAAGATGGTTTTGAATAATGACCTTGCTGATTTTATTGTTTTCACATATATTACACAACTTGGTGATAAGCAAGGGTAGCAAAACAATGTCCAGCCCTGACCTCAGCCCTTCTAGTTGCTGATGCTGTTTTGGGTAAAATATTTGTAGGGCCAAGGTCCCAGTGGCCTAACCCATTCCACTGCCTATGGTGGCAAGAAAGTGAAGAGAGCCTAAATATTGAATTAAATATGAGAATACAGAATCTGAAGAGATAACAAACTCTAAGATAATCTATTGGTGAAGTGAAGTAGGTCAGCACTGTTAATGGAATCAGGGTGTGCTTGAGTCAGATATGGAAGACAGTGGCAGGGTTAGAGTTGAGATGCTGAATAAATCTGGTGGCACATCAGACCATGGCATAGCCAGGTTGATATTAGGGATAGGCATCCAGAATTATTTTGTTTTATATTTGTTTGTCTTTGAGGAGGGAGAGGTCAGAAACAAGTGTCATTAAGAGTATTTAAATTATTATTATATCCCAAGACCACAGGATCTACTGCTTATTGATTAAACAAAAGCACCACTGGCACAGCACACTTTAAATAAATGAACTGCCTCCATTATATGCAAATATATCTTATGCATATTCATTATGGATATCTTGAAAACCAGATTGGCTTGGGGGTTCCCTGAGGACTGGGTTGAGAAACCCAGTAGGAAGAGTAATCAATTAAAACAATTCATAACCGATTTCATCCTAAATTTAAAGCTGATAAACCAGCATGAATACAAGTATTTTTGCATAATCCAGAAGACTATGAATAAACCTATTTACAAGCAGTGAAAAAATAATGCATACCAAAAGTAAAACAAAATGAAAACAACATTCAAGTAAAATGAACACTGCAGAAATCATTCATCCAATGAAATGAAGTGAAAAATGTCTGGTATGCACACTCTACTTTTCAAATAAACATATGCTCAACATAAATCACTTCTGAAAATTTCCCTTTAAAAGCTGAGCTAATTTCTGACACATTTTTCAGCTAATTAGGGATTCTTTGTGGGTATGAAATGTTTGTGCTTATTGGTGTTTTTGTGTTAGAGGTACTATTACTGGGTATCTTTTCTGGTGGAATCTTATTCCTATAGTTCTGCAGCTGGGGAGTAGTCAAAGAAATGGCACACACACACACAAAAACAACAGAAGGGGTGGGGTATAAGAATACTAAGAAAAGTGCTATTTTGTATGGTGTTTATCTAATAAATATCTAGTTTACTTGTTTTGCACCAAAGGCATTTTATTGGTGTTTATTAGTTAAATCCTACAATCAGAAGCCTAAAAATATTAAATAATTGTTTACTAATCTTTGCAGGATCGTACTATTGATTTTGTTTTATTATTGAAAGGAGGAGTGTTCTGACAGAAGTAGTGTTTCATCCTTATATTTAGTTATTTCATGTGGCTCACACAGTTTGAAGCCAAGCAAAAAAATGGTAGTTTTGACTTGTAGTCAGAACTAAAAGTCATCAGACAGCACTTGGTACAGATTTCAGGACTTAAGTTGGTTTTATAAAGGGACAAGAGGCTTTTCTTTTAGATGTCTCTATGTAATGAAAAGTGAAGACAAGTGAAATAGAAATCACGCAAGCACACCTTTTAAAAAGTGTTCCAAGAACAAATGCTTACAGCATATCTCTCTCTCTCACACACACAGATACACACATATATACAAATACATGCTAAAACACCCATAAATGTTACTGTTATCTTGTTTTGTATTTGACAGTGAGTCTAATAAGGGGAATGTTTAAAAAAAACAAACCCAACAACAGCAGTACAGGAACTGGAAAAAGGACATTCCAGATCATAGGTAGAAAGCTTTGTTTGCCTTCTTTCCATAGTTTGAGATGAGATGCCTGACATCTCTGTGTACCTGAGATCTACAGATTTTGTCTCTGAATCCTTTCGCGGACGTCCCTGGTTCTTAGTTTGGAGGAGAAGAGATGTCTAGCACCCTTAGTGACGGAGTAGGAAAATTACATGGAAAGAAGAGATGCATGTGGGGGTAGCATGAAATGGTATCAGCAGCTAACTACTGTACATTTGGGAAACCTGATACCCAACTCCCAGCTCACCTCTTTATTCACCCCAGAGCATAAAAAAGGAATGTTCAAGTCAAATTGCTGAATGGGAAGACTTTTTCTAAAATACATATAAGGCCTTGGGGGGGGGGGGGGGGGGGGAAACACTTGTATTTGGCAGCACATACAGCAGAAATAGCCATGAAATAAAAAGGTTTAAAAAAGTGATGTCACACATGTAAATACTGGATTTTTCAAAGCTGCATATCCAAGAAAGCCAACTAAGGAGCTACATTGTGAATGTTGATTTTTTTTTTGCTGTTTCGTGTGATTTTGGAGAGGTAGGCCCAGGTCCAAACAAGTTATATGACAGTTATATGTTTCGAGCAGGTATATGCCAATGGGGAATTTTTTTGTTCTATATATAAATTTCTATGAATAAGTATGAAATCTACATATAATTTTAAGGTTCATCTAAACCAGGGGTGTCCATTCTTGACTTTTGTCAGGTCAGGTTTTCAGAAGTTCCCCAATGAATATGCATGAATCTATTTGCATACATTGGAGGCAGTGCATGCAAATGGATCTCATGCATATTCATTGGAGAAATTCTGAAAACCCAACTGGATGTGGCCCTCGAGGACCAAGATTAGACACCCCTGATCCAAACTATGCCCAAAATACTCTTTTATTGAGGGCTTTTTTTTTTTTTCAGAAAGATGCACTAGCAATTCCTGTGCGGCAAATGAAAGAAAGCCCATAGGAATTGAATGGGCTTCCTCTCATTTGTCGCACCGAGAACTGGTGGCGCAGCTTTGTAATGAAGTCCTGAATATGGGCTTTGTAATGAAGTCCTGAATATTTAAAATACTGCCTTATTTGGCACTCAGGTTTAGGTGGTTTACATGTTTAAAATAGGTCTAGGTGGTTTACATGTTTAAAATATAGAGATAGAAGTAAAAAAAAAAAATGATGATGATTTATAGGTTTAAATAGTATTTTTAATATGTGTAAATCTTCTAAAATCACCTTCCAAGGTAATTAACCATGGTACCTTTTACTAGTGCTACTACTACTATTAAACATTTATATTGTGAGATGAGCCAATCCATAACTTTTAACGGCAAGTATTAACATGGTTACTGAGCTTTTATCTATGTAATGATGCCTATTATAACAGAAGCTTTGTTACAGGGCTCAGTAAACCATACCATCTGGACAGCAATAGAGAAGACCTCGAGAACTGATTTATTACACTGGTACTGTCCCAGAAAAAAAAAACCACGTGGTTGCAAAGTAAAGGGCTTTGATATAGCTTAAATGGAAAAAGAAAGGGGCAGCTTTTTTTAATTTTTATTTTATACAGGTTGATCTTCTCTGCACTGTAATTTGAGCTCATCAGGAACTGCTATAACAATTCAAAGTGAACCCATCAGGAACTGTTATTACAATTCAAAGTGAGGGGTTCTGATGTCCATTTAACACGTCTACTACCATACTTTAGGATGTCTGCTTAAATTACTCAAGTTATTCATAAACATTGTCACATTCTTATATTATATAAGGAATTTGAAGAATATCCAGTTGTTGTGTAGAAAATAAGTAAAAACATTGGTGAGATCAATTCAAGTGCATACCAAGTGATCTTGCACATTTTTCTTGTAACCACTGCCCCTGGTGTAAATATATGATTGAAGGGATCCAATGGCATCTTTCAAGATCAGAATGGATTTTGAAATCGAGGTATCAAACTACATATGGCAGAGCTAAGAGGTAGGAGAAGCAGCAGTAGGAAGTAGCACAGGATTTAGGGGATAGCACACCTCTCATATGAGGAAAAGCTAAATAAGTTAGGGGTCTTCAACTTGGAGAGGAGACAGCAGAGAGGGATATGACAGAGGTCTATAAAATCCTGAGTGGAGTTGAACAGTTGAACTCCATGTAGGTGTATGGTAATACCTTTAAAAAAACAGGAGAAAATAGTTTTTTCACTGAACAAATAGGCTTTGGAACTCATTGCCAAAGGATGCGGTAAAAGCAGTTAGTCTGTCTGGGTTTAAAAAAGGCTTGGGCAAGGTCCTACAGGAAAGGTCCACACACTGCTCTTTGTAAAAGTGCCCCAAAGTCATGTCAGAATTGATGCCTTTGCCAATAAAAAAAATTGTGAATTTTTAAAAGTAAATTACTGAATTGCAATTGTTTTCATTAAGAAATGATATTTGGACTATGATACTGATTAAGTATTAGACTGATGAGATTATGGAAGTCAAACTAATGAAATTTTGTGGCATTTAAACGTCTGGATTTAAAGGTTCAATTTATAATATCTATAAGGTCTATTAATAATACAAAGAGGGTAGAGGAAATTTGTAGATAAGAATTTACAGCCACTTTTCTCCTATTGTTGGATTTTTTAATACCATATTGAATTTTTAGAAACATAAGTTCTCTGGACTAATTTTTCATAGCTAGATTATTGCAATTCTTTGTACTTAGGGATCATTGCAATCTCATCTGCACTTGTAAAACACAGTGGTGAGGATCACTTTGTACAAATATAAATTCAATATGGTTGCACTTATGTGGTAGGCGCTCCACTAGTTGCCATATTGTGAAAGAGTTGATTTAAAAATGTTATATTTTGCTTTCAGCATTTCATATGGTAATTGTCCTCTATATTTGTCTAATTTAGAGGCCCTTTTTACTAAGCTGCGGTAAGAGGGGCCCTGCACTAGCAGTAGTACATGTTTTTGCCACTGCAGTGGCCCCTTTTATTGCAGCAGGTAAAAAGGTGGAAAAATGAAATGGCTGTGTGGTAAGTTCGCAGTTGCTGTGTGACCATTTCAGAGGGAGCACTTACAGCCACCCATTGAGGTGGCAGTAAGGTGTGCCGCTCTAACCTGGCGGTAACTGGGCAGCAATTACTGTTGGATAACTGCTGCAGTAAAACATAAGGAGCAATTTTCTGTAGCACTGGAAATGGTGTACGGTGGGGGCAGAATTACTGCCGGCACCCGCATTGGGCTGGCAGTAGTTCTGAGTTGCCGCATGGCAACCCTTTAGTAAAAGGGACCTTTACTGAAAGTTTGGCCATGTTGTGTATCAAGACATTCTGTACACATTAATACATTTGAACTTCTACCACCCTCAATCAGATTAGTCTCATCAAGTAAATAGCTTTTTAATGTAGTTGCTCCTTTGAAATGGAATTCCTTGCCCTTGAATATCAGATATAAACAAATTGTCTGAGATTTTGAAAACAGTTGCAGACCTGGTTGTTCACTAAGTATCTACATTAATATTACTTGTATATTAAGTATTCCATAATAATATTTTATTTTAAACTGGATGTATAATAATATTTAGTTGAATTAATTTTAGAAGTTAAATTTTGTTTTGTATTAATGTAAGAGTTTTGTGATCTCTATTGTAAAAACCATTCTCAAGCTAATAGGTGGAGATGGTATATAAAAATCCTGTTTATTATTATTATATTTTATTATCCTATACACATAATTGGAATATGTCAATTTATCTGTAGATTTATAGCCTGAGCTTATGAAATACCATGGTTTATTTTAAAATTGAGGTAGAAGAGCGAGTCGGTTCGGCTGACGGGTGCGAGGAAGACGTGTACAGGACATCAAACACCAAAGGAGCAAGAGAGGAATCAAGAATGCTGATGCTGCTGCCAGCGAGGACCCAGTACTAGTGACCAGCACATGAGGCAGAGCAGACCTGGAAGCGGAGACCTAAGAACAGGTAAGGCGCCGACACCTCCAGCCCATCAATGCCATTACCAGCAGGCACCTCCAGATTCAGAGTGCCCGTTACCTCTCTGGATCAGGTGAGATCGCTATCTTCCCTATTGCTCAGTTAGCCTGATCTGTCTATTAAGCCAAGAGCCTCTACTCTCACCTGGTCTTGGATATGATCCCAGAACTTGGCCACTCCTAGTGTCCCATAAGAATTCCCATGAGCCCCAGTAGAAACATGAGATCGCACCAGCACAGAACTTGACCACACCCAGCATACCCCATAAGAGGCCCACAAGTGCTGTAGGTACGTCCTTATACCGAGTCTCTAACAACTATACATATAGCAACGATAAGTCCATAAGTACTAGAAGGTCCCTACACAGGGCCCCCACAAGGAATCCGGACTGAAAAGCCCTATAGGAGAAAAACTGGAGAGTACCTAATAAGAACTCACAACAAGACCACTGACAAGCAACCCCTGTACCCGAATGCATCTTAGAATGGAAAACATAAAAACCTGATAATAATATGGATAACCGGGATACTAGCGACATCACCCAATGAATGGAATAAAATCCCCATACGCATCACTGACAAACTTCAACCCCATCACCAGCTAGAATTACCAAAATATAACCCTCACAACAGAATAGAGATAAAACCTAAAACCGACAATGAAAGGACAAGCCAAAGCAGCATACAAGACCATAACCAAAAAGCAGACAAATCACACAGACAACTACAGATTATCAAACGCAACAAAATCATGATGAAAAACCCACCAGATTGGTTCATCGAACACATCACCAAACATATCTTATTCATGCTAGCAGAAGGAAAATTCCCAAAAAATAAAGGTGAAATCATTCTCACACCAAACCCCCAAAACACAACCAACAAGATCAGCGATTTCACAAATTACAGACTGATGGCATCAATACCTCTATTGACCAAACCATTGGAGGGACTGGTAACACACCAACTAATGGAATACCTAACAAAATTCTCAATCCTACATAAATCCCAATCAGGTTTCAGACCACAACATAGCACCGAAATGATCCTAACCACTCTGTTAATGAAGTTCATAAGTATAATAAGTCAAGATCAGAATATGCTACTAATGCAATTTGACATGTCCAGTGCATTCAATCTAGTAGACCACACAATACTGATGACCCTGCTCGACTACTTGGGAATCATGGCTCAACAGCTTCCTGAAAACCAGATCCTACATTGTAAAGATGTCAACAGCTATTAACATCCTGGATCTCGGAATGCGGGGTACCACAGGGATCCCCAATATCACTGACACTGTTCAACGTAGTGATGGCACACTTGGGAAGAAACTAGAGATCATGGGTTTTAATCCATTCATTTATACAGATGATGTCACCTTTTACATACCTTTCAACAACAATATCACTGAAATAACAGACAAAATCAAAATAGGTCTGGACCTTATGGAAAACTGAGCTGAAACTTTCAAACTTAAACTACGCAGAGACAAAAACAAGTTCCTCATACTATCAAGCCTGCTGAACTCCACAGCCTATCAAAATTTCACACTCAACCATCAAATATACAAAACTGAAACACAGCTAAAAATACTGGGAATCATTCTTGACAAACACCTAATACTAGACAAAAAATATCAGCAGTAACAACAAAATGCTTTAGATCTCTATGGAAACTGAGAAGGATAACAGTGGGATAAAAGAATGCACAAATAAATAAATAAAAATAAAGTTTCCAGGGTTTTTTTTTCAGTTTATAGATGTCTGTTTCCCACCCAATCATCATTCAGAGTGCTGTAGTTTAATCAGTTGACCCAGAGAGCTACAAATTAAACCCATTATTTTATTTCTTGAGCAATCTTCCTAGCACAGCGCAGGATCTGACTTGCTGCCATCTCTTGTAGATATATTCTAACTTCTAATTTTTCCAACAATGCTGATAGTTTTTACAGGGCTCACTCAAATATGAAAAAAAAGCCCGAAAATACCAGTTGAAAAATCTTCAGGGGCCTTCCAGTATGTGTTGTCACATAGTTTCCATGGCCTCTGTTCACACCAAAACTATGGAAAATAACTTTGGCAGTGGTTATGTAGCATTGCGCTTTAGAAATGATAAGTAGTAGTAGTAGTAACTCACAGTAGTCTCAGGGGTCCTTTTACTAAGGTGCGCTAAAAAATGGCCTGCGGTAGTGTAGACACGTGTTTTGAGTGTGCATAGAATCATTTTTCAGCGCACCTGCAAAAAAAGCCTTTTAAAAATTTTTTGCCAAAAATGGACGTGCTGCATAATGAAAATTGCTGCGCGTCCATTTTGGGTCTGAGACCTTACCACCAGCCATTGACCTAGTGGTAAAGTCTCACGTGGTAACCAGGTGATAATGGTCTACACACAAAATGCCACTTGGCGCGTGCCCTTGGACGCGCGTATCGGATGAGTGCCAAAAATGAAATTACCACAAGAGCCACGCGGTAGCCGGGTGGTAACTCCATTTTGGCATGCGTTGGGTGCACGTAGACACTTAGCGACTTAGTAAAAGGGCCCCTCAATCAGGTATTAGTGAACAAATGAACCTTTTTCAAAGGATGGGAAACTATAGAACTAGAGGACATGATAATGATACTACAAGGAGTAGACTCAAAAACAACATCTGGAAATATTATTTCACAGAAGGGATGGCAGGTGCCCAGAAAGCCATTCTGAAAGAGGTGCTGGAATTCAAGAAAGAGTGGGATGTACACTCTATATCCCTAAAGAACAAGAAGGTAGAAACTAAACATATGTAGAACACCTCAGCTAAAACAGCTGTGAAATGACTTTTGTACTTACAAGAATCATAGGGAAAGTAACTTGCATAGTACAATAGTTATGACCCTAAGAACAAAGGCATGGGTAGCACAGTGTGGCAGTTACAACCCTAACCATCTTATTTAGCAAACTGTATAGGCCACATTGATCTTTCTCTGAATCATTTGCTGTGTAATATATGCACAATAATAATAATAATTATTATTATTATCAATGCATACAAAAAAAATCAATATTTATAACATGGAGAAGTGCTCAGTTCCATAAAATAATGAAGCAAAAGGAGGGAAACTTTTACAAATATAATACCATGTAATTTGTCAATCAAAAATAAGGGCCCTGTTTACTTAGTGTGTGCTAATGCTAGAGACACCCAGTTAGCACACCTACAGTGCAGTTTAGTAAACAGGCCACTAAATGATGTTGTGGTTAGTAAATGGAAAAGAGAAAACAAAGAGTTAAGGGTTCCTTTTAATAAGCCACACTGGCCTGCGGTAGTGTGGGCACATATTTTTGGTACGCACCGGGCCAGTTTTTATTGTGTCTGAAAAAAAGGGCTTTTATTCAATGGGCCGGAAAAAGGGCTCGTGGTAAAATTGAAACCAGTGCATGCCTATTTATGGCCTGAGCCCTTAATGCCACTCAATGATCTAGCTGTAAGGGCTCACACGCTACATGCACGGTGGCTGGTCAGTGCGCACCAACTGCCGATTAATACCGGAAACGCTGAGCATGGTAGGAAATAAAAGAATAATTTGACCTGGCAGGATGGGCATGTGCCAAATCCAGAATTAGCACCATGAGGGTGTGCTAACCTGGCGGTGGTCTCATTTTGGTGTGCATTTATTGTGCGTAGAGCCTACAGCGCCTTTGTAAAAGGGCCCCTAAGTAATGATGCTGGAGTGAGAGGTTGTCATACAGTAAGGCTCAACTCAACTAGTATAAAAGCAGACCTAGCAGGAGCTTTCAACAGGTTTTAATTGATGTGAATCTGCCTTTTTGTGAGGACCAGGCCTTCTGCTGTTTCTCAGTGTGTAGCAGCTTTTCAAATCACATATGTCCTGACAAAAAAGAGGACAGAAAAAGAAATGGTTGCAACCTTTGCTAAAGAAATATTTAATTGTAATTAGTGAACACACATCAAAGTAACTGTACAGCAGTAGACATTCTACATTTCAAGAACATCTGAATTTGAGTTCGACTGAGTCTGAGCCTAAGCGTACTTATCATAAGAGCACATATCTCTTTGTCTGGCTTCTGTGATACCTATGAAAGCCTCTGCATGACATATGTGTTGCACAAACAAAATTCCTTTGATGATTCAACCAGCAGGGGGCAGAGAGGTGATCAGCAATGTCTTTTTCTCTCTTTAGCACCCCCATATGTCCAGACTGACTAATAAGACAGAGATGGTTTCTCTCATTATGTGGGTAGGTGTGTTGATCATAGGCACATAAAAGAAAACGAGGACATTTCCATAAAAATTAAAAGTCCTGTAGGACGTATCTGAAGATGTCCAAAAAGAGGACATGTGGAGGGGTATAATCGAAAGAGACGTCCTTGTTTCGATTTGGACGTTCTCGCAGAATGTTCCGATCCAGGGGTGGGGAAACCCGTATTTTCAAAACAAGATGGACGTCCATCTTTTGTTTTGATAATACGGTCAGGGACATCCAAATCCTTAAATTTGGTCGTCCCTGGATTTGGTCGTCCCTAGACTTGGTCATTTCTGATTTAAGGCGATAATCGAAACCAAGGACGTCCATCTCAGAAACGACCAAATGTAAGCCATTTGGTTGTGGGAGGAGCCAGCATTTCTAGTGCACTGGTCCCCCTGGCATGCCAGGATACCAACCGGGCATCCTAGGGGGCACTGCAGTGGACTTCATAAATTGCTACCAGGTACATAGCTCCCTTACCTTGTGTGCTGAGCCTCCCAACCCCCCCAGAACCCACTACCCCCAACTGTACACCACTACTATAGCCCTTACGGCTGAAGGGGGGCACCTAGATGTGGGTACAGTGGGTTTTGGAAGGCTCACTGTTTCTTCCACAAACGTAACCTGGGGGGGGGGATGGGTCTGGGCCCACCTGCCTGAAGTGTACTGCACCCACTAAAACTGCTCCAGGGACCTGCATGCTGCTGTGATGGACCTGAGCATGACATCTGAGGCTGGCATAGAGGCTGGCAATCAATATTTTTAAAGATGTTTTTGAGGGTGGTAGGGGGTTAGTGACCACTGGGGAAGTAAGGGGAGGTCATCCCCAATTCTCTCTGGTGGTCACCTGGTCAGTTCGGGCACCTTTTTGTGCCTTGGTCGTAATATGTTTAGGAAATAACTGTCTTGTTTCATGGGCGTGCAAACGGAAGATGGCCTACAAGTCCTTCTGGGTGTGCTAGATTAAAGCAGCAGTTGAGGCAGTGTGTACCCAACCAAGAGGTGGGTTTGGAAGGTTCTGGGCTAATTCAACACGATCTCAAGTAACCACCTGGATGGTGACCCCTAAAGATATTTTCAGAGCATTGATATGGTTGTCTTGCATTCCTTTGTGAGGCACTGAAGGATTGATGTCTCTGCCAGGGATGATAGTACCTTTTGGCAGAGCAGCAATGGAAGGAGTCTTCCTCCCATCATGAAGGATACAGTTCTTGTACATTTTGTTGGGCTGGACTGGACTAGGAGAATGAAAAGGATGGTGAAATTTGATCTTACCCAATAATTTTTTATTTTCTGTGATTCCTGCTAGATAAGTGCAGGGCCCATCCTGGATGGCTGTGGTGTTAGGGGAAGTTGTTTGCAGTGTATTCCTGAGTTTCTGCCTTTTCTAATGAGCATTTAAAACATTTTTTATTAATAAGAATGTGTGAAATGAATTATAAAAAATATCAAAAAATTAGGAAAAAGGCCAAAAATCTGAAAATGAGCTCAAAATGTTTTCCTTCTGCATATCCTTACAGCTCAACAGAATTCTTTTCTCTCAATTTTCTGACAGTGCACATGCAGATGTCTTTTTCCAGTAGAATAAATGGAATACTTTTTCCTGAACAGTTACAAATGAGCCTCTCTTGGCATGTCTTCCAAGCAGAAAATTTGTAGCAGCTTCACAAGTCTGGGAGTCTTCTTCATTCCAGCAAATAAATGGAATCTCGGGACCAAACAGGATAACCTCCATTGCAGGATTCTCTCCCTTTCAGGTTTCTCCTGGACTGCAAAAGAAAACCCTAACACCCCCCCTCCAAAAAAAACAACCCAAAATACCCAAAAGCACAACAAAAGAAAACACTTTTCCATATTACCCCACCACCACCACCACCACACACACACACACTGGATTGCAGCCACCACAGGGGAGATATTGGATGGGGAGTAATTTCTGCACCCTTTCTCCCTTGTGCTCTGTGAGACTGCACTTCTCGCACAGCTCCCAGGATGGCCTTTCATTTTCTCCTTGGAGGCCTGGAGACTCCAACAACTCTCAGGGAACTACATTTTTTTGACTAGCTTTTGAAGACAATACCTTTTTCAGGTCAGTCAAAAATGTATTATTAGTTTAAAAAAAAAAAAAAAGATGTACAGCAGTGGAGAAGAAGCTATTCTGAAAGAGGAGAACTGGATTGAGATCACGAGACCCTGCAGGATCAAAACCATGACTGCATTTACCCTCGAACTGAAGAACCAGTATGCAGCCCTGGAAGTGGAGGAGGTGAGAGTATCCCTGGGAGAAGAGGAATCAAAGCAAAATCTCCAAAGTTGCTGGATCAGTAACCACTGAGAGGCAGAAGGTAGTGGTGGTTGACAATTCCCTTCTGAGGGGTATGGAGGTGGCCATCTGCAGACCAGACATGATGTCCCGGGAGGTGTGCTGTCTGCCAGATGCTAAAATTCAAGATGTTACAGAGAGCTTGCCAAGACTCATCAAGCCTCATGACTATTATCCAATTTTACTTATCAATGTTAACGCAAGTGATATTGCTAGGTACTCTATTAAACATATCAAAAGTGAATTCATGGCTCTGGGACAGAAGGTGAAGCAGACAGTTGCACAGGTGATGTTCTCATCATTCTCTCTGTTGTGGGTAAAAGGTCAAGGCAGAAAAGTTCACATCCTGGAGAAAAATATGTGGTTGAGCAGATGGTATCATTGAAAGCATTTATTTATTTATAGTTTACCATCCACAAATCCAAGAAATCATTCTTGTTCAAATAGTGTAAATTAAGGAAAATTAAACAAGACAGGTTGAAAACTTTCTAACCCTCATATTGAAATACACTCAAGTCCTCATTGAGGGATTCCAAGATTAACAATAGATGGAAGACAAAAAGGAAAAAATTATATAAACAAGAATTTGCAGTTAACTAGGAGCTGATATTATATATTACTCCACAGCTCTTTTTGAAGATACAAAGGTTGTTAAATGTGCTGGCTCCGTAAACACATAGTTAACTGAATTATATTTCACTACGCATTTGCAAGGGAAATGAAGAAAAAAGGTTCCCCCAAGTTGCAAAACCTGTGGTCTCATTATAAGAAATTGCTGTCTTTTCCGTTGAGTTTCTTTGGAAACATCTGGGTGTAAGGAAATTTTAAACCCTAAAAAGGGTTTTTCTTTTTTCTGAAAGAACAGCCGAAAGAGCCATTGCTTATCAGGAAGCAACGCCACGGACGCTAACAAAGTAGCTGCCGTGGCTTCAGTGGCGTAGCCAGACAGCCAGTTTTGGGTGGGCCTGAGCCCAAAGTGGGTGGGCACAAAAGTTTCTCTGCTTTGCCCTCCCTCCACCACTATACCTATCATTTCTCCCTCCTCTCCACCCCTATGCCTACCATTTCTCCCCTCCCCACCTATCCCCTCTGTATGCAGCATGTGTCCCTCCCCTCCACCTCATACACAGCCAAAACTTCTCCCTTCCTCACCCCTCCACCCCTTTGCTGCATCTCTCCCTTTTTCCCCGTGCATCTCCCTCACCCACCAACCAAGCCTCATCTTTCCATCTTCCCTCCCCCCTGGGCAGCATCTTTCTTTCCATCTTCCCTTCCCCCTGTGCAGCTGCTGTGTCCCCCATCTTCCCTCCCCATGCAACATCTTTCCCCATCATCCCTCCCCCCCGTGCAGCTGCAGCATCTCACCTCCTTGCAGGCCCGCCCAGCAGCAGTGTTCCTGACAGCGATTCTACTCGCAGGCTCCGTTCGCAGTCACAGCGATTCCCACGCTGCCTGCTGGCTGCCGTTCAACAATCTCCTTACGCTACTAAGCACTAACCGGAAGTCTCTCCTGCAGAGGAGAGACTTCCGGGTTAGCGCTTAGTAGCGCAAGGAGATTGAGCGGCAGCCGGCACTGGCAGGCAGCGTGTGGGAATCGTGGCTGCGTGGCTTGTTCAGACTCCGAGGTCTCCAAAAAAAGCTGAAAGTTCCAAATTGTTTGATTGTAGTTGCTGATTTGATTTTTTCTCTTTCATTGGAATATAGTAGACTTGTGTGAATGGAGGCATATGTTCATCTGAAATCTCCAGTATTTCTTTTAAGTATCTTTTTAACATGTCAATAGGTTTTATCATAGGAATTTTGGGGAAATTCACAAATCTGAGGTTATACCTTTTCATATAGTTATCATAGATTTCAGTTTTGTTTCCCAGATTTGATATATCTTTTATAATCATTGCCTGAACAGACTGAAAATTCCCCAACGTTTTCTCAAAAACTTCCTGCTTATTGACCGAAGTTTTAATTTCTGATTCACATTTTACCATTCTCACTTCAAGCTTTTCAACTTTAGTATTAATATCTTTAGATTGCTGCAAAAAAGTTTTCCCCAGTTGTGAAACCAGGTCCCACAATGAATCAAGGGTTACCTCTCGTGGTTTTGCTAATAATTCCTGGGGGACCTCCAAAATCTGCTCCGGAGCTTCTGCACGGCTTGCATCTTGCTGTTCCACAACCTCATTACCGACTCCTGTGGCTCTCCTTCCTGAGGAGTCTGACGACCCCTCCTCCTCCCTCGTGTTTCGCTGTTGTTGAAGAACTTCGCTAGCTGCTGATAGCACACCACCTGGGATCTGCTCAGAGATGCCCGTGAGGGGGATCTTGACCACAGCGGTTGCGGAGGTGGAGGTCTTTGGTTGGGACTTAGAGTTGTTTCAAGGCCGAGGGAAGCACTTCCTTCCATCATCGCCGCTTCCCCTATGGTCCTTCGCTCAACCTTCTGTTCAGCTCCTTGGGTCCTCAGATAACGGTCGATAGGAACTGAAGGTAAGGAGGGGGTTCACAGGGAAGTTCGGGCGGTCGATTTCCCCCTTCATTTAGGCATAATTATAGAACGCGGATGAGAGGTTCCCTCAGCGTTAACTGCAAGCGGCCGTCTTGGCTTCCTCTCATTGAGAGCATTTTGACTTCTTGGATCATGGGATGCTTCTCCAAGGGCTGCTGAGCAGAGATGGTGTTCATCTATCAAAGAAGAGAAGTGTTTTCAGTAGCAAACTGGCTAACCTACTGAAGAGGGCTTTAAACTAGAATCATTGGGGCTGGGTGATCAAAGCCCCCAGGTAAGTATAAATCCTCAGGTACGTGAAAGGGGAAGTACTACTAATAGGTGAATTTAATATGCCAGATGTTGATTGAGGTACCCTTCTAGAAGTAGGGAGATCCTGGATTCTCTACAGGGAAAACTATTCTAGCAGTTGGTAATGAAATCCACATAAGATGGGGCCATAGTGCTTATGAATGTGGAGATTATTTCTGATGATATAGTGGGTGATCATCAAGCATCCAGTGATCACCAGAAGGTGTGGTTTAATAATATGACAGGTGTGGAGAGGGTTCATTCAAAAGTGAAGATTCTAGACGTAAAAAAACTTTGTTCAGATGGAGGATTACCTCAAGGAATTGTTGTCTGGATGGGAACGTCTGGAAGAAGTAGGAAAGCATTGGGCAAAACTGAAAGGAGGCATAGGATGAAGGCGAAAGGGGACAGACTGAGAAGTAACCTGACAAAATATTTTTTCATGGAAAGGGTGGTGAATTTGTGGAACAGCCTCCCCATGGAAGTGGTGGAGGTAAAAACTGTATCTGAATTTAAGAAAGCTTGGGACAAGGTCATAGGATCTCTAAAGGAGTGAAAGGGAGAGTAAATGGCATAGGTGGGGTAACTGGATAGGTCATATGGTTTTTGCCTTCATTTTTCTATGTTAAAAAAAGGTATCATCTTTGGATACCACACCATTTTGTACACCTAAATATTTTTTTCTATTCACAACTTCTGTCATGTCACTATTTTCTCATTTTGTTGTACTTGCAATATAAAGTAACAGAACTGTAATGAACAGAAGGAAACAGAAATGTTGTTGATGTTGGCATGTATCTTGGGGGATGAATAAAACATAATATAAAAAATTGTCTGTACATATACCTACAAATCAACGTGTACAATCAATTTGCATGTTCAAAAACATTTTGCTGTGTGTACAAGGCATGCATTTAAGAAGAATATGCACAAAAGCATTGGGAACATTTAGAAAATGTGATTTTTTTTAAATTTATTTTATTTTATTTTTGTGGTGCACATCCCTGTCATTTTCCCTGGAGGACAGCTAAAAGAAAATGAACAGAAATTCTGGAATCATCATGACAATTGAGTTTAATTACTACAACATCAAGGGCAGGGGGAGAAACAATGGGCTGTGACCCTAAGCATTAATTTGGGGGAGGAGAGAGGGAGAACAGGATGCAAGGCTAAAAGTTCACCTAGGATGCCTGATACCCTAATGCTGGCTCCTAATGTTATCTTTCCTCCACTACAAGAAGAGGCAAATGTCTATGTTAACTTATCCTTCAGCATTCCACGTGCTTGCTATACAGCAGGAGTGACAAACATTTGGCTTGCATCATACTATCTAATGAATAGGTGCAGTTTGACTGTTCCATTTGGAGGGGCAAAATGTGGGCTGTGACATTATCTTATTCATTTGTATATATACATCTCATACATATTCATTATGGTTATTTCAAAAAAATAGACTGGATAGGAACCCAATTTATTGGACACTGAAGGTTTTTTTTTTTACTGAAACGAGCTAGCACCAAGGGAAGTTTGTCTCATGGTGCCCCCATTCACATCCCCAAGGGCAGTGCACACTATCCCTCTCCCCTTCCTCTCACACAATTTCCTGGAAGATCTATACACCTCCTACTGGGAAAACAGAACAAATTAGACTGTTACAAATCCATAGGTGGAAAATATACCCTAGCAAAACACACCACACCACAAAATGGTGTCGGCAACCCAACCACCCAATCTTCCATCTCCCCACAACAGCTCAAAAGAGGCTTGGCAATCCCACTACCCGACCCTTAAAATATCCCTTCCAAATCCTCTTTTCTCCCTGAAAGGTTTGCACAATTTTCTTGCTTCACATGCCGACCTCCACTTTCGTCCTCCAATCCATCATAGACAGTCAATGATTCAACTGTCTTGGGAGGTTCAGATGGGTGGGACTAAGGTGGTGGGGTGGAATAGGGTAAGTTAAAATCCTTAGGTTGGGGGGGGGGGAACTTCTACATCAACAGTAAAGGTACAGTAGAGGCATTTTTGAACACAGCAAGGAAGAACCCCTTTAAGGTCTCTCTGATGCAGACCCAACAGCTGCCACCTCCAATTATGTCTCTTATGGATAATATGCACACTGAACACCACTCTAGGACTGCCAAAAACATCTAAATAATGTACGGCAAAAAAAATACAGCATAACACCACAGTTGAGTAAGCAAGGACAGCACAACAACAACACAGTGGGAAGCAACATATTAAACAGAACAGTATTTGCAGTATTCTGGTAATATATGCAGGTATTTTAAAACTTGGCTAGCAATCAGTTCTAGCTCCCTAGTCCAGCATCTTTCTGTTGGCCATGTGAACAATAATGTTCAGCAGCACTGTAATAGAAATCCTGTGGATTCCAGCAACCATAAACTGATTTGCCTAGTACATTACCAAATAGCCACTAGGCTTCAGATCTGCCAACCTTTAGTTTATTGTTGGGTTACCAAACATGTTTGGATTAAGTATCATCTGTATTAGCTGTACCTAATGGTTAGAGCAGCAGGTTGACAACCAGGAAAGCCAGGGTTCAAATCCCACTGCTGCTCCTTGATTTCTCAGACAAGTCAAAACACTCCATTGACCCAGGTACATATTTAAGGGGTCTTTTATGTAGGCACGCTGGTGTTTTTAGCGCACGCTAAAAAAGGCATGCGCTAAACGCTAAAGACGTCCATAAGAATACATTGACGTCTTTAGCATTTAGCATGTGCCTACCAGTGCACTTACGTAAAAGACCTCCTTAGACTGCAAGCCCTCCAGGAAAAGGAAGTATCTACTGCACCAGTCAGACTTTGAACACAATACACCAGAAAAACAGTAGTGTGTTCCCTCATACTGTGCAAAATATAAAGACAGCAGGTGTAAATTTCAAAACTTGACATATTCTATATACTACATTACAAATTAAGGGGTCCATTTACTAATGTGCTCTAATGGATTTAGCCAGGGCTTTTTTTGAGGGGGTACTTGGGGGTACTGAGTACCGGCACCTTTTCCATTGTCTGCTAAAATTGACCCATGGTCCTCGAGTTTTAATGAAAGAGCTCAGGCTCTACAAACCAATTCTGCCTTGTCATAGATTCTGTGACTGGCTGCAGGAGGCCTGGCTATTGTGGAGTGGGTCCCTCAGTGATCACCCCACTCTTGAAGGGTGGCCTGGCATTTGAGTTACCGGCACCTTATTCGCTAGAAAAAACACACTGGATTTAGCACATGCTAAATGCTAAGATGACCATTTTATACCTATGGGCTTCTTAGCATTTAGCACACACTAATTTATTTATTTGTTGCATTTGTATCCCACATTTTCCCACCTATTTGCAGGCTCAATGTGGCTTACATAATACCGTGATGGTGATCGCCAATTCTGGTAAGAGAAATACAGAGTGGTCTAGTGTTAATGTTCATAGATGACAGAGTATAATAAGTATTCAAGGAGAGAGAGTTAAGTTTTGTCCAGTTCTGGTAAGAGTTTCGATTGTGTTGCAGGGTTCAGGTGTTTAGGTTGGATCATTCTGGTATGCCTTTTTGAACAGGTTGGTTTTTAACAATTTCTGGAAGTTTGTTAGGTTGTGCAATATTTTCATGACGTTTGGAAGGGCATTCCATATTGTGTGCTTATATAAGAGAAGTTGGATGCATATGTTGTTTTATATTTTAGTCCTTTGCAGCTAGGGTAGTGGAGATTTAGGTATGTGCGTACTGACCTTTTTGTGTACCTGGTTGGTAGGTCTATAAGGTCAGCCATGTAGACTGGGGCCTTGCTGTGAATAATTTTATGAACCAGGGTTCAGATTTTGAACGCAATTCGCTCTTTGGGAGC
Source organism: Microcaecilia unicolor (assembly GCF_901765095.1). Classification (NCBI taxonomy): domain Eukaryota; kingdom Metazoa; phylum Chordata; class Amphibia; order Gymnophiona; family Siphonopidae; genus Microcaecilia; species Microcaecilia unicolor. The sequence goes on from NC_044036.1 coordinate 108,809,180, forward strand.
CAATGTAGTTTTTCTCGTAAGGGCTTGGCACTTTCATATTTCGTTTTTCCAAATATGAGTCTGGCTGCAGTGTTTTGAGCAGTTTGGAGTTTCTTCATGATTTTCTCTTTGCATCCAGCATAAATTGCATTGCAGTAGTCTAGGTGACTTAGAACCATTGATTGTACCAGGCTGCGGACTATTTCCCTCGGGAAGAAAGGTTTTACTCGTTTAAGTTTCCACATTGAGTGAAACATTTTCTTTCGTTTCAATAATACGGTCGGGGATGCCCAAATCTTGACATTTAAGTCATCCTTAGAGATGGTCATCCCTAGACTTGGTCATTTCTGATTTTCGGCAAAAATGGAAACCAAGGACGCCCATCTCAGAAACGACCAAATGCAAGCCTTTTGGTCATGGGAGGAGCCAGCATTCATAGCGTACTGGTCCCCCTGACATGCCAGGACACCAACTGATCACCCTAGGGGGCACTGCAATGGACTTCATAAATTGCTCCCAGGTACATAGCTCCCTTACCTTGTGTGCTGAGCCCCCCCCAAAACCCACTCCCCACAACTGTACACCACTACCATAGCCCTTACGGGTGAAGGGGCACCTAGATGTGGATACAGTGGGTTTGTGGTGGGTTTTGGATGGTTCACATTTACCACCACAAGTGTAACAGGTGGAGGGGGGGGGGGGGATTGGCCCGGGTCCGCATGCCTGAAGTGCACTGCATCCACTAAAACTGCTCCAGGGACCTGCATACTGCTGTGATGGACCTGAGTATGACATTTAAGGCTGGCATAGAGGCTGGCACAAAAGATTTTTAAATATGTTTTTTGAGGGTGGGAGGGGGTTAGTGACCACTAGGGGAGTAAGGGGAGGTCATCCCCGATTCTCTCTGGTGGTCATCTGGTCATTTCAGGCAGGACCAGGTAAAGTCATCCAAGTGCTCCTCAGGAACGCCCTTTTTTTTCATTATGGGTCGAGGACGCCCATGTGTTAGGCATGCCCAAGTCCCACCTCCGCTACGCCTCTGCTATGCCCCTTTGAACTTTGGTTGTCCCCGCAACAGAAAGCAGTTGGGGATGCCCAAAATCAGCTTTTGATTATGCCGATTTCGGCGACCCTGTGAGAAGGATGCCCATCTTCCTGTCGAAAGATGGGCATCCTTCTCTTTCGAAAATGAGCCTGATGGTAACCCAACTTCCATCCAGAATCTTCTCAGGGAGCCTGAGCCCGGGTCTAAGGTAAGGAACCCAGCCTATGTGTACGTGGGACCCTACAAGAAAGGCTTTTGGGCTTGTCTCATAAGTGTTAGGGTTTTTGAAATTGCTCTCTTCAGATGTGGTAGTGAAACAGATCACACAGGACAAGAACAAAAACTGGAAGTAGACTTGGATAAGTAGGCAAAACTTTGCAAAAAAAGTTGAAATGACTAGCAACTAAGGGGTGTAGTTATCAAAATAGGATACCATGAAGACATGCCATTTTACCACTAATTCATACTATTTTAGCACAGGTCCCATTTTATGCAATGAGACCTAATTACTAATAACTGGGGTTAACAGTAAAATAATGTTTTAATAGTAGCCCACATTGATACCTTCCCCTCTGATTTGGGAAAAGCGAGAAATGAAGGATTTTAAATTCTCTAAGCTATAACCAGTGGTCCATTAGTTGCCTGTGAACATGGTTAGCAGAATGGAATCCCTTTTAATTTAATGATCCCTCTTTAGCTGAATATTTTTCTGCTTCAGGAGCTGGGGAACTAACTGGCACATTCAGACAAGTACAGGCTAGGAACACAGGGCATGACCATTACAACCTTAATGTGAAACCCTGGGTGAAATCAGATTACAGAGCTAGTCAAGAATTATTACTGGACTACAACAGCTCCAATTATTTCCTAGAAAGACTCAATCCTTCTAGTTTAACAGTCTGCATAAAAAAATTAGACATTTTACATTGGTGCATGTTTTATAATAATGCCAATAGACGAAGGTTTGCTTCTTAATTTTATTATATCAAACTATCTAAAATTTAACTGGATGTTACAGTGATCGCATGCTGATAGATATTTGACTTTTTGCTTACAGGCATGATTGCAGTATAATAATCACAAGCACTCAGGAGAGAAAAGTGTTAATTATTTGCCCAGGGCGATTTTTTTTTTTTTTTTTTTTTTTACTGCATCTGTACTCAATTTATTGGACTTGACAGAACTAGCCCGGTCCTATGTCTCTGTGATGCTTTGTAGCAGGGGCGTATCTGCGTGGGGCCTCAGGGGCCTGGGCCCCCGCAGATTTTGCCCTGGCCCCCCCTACCGCCATCAACCCTCCCCCGCTGCCGTTCTTACTTTTGCTGGCGGGGGACCCCAACCCCCGCCAGCCGAGGTCTGCTTCCACCTGCCGCTGCCTTCAAAACTTCTTCTTCAGCCGGCGGGGGACCCCAAACCCCCGCCAGCCGCCCCGCGCTGTTTAAAATTCATCTTCGGCCTCCGTGGCCGTGCTGCTGGGATAGGCGGCGCTGTTGAAATCCACTTCGGAGTCTGACGTCGCAGCACGTACAAAGCAGGGGCGTATCTGGACTCCGGCGGTAGGGGGGGCCAGAGCCTTTGTCAGAGTTCTTTGTCAGTGAGAAGATTTCAAAAATAAAGCAGTGAGATCAAAGTCCATCAATATTTTCCCGCGAAAGAGTATTATACTTTGTTTTAAACAACCCATGGATCTTCAGCGTCCCTCCTCTGCACAGTCTTATCAGTAAATGATGTAATGTAATTCTAAGAAAAGAAGAGGGGCAACAACAGCTGAGATAGCAAAAAGGAGCTAGTATTTCCAAGTGAAGACGTTTGTTTCTACCTCACTCTTCCCTACCATTCCTTTCATTCTTCATAAAATATCGCTACCCCCCACTTTTTTGGGAAGAGGGGGAGGGGGAGGAAGCAGAGTTAGAGTTTGAGCTGCTGGTATGAGGAGGGTCCTGCTTTGGTACAGAATGTCTATGATTTGCTGCTGGGGACAGCTGAGGTTGTCAGTGTGCAACTGGGAGGGGGGCTTTTAGGAGATGTGGCCCTGCCCCCTGACAGAGGGAGCACGAGGAGGATCGAAAACTCTTTGCGTTTTGATTAAAGCCCACATGCTTTCCTCAGTCTGAAGGAAGGACACCGGGGAGGAAGCATCGCAGATAGGGCCTGCCCTGACTGGCCAAAAATAACTCCCCAACCCCCTCCCCAGCCCCAACCAAACACATCAGGAATCCATCGCTGAGCCCAAACTTTGTTTTCCCTTATGGCTGTATGAGAAATCACATCTGGGATTGTGGAAGGGTCGGAACTGGTGCAAAGTGAAGCTGCCCGGTTTATTCACAGCTGTGGGGTGCTGATCATGGAGATGCAGAGGTGGTCCACAAGGTGGAAAACGAAAAGGTGGCTGTGGGACTCCGTGACTACTGCAGCTCTCATCACTTTTACTTTCGTTCTGCAGGCTGCAGAGGTCAGAGGAGGTAAGAGAAGCACAGAGAGGAAAGCTGTCAAGATCCATTCCCTGTCAGTTCCCCCAAAAGGTGGCAGAAAAAGATCAATAGACGAGCAAATCTAATATTACACAGGACTATTATTAGAGATCCCTTTTATCAATAGCAGAAGCAGCCCCAAAGCATCACTTCTTCTGAGATATAGATGATTAAATGATCCCCGCGGAAATGCGTGGTCCATTTAAACTGTGCAGAAAGACAAGTAGCAGATGAGAAAGCCCGCTGATCACAAATATCTAGGGGGGGGGGGGGTGTCCAACCGTGACCACATTTAATTTTATTTCTACCAACACTTTCTTCATTTTAAAGTCTAGCAAGCTTCAAATGTAGGACAGTGACCTTTTTCAGCAACAGTCCCTTGAAATAACTCTGCAGTATATGAAATCTTAGACTTCAGTAGTTTATTATTATTATTATTATTATTATTATTATTATTATTATAAAAGTGGGCATTAAATATTCTAAACAGAGAAGGTTTAAAATATTCTTACTTTTGTTTTCTGTCAGTCCTTGTATGCAGGAGATTGGGGGTGGGGGGGTTAAAACTATTTTTTTTTTTCAGATTAAGATGTGTAACAGGAAGGAAAAAAAAATCCATCTGGAAATAAAGACTTGAGTGTACTGGCATAGTAGACACAACTCTGCAAACAGTAGACATCAACAGTAAATGATTGGGCAAAAGCTAGCCATGATGGATTTTCTTTTTCTTTCTGTTAGCGGTGGTCCGTTAGGTGTCTGTGAACACGGTTAGCAGGGTGGAATTCCTTTGAGTTTAATGAGCCTTCCATAGATGGATGTTTTTCTCCGTTGGGGGATGGGGATTGTCACATTCAGACAAGTACAGGGAAGGGGGAGGGATGTGGCAATAACCACCACAACCTTAAGGTAAACTCCTGGGTGAAATTGGATAACAGAGCCAGTCAAGAATTGTACTGAGCTGTAACAGCTCAATTCATTTCACAGAGAGAGAGAGCTAATCCTCCAGTTTCAGTAGCTGCCAGTTTAAGCGTCTGCATTAAAAAGAAAAAAAAAACACTTTTAGGTGCTTTACTTCTGCACACATTTTTAAAGATATCTTATTGGTAGCCATGGGCAGGAATTCAAAGTTCATTGTGAGCAGATTTGAGGGCTGTGGTCTCTGTGTGATCTTTTCAGTGTGCTTGTTATTCATACCATCTGGGCTGTTTTGACTTAGAATATGATATGCTAGCTAGTGTGCAGGCTCCCAATTCTGAGTTGTCTGCTAGTATGTAGAAAATGTAAAAAAAAGGTGATCAGATTTTCCGTTCAGTCTTTACCTGGTAAACGCTGTTGGTTTGTTCTGCCCCCTGCTGGCTTAATTAGAAAACTCGGAGTAATAACAAAACAAAAAAAAAGCATTCACCAAATAAATCTGGCTATAACACATTATAAGAAGGATATTTGGATTAGATCAATGCAAATAGAAGGTGTGGTAGACATTTATTACGTTTAAGCATTTGTAGAGAAATACGGGTTCACAGCAAATTCTACAATAACTCTGAAAATGAAGTGTTCATGCTTCTTTCCGAAATAACAGTTCTTACTTTTATAAAGCACTGTTTATATCATAGAACAGTTTAGGGAAGATTCAATAAGCAAAGAAAAGGCAGGGATGCTTTTAAAATCAATCTGATTTGCTAAAATGCTTAATGATAGCTTTTAGTGTTGGAGAGAATGAAAAAAAACTGGACAATCTAAAATACTAGTTTACATCTTTAGGTGGTGAACCCATTGTTACATTTGCTAAAATTCTTCCTGGAAAGCAACATAGTTATTTAAGCTTCCTGAAATAGTTTATTTCTAGCCATAGAGTGCCAAGGAGGTAATTAAAATAATAGTATTTCTGTATTCTCTGTCATTATAAAAGCTTCAAAGTCAAGGAATAGTCACTTGAGGTGTTAGACAAGATTGCTGTTTTGGTCACCTGAATGATTCATGAATGAAGCAGTTTGCACATATTGGGCTAGATGTAATATATGATGCCAAAAAAATCGGTGCTGAGAAAAGCACTTAAAGTTAGGTGCAGTTTATGGCAGTGTTTTCCAAGTCCAGTCCTAGAGTACCCCTTGCCATCAGGTTTTCAGGATATTCACAATGAAGATGCATGAACTTGATTTGCATACACTGCCTCCATTATGTGCAAATCTCGTTCATGCATATTCATTGTGGATATCCTGAAAGCCTGACTGGCAAGGGGTACTCCAGGACTGGATTTGGGAAGCACTGGTTTATAGAATAGCACTTACACCCAGAAATTGCACCTCTAACTTTAAGCACAACCATTCGCACCAACTGAACTGTGGTGCAAATGTACACACCCACATTAGGTGTTTATACCAGTTATTCTATAACAATGCGTGTTAATTTTAGGAATGCCCCTGTTATGCCCATGACCCTCCTATTTCCACGCCCCTTTTTCTAGATCACATGTAAATTTGAGGCATGGATCCTGCGCCTAAATTTACACACATAAATGGCAATTAAATCTAATGATTGCCAATAATTGCTTGTTAAAAAGTCAGTTACTGGTATTAATGAACTCACTGTTCAATTAAATTGCACATGCAAATTGGGCATGCACCCAAATTTTCACACACAATTTTTGGTGACCTTTATAAAATTCGGGGGGGGGGGGGGGTACACCTAGAAATATAGACAGCAGTTTTCAATTTTTCTGACTGTTGGGCTCCTTATTAAAAACACTTTCATGTTTAATCACAATCACTGTACATTCAGTTTTAGCAGAATGGTGACTAAATCAATTCCATTTAATATACCATTAGAACATAATTAACACTATGAGCGTTATAAAGAATGGCACCAATGAGATGAGCATCTGGTTTATGAAAGCAATGGTACTAGGCAGAATATTCAATTTACAATAGTATTTCCTAAGATTCTTAATATATTTACTTATAATCTTAATAATAATAATGTATTAGTTTACCTAAAAAACAAAGGGTTTTCATTAATTATATATTTAAAGAGCAGGTGTCCTTCATCAGACCCCTCAGGTTCTTTGACTCATGGAAGAAAGAGTTGGAGAAGATAAGCAATATTTACTTATCTCTTTAAACCCTTCTTATAATAGTAATTTACTCCTTTCATCTCAAAGAAACTACTTATTTATAAAGCACATCAATTTTGTGTTGGTTTCCTAGCCCTGCATACCAGAAGCCTTAATAACATGTGATGTTGATGTTTGTCATTCAAAAAGGTCATTGTCACTATATATTCTCATAAGGGCTTTGACAAAATTACTCAATAGTTTTATGAAATTCTGATGCCTATTTATTCACAACTGTGTTAAATAGTTTACCACATTAAAATATTAAGCAGTGCATAGAAAAGAGTCTCTGATACCCCTCTTTAGTATTCAATTAAATAACATATTTCTTTAGGACATGTATTAGATGTTTGGTTTTCAAAATAAATTAGGTGCAAATTCGCAGTCAAGATTATTGCAAACAAAATTTATCATTGGGGTTTGAGTATGAGAAGCACAATTCACAGAGGTTTTGGTATTTTAGCACATCTAGCATATCACCCTCACCATATGCACAACATTCTCTCTCATAGTGTAAAATTAAACAAAAACGAATGAGAGAAATGTAGAAAAGCTTTGAGTTACTGCTGGTGGTCCCACGTGCAACGATTATTGGAGTCCCAGGGATCAGCAGGTGAAATGGTTTTATCCTCACAGCAGATGTTTTCAGAGGAAAGGAAAGAGCCTGACCAGTTCAGGGTTGCTTTAATTAAATTTTAAAAAGTATTGATATGCCAAACGGATGTGTTAACAGTTTTGTTTTGCCTCTGCCATGCATCTGACACAGAAGTATGATAGCTATGTAGCTCTTCAGAGCTACACTTAGTTTTTAGTTCTCAGGCATGGATTTTTAATCAAAGACAAGGACTTGAAGAAAGATCATTTTTACTGAAGGTTCTTTGTCAGCTTCAACAAAAGTAAAAAATATACAAAGAAAATTTTAGAATTTCAAATGCTTTCTTCTTCTTGTGTATAGTATCTTTAATTATTCATAGGTTCAGAATTATAAAAAGACCTTTTAAGCACAGAAGGAAAGGAAGGTTTGGAGAGAGAGAGAGAGAGAGAGAGAGAGAGAGAGAGAGAGAGAGAGAGAGAGAGAGAGAACTGTAGGAATTTTTCAATGCTGTAGATAGAAGAAAATTTACATGGTCTGTGTTATATGTTTATTCTAGCTGTATTTAGTTATAAGCTCCTTTTATCAAGCTTCTCTCATAACGTAGCATGCAACTATCAGATTGGCTACAAAGAACTGTGGTTTGAGTTTTAGATTTAGTAATTTTCTTGCAATATAAATATTTCATTTGTTCGGATGAATGGTCTTTATTAAATAGCATTGTTTTAAAGCCATTTATTAAATATCATTGCTTTAAAGCTGTGCTTGGGCTATGATGGAGATACATCTATATGGACTTATATAATGACAACCAATAGGGATGCTAAAATGTAAAAGTTGCTTTTATTTCTCTTTTAAACTGATGATCTATGTTTCCACTCATAGTGGGTGGGATTTGATAAATTACCTTTCTGTGGTTCGAACCAAAGTGGTTTACATATTATATACAGGTAGTCATTTTGTACCTGGGACAATGGAAGGTTAAGTTGTCCTTTTACTAAGGCATGCTAACGGATTTATCATACCCTAAATGCCAAGATGCCTATTATGGGGTTCTTTTACAAAGCCACACTAGCGTTTTTAGCTCATGCTAAAAATCAGTGTGTGCTAAACATTGAGAGGCCCATTACAAATTAGTACTCACTTTAAATTGGCTGGAATCATTAAAAAAAACACCCCTAAGTCCACCCTCTCTCATTTAATTCTAGAGGAAGGATTGCAATTGATGACTTCTGGTTGATCATACAAGATACCGAACTCATGTCCATGTCTAATTCATTAACCAAAAAAAGCACAACTGGGCTGTGTTTCGGCATCAGTAATGCCTGCCTCAGGGGTCGATGTGCAGTTATTAAATTATATATGCAAAGATGAAATTCAAATCCTTAGAAAGAAATACAATTTTAAAATATCAAAATGGCATCGGCTGTCAAAAGAGACGATGCTGTTGGAATTCTCCTGTGTAAACGTCGTTGGCCATGAAAATTTCATCTTCACATATATAATTTAGTAACTGCACATCGACCCCTGAGGCAGGCGTTACTGACGCCGAAACACGGCCCGTGTCAGGTCATTCATCAATAAAGGATTCCTGTTGTCTCAGTCTTGAAGGCCCAGTTGTGCTTTTTTTGGTTTGTGTACTTTTTGTTTATGCTGTTCTTTCCCTCTCTTTTTGCTTCATGTCTAATTCATTAACATTCATAAAAGATTGGAATGTGTTAAGTAAATCAATATTAGACTCTGTGGCACCAGTAAAACATAAATCTTAATTAAAAAGAGCCAATCCATCTGGTTCAATAAAGACATTATATGCATCAAACAAAAATGTAGGCAGTTTGAAAGAAAATGGCAAAAATCCAAAACCAGAAGAAAATAAATAACATTGGAAATCAGTTCTAAGGCTCTATAAATATACAATAATAAAAAAAACACTAAAATAAACTACTATAGAAATCTAATATCAACTGATTCTTTCAGTACCAAATGTATTTTCAATATAGTCAACACCCTCTTAGATACCTGGGCTATTATTATCTCCAACAAATCTACTCCACCTGCTACCCAGTTAGCTACATATTTTGAGCAGAAAACCATAAAAATTACAGATAACATTATAATGTTTAAAGGAGACCCAATGATATTCATGACAGAACTGACACATCACCTCATTGGTATCAAAACTCAGATATTGGTCATTATTCTCTCCCCCTTCATCCTCCGTAGTGAACTTTTCTATTGAATTATTCATCTTCTAACTATGTACTGGATTTCTGCCCTAGTTTTCTATTAAAAGCTGCACCTGACCTGCTTATAGAATTCCTAAGATCACATATTTTTCTTTTGCTATCCTTGGATCATTTCCTTGCAGAAAAAGGGTCTATAATGTTAACCCCAATCCCTAAAAATCCCCTGACAAAAAATAAACAATGTAACAAATTACAGGCCAATGGCCTCTATCCCTTTACTAGTAAAGGTGATTGAGGGCATAGTCGCTCACCAACTTATAGATTTTCTGTCCTCCTTTTTGCTTCTTCTCCAAACACAATCTGGCTTCAGATCCAGTTTCAGCACAGAAACAGTCCTAACCACATTAATTTTGAACTTCAGGAGAGAAATTAGCCTAGGCAGGAAAACCATCCTTATGCAATTTGATATGTCAAGTGCATTCAATCTGGTAGACCATAATTTGCTACTTGCACTAATGGACAACTTAAGTGTAGGACAGTCTGTCCTAAACTGGTTCCAAGGATTTTAAAAATCTAGATCCTATCAAATCAAATCTCCTAATTCCATCTTCCCCCAATGGGCTCCAGACTGCTGAGTCCCACAAGGATCCACCTTTCACCCATCTTATTCAATATTATGATGTTCCCCTTAGGAAATGTGTTGGATGCCCATGGTTATAATAATTTAATTTATGCAGATGATGTAACCATCTACATCCCTTTCAAAGATTCTATTGAAGAAGTGCTATTTATCATCAAATCTGGTCTATCCAGCTTATAATCGAAAGTGATCGCCGGCCATCTTCCGACACAAATCGGGAGATGGCCAGTGATTTCTTAAAAGCGGCGAAATCAGTATAATCGAAAGCAGCATTTGTGACAGCATCGCCGCTTTCCCGTCGCTTAGCCGGCAAAAGTTCAAGGGGGCGTGTCAGTAGATTAACGAAGGCGGGACATGGGCAGGCATGGGCGTGGCTACCAGATGGCCGGCCTTCGCCGATAATGGAAACAAAAAGCGGCGTTAAGCAGTATTTCGCTGGCTTTACTTGGTCCTTTTATTTTCACGACCAAGCCTCAAAAAGGTGCCCCAACTGACCAGATGACCACTGGAGGGAATGGGGGATGACCTCCCCATACTCCCCCAGTGGTCACCAACCCCCTTCCATACAAAAAAAAATAAAACTAAAAACCTTTTTTGCCAGCCTGTATGTCAGTCTCAAATGCTGTACCCACCTCCATGACAGCAGAATGTGTTGTATTCTCCGACAGCTTTTCCCTGGTTGCGATGTGGCTCTCGGGTGAGTGTGACACCTTTTCTGTTAGGTGCCCTGCAGAGTCACATTAGCAATGCATTGTGGTGGGTGTAGGGTACTGGGCTTTACTCCCATGGTGCTTCCCCCCCTTGCTAACTAGGTCAGAGTGTGCCCTGTTTTGTTTCCTGTTGTAGTCCATGCGGTAGTGGCCATTTTTGTAAGCCAGTTTTAATTCCCTTTCCTGTGTTACCCACGTTAGAGAATGTAGTTCTTACCTTGAATGGTGCTGAAAGAGGGCATTGTACACCATTGTGCCAGCTCTGACCTACTGCTAATCTTAGTACCAGGGGACTCTTTGCCAGTGGGGCACAACCTCTGATCTGCAGTTAACTGTGAGTAAAGGTGGTTATTTCAAGAAAGGACTTTTTCAGAGAGATTAGTCTTCAGGTGTGAACTGGTGTGCCAAAGTTATACAGCAGCAATAAGTCCTAGAGGCTGTAAGCAGGTCCCTGGAGCAATTTTAGTGGGTGCAGTACATTTGTGGGTAGTGGGTTTGGGGGGCTCAGCTCCCAAAGTAAGGGAGCTATGCACGTGGGAGCTTTTCTGAAGTCCACCGCAGTGACCCCTAGGGTGGCTGGTTGGTGTCCTGGCATGTCAGGGGGGCCAGTGCACTAAAAATGCTGGCTCCTCCCACTGCCAAATGCCTTGAATTTGGCCAGGGTTTGAGATGGCCAACATAACTTTCCATTATCGCTGAAAAACAAACCTGGCCATCTCAGACCTGGCGAACTCCACGGCATTTGGCCGGGCTAAACCATATTATTAAAAAAAAAAAAAGATGGCCGGCCATCTTTTTCTATAATACGGTTCCGGCCAGCTGTAGCGCCGCCGCCAACATAGATCGCTGGCGATCTATTTGGCCGGCGACATTCGATTATGCCCCTCTATATAGCTTAACCCCTGATTATATGCAACACTTAATTGATCTCCCCATTTGCAACACTCTCCCTGGTTCAAGAGATTATTTAACCGTCCACTATTCCAGTTGCGCAAATGTGATCTACAAGTCAATCTACATGTCAGGTTCCTCTTATCTCTGTACCAAATGGTGGAATTCACTCCTGAAATTCATTAGATGGAAACCTAATTATTTGATATTCCAGAAATATCTTAAAGACTCTCGTTTAAGCAGTTTCTCATGGATGATAATAATTACTTTAAACTCTTAATTGTACACTTATTCAATTTCTCAGTTCCATTCTAATTGTTATTATACATGGATGGCTATAAATTGTTAACTTTTTTGTGTCTAGCATTCATTTCCATATTACGTATTGTAATACTCAGTCCTCATTTACTTTGTTATTACTACTTAATGCATATTATCCCACATCATTTTTTGAACTGTTAACTACAATAAGTTGTTAGCCACATTGGGTTATCCCTCATTATCTATTGGGATAATGAGGGATATAAATGAAATCAATCAATCAATCAATCTCTTTTTGAAAAAGATAGATCTGATTTATTTATGGCTTCTTTTACAAAGCCACACTAGCGATTCCTGTGCAGCAAATGAGAGAAAGCCCATTTAAATCCTATGGGCTTCCTCTCATTTGCCCTACAGGAATCGCTAGGGCGTCTTTCTAAAAGAAGCCCTTACTAAACCTATGTTGCCTCACATCATACAACTTGCCAGATTCAAATCTTTTACTATCTTTTTTTTCCAGAAGAGTTTCTATTCATTTTCAGACCACCAAAGTCAGACTAACGTGTCTGTAATTTTTAACCTCAACCCTATTGCCTTTTTGACAACATCTGCCTTTCTCTAGTCCCATGTAACCACAACAGGCTCCAAAGAGCCATTTAACATCTTTCAGTAAACTCACCAGAATCTTAGTTCCCTTAATATCCAAGGGTGTAAGCCATCTGCTTCCTATGGTTTTTGTCCACTTTCAGTTTTTCTAGCTCTACCAAACACTTTCTTCTATAAGTGGTGTAGCCACTAACCCACTACTAAGTGTACCTTTTCCAACAACTGGCAATGCTTTCCTAAAGCATCCTTCACTAAATTTTACACAGAATTGTTTAGCAGTTCTGTTTTAACTCATCTCTCTTCAATTTCTCCTCAGCTTTTTCTTTTTTTAATTTTGCAAGTCTCAAAGACGTTACATGTTCTGTTGCAACAGCGAACCCATGAATTAAGAGGTTTTCTGTATCACATCTCGTTCAAGTACATTAGCTGCATACGTTCAGAAGATCTTTGCATCACTCCAGATACCACTCTAGCAACTATCCACAGGGACTCCTGAGGCAGGCCTGAGCAGCCGAAACACGACTCATGTCGAGTCCAGATTTTATTAATAAAACTTTTGCTGTGAACTTTCTTTGAGTCCAGTAGAAGTTATTTGACATCATCTGTCTCGTCCCCTTCACTGTGACTTTTTTTCCTTAAGCTGCTGTGTTAACTATTAATGTGGTCATGTGCTAATAGGGTGCATTAATTCCTCTTAACACTCTTTAGTAGAAATGTCCCTAAATCTTTCAAAATGTATCTTTTAAGATCCTGCCTCTGTTTATCTAGATACCATTATTTAATGGTAGAGATATTGGAGAACTACATAATTCAAGAGAATTTCATAAAGTTTACAGAAGTTTTCATCTCTAGTTGAATTGCTTTATTCCTGCCCAGTTTGATAGCAATTCAAAATGATTATCATCTTGGCTCCTATTCTGTGCAAGTTGCTGTGGTCAGAAATAGTTGCAAATTTGGAACCTTTAGTTTTATTGTATTTCAATATATTTTGCAAATTACTATTAGAATAACATAAATAAAAATTCTTTGATAATTATTAAGGTTTTTTTTTTAATGTACATCTAGTGAGGCAGCGAAATCCATCGCATGTGTATAATAACTTCAGGCAAAGAAGCAATGGAAAATGTCTATTATTCATTTAAAAAAAATGTTTCTGAATTTACACTGTCAAGGTTGGCATAGCAAAGCAAGGTACCTCATCTTTCTTTTTGTAGAAATATTTACTGTGGCTCATCATAGCTCCTGGGCATATTTTGTCAGCACTGCAAATACAGAGCTCTAGGCAGTGTAAGATGAATAGATATGATAGCACAGAAGAGTTTCAGTCAGTTTCTAGAGAAAGGTATCTTACAGATGTCTATCTCCCTCTCTTACTTGATGTGTGTATGGAGTATAGGAGTGGCCTAGTGGTTAGAGAAGGGGTCTTGAAAGCCAGAGGTGCTGGGTTCAAATCCCACTGTTGCTCCTTGTGATATTGGGCAAGTCACTTAACCCTACATTGCATCAGATACAAACTTAGATTGTAAGCTCTCCTGGAACAGAAAAATATCCAAGGTACCTGAATGTAACTCACTTTGAGCCACTACTGAAAAAAGGTGTGAGCAAAATCTAAATTAATAATATATATATGTTTATTAACTTTTTTTCCTTTGCAAGTTCTCAGAAGTGATTGCAAGGGGTGAATGCATGTTTACCCTCAGGAAATCCCCATTGGAAATTGCTACCCCTCTACGTGGGGAAATGTATGCATACTGTCCACAACACAGGTACTTTTTCCTTATAGGGAAAAGGACAGTGCTGGAGTAAAGCCAGGCCAGCTGAAGCATGAATTATAATTTCACACTGAAATCCCAAAGTGCTTCTTGCTCCATGTACGTTGCATGTGCAGAGTGCACAAGTTAAAGAAATTGTGATGGTACCAACCACTCGCAAATTTTCAAAGGAAAACTGCAAGAAGAGTTTCCCTTTCAAATTTAGCACAGAAGTTCATAGTTGCAAAGTACCTGTGTGTGTGTGTGTGTGTGTGTGTGTGTGTGTGTGTGTGGAGGTGTGTGGAGGTGGTTGCTGAAAAAGGCCTTTATTTTAGTAACTCATTTAAGATTGTTTATGTTTTGTTACCAAAGAATCCTTTTTATAGAGGATCTATTCACCTAATTTGAGATTTGGAAAGACGGCTGTAACAAACATCTGCTTCAGAAGGTTCAGCAAATTAAAATGCTACCCAAAGACTGAAAAGAAACTGAGTGACAAACTGAATAATACCAATTTGGACACTAATGAGTGTGTAATGAAGGGTTTGTTGCCAGGCTAGCTTCAAGTTAATTGGTTTTTGGTTGGAGGAGTCATAGAAACGAATCCCCAGCTGATATGTCTTGGGGAAAATATGGATAAAGCCATGGCCCCAGTGGTCCACCCCAATGGGGGGGGGGGGGCAGCGCTGGCAAGCTTCTTCCTGCCTACCAGCTTCCAGGTCTGTCTCTATCCTGCTCCCATTCTGTGTGCAAAGACCTGGATGATTGTATTAATGCAATAACCGGGGTGACCCGGGTTATTGCGTTAATGCAATCATCTGGGTCCTGGCACACAGGAGCAGGAAACAACAGACCGAGGGAGGAGTAGTTAGACACAGGAAGGTAAGGGGACGGGGGTAGGCGGCAGCCCGAATGTGGGGGGCGATTCGAGTGGGGGGAGATGGCCTAAGTGGGGGGAGCACAGTGCGGCAGCCCAGGTGGGGAGCGGTTGGTGGTCCTGCCCTGGACTTGGCTGTGTCTCTCGATGGCCCTGGAAAAGGGGGGTTAGGTAGAATAATAGATTTCATAGGAATAAGTAGGAAAAGGTCTTGGGGTAGGCTGTGTAACTTTGGAAGGTGGTGTTCTGTGGTTTATGGTTTATTGCGTTTAATATACCACTTTTTCTAGAAAGCATATCAAGGTGGTTTACAAAACATAGCAATGAGACTCAGAAAAGAACACCATCAATTTTGCCCTGGGATTGGTAGCATGGAATGTTACCACGATTTGGGTTTCTGCCAGGTACTTGTGACCTGTCTTGGCCACTGTTGGAAATAGGATACTAGTCTAGATCGACCATTGGTCTGACCCAGAATGGTTATTCTTATATTCTAATTAATATAACAGTTAGAAAAACTAAAAGCTGAGTGGGGTAGGGGAATGGAAGGTTTCATGGAGGAGAAGTTCAGTCAAGGGATATTTTGTCCCAGAGCAATCACTGACATGATTTCAAGCAAGGACAGACCTAATTAAAGAGATATGTTTTATTTGGAATTTTACATTTGGGGAAAGAGGGATCTATATGTATAAAGGGCTTGAGGAAGTGTGTTCCAAAGTACAGGTGTGATAGAAAGTGTTTTTCCATGTTGAATGTAAGTGAGTGCAAAACTGGAGGGATAGGAAAACTTTCCACTTTGAGAGGTTTCTACCCATTGATGGAGTGCATTAGATTGTAACTGGCCATCAATAATTTATTATTTACTTCTTATTTGAGCTGCTCTGTTCTTACTTGATATTTTATTTATGGTATTGTAAATTTTGCCTGTTTTTAAATTTATTGTAAGCCACATTGAACTCAAGTATGTTCAGGATAATGTGGGGTATAAATGTCAAAATAAATAAAATAAATAAAAATAAATAAATGTCCATCATGCAGGGAGCACAAGAAGGGATGAGGATTGTTTCAGGGATATGGGGAAGGCCAAAGACACTGCCTTATTCTTTTTTCTTTTTTTAGTTCTTGCATTCCGACCCTTCCATGCAGGCAGGCACATCTACAGTTAGCGACAGCCCTGGATCAGAAGCTCAGTGTGAATGCTAGGAGGCTTTGCTAAATGTGGTTTCTAGTAGTGTGATCTTAAGAAATAGGACATGAGTGATGAAGTCACTTCCAGACTGTTTTCCTTTCTAGCGTATGTGGGTGCAAATATTTTACCGCACATGCATTCTGCTGAAAGAGTACTTAGTGTGTTGTATGGCTTCTTAAAGTATGTGCTTTCCCCACACTAAATATAGTGAGCTTTTCCTATATCATCCAATGTGTGAGCTATGCAAAAGGAGGACCACCTAGGCTGCTTCCTGCACTGAGCAATAGATTTCTTTGAACTACTGCCCTTGGAGAAGGGGTAAAACCAGTACATTTTCTCTAGCAAAAAAGGTGCTGGTACTCAAATGCCAGACCACCCTTCAGGGGTGGGGTGATCACTGAGAGACCCACCCCACAATAGCTAGGCACCCTGCAACCAGTCACAGAATCTATGACAAGGCCGAGTGTGTGTGTAGAGCCTGAGATCTTTCATTAAAACTTGGGGACCATGAGTCAGATTTAGCAGACAATGGAAAAGGTGCTGATACTCAGTACCCCCAAGTACCCCCTCCAAAAAAACCCTGGATAAAACCTATATAAAATCATTGGAGAAAAACTGCTTGTGGGCAGAGCAAAGGGATGTCCATGGTGACTCAATCCTTTGTGTGCTCCAAACATCTGAGGTTTTTGTTTTATTTTTTAAGGATAACCTAATCACATTTTGCCTTTTATGGCTGAAGGTATTTAGAAAAACATCATGCTCAGTTATTACTAGCAGAATGGAGGCTCATGCCTGTAGGAGTCACTCAAGTTCCTTCTTTTATCTCACAGCTGTTTAATGCAAGGTTGCTGCTTTGGATGCATTTTTTCTTTCCTTTCTTCATTTCAAATCTCTTCCTCTATTTTTTCTCTTTCATTTCCTTCCCTTTCTCTTTCTCATTTCACCTCCTTTCTTTTCTGTCCCTTCTTCCTTCTTTCACTACAGTCTCTCTCCTTCCCAACACTCCAAGACGGTGAGGCCCACAAGTATGCTATTAATGCAAAATCTGATTTAATCAGTGCCATTAGTGGACAGAGGCAGGAATGCATCTGCAATTATACTGTGTGTACTCCTGTTCCACATGCAGTTAAATATGAGCTCAAGTAAGCTGATCTTCTCCCACTTACCCTGGGAAGTTTAGCAAATATTTTTGATGTGTGAAGTTTCATGTGCTGCATGTTATAGAATATCCTTACAAAGAACAACAAAGTGAGGAGTGCGTTTTGCTAGATTCACGTCTGATGATTGCCAGTTTAACGGCGGTCAAACACAGCACCTTTATTCTTAAAGATTACACAGCGGTTCCACAGTAAGGACCTTGCTTCCTTCTCTTATACAGTCTTATTGTCAGTGGCATAGCAAGGGGGGGGCGGGATGGGCAGTCCGCCCCGGGTGTCAGCTCGGGGGGGGGTGCTCCCTGCCAGCTCCCCCCCTCGGCGAATCGACACCTCCTCCCCCCTGACCAGCTCCCGCACCCTACCTTTAAAAAGAATATCGGGAGACGCTGCGCCCTGCACATAAAAGAAATGAGGACCGTCGGGTCTTCCCTTGCTGTCTGTCCCGCCCTCCGCTGACGCAACTTCCTATTTCTGGAAGAGCGGGACAGACAGCGAGGGAAGACCCGACGGTCCACATTTCTTTTATGTGCAGGGCGCAGCGCCTCCCGATATTCTTTTTAAAGGTAGGGTGCGGGAGCTGGTCGGGGGGAGGGGGATGTCATCGTGCTGCACCTTGGAGGGGTGCAACGGCGAAGCGCCCCGCCCCGAGTGGCAGCCCCCCCCTGCTACGCCAGTGCTTATTGTCAAAAGTATGAGATATATAGACCCCCGAGGCAGGCCTTTTGAGCCAAAACATGGACACGTCGGGTCATTTTTATGCTTTTCAGAATTAAAGACATTGAATATCCTCCTAGAGTTCTCCTCACTTTGTTGTTCTTTGCTCACATTTGCACGAGGGACTTCTCCTCTTCTTAGACAGTTCTGCATGTAAATTCTAATTAATGCCAAATAGTATCAATGATTGCTTGTTAATTGGCAATTATCAGTGTTGATTGGCTTGATAATGATTTAAGTTGCATGCACAAATACAGAATATGACTGCATTTGTGCACACAACGTAAGTCATGCTATATAGAATCCAGGAGTAAATGCTAAAAACCCCATAGGTATGAAATGGGCTTCTTAGCACTTAGTGTACACTGATTCTGTTAGCACGTGCTATGCTTTAGTAAAAGGGCCCCTTGATTAGCATGACACCAAAAAAGGAGACAAAAGTGGGAAAATGACCATGGACTCCAAAGATGAGAGGGTTAACCTTGATACTTTAGAAAATTTTATTCAAAGACTCTACACAGCACTGTGTTTCGACCTATAGCCTTCTTCAATGCAAATAATGCAAAGCGTGGGTCTTTAAAAAGACCTTTGTTGTAGTAGATGGTCTCGGCGTCTTTTGTACGGCATAAAAAACAACTCATTCACTATTTTACAAACAATTGTTTAAATCTTTTTCCTTAAACTGGCAATCAATGAAGATAAAGCAAAACAGGTGTAGTCTGTTCCCATCTGGTGCCACGTAAAACTAGTTTTGAAGCAACGTTCTGCATGATTTCTAACCTCTGATTCAAATTTTGGGCACACCCGAATAAACCAAATTACAGTACTCCAAATGGGAAAGGACTGCAAACTGAATCGCTTGCCTAAACATCTTTCTTTTTGTCAGGAAGGATTTTATTTCACATACCATTCTAATGGAGGTGAATGTTTTCTTGTCTGTTGTGGCTTGGCTCCATTCCTCCTCCTTTCACTATTTTTCCTAGATCTACTAAGCACATTTTATTGAAACATTCTCCTCTGGTTTGAAATCCTTCTTAGTCCACTTCCAATTTCTTCTTGCTAGATTTCTGCTTGGTATACCTTCACTGAGTCCTGATGGTTTTTACAACACTGCCTTGTATTGGTGAAACAGATAATTTGGAGGATCATGATGATTTAGTTTGTTTTAACTGATAATTTGTACATATGGTTTAACACTTCCATTCTTTCTGTTTTTCTTTACTACTCTTACAGGCCACATATCCTAAAAAGACAAGGCAGTTTACAACATATAATACAACTACATAGTGCAGAATAGAATTTCCCCGCCCCACAGAACACGCAGAATTCTGTAATTATTGTGCAGAATTCTGCTCAGTGCCAGAATCGGGTCTCTCTCCCCCACTTACCCGCAGAGATCGTGCAGCAGAAAAAGGCCACAGCAGAGAGATTAACCCCTGGATAACAGTAGCATAGCCAAGGGTGGGCTTACTTTGAGCTCAGGCCCACCAATAGCAGCACACCTATGATGTGGCCGGCAGAGATTCCCAAGCTGAAAACTCCCAACAACTGTCCTTCCTGCATACTTTATAAATAGCAGATCTTCGCCTGCAGGAAGCAGCGACTGATACATACTGCTTACACCGGCCCCACAGCCTTCCCTCTGACGTATTCCAGCCTATGCGGAAACAGGAAGCTGCATCAGTGGGAAGGATGTGGGGCCTACATGAGTAGTGTGTGTTAGTTGCTCCTCACTGCCGGTGAAAATCTGAAATTTAAAAGGTGTGCAGGAGAGGAGGAATATTTGAGAGACCATATGGCATGCAAGCGAGAGGAGAGACCAAATCGCCTATGGGATGGGGTGGGGTTCTTCTGCCCACCCATCTTGGGCCCAGGCCCACCCAAAATTGGGTGTCTGGCTACGCCCCTGCTGGATAATATATATGATGCCCAAATTTGGGCAGTGAAATTGTGTGCAGATTGAAGATGTGTGCAAATTAATTAGCTAATAAACCTTTAACTAGCAATAACTGTTAATTATTGCAGTTAATTGACATTAATTCGTTTTTGTGTGAGCTTCTTCCTGCACACTATTTTATAACCCTGCATTCCTAAATCCTTAGTGTGCAACTCAAAATGGATTTCACATTATTGAATAACATCATTCCTGTGCCCAACTGCCAAGAGTTGGGTGCTAGCATCTACACCAGGTTTCAGTTGCTGTAAATACCAGATATTGACATTTAAAATAACAGAATCAAAATTACTGTCCTCTCTTTTTAAAACATAAAGTTTCTTTTGTACAAGAGGTCTAAGAAAATTATTCCTTTTTGTGTAACTACTGGCACCAACACTTAGGCACGAGAATGGGCTTTAAGTGCTATTCTATAAAGAGTTCTCAACTCAACGCACTCTAGAATAGCGTTCCATGTTGATATTTTTGGAATCCAAATCTGGATGACATTTACTGAATCTAGGCCTAAATGAATTCTTTGCTTTCATCTTCACTAAGATGTGGAGGATAAACCTGTGCCAGAAATGGAATTTAATGGTGGTGAGTCAGAGGAACTGAAACAAATCTCTGTAAACATGGAAGATGTAATAGGGTAATTTGACAAACTAAAGAGTAGGAAATCACCTGGACCAGATAGTATACAACCCAGATAGAATTTTAAAAAAATGAACTTGCAGAGCTATTATTACTATTATGTAATTTATCTTTAAAATCAATCATGGTACTGGAAGATTTGAGAGTGGCCAATATAATGCCAATGCTTAAAAGAGTTCCAGATGTGACCCAGGAAATTATAGACCAGAGAGCCTGATGTCGGCTCTGGGCAAAAGAGATTATTATAAAGAGCAGTTACTGAGCATATACATAGGCATGGATTAATGGAATGAAGCCAATATGGATTTAGCCAAGGAAATCTTGCTTCACCAATGTGCTACATTTCATTGAAGGGGTGAATAAACATATGAAAAAAAGTGGTCCAGTTGATATTGTATATTTGAATTTTCAGAAGGCATTTGACAAAGTACCACATGAATGACTCCTGAGAAAATTAGAAAGTCATAGGACAAGAGGCGTATCCTATTGTGGATTGAGAACTGGTTAAAAGATAGGAAACAGAGAGTAAGTTTGAATGTCAATATTATCGATGAAGAAGGGTAAATAGTGGGGTTCCCCAGGGGTCTGTGCTGGGACTGGTGCTTTTTACCATCTTTATAAATGATCTGGAGAAAGGAATAATGAGTGAGTTGATTAAGGGACCCTTTTACCAAACGGCGGTAAAAGGAGCCCTGTGGTGGAGTTGGCACGCGGGTTTGCTGTGTGCCGAGGCCCCCTTTTACCACCAGCAATAAAAGGTTTGTTTTTCTTTTAAAAAAGGAAATAGCCATGTGGTAAGTTACACACTTGCTGCACGGCCATTTCCTGGGGGAGTCCTTATTGCCTTCTATTTTGGAAGCAGTAGGGCCTCTGGCAAAAACCAGGCAGCATGCAGCACTGCCCAATTACTGACTGGCACGCCCCCCTGCACTAGAAAATAAAAAAATATTTTCTAGCGCCCTAATTGCTGCACATCAGAAGCCGGAAATACTGCCGGGCTCCTGAGCGAGCCTGGCAGTAGGGCCAATTTGGCATGCGGCGATGCAGGGGTACAGCTATCTCCATTTTGTAAAAGGGCCCCTAAATTTGCTGATGACACAGTTATTCAAAGTTGTTAAATCACAAGAGGACTGTGAAAAATTGCAAGAGAAACAAGACTGGGAGACTGGGTATCCAAATGGCAGATGATACTGAAATCTCAACAAGTGCAAAGCGATTCATGTAGGGAAGAAGAACCCAAGCTATGGACATGTGATGCAAGCAGTGGCGTCGCGAGGGCAGCTGACACCCGGGGCGGGTCGCCGCTGCGCGCCGCACCCTCCCCCCTCCGGAGCGCAACCTCCCCCCCGAGAACATACCTGGAAGGCGGTGAGGGGCGGGCGGGAGAGCCAATCCGCCGAGTGCACGCCGCTAGGGGGTGTTGGCGCCTCGCTGGTTCCCTGCTCTCTCTGCCCCGGAACAGGAAGTAACCTGTTCCGGGGCAGAGAGAGCAAGGAACCAGCGAGGCGCCGACACCCCTCAGCGGCGTGCACCCAGGGCGGACCGCCCCCCACCTTCCTACACCACTGGATGCAAGGTTCCACATTACAAGTCACTGCCCAGGAAAAGGATTTAGGTGTTGTCGTTGATGATATGTTGAAACTCTTTGCTCAGTGTGCAGTGGTAGCTAAGAAAGCAAATTGAATGTTAGGAATTATTAAGAAAGGAATGGAGAACAAAACTGAGAATATTATGGTGCCTTTATATCATTCCATGGTGTAACCACAACTTAGATATAGTGTGCAAGTTTGGTCTTAAAAAAAAGATATAGCCCAGTTGTAGTTTCAACGCTAGTTCTGGATTGACATACTGGAAAGCCCTCGTTTGGGCTTACCACTGCACAGAAAAAGGGCTCCTAAGACTATTAACGATCTACATCTGGAGTCCTTTTCTGAAATACTAGCAGCATGAGGCAGAGAACACACTTGAATGTAGATGAAAGCACTTACTCATGCTCCAGAGCTGGTATAAATGAAGGCATGTACTTTACCCAAATACATGCATAGGTAAGGTATTTCATAGCCTACAAATGTACATGCTAATTTTGCCTACACCCCACCAAAACTTGGCCCATGTGCACAACCATAGGCAAAGTACACACTATCACAACATGTGCATATTTTCATACCATTCGGTATTTACTTGTATATATGACCACATACTTCTATGAATTGCTTTATGAAACCACCTCCTTGATATGAGGGCATTTCCAACGTTTTGACACTGTTAATACAGAGAAAATGTCTTTATTGTGTATTAACTGAATGATAGATATAATGTAGCTGGCATTAGTGTTCCTGGTTGGGAGTATGTGGCCTGATGCTCTCCAGCTATTCTTAAGCCAGGCAATAATACCTAAACTCCCTCTCCTCCATGAAGTGCCCTATCACATAATCAGCACCCCATTATATACCCCTCCAAAGCCCCTCCACCCTCCCAAAGGGTCCCCCAGGCTTACCGTTACAAATTCTTGAGGTCTAGTGGGTAGAGGTCTGGAGCGATCCTCAGTTGCTTCTGCCCTTGCTTACACCGGGTTCAAAATGGCACTGATGACTCCTAGTGTTAATCTCTTGATACTACTGCTAGGGGTCAAGCTGCCATGTAAGAGCATTTTACCTTTCTCAGAAGTTAGACTCCTAGCAGTAATAGCATGAGACTACTGCTAGGGATTGCCAGCACCATTTTGAACCCAGTGCTGGAATGGGCAGGGATGACTCTGGATTGCTCTTGCACTATAAAAGTAGGTCCAGGGGAACTGGTGATAGGCCTTTGTGAGAAAGGGAAGGCCTTTGGAAGGGGGGATATGTGATGGGGAGTTTCAGGGGAAGATAATTTAGACTTTATTGCCTGGTCCCTTTGAAAAGTCCCTTAGTTGCCCTATGCTCCTGGCCAAACTTTTTTTTAAAAATCCAGCTTTTTGCTGGAGTTATTTTTCCAAAAATAACACAGCTTGTGGTGTTCACCACATGCTGCATTATTTTATTTGCATGATAATGAGGTTTTGTTTGCAATTGCTTGCATTATATCTCGTTATTTTGTATCCTGTAACTTAATTATAACGTGTGTTATATGGTGCATATAATATGTTATGGCCATGTTATAGCCTCTTAATGAGGAAATTAGCATACTCTAACTGCTAAGACTCTGGGTTGACTATTATTGTGGTGCCTCCATTAACTGTAAATATGTGCTAACTGCATCATTAAGTGCTAACACAGCATAGTAAATAGCCCCCTGTATGATGAAACTGAATCCTTTAGAATATAAAATATAGACATAAGACTTCTAACCAACTATCATAATGCATACAATGGCAGTTAAGCAATACATTATACAAATGAAATATATTTCCCCAAGACTTGGTAGGAATAATCCATTTATTGTGTCTATAGCCAAATTTGCTCTTCTCCCCTCTCAGCATAGACTGTGAAGGGTTCCCCTCCAATCGGCAAGCTTGCTGTAGTAAATAATAAAAGAACCAGGCATAGAAGAACAATAATAGGCAAAAAAGATCATGTGCTGGCTTTAAGATTAAAAAAAAAATCCCCTTAATAGGTGCTCCAGTAACTAACAAGTTAATAATTAACAGTATAATAACAGTATAACAGCATAAGAATGAACAGTAAAAGGCAAAGTTACATGGAAATACTTTTAAAACCAAAAGAAAGAAATATTTTTTCACTCAAAGAATAGTTAAGCTCTGGAACTCGTTGTTGGAGGATGTGGTAACAACGGTTAGCATATCTGGGTTTAAAAAAGGTGTGGACAAGTCCATAGTCTGCTAATGAGATAGACATGGGGAAGCTTCCGCTTGCAATGGAATTGGTAGCATGGAATCTTGCTACTATTTGGGATTTTGTTAGAGAAAAAATAGTAATTGCATGGCAGCAATACAAACCAAATGAATAAATGCTCAAAAATAAATATATACCTATATATGATAATGAGGCATCAAACATGCAGTGCATATTGGCGATAGGATCTGCTATAGCGCACAGCTATTCCAGATCTGAGCCCTTCAGGTGTAATCAATCATATGCCTCCATTGTCCCAAAACACGTAATAAACACATCTACAGCCTTGATCACCACTACAATGTGATTATAAAAGAGCGACTACTTATCTGCTTATGCAGAACACAGTGTGGTCAAAAATGTTAGGAACAGCTGGGTGGGTGAGAGACAGGGAGAGATGGATGTGTGATGAGGGTGTTTTATTCTATTTATTACCTACACAATATGGGGTAAATTCAATATAGGTTTTTAAAAGTTAGGGCACAAAAAAACTGGGCACTAAGGGCCCCTTTTACTAAGCGGCGGTAAGCCCAATGCGAGCTTACTGCTCACTAAACAGGAAGTACTGCTGGGCTACCACAGCAGCCCGGCAGAACTTCCCACCCCTAGCGCACCATCATATCTAGCGCTAGGGACATATTTTTTTATAGCGCCAGAGTCTACCTGGCGGTAATTGCACTGCCTGGTTACCACTGGGTTAGCACTGGAGCCCAATGGGTGTGGTAAGGGCTCCCCTTAAAAAGGCTGTGCAGTAAAATGGGGCCTTGGTGTGCATGAAAAATATGCACCAACGCCAGTGCAGTCCTCCTTTTGCCGCAGCTTGGTAAAAGGGGCTCTAAGCTAGTATTCTATAACTTCAGAGTTGCATGCCAAGCACTGTTCCTTCTAAGTTAAGTGGGAGGTCCTACACCTACAGTCCTGCCAGTGGGTGGTGCTGTTTCACTATCATATTTCCAGAAGTGAGTGACAGGGAAACTCTGCAGGAATCCAAATAACCTGCCTGTCCCTAGCAATTGAAAACACAATATTGAAGCACCACCACCCACTGGCAAGAATGCAGTTGGAGGACTCCAGCTTAGAGGGAACAGTGGTGCCAAATCTGTTTTAGAATACTAGCGTAAGTTCGTAGTTATATGCCAAACATTAGTCATATCTACTTACACTATGGCTATGTCTGGCATAAATAGTGGCAGTTAAATGCAGCAGTTCAGCCTGTAACTACAACAATTCTATAAAGTGCTGGCAACAATAGCTGGAATGCATAGGCGGTCGGTGGCCCAACTGTTTGGGGAGGCTGAAGGGGGTGGGGTTAGGGGTGGAGCCAGGGGTGGAGCTTAAATCCATAATTGTCTGACCACACACAGAAAAAAAATAAATAAAAATAAGTCACAATACCTTTTATTAAATTTAGATATTAGCTATGTATCATCTGTCAAAGAATAAAGTGGTTCCTTAAAGCATATACTAACCACAATCGCTCAACTGCAAAACACTATGCACAACTTTGTGCAAAAACACACTCAGAACCTTACTGTACCATAAATATTACACTGGGCAGAACCTAATACACCAATATACCACCCATACGGAAAATGCAGACCGTCAACAATATTGAAACAAGGGATCATAATATCACAATTCTCATGTAGAGCCACAAAACATCCTAATTCATGTGTAATGTAGGATAAAATGTCATAAATAAGTAAATAAATATAAACTTTTAATGTTGAACACCTAATTCTCAAAGTGGACATATTCCAAACACTATAATGAAAATAAAATGATCTTTTCTACCTTTGTTGTCTGGTGACTTTGTTTTTCTGATTGTGCTGGCCCAGTATTCGATTCTGCTGCTATCTGTCCTCTTAACTCCGTTTCCAGGGCTTCCTTTCCATGTATTTGTTTACTTTCCGCCTATCTTCTTCATTTCTTGTCCTATATCCGTAAGTAAAAGCTGGGTCCTCCGCAGACTTGACTGTCCAGTGGATCCAGCTTTTGCCTATTTTCTTCATCCATGTGCAGTTTTTCTACTCTCTTCCTTTTCCCTCATCTCATCTCCTTCCTCACTCCTCCCTCCCCCTCCATGTCCAGCAACCCACCTCTCCACCCTGCCCTCCCCACCATCCACCCATGTCCAGCAACTCTCCTCTCCCCTTCATCCACCATGTGCAGCAACCCTCCTCTTCACTTTCCTCCATCCACCCATGTCCAGCAACCCTCCTCTCCCCTGCCCTCTCCTCTCCCCTTCATCCACCATGTGCAGCAACCCTCCTCTCCCCTCCCCTCCATCCACATCCAGCAACCCTCCTCTCCCCTGCCCTCTCCTCTCCCCTTCATCCACCATGTGCAGCAACCCTCCTCTCCCCTCCCCTCCATCCACCCATGTCCAGCAACCCTCCTCTCCCCTGCCCTCTCCTTTCCCCTTCATCCACCATGTGCAGCAACCCTCCTCTCCTCTGCCCTCCATCCACCCATGTCCAGGTCCTCGATCATCTCTCCCGTCTGCCCTCGCTCCCCGATAGGCAGCCCTCATTTCCTTTCTCCCACCCCCCCCACCGTACCTTTAAATATTATATTTTTCCTGGAGTCACGGGCAGCGCCGGCATTGAAGGCATCAGCAGGCTCATCTCGGCTCCAGCAGCCTTCCCTCGCAAGTCGCATGATGGCTCCGCCCTCGCAGAAACAGGAAATATGTCAGAAGAGGGCGGAGCCATCATGTGACTTGCGAGGGAAGGCTGCTGGAGCCAAGATGAGCCTGCTGATGCCTTCAATGCTGGCGCTGCCCGCAACTCCAGGAAAAATATAATATTTAAAGGTACGGTGGGGGGGGGGCAGGAAGGAAACGAGGGCTGCCTATCGGGGAGTGAGGGCAGATGGGAGAGATGATCGAGGACGTGGCTGGGGAGCAGGTAAGCGTGCACCTCGCGGGGTGGAGGCAGCAGGGGAAAAACTTCATGGTTGGTTGGGCTGGGGAGGCTTAGCCTCCCCAAGCCTCTTATACGGGGCGCCTATGCTGGAATGCCCCTCCCACATTAATACCCCTTTCCAGTTGCACATGAGAGAAGTTATTCACTATTTATAGAATAGGATGTGTCTGTTATGTGCACAATGTCAAATTAGTGTCAGTTAGTGGTTGTTAATGGCAATTATTGGTATTTATTGCCCATTTAGATCTAGATTCTATATATGGCACCTGAAAATTCTACACGGAAAAAAATACGCCTAGGCGTATTCCCTAAAGTATGCCTAAATTTTAAAGAATAGGCTTAATTTCTGCATGGTATATAGAATACTTCCAGTGCCTCTCCACACAACTAAATTTGGTTGCATCTATTTAGGCCATGTTTTACCTGGTGTAAATCCTGAGACCTAAATTAGGAGCAGAATAGGTGCGTTCTATAATAATGCACATAGATTGTAGAAATGCCCACAACCTGCCCATGGCCACATCCACTTTTCAACTATGCGACTTAGAATTAAGGTGCACAACGTTATAGAATACACTTAGCGAGTTATGTGCATAAGTATCAATTAATGCCAATTAGTGCTGTTAATTGCTTGTTAACATCCAATTAACAGTGCTGATTAGCTTGTTAAACAATTAAGTTACGCACGTTGTTATTAGAATACGAGCAATTTCTGCGCCAAAATCAAACCACGTTATATAGAATCCAGGGGTTAGTGCCAATTAGTTAATTATGCTGTGTGCACAACTGACCCTATTCTATACTGCTTTGCCAATTGCACGCCTAACTTTGGGTGCCATTTATAGAATTTAATTGTAACTAAATGTTTTTTCATTATCAGAGCCTAATGGCTTTATTTTGACCAGGATTTCATTATGCTTTGGAACTACAGATTTTCAGATCTGCCTTTTGAATGGATGGCCATGCACACTGGCCCGTACATGCAGAGAAAAATGATCTGAATATTAGTTAACACTAAATGGAAGTTTAGGGAATTTAGCAGAACTGAAGTGAGGATGTACATTCATTAGGGCATCTTAAATAATTTATCAGGTAATTCTATAAAGAGAGTGCCAATATTTAGGTGCCTAGGATATGCATAAATGATCAAAATACTAGCATAAATGCACATATGTGTGTATATGGGGCTAGATTCTATATATCAACATGATGAAAGCAGATTACATAAAAACCACAGAAACGAGTGAATAAAAAAGGAGAAGTGGTTTATTAAAGCAGTTACCTGACGTGGCCATGTTTTGTCCTCAGGCTGTGTCAGGGGTAAAAAAACTACAAGATAAAAAAACATACAAATTGAATCTAAAGCATCATTATAAATCAAAACTTAATCTCAAAATATTAAATAATTAAAATCATATTAAAACTATAAAATAGTAAAACAATAAAAACAGAGAACTTTAATTTAAAAGAACATTAACTATAACAGTAATCAAGTTTTAAAAGAATATATACTCATATATAGACAACAGGAGACCATAGATTCTATATATGGCACCTAAAAACTCAGCGCCAAAAAATACCCATGGAAAAGGTATTCTATAAGCTACGACTAAAGTTTGGTGCAGTTTATAGAATACACGCTTAAGCTTGTCGTCAAATCATTGTGTTTTGATAGAGCCACTTATTATGCAAGCTGCACTGGCTGCCTATTAAAGCCAGGATAATTTTAAAATTATTTTTTTGTCTTTCAAATATTATATAGCATGACACTGGATTACATAAAGCCCTTAATAACTATTCCCCTACGCAATATAACCTCAGGTTCTAGGGACTACCTTAGACTTCATCTTCCAGATTGCAAGAGAGTGCGTTATAAGTTGGTTCACTCCGCATTTAGATACCAAGGTGCTAAGTGGTGGAACTCACTGCCAATGGCTAAAGGGTCAGCCTGATTACTTTAGTATTTCAGAAAAGACTGAAAACTTTCCTCTTTGAGAGGTTTCTACCCATTGATGGAGTGTGTTAGATTGTAACTGGCCATCAATGGTTTATTATTTAGTTCTTATTTGTGCTACTCTGCTGTTTCTTGATATTTTGCTTATGGTATTGTAAACCGTGCCTGTTGTTTTATTTATTGTAAGCCACATTGAACTTGAGTATGTTCAGGAAAATGTAGAGTACAAATCCTGTATAATAATTAGCAACTCCTACATTCCACGTCTGGATGCCTGGGTTCGTAACATCCATTCCCATTCATTGTCCTGCCCTCACGTCAAAATTTAATGACGTCAGAGGGCGGAACAATGAGGGGGAAGGGAACGCTGGAGGCGAGATGATGTTAGGAGGAGAGAATCGTGGGACATCGAGGGGAGGGAGGGAGGGAGGGAGGAAGGGAGGAAGGGAAGGGAGAATTGATGGACACGGATGGGATGGGAGGACAGTCATAGGCTCCCCGTATAAGAGGCTTGGGGAGGCTAAGCCTCCCCAGCCCAACCGTGACCTTCCCTTGGCTGTTGCCCCCCCAAACGCAGGGCTGCCTGGTGCAGCAGTGCTGCAGCCAGGCAGCTCTCGGACGGTCCCTCCTCTCTTTCCCGCCCTCAGCTCCCCAATCGACAGCCCTCCTCTCCGTTCCTCCCCCCCTTGCGCGTGTTTAGCCCTTTTACTTTCAGGCGCAGTGACGGCAGTGAAGAGGACAACACAGCGGGCTCATCTCCAGCTTCGCCCTTCCCTCACACAGTGTCCCACCTTCTGCGATGATGCATTTCCTGTTTCCGTGAGGGCGGGACACTGTGTGAGGGAAGGGAGAAGCTGTGTTGTCCTCTTCACTGCCGTCGCTGCACCTGAAAGTAAAAGGGTTAAACGCTGGGAGGGGGGAAGGAATGGAGAGGAGGGCTGTCAGGGAGCTGAGGGAGGGCAGGGAGAATCGTTGGACATGGATGGGAGGGCAGGGGGAGAGAAGAGATGGCTGGAATTGGAGAGGAGGGCAGGGGGAGAAGAGATCGCTGGACAGGAGAGGAGGGGAGGGCAGAGGGAGAGAAGATATCGCTGGACAGGTCATGAGGGGAGGCAGGAGAGAGAGGAGAATTGCTGGACATGGATGGATGGAGGGGGCAGGGGAGAGAGCAAATTTGCTGGATATGGATGGATGGAGGAGAGGGCAGGGGAGAATGGAGAGTTGCTGGACATGGATGGATGGAGGGGAGGGAGGGGAGAGAGGAGAATTGCTGGACATAGATGGATGAATGGGGGCAGGGGAGAGAGGAAATTTGCTGGATATGGGAGGATGGAGGAGAGGGCAGGGGAGAATGGAGAGTTCCTGGACATGGATAGATGGGAAGGGAGGGCAAGGGAGAGAGGAGAATTGCTGAACATGGATGAATGAATGGAGGGGGCAGGGGAGAGAGGAAATTTGCTGGATATAGGTGGATGGAGGAGAGGGCAGGGGAGAATGGAGAGTTGCTGGACATGGATGGATGGAGGGGAGGGAAGTCAGGAAGGAGATGCACATGGATGGAGGGGAGGGAAGAGAGGAGAAATGCTGGACATGGATGGAGTCTGCATACTCTTTATCTTTTAAAAAATACTATAAATAAAAATCACCAAAAAAGAAAGATTAAAACAACAACAAAAAAACATAGATAAAACAATCCATATCTCATACCCCTGGACCATATTACTCATTATACACCCTTCCCAATTATTACTTATCATGACAGAACATTTCTCCTAACGGTTCCCTTAAAAACATAATCGCCATTACATGATAACCTTGCCAGCGCCCGTTTCATTTGTGTGAGAATCGGGCCTTTTTTACTAGTGTCAAAATAAATAAATAAAATATATGCCTGTATTTCCCTGCTACACAAATATTCTCCAAAAGGAAAGTGGGTACCTACTTATTTTATAGAATAAGATCTAGATAGGTGCACAAAATAGCAGCTCCATTACAGAACTGTCATTTTAGCACATATTAAACAATTTATTTTTATTTTATTTTATTTATTGCATTTGTATCCCACATTTTCCCACCTATTTGCAGGCACAATGTGGCTTACATAGTATTGTTAACATAGTTATTCCAGTATATCAGGTACAGTTAGTATTGTTAGTATTGTTCACCAGAAAATATCACATATACCCCTGGATTCTGTGTAAGAATATAACATAAGCACTGCTATCCTGGGACAGACCAAAGATTCGTCAACCCCAGTATCCTGTTTGCAACAGTGGCCAATCCAGGTCACAGGTACCCAGTAAGATCTGAAAACAGTACAATACATTTTTTATTTATGCTGCTTAACCTAGAAATATCAAAATGTAAAGAGGAGGATATCTCTCAAAACACTTGTCTAGCTTAAATGAGGTGGAGTCTCATATCATTAGACACTACTACTACTACTAGTAGTAGTGTCTAATGATATGAGACTCCACCTCATTTAAGCTAGACAAGTGTTTTGAGAGATATCCTCCTCTTTACATTTTGATATTGGTTTAGTTGATTTAAGGAGATGATACAAGGGCGTATCTGCGTGGGGTCAGCACTGCAGCGTTACTTCCTTGCAGCATGGCCACGGAGGAAGACGAAATTTGAAGACTGCGGGTCAGACCTCGGCTGGCGGGGGTTGGGGCCCCCCGCCAGCAAAAGTAAGCAGTGGGGGAGGGTTGACGGCGGGGAGGGGGGTGGAGATAGGCGGTGGCGGCGGCGGGGGGGGGGGGAAGGGAGGCAAAAATGTGCCCCCCCTCTCTCTGGCTCTGGCCCTCCCTACCGCCGGATTCCAGATACGCCCCTGAGATGATATAAGCCATAGTCATTTTTTGACAAATACTTGTATCCTAGAAATAAGCAATGAATTTTCCCAAGTCCATCTTAATTATGGTTTAGGCAATTTTCTTTTAGGAAGATATCCAAACTGCTTTTACCACATTCTCTGGCAACGAATTCCAGAGTTTAATTGGCCAAGTGGACAGTAGTACACTCATATTACTATCCTTTTCACCTTTACATATGGAATTTCAATCTATAGGATTCAAAGATGTATTTCGTGTCCTGCAGACTTTTTAGTCTATTCGATTCAGGGCCCTCCTTAACATATAATGCTATCCCTCCACCAATTCGATCTGTCCTATTACTACAATATAATTTGTAACCTGGTATGACAGTAACCCACTGGTTATCCTTCTTCCATCAGGTCTCAGAGAAGCCTATTATATCTATTTTTTTTCATTTAGTGCAATATATTCTAATTCTCCCTTCTTATTTCTTAAGCTTCTGGCATTTGCATATAAACATTTCAAACTATGTTTGTTGTTCCTATTTGCATCTTGCTCAGCAGTTGAAAGTGATAATGTGCAATCTTGAAAATTTGTCTGCTTTTTATTTAATGACACCTGGTCTACTATGGTTTCTCTTGCAACCTTGCTATTGGGATGCCCTATCTTCCCTGTTTTGGTGATATCTTTGAAAGATATCTTATTCCGAACCATGTGCTTTTGAGTGACTGTCGGCCTTCCCCCATTTTCTAGTTTAAAAGCTGCTCTATCTCCTTTTT
This sequence comes from Microcaecilia unicolor, assembly GCF_901765095.1. Lineage (NCBI taxonomy): Eukaryota > Metazoa > Chordata > Amphibia > Gymnophiona > Siphonopidae > Microcaecilia > Microcaecilia unicolor. The sequence continues at coordinate 108,842,254 of NC_044036.1, forward strand.
AAATGTTGATAGCAGCAGCCTGGTTCCATCCTGCTTAAGGTGGAACCCATCCTTTTGGAATAGGCTTCCCCTTCCCCAGAATGTTGCCGAGTTCCTAAGAAATCTAAAACCCTCCTCCATGCACACACATATAACCTCTCACCAACTGGGAGATAATTATACATGTGACACTCAGTGCAAAAGACTGGATAGCATCCCTCTCACTGCTGAACTGTTGTCTGCATCTTAGTATTATAGAGTTGTTTAATTAGAACTTCTTAAGGTATTAGGGATATTAAAGATGAATATAAAGAGCCTTAAGATTATATGGTATAATGTGTAATTTATTTAGTGTTTGCTTCTCAGAAACTAATTCAATGTAATTAAAACTCTAATGAAAATACTTCTCTTATTATCCTAATTAGAATAATGACTATAAATGAAGAGTTGTGCTAGGAGTGGATGCGAGCTGGGGAGGGGGTGGGAATGAAGACTGAACTAGACTCTGCTGTGCCTTCTACAAGCTATCTGTAAATGCTGTGTCAGAAAGTTCAAGTTTTAAAACTTTGAGTTTCTTGCACACATTTGACCATACAACCAAATTGTACACACAACTTAATTGTCAATCAGAATCAACCCTTCCCTTGTGGGTTCCAGCACCATTTGTCTGAGCAAGGCACCTTGACAGGCATCCACAATCTCCCTACTTCTTTCCAATTCTGCAGATGGAACATTCCAATCCACGTCTGACAAATTGAAATCTCTCAACAGTAGCACCTCCCCATTCATACCAATCTTTTGAATATCTTCTATCAGATCTTTGCCTAACTTCTCCGTTTGTGCCGGAGGTCTGCAGATATCCTCCATGTGGATACAGTTTCCGTCTTCTCTTTCCAGGTTGATCCATAAAGCTTCTTCCTTTTCCCAGGTTCCCCACATTTCAGCCACTCTGATATTGTCTGTCACATACAGTACCACTCCTCCATCTCTTTGGCCCTCTCTATCCTTCCTAAAAAGATTATAGCCCGGTATGGTCACATCCCATTCATAGGAATCATTGAACCGCGTCTCTGTAATAGCAACAATATCCAAGTTTTCTTCAAACATCGGGGCTTGCAAGTGTTGAACCTTTTTACTTAGACAACGAGCATTTGTGCTCTTTGCTTTCATGTGCTTAGTGAGTTTAGGTGGTTTTCTATATTTACATGACCTTTCCCTCTGCTCAGTTTATTCTGGGGGTGATGTTCTGAATTCCCTTGTTTCTTTTGTCACCTTCACCCTCTAGTTTAAATGTCTAGAAACATACTACTATCTGAGTTTCTCCCCAAGGATCCTTTTTCCCATCACAAAAAGATGTAGCCCATCATTACAGTACAGCCTGTTATGTTTCCATGTATTACCTTATATATCTAAAACCTTCTTCTTTACACCAAGTCTCAAACCACTTATTGAATTCCACTGTTTGATGCTACTGACAGGGGTTCAAGTCCTGCAATAACAGCTGATCAGCATACACATCTTTCGCAAGTTACCTGGCTAGATTGAGACCAAAAAAAATAGAAAGGTTTTTTCTTTCTAGCACAGACCCATCCCATGGAAAAATGTTTATTTTGGGAAACACAGACTGTTTAATGTGTCCCCTGGGTGTGTTAGGTGGGGGACAAATGTATACTGAGAATCGTCTGTAGTAATGTTTGCTATACTGAAGTCTTCTGTTTGTATGGAGACAAGGGTGGAGAGGGAGAGGAAGGTTGATTCATAGGCACATGATAGATGTCTCCTTGTTCTTCACAGTGGGGCATGACATTACTATATTACATCACTTCTCCTTTCTCCACCTCCATATTCCATAGTATCTTATTTCCAGGGCATTGCATATATGGAATTGGCATATGACCTGAACATACTGCCCTCCTAATGGATCTATGGAGATGACTGAGAGAGTAGGTTACATAGCAGATGAAGTAGTCTAGAGGTTATAACAGTTGACTTGTTATTCAGGAGTGGTGGGTTCAAATCCCAATAGTGGTACCTGGTAGTGGGATCACAGCTAATATCCCATTAGGAATGATTGCTAGCATTTAGGCTCTGACATATTTTATTGACAGCAAATAACAAATCAAATTGGCATAGAATTTGAGTCCAGCAAATGTCACAGAACGTGATGATGTCTAACATCAGTGCTGATCTACGTAGGTGCTATAATTTGTATTTAAAAGTATTCCATTTTGTCTTTAGGAGAGTGTGTTTGTGTTCTCTACTGTGCTTCTGGTGATATTTTATGATCTTGGTGTGTGTTCTGACCCAACGCCATACCCATTTCATTTAAATTCTGTCCCTACTGCTCCTGATTACACCCTTCTCACCTATACCTGCTCTACACCTGTCTATCCCTCCCTTTCCACTACCTAATTCACTATTGCCCTCACTTCCCCTCCCCACCCTGTATATAATCCCTGTATGCAAGTTGGCATGGTTGTCCATATGTGGATGTCTTTGTGTTTGTTTATGTGTGTGTGGATGGGGGCGGGGGGGGGGGGGGGGTTCTGCAGCCACTTCGTCTGTCTTTGGTGTGTCCCTGTCAGACTTGCTGTCCCATTGTTTCTGTGTGTGTGTGTGCGAGTGTGTTTGTGGCTGCAGCACAGAGTGATGGCTGAGATCTTCATGGGCTGGTTGATTGCACATCGGGGGTAGGGGCGAGGGCAGGTGCAGAAGGTATACCAGCCCAGGCTCAGGTTCCTGGACCTGACTGATAAAGAATGTGTAGCTAAGTACCTTTTTAATAAAGAGACCACAGTGCACCTGTGTGAACAGCTGCAAGAGGACCTGGAGTATACTGCTTGGAGGGGGCATACCTTACCAGTCCATGTGTGTGTGACTACAGCCCTGGCAGCCTAGTGGTTAGAGCAGCTGACTTGACATTCAGGGGTGGCAGGGTCAATCCCCACCAGTGTTACCTAGCATCTTGAACTATTAACGTCACCCTCGATTACTACAGATTCAGCAGTAGCACAAAAATAATGGTTTGTTCTGCTAAAGGTCACAGCTGACAGAATCAATTTTTTTTTACTGGGCAATGAACCCTGCTTGCATTTTTTCCTTACCTCTCTAGGGAAGGAGGCTTGCTCATTGTGGAGCTCTTTTACTAAAGGGTTGCCAAGCAGCAACCTGGAACTACTGCGGCCCAATGCGGCTGCAGGTGGTAGTTCTGCCTTAAGCATGCGCCATTTCTGGCGCTATGATAATTTCTAGCACAGCACTTAAGATTACTGCCAGGTTGCCACGGGAGCACTTACCGCCACCTAAATGGCCACTACTCATGCGGTAATCAGACAGTGCACAGCAATGTGGCTGCGCTGCCAATTACTGCCAGGAACACCCCCTACGGTAGAAGATTGAAATTATTTTCTACTGTGGGAAACTGCGCATGCCAACTTTGGAACTACCTCCAGGTTCCCGCACTACCCCAGCGGTAGGGTCGATTTGACTCGTGCTACCCGTGAGTAGTCCTATTAGGGGAGATTCTATTTAAGACGCCTAAAAAAAATCAGCCCTGAAATCAGTGCCGAATGAGAGTATTCTATAATTAGCGCCTAGATTTAGGTGCCGATTATAGAATATGCTTAGTTGATATTTCAGCACCTAAATTTACACATATCCATTTACACCAATGAAAATGTGGCATAAATCCCAGCGTGTAGATTTAGGTGCACTGAGCCATATTTTATAAGTACAGGTGTAAATTTCAAAACACATAGGAAATGCCCATTTCCCTGCCTATAACCATGTCCCTTTTTGCCTGCATGCATTAGAAGTTTGACGCAGATCGTTAAAGAATAAGCTTATTGAGTAGTGTTCTTAATTTCTAATCAGTGCCAATTAGTGCTCATTATTGCTCGTTAATGGTATTATCAGCACTCATTAGCTTATTAAGCCATTTGAGTTGTAAACATTGTTATAGAATCCACGCTGATTTTGGTGCAGATCTCTAGGGGCCCCTTTTACGAAGCTGCGGTAAGAGGGGGCCTGTGTTGGCATTGGCGTGTGTTTTTGATGCACGCCAAGACCCCCTTTTTCCGCAGCGGGTAAAAGGTAGGTCTCTCTTGTTTCAGGAAATGGCCATGCGACAAGTGAAGCACTTGCCATATGGCCATTTTGAGGGGGAGAGCCCTTACCGCTACCCATTGAGGTGGCAGTAAGGGATCCCACGCTAACCTGGCAGTAACCAGGCAGCACGCAGCACGCTGGGGGTGGGAACTACTGCCGGGCTGCTGCGGTAGCCCGGCGGTACTTACTTTGGGCTTACTGCTACTTGATAAAAGGGGCCCTAGGCACACTATATAGAATCCAGGGATCATTACTTAGTACAAGGGCCCCTAAGTAAACCCTTGTACACAGTAAACTAATAATATATCTTTTGAGCTGTAGGAGAATATTTGTAGAGAAAATGAAAATGTCAAAGTAGATTCTTGACTTTTGTAAACCAAAACTCATAAAAAGGCCAATTCTCTAGTATTTTCCCCATAAAATATAATTTAAAGGAAACATTTCATGAAATCAGTAAAATATAATGCAGGGGCGTAGCCAGACCTCACGGTGGGAGGGGGCCAGAGCCCGAGGTTGGGGGCACATTTTGAGTGCCGCACCCCCACCACCTCGCCTCTTTGCCCTCCCCCACTGCCTCACCTCGCCTCAACACTTCCCCTCACAAACAAATACTTTTGCTGGCGGGGGGCCCCAACCCCACCAGTCGAAGCCTTCTTCAGCCCAAGTCTCTGGCGCAGCCGCGTTCGTTGCCTGCCCCCTCTCTTCTTTCTTCTTGCTCCTCCTGTGAATGCTGACGCTGAACATCAGCGTGCACAGGAGAAGCAAGAAGAAAGAAGAGCAGGGGCAGGCAGCGAACGAGGTTGCGCCGGAGACCGGCGCTGAAGAAGGCTTCGGCTGGCGGGGGTTGGGGACCCCGCCAGCCAAACCAGGAACCTGGATGAAATTTGTGGGGTCCAGTTTCCCATGCCCCCCCCCCCCCCGTAGGTACGCCTCTGATATAATGAATACCACTTTTTTTCACTACAAATATTCTTTTCTGTTATTTTTTTTTAAACAGTGAAATAAAGTAGTAGAATATTTTACTAGTTATCACCTTTCCCTAGTTGATGTCTATGATGAATAGCTTTATAAATGTGAATATTTCACAAATCCTTTCGTAAAATGAAAATGAGATTTTCTGCTGATCCCATAGCTTGAAGTAAAAATTGCCTTTCATTTCTAGCATTAGGTAATCAATAGAAATCAAACAAAATTAAAACATGGAAAAAAAAATAAGATGATACCTTTTTTATTGGACATAACTTAATACATTTCTTGATTAGCTTTCGAAGGTTGCCCTTCTTCATCAGATCAGAAATAAGCAAATGTGTTAGCTGACAGTGTATATAACAGTCCCTCATAGATAGTCTAGCAGGGTGGGTAGGAGATGTGCATGGGGACTTCAAAGCATTCCATAGTCTAGCAGGATATTTGGGGGGGGGGGGGGGGGAAGGTGATAAGCAGTGAAATACAACTTATGGTTTATAGTGGGCTAGAAAACCCAGATCTTTGTTAAGTCCTGTCCGTTGGGTGTCAAAATATTCAATCATTCTGATTTCAAAGGTTTTATGTTCCTGTATTGTTTTAAAGTTACCTTTCAGTATTCTCACTGTGAAATCACTGGTACGGTGTCCTGGTTCTGTAAAGTGTTGTCCCACCGGGGTTGGGGCCCTACTGGCAGTATTGTTCATGTGATGTCTATGTAAATTGAATCTTGTCTTAAGCATCTGGCCTGTTTCTCCAGTATAACAACCTTTGTTACATTTTTTATACTGAATGATATATACCACATTGGAAGATAAGCATGTGAAAGATTCCTTTATATTGAATATCCTTCCTTTGTGCCTGACTGTGGGGTCCTGTGAAATGTTTTGGCATAGTTTGCAGCTAGATATATTACAAGGACGTGTTCCTTTCTGTTCCCTTTCAGTCTGTGTTGGCAGTTTACTTCTGATAAGCTTGTGTTTGAAGTTGGGTGGCTGTCGGAAGGCCAGTACTGGTGGGGATGAGAATATTTCCTTGAATAATTCATCCTCCTGGAGCAAAGGTTGTAGATCTCTTATGATTTTCCTCAGTTTTTCCAGCTCTGGATTGTATTTCACTACCAGGGGGATCCTGTCTGTGTTTTTTTTTCTCTTTGTACTGTAGCAGATTTTCCCTGGGTGTTTTGAGGGAGGAGGCAATATTTTTGGAGATTATTTTGGGGTTGTAGTCTTTCTGTTTGAAGGATGCAGTCAGGCTTTTAAGGTGTCTGTCTCTGTCCCCTGGGTCAGAGCAGATATGGTGGTATCTTGTGGCTTGGCTGTAAATGATGGATCTTTTTGTATGTGCAGGATGGAAGCTGGAGTTGTGGAGGTAGCTGCATCTGTCTGTGGGTTTCTTGTATACAGATGTTTGTATACAGCCATCACTGATTGAGACTGTGGTGTCCAAAAAATTGACTTTTTCTGGGGAGTAGTCAATTTTAAATCTGATTGTAGGATGGTATGTATTGAAGGAAGAGTGAAATTATTTCAGAGATTCTTCACCCTCCGTCCAAATCATAAAAATGTCATCGATGTACCGGTAGTATTTTAGAGGTTTGGTCTGGTGTGCATTCAGAAATGTCTCTTCCAGCTCAGCCATAAAAAGGTTGGCATATTGGGGTGCTGTCCTGGTGCCCATTGCAGTGCCCATTATTTGTAGATAGATATCATTGTTAAAGCGGAAGTAGTTGTGAGTTAAAATAAATTTGATTAATTTTGTAATAGTTTCTGGTGAGTATTTCTAGCATTGGATTCCAATTATTGGAATTACCCTTCTTTCATAAATGAAAGCTCAGTACAGCAGTTGTATATTAGACAAATCTTACAGCTCTTTTGTGGTCTAATAAGTGTGCACCTATAGGATTATTTGCTGATATTTTTCCTTTTCCTAGAATATTATTTTGATATGTAATGCATGGTTTTCTTAAAAGTGATTGCTCTTTGGTGTATTATTTGACATATAACTTAAAAATAAAATAAAATCTTTCACCAAATTTAGGGGTGTTTTTACTAAGTTGTGCTAACAGATTCAGCACATGCTAATGTTTAGTGCATGCTAAATGATAAGACATCCATAGGAATATAATGGGCATCTTATCATTTAGCACATGCTAATTATTAGCTCACGCTAAATCCATTATCACATCTTAGTAAAAGGACTCCTTGTTCTCAGAGCAATACAATTTTACCATATCGGTATTAAATTATTTTGTTTTGTAGATATTGTGATGTGGTCAAGAAATCATACACAATTTTATTTTTTTCTATTCTTTTTCCTTAGCTGAACCCATCGATGTACTGAAAGCCTTAGGATTTCACAGCTTACCTGATGGAATATCAAAAACAACAGGATTTTGCACAAACAGAAGAGATTCACGAGGATCTGACACTGCCTTCACAGTTCAAAAACATGCACAACTCAGTGCTCCAACAAAGCAATTATTCCCAGGTAAGGTTTTAAGAAAGCCAATAGTAATATCTTTTAAGTCATGATTTGTTTTGTTCATTTTATTTTCACTTTAATGTATTTTCATTAAGGATGAGCTAGTCAGGTGATTTGTTTCACTGACTCAGCTGACCAAACTGAAGTTGATCTGACCTATATATTGTCCTATAGAAATATAAATATTTGAAATTGAGAGTTATTTATTTTCCAAAACATTTGTAAAGTGTTTGCAATTCTTAAAAGATTAAGGGGGTATTTTACTAAAGATTAACTCAAGTTATCTGCAGCAGGGTCCATTTTATTCCTATGGGCCCTGCTGCAAATGACTCGAGCTAACCTTTAGTAAAAGACCCCCTAATGAAGTTCTAGAGAGTTCTCAGAGTCAGAAGCAGGAAAATTTTATTTATTTTTTAATGAAAGTAGAAGAAACAAATAAAGCCCTATTGGATGAAGATACTATACACTTTGGGGTCTGTTAACTAGCACAGAATTTTGCACACAATAAAACTGTTAGTGTGGGCCCACAGTAACAGCTACCACATGCAAAACTCAGCCAGTCTGCTAAAAATACTGTGCTAACTGCTTAGTGCATTATGGGGCAGGAAATGTGCAGGTTATGAGTGTAGAATAAGCAGTTAACCCACTGTATATACCGCATGCAGTCAAGAGGAGGCATTAACTCCCAGATTCTATATATCACACCTAGATTTCTGTGCAGAAATCCAAGCGTATTCCATAACACTGCATATAGCTTATTTGGTTAACAAGCCAATCAGTGCTGTTAATTGGATGTTAAACAATTAGGCGCATTAATTAGAACTTACACATAGAATTCCCTAAGCACATTCCATAACATGATGCATGTAAATTGTAATGTGCATTACCAAAACGGGTGTGGCCATAGGCATGGAATGGGCGGGTTATGGGCGTTCTGACAATTTATTCACAGTGTTATAGAATATAGCTGCTCTGCACCCAATTTAGGCATTGGGATTTACACCAGGTTCTACTTGGCGTAATTCCTTGCAACTAAATATTGCCACGTGGATGGCCATCAGCGTATTCTATAAATCACGTGGAAATTTTATAGAATGTGCTTAGGTGAAAATGATTTCTGCACAGATTTTCCAGGTTTCATATATAGAGTTTCCCCCTAAGTGCATCTGTACTAACTGTGATTAAACTTAATGTACAAAATTCTATGTATGGTGCCAAAAAAATGAGCACTAAATGCTATTGGCTACTAGCACTGGGACCCATGCCTAAATTTTAAGCATGAGGATTCACACCAACTGAAACCTGGTGTAAATACCTGCGCCTAAATTAGATGCAGATCAGATGTATTCTATAACAGAGTGGGCAAATATTTGGAATGCTTATGGCCTACCCGTGGCCACGCCCCTTTTCAGATCCCTGCACTAGAATTTGCACCTCTTCTTTATAGAATATGCCTAGCTAGCTGTGTGTGTAAATTCTAATTGTTGCCAATTAGTGCTGATAATTATTAGTACCCATTTATTGGCCCTAATTGATTCATTATTCAACTAGGGGCCCTTTTACTATGCTACTGTAAAAAGTGGCTTGCGCTAGTTTGGGCATGTGAAATTGGCACGTGGTGGACTATTTTTTATCATGGTGGGTAAAAAGGCCTTTTTTTAATGGGGCAGTAAATGGTCGTGTGCTAATATTAAAAGTAGCATGCGGCTATTTACTGCCTCAGCCCTTACCGCTGCCTATTTACTTGGCGGAAAGCACTCACATGCTATTTGTGTGGTAATCAGGCAGCGCGCATCAATGTGATGGAGAATGTGGTAAAGGCAGTTAGCTTAACGGAATTTTAAAAAGGTTTGGATGGCTTCCTAAAGGAAAAGTCCATAGACCGTTATTAAATGGACTTGGGGAAAATCCGCTATTTCTGGGATAAGCAGTATAAAATGTTTTGTACATTTTTGGGATCTTGCTGGGTATTTGTCACCTGGATTGGCCACTGTTGGAAACATGTTTCTGGGCTCGATGGACCTTTGGTCTTTCCCAGTATGGCAATACTTATGTACTTATGTGACCACACTGCCGATTACCGCTGGGAACGCCCCCTGTAGTAGAAAATAGAAAATTATTTTCTACCGCAGGAAACAGCGAATTCCAACTTCAGAATTACCACTGGACACCCGTGCTACCCTGGCAGTACTGTTGATTTGGTGTGCACTACCCCCTCATTAGCCCTACCCCTTAAATTGCACATGGAATTTGAGTGTGCACCCAAATTTCCGTGTGCAGTTTTGAACACCATATATAGAATCTGGGGAAATAGGTGGTAAGGAACCTTTTCTGGTAAGGGGACAGGCTGCACACTACCAACGGTTAGGGTCTTTGTCCTTACTGAGTGTTAGCTTTTGCTATTAAAGTATAGTAAGTACAAAAAGTACACAGACTCGTTTGATGCCTTAATGGAAATCTAGAGCAGATATAGAGCCCAATATATTGATCTGTCGTAAATGTCGTAGGTTTAGGGCTCTTTTTTGAAATTTTGCCATGGATACAAATGAACTCCTCACTCATTATCATGAATAGCAAAAATTTGTGAGAAATTTGACTTTTATTGCCATAGCTCAGGAGTTCATGCTTTCCTGACTTTGGGAACGCACACACATAAAGGGAAGAAGTTAATTAGTTTTGGTAAAATATAGCATTTTACTGCAGTTTCGTTTACCACAGTAGTCATTTACCAGCAGTTGCTCCCACAGTAAAGTAATAACAACATTTGTGATCTACACCTGAGGCCATCGGCCGCTGACATGGAGCCTGATTCTCCTGGGGAGCCTTTCTTAAAAGGGCTGGTGCTGTCAAAATGCTGCTTGGTCTGGAAATCCCCCCTCTTCCTCAGCAAAGATACCCTGACCCCTGTAGACACATGCACTCAAGCCCTATCCTCCACCCCAGGTAGCCCCACTCCCAGGCCTATGTTAAATTACTGGTGGTTTGGAGATTGTGTGATAGGGTTACTCCCTAATTACTCCTGCCCCTGTTGCATTGGACTCAAAATAGAATCTATAGCAACTAGCAGTAGTTGCAAGGTACTACTACTAGGTATTAAGCTACTGCAACCCCTAGACTATCAACGATTACTTATGATGATGATGATGATGATGATGATTATTATACAGGACGTATAGCCCGCAGATGCCAGAAAAGTTCACCGCAGGTTACAATGATTTAAAGAATAAATCCATAGTTCAAATGATACAATCTAATATCAATGACAAATATACAAACTGATATCTCTAACGTAATACAAAAGTTAAACCAATACTTAATTAGAAACAAATAGTACATATTTCCTAAATAAAAAGGTCCTAAGCGACCTCCTAAAAAGCTGGTAATTTCTTGTTGTTCTAAGATCAAGAGACAATGAGGTTCATAAAGTTGCAGCCTGATATGAAAGAGAAGCAGACAAAAATTGAATAGACCTAGGGGCCCTTTTAGCCACTTTGTCACATCCCAATCTGGCACTGCCGCTGGCCTAACACAGGAGCCGGCAGCAGTACTACCCCCCAGTGCGCACCATTTCCAGCGTGACCGGAAATTATTATTATTGTTTTACCTCCAGGTTAGCGTGGGAGCCCTTACCCTCATCTAAATAGTGTTTACTTACTGCACAGCCATTTCCTTTTTACCCCAGCAGTAAAATAGGTCTCAGCGTGCAGCAAATCCATGCATCGATGCTACTGCAGGGCCTCTTTTACCGCAACTTGGTAAAAGGAGCCCTTAATCTTTTGCACTGAAGGGTATTTACATCCTAAATGCAAATGAACCATATCCACCATATAAAGAGGGGCTTCACTATTACAATAGCTTAAAACTGTAACCCCTAATTTAAAATAGATCTGTGCCTCAACAGGAAGCCAATGCAATTTAATCATATGAGGGGTCAGGGAATCATATCTGCCCAAAGAAAAAATTAGTGGCATTGCTGTATTCTGCACAACTTGCAGTCGTTTCAAAGAGATCTTAGCGCGGCATAGTAAACAAAGCCCTAAAGGTATTATCCACCTCTACCCCAAGAATTTTAGAAGAGTTCTCAAGAGAAAAACAATCTGCTCCAATAGTGAGTTTTCAATATCGAAAATAAAGAGGTTATCATCACGAGGCGCATACCAATTCCAAACATTAAAACTCTTGACACAAGAAAACTAACACTGGGATAAAGGAGAAAAACACCAGAATGGCTTTGATTATGAGGACGTTGGTTCCAAGCACCTATTCTACAAATTATAGCCCCTTTTACCAAGCTGTGGCGAAAAGGGGCCGGTGTTGGCATCGATGTGTGTTTTACACGCACCGAGGCCCCCTTTTACCACAGCTGGTAAAAGGGAAGTCTAACTTTCCTACAGGAAATGGCCAGGCGGCAAATAAAGCACTTGCCTTGTGGCCATTTCAGGTGGGGAGCTCTAGGTGGCGGTAAGGGCTCCCATGTTAACCCGGCAGTAACCGGGCAGCTCGCGGCACTGCACGATTATTGCTGGGTACACTCCGGCACTACAAAAATAAATACATTTTTGTAGAGCTGGAAATGACAGCACGCTAGGGGGGGGGGGTACTTCCTGTACAGCGAGCGGAAAGCTGTATTGGGCTTACCGCTATTTAGTAAAAGGGGCCCTATGTGGATAGGGAGAAAATCAATAGCAAACAATTCAGTTTAAGAAAATGTGGCAAAAAGGGTGCATTTTCTCCATTATATTGAGAGACACAAGCTTGATTAAAAAGAATTTTCAAGCACACCTGTTTAAGTTGTCTATAAATGTTACATTTTATGAACCCCAGAAAGAAGCCTTCTTTGGCACATGCAATAGCAGCATTTACTTCGGCATATTAGAAAGTCACTATTTACATGTGAAGATCCACACCCAGCGGAAATTTCAAGGGGATGTGGTTTGGGCCTGGTGTGGGTGAGTCTTGTGACTTACAGCTACATGTAAAGCACATTCCCCATTTTACAAAAGGAATGCATGTGCCTGGGGAAAATTTTCCACATCAGATTTTTTACACCAGATCAAAGGCACATTTACATTTACAAAAAAGTGTGCATGCTCCTTAAATCCATGTAGTTCATTTCCACCTCCAAAATAAAACCAAGTTAAAATTACAGCCTCACTACATAAGTTCCAACATTTACACGTGTAGGTTTCTGTAAAATGTGGCAGCTGCATGTGAAAATGGTACCACTTACTAGTGGAAGTTGCAAAATCATTGACTTCTTCTACATGGGAGCTGCCAGGTTCATTCTGTTCATTTTTTCAACTTGCTGCTCCCACTGCATATGCCAGAAAATACATATGCAATCCTTCAAATATTTTTTAAAAGGCTATTCATAAAATACCACCAGAACTAAGCATGTCCAGCCTGGACATTTCAATTCTGATCTACATGTTCTATGTAAAATAGGGATCTAGATCAATTGGCATATCTACTATGGAGGGAATACGCACTACAGCATCTGGTATACCTCTAGGGTTAAAACATAAGAAGGCCACACATTTAGAGCATGACAAATGTTGCCCATGTGCTAAACACAATAAGAGAAACATCTTGACTAGTCAGCTAGGTTTTATAGTATATTTAACAAATGTGTTCTCTAGTGTAACCACAAAGCTTCTAAGATTAAGTAAGTAAATTATTTAAGGGCTAATTTAGTCTAAACTCATATACTGGGATGTTTTTCCATTATTCAGTAGCACTGAGAGTTTAACCTTGATTTAATAAGAAATTACAGTATGCCCTTGCATGTATTTATCATCCATTCTACCTTGCTATGACTTACCATAATCAGAAGGTCAAAAGTTTCATTTTACTTGCTCTGGCTAAGGAGGTAATTTAAATCAATCAGCATTGCACATTCAATTTGATATAGAGTTCTAAATATAGGATCATTTATTATGTTCAAAAAGGAATATACAGTATATTGAATTCAGACATGCGTTTAAACTATTGACTTAGATGACGTTTTAGTGAATGAACACAAGCTTTGTTTTCCATAGTGCTCATCATATAGAAAACTACAACTCAGTCATTGTTCTGGTCTCAGTATTTATCAGTCACTCAAACCACTCTAGCATCCACAACATGACTCAAACTCTTACCACCAAATTCTGTAAAGGTTTCCCAAAGTTAGGTGCTCAATTTTTGGGTACGGCTTGTTAATTAATTGGCTAAATTGGTGATAATCAATAATTGTCCTTAACAAGTGCTAATTGACACTAATTACTGGTTATGCACATATCTGCTTTATGTCTCTATTCTATAACCTGTGTACCTAGGGGTCCTTTCACTAAGGTGCACCGAAAAATGGGCTGTGCTAGTGTAGGCGCGTGTTTTGGGCACACGCAGATCCATTTTTCAGCGCGACTGTAAAAAAGGCCTTTAAAAACGTTTAACTGAAAATGGACATGTGGCAAAATCAAAACTGGCACGCGTCAATTTTGGGTCTGAGACCTTACCGCCAGCTAATGCACATAGAATGATGATTACCACCCGTTTTGTACCATGCGCCAGAAAATAAAAATTATTTTCCAGTGCGCGTAGTGGACGCCCATCAAAAATGAAGTTACCACAAGGGCCACACGGTATCTGGGTGGTAACTCCAAATTGACAAACGTTGGGCATGCATAAGTGTCTACGCGGCTTAGTAAAAGGGCCCCCTTAATTCATCTTGCATGCATCTCCAGAATATGACCGCATTTGCACGTGCAATTTCCGTCGCGCTATATAGAATCCGGAGATGATTCTTATTTCCAATCTCATGAAGCTGTTGCAGATTTCAACTATTTTAAAAGAAAAAGTGGGCCTCAAACTGCAAAGGCTTATAACATCTTGCACAGCCTTAACTGATAGATCTCATCAGTTCAACTTTCAAATGATAATTTTTGCAACACTTTTGTGCTTATAAACCAATATATCCCAATAATCATTTCTTCACATAATCTTCACTCATATTTCATAAATATTTCGCATTTTATAAAATTAATTTACTTATCTTATTTCTGTTTTGTGGAACATTATCAAAACTGTCATATGCAGAGAGATAACTTTACTATCTGCAACAACAAACAAACAAAAACAAAAGTAGGTGAAATATGATAAATTAATGGCTGAGCTGAACAGGCTGAATGAGTAACATACGCTGATTAGGGATATTAATACCTTGCAGAATCTCCTTATTGTGAAAAGGGAAATAAACTCCATGGGAACTTATACTACTTAATGTCTAAGATGTGCTAAAATATTGATAATGCCAGAAAATTGCTTTCGTGACAGCTGAAAAGAACTCATATTAAGAGATTCATAACTAATGTTAATAAGTTGAAAAGTGAACATTTATAGTGTGGCAAAATACTGTTTTCCCCCTTCCTCCATCTGGAACTCATGCATGTCTGCTGTAGGACTGTGTGTGAACAGGCATGGCAAAGTGTGATAGGGGTTATAAGAGGCCTGTGCACTGTGGCATAGTCCTCCTGTCTGGCTACTCCTGAGAGCTCCAGAAAACTCCAGAGGAAGGCATGGCTGCTCATTTGTAGCAGGTGTTCTCCATGGTACTCAGGATAATGCAGACACATGTAGTTACGGTCTCCGCAAGCTGCTTGTTTGGACATGCTCTTCTACTTGATAGACAAGAAGTCAGTCAATCAGGTCAATCGGGTGCCTTCCTACCTCACCGATGTCAGGGGTCTGTCAGTTCAGTAAATAGCTCCATAGGTAAAGGTAAGAATCAGGGAGTTGAATTGGATCCATGAGATGGAGAAGATGGATGGTCTTGAAACTGTTTGTGATGAAACTTGATGGAGGGGTCGAAGGGCAGGTTTTGTTTCGGTGTTATCCTGAGTACCACGTGGAAAACCTGCTACAGGTGAGCAACTATGCTTTCTCCATGACTCAGGAAAATGCAGTCACACATGGTGACTCCCAAGTTGAGGGTTCAGTAGTATAAACAGAGTAAGAGCAACCTGGAAAAAGTCATAAAGGTTGATGGAAACAGAGTTTAGGAGAATAAAGACTGAAGAATGGCTTGTCCAAATTTGCATCATTCCTTGCAGCAATGTCAATGCAATAATGTTGAGTGAAAGTATGAAGCATGGACCGTGTTGCAGCTTTGCAAATATCCAGCAGAGGTACACCCTGAAATTGTGCAGTGGAAGTAGCAATAGCACTTATAGAGTGAGGTCCAAGATGACTTGGATGATCAAGGTGGACTTGCTTGTAACAAAAAGTCAGCTACCCATGAGGATAAGCTTGTTTTGGATGCAGATAAACTGAGAGAATGAGATTGACAGGAAAGGAAAAGCTTTAATGATTTTCTGAAAGAATCTGTTCTGTCCAGATAAAAAAGTAATGCTCTTTTGCAATCTAAGGTATGCAGCTGCTCTTCCGCTGGTTGAGAGTGAGGCTTTGGGAAAAATACTAGAAGTACAATGTTCTGGTTAAGATGAAATGTAGTCACCACTTTAGGGAGAAATTTGGGGTGGAGTACAACCTTTGAAGGCAAGAAGCGAAGATAAGGAGGATAGTGGACTGAGGCCTGAAGTTCACTAATTGTTTGAGCAGAAGTGATGGACACTAGAAAAAATGTCTTCCATAAAATTGTAGGGAAGCAGATGCCAAGGGTCCAAATGGAGGCTGCAACAGCTAAGTTAAGACCAAATTAAGATCCCACAAAGGAAGAGGCTTCTGTAGAGGAGGTATGAGTTGAAGAAGTCCTTTGAGAAAACAATGAACTGTAGGATGGGTTGGAAAACACTTCACCTGCTGGTCTTTATAGTAGAAGGAAATTGCTGCTAGATGAACCCTGAGAGATATGTATTTAAGGCCTGAATCTGATAGATGCAATAAATAGCCGAGTAACACTTGTATGGAGCTGCAGAAGGAATCAAAATGATTTGAATTACACTAGATGGTAAACCACTTCCACTTCCACTTTGAAGAATATGATTTCCTAGTGATGGGTTTATGAGCAGCTGAGAGAATGTTCTGTATATGTGGCGGAAAGGTTACAGTTGATGACCTTAGGGCCTCCATGCAGTGAGAGTTAATCTGCTGACATTGGGATATAAAACTCGACTATCTTGTTGTGAAAGAAGGTGAGGATAAGAACCAAAATGTAGAAGTTTGTCAATCATCAGTTTGTGGAGCAAGGGGTACCATGCCTGGCATGTTCAATTCAGAGCAACTAAGATGAGATTTATCGTATCATGTGTTGCTTCTTGAATGACTTTCAAGATTAGTGGAATTGGAGGGAATGCCTAGAAAAAATGAGATGTCCATGGGATCATGAATGCACCGTTGGATGGACTGTGGTATGATGGAATTCTGAAGCAGAAGACACTTGTTGTTGCTGTCTGTCACAAAGATATCTATGACAGTAATACCCTAGGTATGAAAATTTTTCCATATTGCTATGAGAAGCAGAGACCATTCGTGAGGACAAAGGACTCTGCTGAGCTTGTCAGTTAAGGCTGTGGTTTCTAAACTTGGTCCTGGAGGCACCCCAGCCAGTCTGGTTTTCAGTATATCCATAATGAATATTCATTCACTTACATCTAGTTACACCACTTATTACTACAACAATAACTGTTCTAGACTTTTTTGAATCAATATAAAATACTTTATTAAATTTCCATAAACACATAAAAGTCTCACATCCTTAATATCAAACACACACTCTCACCATATAAACCAATCTAACTTAAAATGATTCTTCATACATTTCCTCTACCGCTAGAGAACCCATGCCTGCCAACTAAATTAATATGCAGAACAGGGTTTAGCATAGAAGAAGAGTGAGGCAGGAGATTTGAGCCTGCAACTGGAGAACTAATACAAGGTCAACCGGAGCAAGAGAAAAATATAAGAAACTATGTGGCAATGTTTGGTTTGCCTAAAAAAGCTGACAGTATTGGTCGGCTTACAAGTTGTAAAGTTATCCTCGAAAACTAGAGTTTTGCATAACAACCATGTAATTTCATTGACTTGCAGTGAACGTTTATTTGCTTGAGAAAGCCGATAGAGCACGTTAACTGGTCACAAGACTGCCTATGAAAACTACAGTTTGTTTAGCAAATACATGATGATTTGAAGTATTTGAAGTGACAGGAATTTGAAAGAATGACTCTGTCGCGTGTTTAAAAAATTAAGAAATGTATAAAGAACTGTTTTGCATATTAATTTAGTTGGCAGGCATGGATTCTCTAGCGATAGAGGAAATGCATGAAGAACTGTTTTAAGTTAGGTTGGTATATATGGGGAGAATATGTGATTGATATTAAGGACAGGAGACTTTTATGTGTTCATGGAAATTTAATAAAGTATTTTTTGTATTGATTAAAAAAGTCTAGAACAGTTACTTTTGAGATAGATGTAAATGCAGTGAAGGCAGTGCATGCAAATGTATCTCATGAATATTCATTGTGGGCATTCTGAAAACCTGAATTGCTGGGGTGCCTCCAGGACCAGATTTGGGAACCACTAGGCTAACATGGTCTGAATACCTGGAATGTATGATGTTATGTATCATGAGTTCATGGAGAGGAAAGTATTGAAGATGCAGCAAGTCTCGAGGCAAAGAGTGAGGGATCCCATACCTCCATGTTTGTTGAGGTATAACATTGCTACCTGGTTGTCTGAATGAAGAAGAATGGTTTTCCCTCAGAGAAGCTGTTGGAAGGCTTTGATTGCATGGAAGACTGCACAAAGTTCTAGGATGCTGATGTGAAACATTTGTTCTGTAATAAAAACAAGTTCCTTGAGTGAAATGGTTTGGTTGATGAGCTCCCAAGCCTAAGGGAGTGGCACCTGTTGTAAGTGTGATATTGGGAGGAAGAGGTTTGATTGGAGCTTCTTGAGAGAGGTGAAGCCATCAAAGAAGAGCTGTTTTGAGTTGAGAGGAGAGGATGAAGTTGTGTTGCAGGTTCTGTCTGAACTGATCCCACTGTTTGAGGCACCATTGATTGGGTCTTATCTTCCAACGTGTGACAGTGATAACTGCTGTTGTTGATGACATATGGCCGAAAAGATGAAGAAGCATTCTCGCTATACATGTTCATGCTGGCAGGATTTGAGAAGTTAGCTGATGAATTGCTTGAGCATGGGCAGAAGATAGAAATGCTCATGCTGGTGTTGAGTTCAAGACTGCTCCTATGAATTGAATAGTTTGAGAAGGAAAGAGGATTGATTAGATGTAGATATTGCAACAGATCCACTAGTCATCTAAGTAAGGAATGACAAATGCTCTGTTTTTTCTGAGAAAAGCTGCTACCACTGCCAAGCATTTGGTGAACACTGGGTGCAGATAAAAGTCCGAATGGCAGGACCTTGAACTGGAAATGTTGGTTGTCAAAAGTAAAGTGAAGGTACTTCCAGTGGCTGCAATGTATTTGGATATGAGTGTAAGCATCCTTGAGATCCAAAGTCACCATCCAAGTATTTGGAGGAAGAAGCGGTAGTATTGACTAGGAATTGCATTTAAAATTTCTCTTTTTAGAGAAAGAGATTCAAGTCTCTAAGATCAAGAATGAGATGGAAGCTGCCTGACTTTCTGGGTATTAGAAAATATCAGGAATAAAAACCTTGTGGAACATCAGGGGATGGGAACAGCTCTATTGCTTGAATTTGAAGAGAGTGTACTCTTTAGTGAGGATGATGGATTGGTGAGAGGAGTGATGGGTGATGGTCTCAAAAGGATGAGGAGGAGGAGAAATGAAATTCAGACCGTAGCCCTGAGAGGTAATTTGTAATACCAGGTTGTCTGTGGTGATGTTGCTCCATTGGTAGAAAAACTGAAGGTGGCTGCCTAGTGGTAAAGGGTCAAAAACATGGGGCCTGCTTGGTAGAAGTGGAAGAAGCAGCAGGTTGGGATCTGTTCTAACGTTGCCTCTAGCATGGAAAGGCAGATTGTTGAGGTTGCATAGGCTGTTGTTGTCGGTAGTAGGGCTGGTACCTGCGTTTATAAGAAGACTGGGAAGGAAATGGTGACAAATATGGTCATCTGTAATTGGAATGTGGGTATTTCTTATTTTATTTTTTTATTTTAGTTACATTTGTACCCCGCGCTTTCCCACTCATGGCAGGCTCAATGCGGCTTACATATACAGGTACTTATTTGTACCTGGGGCAATGTAGAATTACCATTAGCAGGATTTGAGAGCTCTTTAAACGTTGATTGGTTGTCTTTAACCTGGGTGACAGCATCTTTAACTTTATCATTGAAAAGATTGTCCCCTTGACATGGGACATATGCCAGTCAGTCTTGGAGGTCATCCTGAAGACCTGAAGCACATAACCATGCAATATGCCTAGCTACAATAGAGACAGCAGCAATGTGTGAAATGGTATCATACAGATCATGTGTTTCTAATAATATGAAACCTTATATTTTCCAGTGTATGCATAAAAGAGGCTACTTGATCAGGTAAGGGTGAGGAAAGTGATTCCACAACAGAATACAACGTAAGAGTGTTGGTAATGGAGAATTTGAAGTTGGTGGGCTGCTATTTGAGAAACCAGCATTGTTTCAGAGAAAGCCTTTCTCCCAACAATGCCCAAGGTTTTAGGGTCTTTACCTGGAGGGTATAGTGCAGTTGACTTTAAAGCTTTAGATTTATTGAGGACTGCTTCCAGGACCACAGATTGATACAGAAGCTGTGATTTTTCATGACCAGGCGCTTTATATTTAGCATCCAATCATTTTGAGATAGGCTGCTGAGTATAAGGATTTTACCATATTTTGTCTGCAGTCCTTGTAATATCGAATTAATAGGTACGGCTCTGGATCCAGTAGGAGAGTCCACAGCCTTTAAGACAGTCTCAAAATCTTTTCTATACATTGAAGCTGTTTCAGTAGACAAAGTAAGATCTTTGAGAATGGTCTGAATAAATTTAGAGTAGTTCACATCTTCTGGAGTGTTATCTGTTTTAGAGGTATGAGGGTCAGAATTCTGATATATCAAACAGGAGCCATTTCCTGAGGTTCTAAATAAGAAACTTGGTCAGGTTCTTCTTCTTCTGAAGACAACACATCAATAGCGGGGGACTGAGGAGCACTCCAGTGATCAGGTGGAGGAGAAGAGGTCCTAGGTCTCATAGAAGGAGCAGGAGAAGGTGTAAATGGAAAAGGAGGGAAGGACACCACTGAAGGAGACTGGATAGTATATTGGTGAGATGGAGGTTGTTGTAAAACATTTTGGAATAATTGCAAGAGAAGAGAAGCTATGTCATCTGTAGCCTGAGGAGTTGAGGAGTGTTGGGAAGGCTGTGGAACTGGCACTGAAGTATGAGGAGATATATTTGTGTCAATAGAAGGAGACAAATGTTTAGACACTGGTTTGCTTAATTTTTTTCACTGCTGGCTGAAGAGGGGGGTCAGACTGCACTGACTTGTTGCCTCTTAGAGGCAGACATTTTTTGTTTGTTTGTTTGCTGTGGTGAATGCACAGCACCTGGTGAACTTACTCAGGGGTGACTGACAGAAGTACACTTCTTAGAAAGAGGCAGTTTCAGTGCAGTCGCAGTGTCTGGCAGCTTTGAAGAAGGCCCCTGAGGGGTTAGAACAAAGGTGCTGGAACCCTTTGGTACTTGCAGTGAGCCTGCAGGGTTTATAACTGAAAGCAAAGATGAGCTGGAATTACCCTCTGGTAACTCTATGAGGCCCTTTGGGATGACACTTAAAGTTTCTTTTTTTTGTTTTTATGTTTTTTTTTTTATTTAAAAGCGTGAAGGGACACGTTCTTTTTCTGTGAGGCTTTAACGTCCGCTACACAGTACAGAAAAAAAAGAACTGACAGGCTGCTGGCGAGGCAGAAAGGCACCCAATTGACGTGATTGGCTGAATTCTTATACTATCAAGCTAGAAGAGCACCTCTGAACAAGCAGCTTTCGGAGACTGTAACTACATGTGTCTGCATTATCCTGAGCCATGGAATTAGCAGGAGTCCCTCTTGGTGCTGTCTTGTACACTTATGGTGAAATTTCCTAACAATAGATAAATTAGTCTTTCTCAGAATTAACACAGCAGCAGACCTTCACAGATACAAAAACTTTAAAGGTTTAGCCTTGTTTTTAACTCAAGAGGAGGAAAGTCTCCATCCAAGCAAACAGTTCTTGCTCCAATATGCAAATGTATTAATGTAAATTAGTTCCCAGGAGTTTTGCAGTGGTTTCTTTTTAGTTTCTTGGCTCAAACCACTCAAACCCCAACTTATACCCCCAAAATCTTTTGAAGACAGTCATTCTCTCTGTTCAATTGTCCACATGAGTCAAATAATATCCCAGTCAGGAAAAACTTATTTTCATTTCATTTCATTTCTTTTTACATTCCCAGGTTCTCAGACTGACTAGCTTATAACCAATCTTTTCTTTTCCCAGTTGGCCAGTTCAGTCTGCCACTTCCCCTCCCATAGGATAGTTTCTTATTCAGAGCATTTCAGCTATCCACCACCCACATGCCTTTGTAAAAAGAATATGTACCTGGGTTTACTTGTGATAAGTCCAGACTTTTTATGCAGCAGTCTGGCAGTGCTTGAGTACTTCCATTCCTTCCTCTCCCAAGGATTCCTGATTACCTCCCATAGTCTCTAGTTTCATGGCTTCTGATTCTCCTCAGCAGTCACAATCACTTCAGAGTTTGGTGCTAGTGGAACTTCACCCACTCTAGGGGTGGGAGGCAGATATATGACTCCAAAGGAACTGACTCTCCTCGCCATCCTCCAGGATAGTTGGTTTTCTTTTAAAGGCAGTTGAGGTGTCTGTTGCCTAAGTAAAATTCTAGAACCTTCCTCTCCCTGGTTTTCAAGAGGCCTTTCATTGTATGTTGCTTTTTAGCTTGCTGAAGAGTTTGCCTCACTTATGCACTTGCTTACTTATCACAGTATACGTATTGCGTGATGACTCTGTGGTCTTTTAGTCTGGGTTGCTGTGAAACACCATTCTTTTCCAAAAGTTAAAAAAATCAACTAAACAAACAAAAAAAAAAATCTGCTCTAGGATTTCTTATTTTGCAGGCAGGGCTTTCAAATGCAATAGTCACTGAAATAAAGGATCCCAAATCAGCAGTTTATCTTTCCTTTTTGAACCCGTAAAAGAGGAGTTATGCAGTAAAGTCTCTTTCTCTTTTTCTCCCTCCTCTACCAGGACATGGCTCCTACCTCTAAGAAAAAAAAAAATCATTTAAAATCAAATATACACAGAACACCCAAAAATAAAATAAAATAAAATAAAATGTTCTTGTACTAAGTCTCTAAATCCTGGTTCAATTCCTCATTACATTCACATCAAATGCCAAGAAATATTTGCTTAAAGCAGTGCGGAAGGGGTTTAAACCTTCCTCCTTTTGAAACAACAGTCTTTTAGTTAATGCAAAAGTTGATATGATATTTGGATCAGTCTTTCATTTTCTGGAATTATATTCTTGTAATCAGTTTTTGAAAAAACAAACACCATTGTAGAAGTTTGGCTTCTGCTTTTTGCCTGTTTCTATCTGTCCACTCCTACAGATTTTGGGGGATTTGTCTAAATATATCCCCTAATTCTATAAAAGTTGCCAAAATTTGTGCGTGCACAATTTACTTGAATAATGAGACAATTAGTGCTAATAAATTATTTAATTGGAATTTACACATGTAAATTTAAGCGTGGGATCTGCACCTAAATTTTACGTGTGAGTAAAAAAAGGGGCACGGAAATGGGAGTGTCATGGGCAGAATGGGGGAGTTCCTAGCATATATATAAAAATTGTTATAGAATAACGGAGATATGCGCCTAATTTAGGAGCATTCATTTGCACCATATTTCAGCTGGTGCAAATGGCCATACCTAAAGTTATTTATTTATTTATTTAGAACATTTATATCCCACAGATTCCCACCATGGCGGGCGCTATGTGGCTAACAACATTTATGAAAAGAACATCATAAAGTTAGGCACAAGTCCAGGGCATAAGTGCTATTATATAAACCACGCCTAACTTTAAGCACAGCTTATAGAATAGCACTTTTTTTAGCGCCATATAGAGAATTCACCCGGGATACATGACAGACTTAATCGACTTACCAACTAGAAACACATCAGAATCAACACAATCATATCTAAATCTGCACTACCCAAGCTGCAAAGGACTTAAATACAAATCAACTTACGCATTCAGCTTTTCCTACATAAGCACACAAGTATGGAACGCACTACCAAAAGCCTTGAAAACGACGTATGGCCACCTAAACCTCTGGAAATCACTAAAAAGTATCCTGAAAATGACGAATGGCTACCTAAATTTCTGGAAATCACTAAAAACTATCCTGTTCCAAAAGGCATACCCCACCGATCCAACGTAAATGCCTGATCCCTGCAACACAACAAAACTAAAGTACTTAATGGACAATACTCAACTCTTCCGATGTACATTTCCCCAATGTGGCCATGCCACATGAACTTTATCTTACCATAACATCACTTTGTATTTGTTCTCACCGGAGTCTGCAAATGCCTCTCCGGTACTATGTAAGCCGCATTGAGCCTACAAATAGGTGGGAAAATGTGGGATACAATTGTAACAAATAAATAAAATAATGTGCTTACCTCAAGAGGTTTCCATCTGTCTATAAAACAGTGGGGTGTACATGCATACAGTTATTCATGGGCACATTCTGCTAGCCTGAATGCCACAGGATTGAAGCAACCATGGAGGAAAGAAGTGGGCTCCAGCATTGGCCTGGAGCCCACAGTTGATATCGGGATTCATAGATTGGCCAGCCATGGGAAAAGCTCTGGGAAAGCACAATTGCTAGGTTTCATGGAAATAGGGAACTGGTACTGGAAATAAGGTAGACTGGTAAAGTCATTGGAGGTGTGAGGGAATAGGAATAGGGAGACTCATGAAAGAACCAGTGTCCTGTGTTTCCCATCTCATTGAGGCCGTCAGAGGCAAAGGGAAGGGGGCATCAAGTCCTGGGGCCACTGCAAGTGTTTTGTGGGTACCTGCTTTTATAATTATGCAGTTTTATTGCAAATGTACTTCCATGAATCTTTTGTGCAGCAAGCAGGGACTTGAATTTTATCTTTCATTTTATTGGTGGACTGAACACAATAAATTCTGCCCAAATGAGGTCTTGGAAAATCTATGCTGTTCATCATAGTCCTTAATTAATATCCATCAGACATTCTTTATAAAAATTATATTCTCCATTGTACATACTTGACTTAATGTTCTTGGCAACTGATTTACAATATAAACAACTCATTTCTCTTATTTTACCAGCTGTAGTTTGTAGTTCCAAGCTGAGAGTCTCTGGTCTGCTGACTTTGCTCCTTCTAATCTTGACATATCTTTCAAATAAGGTTAAACTACTACTCACATGCAGGGAGATAAGAATTTGATAAACAGTAAAACTGTAATATTGTTTTAGTTGGAATTCTCCAAGATGCACAAATGCACAGAACTGTAAACTGAACCCAAAATAATGGGGTCCTTTTACTAAGCTGTGTGAAAAAGGGCCCTGTGCTGGCAGTGGGGGCTGTTTTTCCCATGTGCCAGGTCCCTTTTTCCCGCAGCTAGTAACCCCCCCCCCCCCCGAAAAAAATGGCCACATGGTGAGATAACTCTCACTGCGTGACCATGCGGCGGGGAGCCCTTACTGCCACCAATTGAGGTGGCGATAAGGGTTCTAGCCCTAACCAAAAGATAACTGGGCAGTGCGCGCTTGGGACGGGGCTACCACCAGCAGCCATGTTGGGCTGACGGTAGTCCCAAAATAGCGAGCGGTAAGCCCGCATTGGGCTTACTGCCAATCTGTAAAAGGGCCCCTATCTGTTTTAATAAAATCTGGATGAGGAAAGAAATTAAAGGTAAGACTATCAGGACTATAAATTTGAAAGAACAGTTAAGCCGATATTTAGGGCTAACCAGTTAACTTTTTAGCGATTAAAGATAGGCCTGCTATTTATGTCACCTATTTTAACCACTGAGCATAGCTAGTTCAGCGCTAAATATGCATGTCTAACTGGCTATCCTGCTTATAATCGAACGAGAAAAACGCCCAAGTTCCGACCTAAATCGGGAGATGGACGTTTATCTCACAAAACCGAATAAAGCGGTATAATCGAAAGCCGATTTTTGGACGTTTTCAACTGCACTCCGTCGCGGATGCGGACAAAGTTTATGGGGGCGTGTCAGAGGTGTGGCGAAGGCGGAACTGGGGCGTGGTTATCTGCTGAACAAAGATGGGCGCATTTCACTGATAATGGGAAAAAAGTATGCGTTTTTAGCTAGAATTTAGGACACTTTTCCTGGACCCTGTTTTTTCACGAATAAGGCCCCCAAAAGTGCCCTAAATGACCAGATGACCACTGGAGGGAATCGGGGATGACCTCCCCTGACTCCCCCAGTGGTCACTAACCCACTCCCACCACAAAAGAATGATGTTTCACAAATTTTTATTTTCACCCTCAAATGTCATACCCAGCTCCCTGGCAGCAGTATGCAGGTCACTGGAGGAGTTGTTAGGGGGTGCAGTGGACTTCAGGCAGGTGGACCCAGGCCCATCCCCCCTACCTGTTACAATTGTGCTGCTTAATGCTTATTAGTCGTCCAACCCCCCCAAACCCACTGTACCCACATGTAGGTGCCCCCCTTCACCCCTTAGGGCTATAGTAATGGTGTAGACTTGTGGGCAGTGGGTTTTGAGGGGGATTTGGGGGGCTCAACACACAAGGGAAGGTGCTATGCACCTGGGAGCTCTTTTACCTGTTTTTTTGGTTTTGTAAAAGTGCCCCCTAGGGTGCCCGGTTGTTGTCCTGGCATGTGAGGGGGACCAGTGCACTACGAATCCTGGCCCCTCCCACGAATAAATGTCTTGGATTTATTCGTTTTTGAGCTGGGCGCTTTCATTTTCCATTATCGCTGAAAAACAAAAATGCCCAGCTCACACATTGTTGAATAAAACATGGGCGTCTATTTTTTTCCCAAAATACAGTTCGGTCCGCCCCTTCACGGACCCGTTCTTGGAGATAAACGCCCATGGAGATAGGCGTTTTCGTTCAATTATGCCCCTCTATGTCACGCAATATAGCAAGGTAGTGACTAGCGACTAACTGCAGATATTTAGCAGAAGATAAATAACCAGTTATTTCCCACTGAATATCTGCATTTAGGCACAGATATACTATTTAACTGGTCAGCAGTTATGTCTGTCTTGTTAAATAGCTTTGAATATTGGGGGGGGGGGGGATGTTTCTTGATTACTAATAAAAATAAGGTGAATACTTAAGGGATAACTTATGAGGCGCATTTCACTTAAGTGATAGTGCCTGCTGAGGAGGCTCTATTCATCTGTCTGTCTCTTTTTCTGTTGGTACATGAACAAATAGATGGGTACGCGTCAACAGAGTGGAGAGAAAAGTGAAGAGTTGGCCAGAATCCACAGGTCCTACTAGAAGAGGTCTTGCCTGCAAGAAGGAGGGAGAGAAGCATTGAAAAACTGGCCAGAGTCCCAAGGTTCTGCTAGAGAAGTTAGGCTGAGCCTAGAGAGAAGTGGCAGAGTGAAAAAGGGGTATGGTTAGAGAAAGTGAGGGAAATGTGTGTGTGTGGGAGGGGGGCAGAGCACGAGGAAATGTGGAGAGAAGAAAAAGAGGGGAGGGATGAGGGATGGAATATAAGAGAAGGGGTAGGGTAGAGGGGATAGAAAGAGAAGGCAGAGATGGAGTTAAAAAGGAGGAGAGAATACGGGAGAGGAGGGGTGGCATAAAACAAGTGTGTTTAAAGGAGGAAAAGAGAAAGAGAACGGAGCATAAAGGAAATTTTGGAGTTAGAAAGGTGGAAAGGAGAAGAGGAACAAGTAAAGGGTAAGGTAAGGGGCAGTATTAAAGAGTGGGGTGCAGTGAGACAGAGTAGAGGGGGAGGAAGTGAATTGGAAGGGTGCTTGAAAGCAGTGAAAGTAGGGAGATAGTGCAAGAAGGAGATAGAAAATGCAAGGTTCTATGATAGGGGAAGGGAGCAAGGGATGGGTGTATGTGTTACGTTTGTGCTCACCTCGCCCTCTGGTGGCCAGAACCAGTGGCTGCTGTGGACCGTCACCCATTCCAGATTTCAGCCCAGTCCGGTCCGGATCTTCCGGGCTGCCATACTTGCTTGCTTGGATTGAACCTACACAGCACCCATAGTTTCCTGGTGATGGTTGCAGCTGAGCTCCAGATGCTGCTGGGCTTATTAGCTATTTTGAAACCTTGCTGCTTTGCCTTTGCATTGCATCTAAGGCCCTGGTATGTTGGTGCTTTTGCACTTCAGCCTGAGTTTGTTTCCTTGCTGTAGTTCTTGCCTGAAGTCTTGCCTGTTCTAGTTAGTCTATGTTTAGTTTAGAGTATTGCTTGTTTCCCAGTCTTGTGTCTTGTTTGTATGTCTTGCCTAGTTCTGGGTTTATCTGTGTTTGTTCCCTGCTTCAGTGGCTGTTTTCAGCTTTCAGTTCAGTCTCCTGTCTAGCTGTGTTTGTTCCCTGTTTCAGTGGCTGCTCGCAGCTTTCAGTCCTGTCCTTTAGCCTATCCTTTCCCTGCCTTGCTGTCCCTGTGCTGCCTAGCTGTTAGCCAGTCCTGCCCTGTCCAGTAAGTCCTGCCGGACACCTGAAGCCTTGAGCTCAACTCTTGGTGGAAAGTGGCCAGGTGCAGGTGAAGCCTAACTGTTTGTCAGAGATCTGCCCTGTCTCTAGCGTGGGGTGGTTTTACCTGCCACTGCCGCTCCTCGGCAGTGGCCCAAGGGCTCACAAACCCAGTTTCCAGCTTTGTAAATGTGACAGTATGGGAGAAAAGAAGAGATAGCAGCAAAGGGTAAGAAAGGACAAAATAAAGAGAAAGGTGCAGGGGAAGATATGAAGGAAAGAAAAACCTACATGTCCACAGCCACATCTATACCACCTACATGCAGTTAAAGCTCCCCATCCCTATCCTGATAATACTCATCCCCACAATACTCACCCTCATAATAGGAGAGAGAAAGAGAAAAACGCCTATATTGCGACCCAAATCGGGAGATGGGCGTCTTTCTCCAGTGTTTAGTGGGTGCAGTGCACTTCAGGCAGGCGGACCCAGGCCCATCCCCCCCTACCTCTTATACTTGTGGTGGTAAATGTTGAGCCCTCCAAGCCCCTCCAAAACCCACTGTACCCACATGTAAGTACCCCCTTCACCCATAAGGGCTATGGAAGTGGTGTACAGTTATGGGGAGTGGGTTTGGGTTTTTTTTTGGGGGGGGGGCTCAGCACTCAAGGGAAGGGAGCTATGGACTTGGGAGCAATTTAGGAAGTCCACTGCAGTGCCCCCTAGGGTGCCAGGCTGGTGTCCTGGCATGTCAGGGGGACCAGTGCACTACGAACGGTGGCTCCTCCCATGACCAAATGCATTGGATTTGGTCATTTTGAGATGGGCATCCTCGGTTTCCATTATCGGCAAAAACCGAGGTCGCCCATCTCTAAGGTCGACCTAAATGTTGAGATTTGGGCGTCCCCGACCGTATTATCGAAACGAAAGATGGACGCCCATCTTGATTAGAGATGGGCGCCCTTAGAGATGGTCATCCCCATTCGATTATGCCCCTCCACATCTTTTTTAAGATCCGGTGACCAGAATTGAACACAATATTTGAGGTGCAGTCGTCCCATGGAGGTATTATAACATCTTCATTTTTGTTTTCCATTCCTTAATATCTAACATTCTATTTGCTTTCTTAAATGCTGCCACACACTGAGCAGAGGGTATCAGCATATCATCAGCATGATGCCTAGATCCCTTTACTGGTTGGTGACTCCTAATGTGGAACCTTGCATTACGTAGCTATAATTCAGGTTCCTCTTTCCCACATGCATCACTTTGCACTTGCTCACATTAAACGTCATCTGCCATCATTTACAGGCTTTGTAGAATGTTGCAGCAAGACTGATTCTAGGTGGTCAAGGATGGGAGAGGGTGACCCCATCTTTAGTGCATTTGTGTTGGTTACAGGATGAGGCCCGTTTCTTATTTAAGCATTTACTTTTGCATTTTAAAATGTGCTTGGGATGGTGCCTGCTTAACTAGTTGGCAAATCACAGCACTCATCTTCTCTAGAGTGATTACATCATGTCAAAATGACAAAAAATTTGTCTTCCTGCTGCTTCACAAATCTTCCACTGATATTATCTAAAGCTGCAAATGAGGGTGGGGAAGAGTTTGGGGAAGGGGGAGGGGCACCTGTCAGTCAGTCAAGAGTGACTGAATATTCCAATCAATGTTACGCTAACTTATGAAATGTGACAAGCTTACAAATCATGTCACTACTGTATGTCTCAATGCATTTCTTATCTGAAGGCATGATATACTTGCAAGAAGGCAGTTACCCTCTTTCCTCCACTATTCAGACTCCAAGGACTGAAGTAAATTCATCCTTGGTGTGACCATTTCTCCATTATAATTATTGACAAATCACAGCACGCCAACAGTAGGTTTTACTCCTCAGGAAATGAAGCTCATCTTATAGAAAACAAGTTGAAAAGTGTAGACTTACAGTATGACCCGTTCCTCCATTCATAGACTTAGGCATATCTTCCTGGTGAATGTGGTTGAACCATCCGTGGTAAAGTGTTTCTCAGGGGTCCTTTTACTAAGATGTGCTGAAAAATAGCTTGTGCTAGTGTAGGTGTTTGTTTTGGATACACGCAGACCCATTTTTCAGTGCACCTGTAAAAATGACTTTTTTAAAATTTTGACCGAAAATGCAGGTGCGACAAAATGAAAATTGGTGCGTGTCCATTTTGGGTCTGAGACCATACCACCACTCATTGATTTAGCGGTAAGGTCTTATGCGTTAACCGGGCAGTAATGGTCTATGCGCATAGAATGCCTTTTACGGCCCAGTAGAGCCACGTGCCAGAAAATAAAAAAGTATTTTCTGGCGCACGTAGGGAACGCACATAAAAAATGAAATTACCGCCCAGGCCACATGGTAGCTGGGTGGTAATTCCAAATTGATGCACGTTGAGCGAGCATAGGTGCCTCCACAGCTTAGTTAAAGGGCCCCTCAGTAAGGTAGCAGAGGATGTGTGGGTTGGTAGGAATTGTGGGTATAATGTGTGAGTAGTGACAGATGCTGTAGGTTTTTCAGTGTTATCTTTTTATATGTGATCCGCTGAATGAAAAGATACTAAAAATGGAGTTGCAAATAACAGAGATAAAGGCTATAAAAGTATGGAAGAGTAAATGTAGGCAACTTTCATTTTTAAAAGTTTGTGTACTTTAGGTTCAGTAGAAATGTCTTTGCAAATTGTTTTCACAATTTTGATGTTTTTTATGATTTTTTAGTTTGCTACTTTTCAAATGTGTTTTTACAAAAAAAATACTTTTTAAAATTCCTAAATATTTCTCATTTTTAAAAGATGTAATTAGTCCATACCTGAGGCTGAAATTTTACAGGATTATGCAGTTGATATCCCTGTATCTTGTAGCATAAATAAATCACATACCCCACTTGTAGTACCTGTTTGCTCCATGGGTCACATATTTAACTACATGGAGATGTTTATGTATGTGGATGTGTGGGTTGGATGTCAGGGCATGGGGTGATATATGTGTGTCTGTGAGAGAGCGTTGAGTCTGTGGGGCTATGCTGGGCATGTCTGTGAGTGTGTGTTTGGGAAGATGAGTAAGTGAAGAATGAGAGTGTGTTGGGGATATGGGAATGGTGAGTATGTGTGTTGGGGGTTCGGGTATATTGTGTTATGTATTGGATATATTGAGTGGGCTAGCTGTAGACATGTGTGGGGAGTTGGGTAAGGGTGTGTGTAACAGGGTTGTGTGGATTAAGGGCTTTGGGGAGGGAGTTCAGTGGGTATGTGTGTGGGTTGGGAGCTTGGAAATATTAGGGTGTGTATGTGAGATGTTGGACAAATTAGGCTTCTTCCCCCACCCTCCTGCATTCACTATGTACCTCCCATCCATTAGAGTATTCCCCTTCATCTGTGCCATTCTCCCTTGTGTACTCACTACCTTTTCTTTCTACCCCCTTGAATTCTCCCCTCACTCCTATGCCATCCAGTCTGGTACTCTCTGAGGGGCATAATCGAACGCGAACGCCTATCTCCATGGGCGTCTATGTCCGAAAACAGGTACGTGAAGAGGCGGGACAGACCGTATTTTCGAAAAAATGGACGTTTTTCAGCTGGGCGTTTGTTTTTTTTAGCGATAATGGAAACTAAAAAAGCCCAGCTCAAAAACGTCCTAATCCGAGCCATTTGGTCATGGGAGGGGCCACGATTCATAGTACACTTGCCCCCCTGACATGCCAAGACACCAACTGGGCACCCTAGAGGTCAGTGTGGTGGACTTCAGACAACACTCCCACATGCATAGTTCCCTTACCACGGGTGCTGAGCACCCAACCCCCCCTCCTCCAAAACCCACTACCCACAAATGTACAACACTACCATAGCTCTTAGGGGTGAAGGGGGCACCTACATGTGGTACAGTGGGTTTTGGAGGCCTCCCATTTACCAGCACAAGTGTTACGGGTGGGGGGGGGTGGGCCTGGGTCCACCTGGCTGAAGTGCACTGCGGTACCCACTAAAAGTGCTCCAGGGACCTGCATACACGCAGGCCTCTAGGACTTGTTGCTCCAGGGACCTTCATACTGCTGTGATGCAGCTGGGTATGACATGTGAGGCTGGCATAGAGGCTGGCAAAAAATGTTTTTTTGGGTGGGAGATTTTCAGTGGCATCACTTGGACAGACAGCACCACTGTAAATTTGCATAAATTTAAACAGATATTGTAACTTATACATTTAAAATTATTTGGCAGGCCTCAGAGTGAAATTGTATTCCACTGTATATAATATTTCAAGGAAGACTAACCAGCTTATAATCGAACGAGAAAAACGCCCAAGTTCCGACCTAAATCGGGAGATGGGCGTCTTTCTCACAAAAACAAATAAAGCGGTATAATCGAAAGCCGAACTTTGGACGCTTTCAACTGCACTCCGTCGCGGATGCGGACAAAGTGGACGGGGGCGTGTCGGAGGCGTGGTGAAGGCGGAACTGGGGCGTGGTTATCACCCGAACAGAGATGGGCGCCTTTCGCCGATAATGGATGCGTTTGTAGCTAGAATTTAGGGCACTTTTCCTGGACCCTGTTTTTTTCACGAATAAGGCCCCAAAAGTGCCCTAAATGACCAGATGACCCCAGAGGGAGTCGGGGATGACCTCCCCTGACTCCCCCAGTGGTCACTAACCCCCTCCCACCACAAAAATGATGTTTCACAACTTTTTATTTTCACCCTCAAATGTCATACCCTCCTCCCAAGCAGCAGTATGCAGGTCCCTGGAGCAGTTGTTAGGGGGTGCACTGGACGTCAGGCAGGTGGACCCAGGCCCATCCCCCCCCTACCTGTTACAATTGTGCTGCTTAATGCTTAGTCGTCCAACCCCCCCCACCCACTGTACCCACATGTAGGTGCCCCCCTTCACCCCTTAGGGCTATAGTAATGGTGTAGACTTGTGGGCAGTGGGTTTTGAGGGGGATTTGGGGGGGCTCAACACCCAAGGGAAGGGTGCTGTGCACCTGGGAGCTCTTTTACCTTTTTTTTTGTTTTTGTAAAAGTGCCCCCTAGGGTGCCCGGTTGGTGTCCTGGCATGTGAGGGGGACCAGTGCACTACGAATGCTGGCTCCTCCCATGACCAAAGGGCTTGTATTTGGTCGTTTTTGAGATGGGCGTCGTCGGTTTCCATTATCAGCGAAAACTGAGGTCGTCCATCTCTTAGGTCGACCTAAATTCTGAGATTTGGGCATCCCCGACCGTATTATCAAAACGAAAGATGGACGCCCATCTTGTTTCGATAATACGGGATACCCCGCCCCTTCGCGGGGACATCCTCAGAGATGGGCGCCCTTAGAGATGGGTGTCCCTGTTCGAAAATGCCCCTCTAAGTATATATCAACTTTGTTTTTTGTTTGTTTTTCAGGTGGAGTTTTTCCCAAAGATTTTTCAATTTTACTTACAATAAAACCTACTAAAGGCCTCCAGTCCTTCCTTTTATCAGTTTACAGTGAACATGGTATTCTGCAGTTGGGAGTTGAGGTTGGTAGATCTCCTGTTTTCCTATATGATGACCAAAATGGTAAACCTGCCTCTGAAGAATATCCTATTTTCAAAGGCACCAACATCGCAGATGGCAAGTAAGTAAAACGTTTATTATCAATGAGCATTCACATGTTGTAGAGGTCATTTTAGAAGTATTAGGTGCCATGATTCACCTGTAAGTAGATATCTTAGAATAGCCATTACTTACCTCATGTATACCTATAGCATGCAGTGTTTTGAAGGGGGCATGTTCTATGTGTGGTATTGATGTGTATTTCTTATTTTGCAGCTAAAATAAATATATATGGTACCTTAAATGTCTCTGATGTCACTTACGTCTGTTTCCTGACAATGCATAATGTTAGCTAACTGCTCATTTGGAGCTGGTGTTTAGGAAAGTGAATCAGAGGGAGAAAAGTGATTAAATGCCTCTGCTATTTAAAACTACTTTAAAAATCACAAAATTAGAGTTTTTCGAGTTTGGGTCCCTTTGCATATCCAATTTTGAAAACTTTGCTACTTACAAGTATCAGTGCCAGCACATGCACATGAAGGTTGCAAAATCCATTGACTATGTGTTTAAATGTCTATTGATTGTTTGACTGTAGGGTTATTGAACTATGATTTTTGTCTGTGCATGCTTTGTTTTATTGTTAATTGGGTTAAATGTACCACATTTTACAGCTGAATAATTCATGTAAATCACTTTGATTTGGTAATTACCTAGAAAGATGGTATATCAAATGTTTTTAATAAATATATTAATTAATTTATACATATAGAACCTTGAGCGAGCCTGCTCTTCATTTTTCTGCTTAAAAAAATGTATAAAATGGCTGCTCCTACTCTATATGTTGCCAAAGACATGAGTATTTCAGCTGCCTTGTACATATTTTACCAAATGTTCCAAGTTCACTGAGCCTTTTGTTAAATTGCAAATTTGTGAATGTCTTGAGTTTGATGTCTCTTTTCTCACCTAAGTGACCTATGCAAAATTGTAGATGAGAAATATTGCATTTGCATATTGGAAGACTGATCACCACTTAGTTAGTTTTGGACTTAGTCTTTCCTGTTATGGACCTAGATACCTTTGGTCAAGGGAGTTCACATTTTTCTGGTAATTTTTCTCCCTTTGCTTTGGACAAAGTTTCTCCTCTTCAGGAACACAGATCTAGACAAGGTAGTTCACATCCTTCAAAGGCTTAGATGAAATTTGAGATGTGCTGAATGATAGTGGCAAGAAACCAAATCTACAGTTGAATTAAAGAAATGTAAACAATATAGGGTAAATATAAAGCCATAATTAAACATGCATAAGAGACATATGTCTCTTCCTTTATCAATTTCCAAGGTAACTTCTTCCATCAGCTATTTCAAGAAGTTAATATTTGCTCCTCTGTGAGAGATTACAGCTCAGTGTCAGACCGTGCTTCTGAGTCTTCTGCTTTATTCCTACAAGAAAAAAATAGCAGATGTCCAAAATTATCTTCCCATCATTTCTTCTCACCTTCTTTGTTATCTTGTCTGGAAACACCTTCACCTATATTGTCCTCATAGGCATTGAAGAGCTCCTCTCTAATTTCCTTCCCCTCTTTTGTGTCATCTTTGACTCTTCTCTCTCCTTCTCTGCTCATATCCAGCAGATCGCCAAGACCTGTCATTTCTTTCTTTACAACATCCGTAAAATCCACCCCTTTCTTTCCGAGCACTCTACCAAAACCATCATCCACACCCTTGTCACCTCTCGTTTAGACTACTGCAATCTGCTTCTTGCTGGCCTCCCACTTAGTCACCTCTCCCATCTCCAATCGGTTCAAAACTCTGCTGCCCATCTTGTCTTCCGCCAGGGTCGCTTTACTCATACTACCCCTATCCTCAAGTCGCTTCACTGGCTCCCTATCCGTTTTCGCATCCTATTCAAACTTCTTCTACTAACCTATAAATGTACTCACTCTGCTGCTCCCCAGTATCTCTCCACACTCGTCCTTCCCTACACCCCTTCCCGTGCACTCCGCTCCATGGATAAATCCTTTTTATCTGTTCCTTTCTCCACTACTGCCAACTCCAGACTTCGTGCCTTCTGTCTTGCTGCACCCTACGTCTGGAATAAACTTCCTGAGCCCCTACGTCTTGCCCCATCGTTGGCCACCTTTAAATCTAGACTGATAGCCCACCTCTTTAACATTGCTTTTGACTCGTAACCACTTGTAACCACTCGCCTCCACCTACCCTCCTCTCCTCCTTCCTGTACACATTAATTGATTTGATTTGCTTTCTTTATTTTTTGTCTATTAGATTATAAGCTCTTTGAGCAGGGACTGTCTTTCTTCTATGTTTGTGCAGCGCTGCGTACGCCTTGTAGCACTATAGAAATGCTAAATAGTAGTAGTAGTAGTTAGGTTGGAAAAGCTATTTACAACTATAAACTTTGACTCATCCCCAGCAGACCCATTTCCTTCCTGGATAGTATGAGGTATTCTACCTTATCTTAAGAAACATTTATTAGATCTTATCAATTCCAGCTTACAGCAGCATCTAGTTCCCTCAGCATGGAAGGAATTGATTATTCATGCAAGATTTAAGAAATCTTCCTTGCATTCTTCGTCTCTTAATAATTTTCTCTCTATCAATAAGTTATCTTTTATGGCTAAACTGACTAAGAAAACTGTGGCTTAACATCTATCCAAATTTTGTTTATGTTTAGTGGATTTTTAATTAATCGCCAGTTCATGGCAAAGTCAAATCTAAGCGATTTACATAATTTAAAACCACAGAAAATATACATGGAAAGGAATGCCATTTCAGATAGTGAAGAGAAGAATAAAAACTAAAGCATGACTACAATACATACAAAATAGGACTGACTCTGAGACTGATTGCTGTCACGACCCAAAAAGACCACACTAACTCAAATTAAAAGCCAGGATAAAGAGGCACATCTTTAAATTAATTTTAACTTGTTTTAAGGAGGACTCCAAGCGTAAACTCAAAGGTAAGTTGTTCCAAAGATAAGGAGCAAGAAAATAGAAAGCTGAAGTACGTGTAATTGTTTTTTTGTTACATTACCCCGCACTTTCCCACTCATGGCAGGCTCAATGCGGCTTTACATGGGGCAATGGAGGGTTAAGTGACTTGCCCAGAATCACAACGAGCTGCCTGAGGTGGGAATTGAACTTAGTTCCTCAGTTCCCCAGGACCAAAGTCTTGTTGGCAACCAGTGTAAATGCAGGAAAAGTGGGGTAACTGAGGCCTAGCATTTTGTTCTACAGAGAAAACAAGCAGCAGTATTCTGGAAAGACTGTAATTTTTTTAAGAGTAGAGGATGGAAGGCCAGCATATATAACATTATAGTAATCAGTACGTGTGATAATGTAAGCATGGTATAGAGTATGTAAGGTTATATTATCTAAAAAAGCATGAACTAAACACAGCTTACATAAATAATACAATCCTGAATGAAGCACAGATGAGATATGCTGAGTGAAAGATAGTTGTGAATCAATAATGACCACAAGGTATTGGAATGAAGATATCGGTACAATGAGTATTCCTGGGAGAATCAATGGGGGAGAAGAAATGATATTGTGATTTGACAACCAACATATTGTAGTTTTGTCAGTATTTAAGACCAGATGGTGTTCCTTCAGCTAGAGGGCTACCTTATCAAAACAGGACTGCACAGGTGTGAGATCAATATTAGGGAAGTTATAGTAAAATAAAACTAGTAGAATATCATCCGTGTAAACATGAACTGAAACACCACAGGACTGAATCAGAGATGCTAGTGGACCAAGGTAAATATTGAACAAAAGAGGGGAGAGTATAGACCAGGGTTGTCCAACCTCCGTCCTTGAGGGCCGCAATCCAGTTGGGTTTTCAGGGTTTTCCCAATTAATATGAATGGGATCTATTTGCATGCACTGCCTCCATTGTATACAAATAGATCTCATGCATATTCATTGGGGAAATCCTGAAAACCAGACCTGGCAAGGGCCAAAGTTGGACACCCCTGGTATAGAGCCTTGGGGAACCCCGCAAGAGAGAGATAGATGAAGAAGAAGCAGAGCCATTAAAAAAGAACAATTACACAAAAAAAGAACTGAATCAATCAAGACTGTGTCAGATATTCGTATAGAAGATAACCTGTAAAGGAGAAGAGAGTGATTGACAAGATCAAAAGCGACAGCACTGGGGCCTCTTTCCAAATTACACTGTAGCTCATTCAGGACTCTTTTTACAAAATGGTGGTAAGCCCAATGTGGGTTTACCACTCGCTAAAAAGGAACTACTGCCTGGATGCCACAGCAGCACAGCAGTAGTTTCCACCCCCAGCGCTATCATATCCGGTGCTGCAAAAATATATTCATTTTTGTAGCGTCAGTGTGTACCCAGCAGTAATTGGGCAGTGCTGTGTGCTACAGCGTGGGAGCCCATACCGCCACCTCAATGGGTGGCGGTAAGGGCTCCCTCTGAAATGGCTGCGCGGCAAGTGCTTCACTTGCCGCACGGTCATTTCCTGATAAAAAGAAAGACCTGTGCTGAGCTCAGTGCAGGCCCACTTTTGCCGCAGCTTCGGAAAAAGGGTACTCATTAATGAGACGATGACGGATGGCTGGCGGGCGGATCGAGAGGGGGGAGGTCAAACTTGTTGGAGGTGGTGCTGGCAGTGGCAGGGGGTGTCTGCAATGGCAACGGGGGGGTATCAGAGATGGCGGCGGGGGGGGGGGTGTCAGCGATGGCGGCGGGGGGGCTAAAATGTGCCCCCTCACCTTGGCTCTGGCCCCCCTACCGCTGAAGTCCAGATACGCCCCTGCTCCAGCCTACCCCACTGCGGCAGGTAGAAGTGCCTCAGTCCTCCTCTGACAAAGCGTCGGAGGAATTTGATCGGAGGGTGACAATGATATCTCCACCGAAAGTGGGTACTCTCCCTGGGCCTTTTGCTCAGCCGGGATTCTCATCTCTAAACTACCGTGCTTATGGAGGACAAACAAACCCAACTTCAAGTGTATAGTAAGTTCTCCCTCCCACCTGACAACGGGCATTTCATACTCTACTCTCCCCCCCCACATCCCCTGTGGTTACTGGGATTTTGTTTGCAGGTCTTACTTCCTTCGGCAGATGCTGATAAACAAAGAAATGAACTGGGCATCTGCACATGTTCAAGGTCTGCTGGCTCCCGCCTTCTCCGAGAATCTCAGAGAGAACGGGAGCCGGCAGGCCTTGAGCACTCTTAGATGTTCAAGGCCCTGCACCAGCCCAGCACATAGCTTTGTTTATTACACATCTGCCAAAAGAAATAAGAATTGCAAACAAAATCACAGTAACCACGGAGGAAGAAATACCTTTATCTGTGGGGCTGAGGAGGTGTAGAGTAAGAAATGCCAGTAGCTGCGGGGAGACTCTATATATATATAAACTGAGAGCCCCATTTTTGTCCTTTTTTGACACCAAAATCTCTATTTATATTTGAGTATATGTGGTATATTTTTCTGCTACTTTAATCAGGGAATTGTATTCAATCTTAGAGAAAGGGGAAATTGCTTTACTGGTCTCCCTTGACCTCTTGGCCACTTTTGATTTTGTCATCCATGAGCTGTTATTGTCTCACTTGAAAGCTGTTGGATTAAATAACCTCACTCTTGCCTGGTTCCAGTCATTTCTCACTGATTGAAGTTTTTCTGTCGTCACCACCAATGGAAAATTCTCCAATGTTCCTCTTCACTTCTCAGTGATCAGTCCTTTCTCCCTTTCTTTTCAACATTTTCATAAGTCCTCTGGCAACCTTATTGCAAGATTACAATATCCATTTTTACATTTACACCAATGACATTTTGTTGATTTATCCTGTTTCCTCTCTGGTTATGAATCTGTCCCCACTACATGATGCCCTACAATCTCTCTCAACTTCATTATCAGCACATCGACTTGTACTCAATCCCGCTAAGACTACTGCTTGCTGGATCTCAGGATTTCATCTAAACCCACTGCTCCACTCTCACTCTTCCAGGACTACTGCCGGCCCAATGCGGCTGCTGGTGGTAGTCTCATTCCAATTGCACGATTTCTGTGGGAAAAAGAAAACCATTGGAAATGACATGAGCGGCAAAAACCTGGCAGTAATAGGGCATCGCCACAAGCTGCCGGTTACCACCAGGTTAGAGTGGGAGCCCTTATTGCCACCTCAATGGGTGTTGGTAAGGGCTTCCTGCCACATAGTTATGTGGAAAGAGTTCTCTCACCGCATGGCCATGTGTGCTGGGGACTTTTTTTACCTGCTGCGGTAAAAGGGCCCTAGCACATGGGAAAAATGGCACCCCGCTGCTAGCGCAGGGCCCTTTTTCCTGCAGCTTTGTAATCCCCTTATAAATATATTCTATGTAAGTTGCATGGGTATTTGCAGAATAACACTCAGACATCCTGCTGGCACTTTTTTGCAGGTATTTGTGACCCGTTAAGTGAAAAGGTTCCAAAACTGGGGTTACAAATAACAGAGATAAAGGCTATATAAGTTTGGAGGACTGAGGGACATGTTTAATAAGGTGCACTAGCATTTTTAGCATGTGCTAATGCTAGAGACACCCATATATTCCTACGAATGTCTCCAGTGTTAGCGTGGGCTAATTTTTAGCATGCACTAAAAACAATAGCACACCTATAGCGTGGCTTAGTAAACAGGACCCTAAATTTGGGCAATTTTTATTTTTCAAAGCTTTGTATACCATAGGGTCAGTAGAAAGGGGACATGTAATTTTTCTTTCCTAGAAATTACAGAGATAGAGATATTTTCAAATTGCTATTTTTTCAAAAGAGCTTTTCTAGAAAACATTTAAATTGATAAGTGTTTCTCATTTTTTAAAGACGTAATTAGTCCATATCTGAGGCTG
Organism: Microcaecilia unicolor; assembly: GCF_901765095.1. NCBI lineage: Eukaryota > Metazoa > Chordata > Amphibia > Gymnophiona > Siphonopidae > Microcaecilia > Microcaecilia unicolor. The sequence continues at coordinate 108,882,798 of NC_044036.1, forward strand.
AAATTTTGCAGGATTATGCAATTGATATCCCTCCAACTTGTGGTATAAATAAGTCTTATATCCCACTTTTGCTACCTTTTCGCTCAGCGGGTCACATATATTTATGCACGTAAGATCTAGTATTCTAGACATTCATGCATGCATGGGGGACGTAAATTCATAATGCTACTGCTGCTAATCATCGCAAAGTTAATCCATCTGTCAAGGAGCTGCATACCAACTTCAGTTAGGAGACGAAGGAGAAAGAATTAGAGGAAAGCTTTTTTCCACCAAGTTTTACTCACTGATTTATCCCAGAGGATGAAGGAAATTAAATCCAGGCTCTACAGATGAGCTGTTCCCAAACTGTGTAACTAAGCCAATTTGCAGTATTTTATTCTTCTTTTCTGAGTGCAGGTTAAAAACCACTACCGTGGGGTGCACTCAAGTGTCCCGTTGTAGTTTCAGAATCGGTGTGCACTTCCCATGTGCTGAAGAAATAGATTTTATTTTTTTAGTGCTGAGAGCATGTCTAGGGGTGTAAAGTAAATGAATAATACAAACCAGGGTTCTGTAGAACTCAACTCTACACACTTACTAAAAGGGTATGGATAGAGAGCTGAATATCCCAATCAATACACAAAAACAATCACAATAATATTTTTTGTGAAAGGAGAAATTCTTAGAGGTCTGACTCACTGTAAGTTAGGTTGTTCCTAGAGGGTGGATGGGTTTCTCTATCATAGAATATCTCCAAGTTATCTTTAATACGCCCGTGAGCAAACCTATGCTCCCAGTCAAATCAAGTGATGGCCGCAATAAAGGCGTGCCTGCCGTGTTATAATTACAGAAAAGCTCTCTATCTATATCCTACACCAGGACTTTACTACTCATATTCACTACTAACTCACTCACCAAAACCAAGATCAAAGCATTCATAGCTTATGAGGCATAAGCCTTACTTGCTACTCTATTAGCTTCTTTTGCTTTACTAGTAAGTTCAACCTAAACAAAGGTACACATTTCACACAGATACTATATGATTAAAACACTCTTCAGTATTCTTTACAAAATATTATCTGAGGTATCCTATGTCTATACACAAAAGAATTTGTTGTAAATAATGGTGAAAAGGAACCCAATGTAGGAAAAACACTTCTAAGAAAATATTCATAAATGTTCATAAAGAAAACATTCTTGAGAAAAACATTCTTGACAAAAGGCACACTTATCTCTGCACTGCCGGGTGTGTGCACTACACCCGGCAGCTACTGCAGGTATTGGCGTCAACCAACTTCCTTCGCCGCTGTTTCTAACGTGCTGGCAGAATACCATCTGTGTCCTACTCTGCAGGGTTTCGAGAGGATCTTCGTCAGGGACCTGGAATGTAGCTGGCTGCAGGGCTGTCAAGAGACTGGGCTGGGCCCGGGGCGAGGCCGCCACCACCGCTCCCCCCCCCCCGAGGTCGTCACCGCCCCCCCTCCATCCACCACAGGGCCGGGGCCCCCCTGAATTTGCTCTTTGTGAAAGAAGCGCAGCAGCGGCAGTCTGCAGATCACCTCCCTTCGGGCCTTCCCTCCCTGTGTCCCGCCCTTGCGCAAATTATGTCAGACGAGGACAGGACACAGGGAGGGAAGGCCCGAAGGGAGGCAATCTGCAGACTGCCACTGCTGCGCTTCTTTTACACGGAGCGAGGTCGAGGTGAGGCGCTATGATTTCAATTCAGGGACCGGCTCGGTGGTGGAGGGGGGCGGGTAGAGGGGACTGTGGTGCCGGGCCCCTCTTGGAGGCCCGGGCTCGGGGAATTTTGTCCCTCCTGCCCCCCCTCTCGGCGGCCCTCTGTAGCTGCCTCGTCCTATGAATGAATACACACTGCGCCAGCTTTTTTTTGAATATGCAGGCCCCCTTTAATCACAACTTAGCAAAAGGACCCCACTGAGACTAAGGAGTAGTTTTAAAAGACATTTCCATGGGTGAAAAATATGTTATATAAAATAACCTTTTATAAAAGCACCTGGCATATATGTAAGTAAATCTATATGCATATAGTCAGTTCACAGTCCAATTTTATTTATAATGCTGCAAATAATGAAATATCTAAGCAGTTTACATTTCAAAATTAAATCAAGGATATGGAAATTGGTAGAAATATAAGATAAGGATTAAAAGTACATGGGGAACATATAAAACTCAAGAGAAAGAGTTAATTAAAATTCAACTAAAAGAAAAATAGAGTAGGAAAAAACATGAGACAGGGAGGGGGAATGAAAAGAAAGACAATATTAACAGACACAAATATATGATAGGCACAGACCTGCTGCATGGGCTAATATAGAAAAACTAAATTAACTATTAGAAGTATGATGTTATAATCATTGGGACAATGAAGGAAAAGCTTTATGAAAAAAATGGGCCTTCGGAATGGCTTTAAATCTTAAGAGTGAGAGTTCAGATCGAAGATGAAGACGGGTCATTCCAAGGAGTGGGGGAAACTACTGAAAAGATGTGGTTCTAGCTAAATGTGAAATCACCTGAAGGAAAGAAGGGACAAACAAGAGTTGCTGCTGAAAGTATTGTAGTGTATGAGTTTGCACGCACATATGTTTTTCTGACCTGAGTAGAGACAATCCCAAAGATAGCTAGATTGAGAAGGGTTTAGTGTTCGCATATACTAAAATATGTCCATATCACCGCTCCCTCTATGCTGAGCGGGAGTCCTCCACCTACAGTCCTGCCAGTAGAAGGTGATATTTCTCTATCATATTTTCAATAGTGAGGGACAGGCAAGTTCTGCAGGACTCCAGGGAAACTGCCTGTCCCTAGCGATTGAAAACATAATATTGAAGCACTACCCTACCCCCCTACCCCACTGGCAGAAATGCAGTTGGAGGATTCCCACTCAGCAAAGCGAGAGCAGTGATATGTACATATTTTAGTATATGCAAACACTAAGCCCTTCTCAATCTAGCTAGCTTTGGGAACGTCTTTACTCAGGTCAGATAAACATATGTGCATACAGACTCATACACTACAATCCTCTCAGCAGCAACTTGGTTGTCCCTTATTTCTTTCAGGTGCATTCACGTTTAGCTACAACCACATTTTTTCAGTAGTTTCTCCCACTCTTTAGAATGATCTCTCTTCACCTTCAATCTGAATTCTCACTCTTAAGATTTAAAGCCATTCCAAAGGCCCATTTTTTCATAAAGCTTTTCCTTCATTGTCCCAATGATTATAACATTATATTCCTAAGGTCTGTTCCTATTATACATTTGTGTCTATTAATATTGCTTTTCTTTTCATTTCATAGAGAGAACATTGGCCTGTAAATATATATATATATATATATATATATATATATATATATATATATATATATATATATATATATATGTGTGTGTGTGTGTGTGTGTGTGTGTGTGTGTGTGTGTGTGTGTGTGTGTGTGTGTGTGTGTGTGTGTGTGTGTGTACTTTCTTTGGGGTAACATAAGTGCATATTTCCTCGTTAAAAAACTGGTGTAACTTTTGAGCAGAGCAACCATGCAAGTTAGGCTGCCCATAAAAAAAATTGTCCTCCCCATGGATATCAAACAACCTTTGGAATGTATTAGAACAGATACACAAAACAGCATAGAAAATGAGCAGGTCTTAAATTATAGAAAAGGAATGGTTACTTTTAAACCATGACATCTGGCACTACTGTAATTACGTACATTTGAGCAGTCATATGAGAACTGACTTTGAACTGCTGTGATTTTGTTGGCTGTATTAGCAGAGTATAATTGTTAGCAGTAGGTCTCTGTTTCTTTTCTTTGCAATAGGTTTCAACCTGAAGGATTATTTTTTTCCAGAGTGGCTTAAATCTTTTTGGAAACAGGTTAGAATGACTGCATTCAGCATTGTAAAAATGCCACCTAAGATATCACAAGGTCACAGCATAAAGTAAATTTAAAAGACAAACCACATTCTTAGGAAAATGTAGATTCCCTGCTTCAGTATGGAAGCATTCCTGTTGGTAAACAGTACATGAAAGACTTGATCTGCTTAGTGAGGAACTTGGTAGAACGAAGAAAGAGTAGCTTAAGCTACTTGCAAACTAGTGATATGTGTAAAGATTTGCATGGAGAGAAGAATCAACATTTTAGAACAGGCACTGATAACCCTTGTAAATCTATGGGTGTGTCTTTCATGCCAACACTGACTCCTTCGTTTACCTCACTTGTTGGGAGAACCGATGTCAGTGCATCTTGGATGGGCTTGCGCCTTTGTAACTTAAATCCTCCCTCCAGCGCAAACCTACAGCCTGGTTCAATCCCGACCTTAAAGCGCGCATGCACCAAACTAGGCGACTGGAAAGGGCATGGTATAAATCTAGAGACGCTCGCTCCTTATCAGCTTGGAAGCTCTCTCATCGCTCTTACAAATATGCTATCAAGCAGGCCAAAAGAACTTTCTATCAGAAATAAATTCAAACAGCTATGTTGGACGCACGGAAGCTCTATCGTCAACTGAATTCTCTACTCAACACCTCTCCAGTTACCTCTCCAAGCGTGGGCATGCCATCAGCGGTCCAGCTGGCCAACCACTTCAGGGACAAAATCCTTCTACTCCGGAGCAAGCCCCCTTCCAGCTCATCCAGTGCCACTGCCTTCCTTCGAAGTCTTGCTCCCGCACATGGCCCTTGCCCAGCTGACCATCACTGGTCCACCTTTGAGCCAGTCACCACGGAGAGGGTCTCTCTAACCCTTCACAAATTTTCTCGTACGCACTGGAAGCTGGATTGCTGCCCTAACTACCTGCTGCAATTGTCGCCGGAGCGTTTTGTTGAAGACTTTACATCATATCTGAACTACATGTTCCAACATGGGCGCTTCCCCAAAGATCACGGCCATATTCTCCTGATGCCTATCCCGAAGGACCCGAAGTGCGAGCCTAGTATTATTAACAACTACCACCCAGTTGCTACTATACCGTTGCTCGTCAAAACTATGGAAGGCTTGGTGAATTCTCAGCTTACTGATTATTTGGACATGTTTTCGGTTCTTCATGCCTCCCAGTCTGGATTCTGAGCTCACCACAGTACTGAGACGGTACTAGTTACTCTCCTGTCCAACTTTCGGAAAGAGCTGTCTTTTGGTAAAAACATCCTACTTTTTCAATTCGATATGTCAATTGCATTCGACATGGTTGACCACAATCTCCTACTCATGTTGCTAGCTGAACATGGTGTTGGTTGTGCTGTCTTGGATTGGTTCCGGGAATTTCTGTCTTGCCAATCCTATCGGGTCAAGGTCCAGTCCTCTTTCTCACCTTCCTGGAACTCTTGCTGTGGGGTTCCTCAAGGCTCACCCCTCTCGCCTACCCTGTTCAACATCATGCTGATGCCTCTAGCAATGGCCCTTCACAACCGTGGCCTGAATCCTTACATCTATGCTGACGATGTGACCATCTACATCCCCTTTCAGTCTTCCATAGCAGAAGTCTCAGCGGAAATTCAGTACAGTCTCGCCATCATGGTCAATTGGGCTAACACATTCAAGTTTAAACTCAATCAGGATAAAACGCAGTGCCTCATCCTGTCCTCCAAGTTCAAGAAGTCTATACCGGTCACGGTTACTGCACTAAACTTTTCCATTCCTGTCGCTGCAAGTTTGAAACTCCTAGGGGTAATTCTGGATCCCCACCTGACTCTTGATCTACAAGTCTCGTCCATTACGAAGCGAATGGTCCTGTCCATGAGGACCCTCAGGCGTATCAGGAAGTACCTGCCTTTTGCCCTCTTCAGGTCACTTATCCACTCCCTCGTCTTGAGCCATTTCGACAATTGCAACGGCATTTACACCGGTTGCAAGGAGCATACCCTTAAAAAACTCCAGACAGCGCAGAACACAACGGCGAGGCTGCTATTTGGTAAATCTCGATTTGAGGCAGCAACACCCCTTCGTGAGAAGCTCCACTGGCTCCCAATCAAGGAGCGGATTGAGTTCAAAATCTGTGCCCTTACACACAAGATTATTTATGGGGACGCTCCTTCCTTCATGTACAGCCTGGTCGACCTCCCACCTAGGAACACCGTGCAGTCCTCCCGCACCTACCTCAACCTCCACTTTCCTTCATGCAAGAACTTAGGTTACAAGCTGCTTTTTGCATCTTCATTTTGCTGCCAGTGTCCCCGTTATTGGAACGCTCTCCTATCATCGTTAAAAGAGACCACGGATCACAGCCTATTCAAGAAATCCCTGAAGACCTACCTATGTGATCGTTCATTCTCCTCAGCAGCTTGATCCTTACATCCCCTCCTTCCTTTTCCCTTCAGTTTTCCCTCCCTCCCCTGCTCTCCTTTTTTTTCTTTTTTCTTTTCTCTCTCTTCTCTTCTGCTTCATGCTACTGTTATTTGTTGTACTTTCTCCTGCCTTGTACGCCACATAGAGCCCGCCTTGGTGGGAATATGTGGGATATAAATGTTCACAATAAATAAATAAATTTGATCCTGACTTAAACTTCTGAGGTCTGAAGAATAGTTTGATATAAATGAAATTCAATAGCTCCTGTTTAATGAAGTAAACTTCTTTGTTAATATCCTCTGCCTTTTTAAGCAGGAAAGTTTTACAGATTTTGCAAAGCAACTGAGATGTTTCTGTTTGTTATAAAATTACTTAAAAAGCAATGCTTGTTTAACTTTATCATGAGAAAATGTACATAGACCCACTAATGCACTTAGGGGCACTTTTACTAAAGGGTGGCAGGGCTACCATCACACTGGCACATGGCAAATTGGGCCAACCAACAGGCAGTATTCCCGGCCTCTGCCATGCGCCAAATCTGGTGCTAAAAAATGCATTTTTATTTTCTAGCACTGCGGGCTTACCCTGTGGTAATCAGGCAGCCCTGCACATTGCCCAGTTATTGCCGGGTGAGTGCGGGAGCCCTTACCACCTCTTCAATGGTTAGTGGTAAGGGCTTCACAGGGAAATGGTCACACTACAAGTGGTTCACTTACAATAGGGCCATTTCCCTTTTTGAAAAAAAAGCCTTTTACCCGCTGCAGTAAAAGGGAGCCTTGACACATAGCAATCCACGCACCGATGACTAGCACAGGGTCCCTTTTACTGCAGCTCGGTAAAAGAGGCCTTGGAGGGGTAGTTATTGCGCTGCTTCAAAATATTATATTTTACCACAGAATTTATCGTACAAGTCATCAAGGTTAGTAACGTGCATGGTAAATTTGTTATTTGCATTGCTGAAGGCAGTAATATCACATGTTCTTGGTTGCAGCAATGCAAATAATAAGCACATAAGTGTTACCATCCTGGGACAGACTGAAATCCGTCAAGCCCAGCATCCTGTTTCCAAAAGTGGCCAATCCAGGTCACAAGTACCCGGCAAGAACAGTAAAACAGGTTTTATGATGTTTATCCTAGAAATAAGCAGTGAATTTTCCCAAGTCCATCATAATAATGGGTTATCAACTTTTCTTTTAGGAAATTATCCAAACCTTTTTTTGTTAACCTTGCTAAGCTAACTGCTTTTACCACATTCTCTGGCAACTAATTCCACAGTTTAATGGGAGCCTTAATTTGGAACCACTATCTTTCAAAGGGGCTGATACTCTACAAATGATCCTACCTGCCTCCCCAATCCTCACGACAAATCAAAACCCTGACTGAGATTCCACTAATCAGATTACCTCAAATAGAATCATCCCAGTCATAAACCCTCTTACACTAATTATTCATCTGTATACTTCCAATGAGGACCCCCCACCATCAGATCCCTCCTGAAACAAGACTCCACACAATTTAGACCCTCTACCCCCAAATCACATTTTCTGTTCTCCTATATCCCCCATCCACACATCTACCATGAATTCCCCTGGTGTCTAGTTGGGGGAGGTGGGCAGAAGCAATCCCCAGATGCTCTTGCCATGTAGGCTGTCACCTGCAAAATAATACCTCTGACCCCTAGCAGTATTCTTGTGGTATTACCACTAAGGGCTGAACTGCAAAATAGAGGTGCTTGCACTTTTTTTGTTTAAAAGGTAAATCAAAACAGTAAATCAAATAATAAACTAAGCTAAACTAAACCCCATAGTGTTCAGTATACCGTGGAACTCATATGCCATAATTTAGCGAAAACTGCTGGATCTAACCAATGTTAAAAGTGGCCATGAAGGAGGTAATTCTACAACTTGATGCCTTGAATTAGGCATCACAATGGGGCACCATCATAGTCAATTCTATAATGGCTATTAACTGTGCCTAAGTTGTTATAGAAAACTAGCATAAAGCCACTTTAAAACACTGAGAGTTAGGCATAGTCACTTACACCAGGTCAATGGCTTTGTGAAATGGGTTTGCCTAAGTACGCAATATAGGATTCAGTAAATGGTGCTCAAAATTTGGCATTGAACAGTATGATATAAAGGACGTTCCAGGATGGGTACTCTCTATAGAATAGTGCATAGTACCAAGTGTAAATCCTGGCATGCAAATTGAGTGATAGATCCGCACTATTCTATAACACTGTGAGCATCTTAAGGGAATGCCCCTGACCCACCCATGTTCCTCCCATCGTTACGCCCCCTTTGCAGATCTGCATGGAAACATTTAGGCACTAGTGTATCAATGGGTGCATAAGTGTGTTTTCATGTGGATCTGCCATTTTTGCCCCATCTTGGCACATTGCATTAATTAGGATATTTTTCAGTGCCGAAAGTAGTGCCGAACGTTAGGCACCATATATAGAACTTCCCCGATAATATGCAACTGATAGTATTCTATAGACATTCTGCGTGTTGCTTGGTGCCATGCCCATTGCACTCCCCATGTGCTTCCCCATGTGTATTCTCCTTGCAGTTACGCACAATAGCTTACACTCTACTTTAGCATGTTGTCCATTTTGACACATATCTGCCTATTAGGACAGCACTTACCATGCAAAGTATGAGCAACTATATGTGCCCATTCATAAAATTTGTCTCCATAATATCCAGTTTTTGACATGGTTTAGTAACTAGAACTCATAGAATGTGAAGAATTCTTTAAAAATCACAGAACCCAGGGGTCTTATTTACTTACTTCAAACAGTAGTGAGTCACTAATATAGAGAAAGACAGTTCTTATATGCTAGAGATGAGCTGTATGACTTATGATAGGGGTGGGCAACCACGGTCCTCGAGGTTCACAACCCAGTCAGGTTTTCATGATTTCCACAATGAATATGCGTGAGATTGATTTGCATTCACTGCTTCTATTGGATGCAAGTAGATCTCACTCATATTTATTGTCGAAATCTTGAAAACCCAACTGGGTTGTGGCTCTAAAGACTGTAGTTGCCCACCCCTGGCTTATGATGTCATCCTTGTAAAATTGCAGTGTTATCATTGGTTGGCTGAAACCAACTGGCAGAGAATCAGGTTATTAATTTCAGAAAGGGCATAATAGAATGAAAAAAGTATAATTACACTGAAATAGATGTTGCACTTTGCTTGCCATAACACAATTTGGGAGATCTATTCTTTTTATATTTGTCATTAGAATTTAGAAAAAGGGATCTGTACAGTTCGTAATCTTAAATCACTTTTGTAGGCCTTTACAAACCTACAAAGTCTGCATATTTCACCAGGACCAATATGGCTATTACAGCATTACACTAATTAAAATATGGAAGAGATTCTAGTGAAAGTGATTCATCTAAAATATTAGTGAATTTTCACTTTTACAAGAGACTTCTTAATGGAGTATTTGCTCCATGAAATATACTTGGACAAAACAGATTTTAAAGAAATATTCACATGGAAGTTAATTTTATAATAGGTTACCAATGTGTAAAGGTCACATGGCTTTTGTGGGGGCATTAGGGCCTTAACGCATATTAAGGAAATTAATGTTTGATAAATACTAAGAAGCCCATAGGTATAAAATGGGCTTCTTAGCATTTAGAGTGTGTTAGTTCCCGTAATGCACATTAAGGCCCTAATGCCCGTGTGAATGCCCTAATGCTGCTTGATAAATTCCATCTTTAGGCATCTATTTGCAGCCTATTTTATACAGCCTTTGGTCTTTATTTTAGAAAATATATTCTTGCTTTGAATGTCTGAAAAATTGGCATTTAGATGTCCGTATTGCAGAGACATCCAAATTCTGATTTTATAAAGCCAGAATATGGACATCTAAATCTGCAGTATGTTCTTATGACAAAGGGATGTGGTGTTGGAGTGTTTTGGGTGGGCCATAAAGGAGGCAAAATATGGAAATCCAACTCCAATTTCAAAAGGGGAAGGGATATCTACAGTATATCCAATAAGATGGATGTTATTATTTAGACCTGGTGCTTGGCACATCCAGGTTACAGAAATGTGCTCTGATTGAGCAACTCTCCACTGGAGGGATTAAAGCAAGTCACCTCTTTAATCCCCCAGTGGTCGCTGACCCTCTTTGTCCCCTGAATGTGAAGCTAGCAAGGGATCTCAAGCTCTATAGCAGCTTCAGGAACTATGGATGTTCAAGGTACAATTTTTTTAAAAAATATTTAAAACCCCTCCATGTAGAGTTAAGAAGAAGACTCATGATTAGTGCAGTGGTCTGAGAGCCGAGGGACCCTGGTTTATAAATCCCACTTCAGTTGTTTGTAATTTTTTTTTAATTGTGGGCCCTCTGGGGTTGAAAAATACCTACAGTATCTGCATGTATTAAAAAACAGCAAGCCTGCAGGCTATTGAAGCAGTATGCATTCAGGCACAGTAGGTATTTTTCTGTCCCTGAAGGGCTCACAATCCAAAAAGAAATCATCAGAAGATGCAGTGGGATTTGAACCCAGGTCCCCTGGCTCTCAGCCCCACTCTTCTAATAGTTAGGCTACCTCTCTGCTCTGAATGGATGTCTGTGTGGCCATTTTACAGAGATGTTCCTATGTTGCCACAAAGACATCAATGTCCCTTGTTTTTGCCATATTCATAATTTGGACGTTTCAGTTTGTTAAATTGACATCCATATGTGAAATATAGACTTGGACATCCTCATTCTGAGTTGGACGTCCTTTGGACATTTGTGCCTGCTCGGTGCAGATATAAATATTCACACATAAAATACAGTTGAACAAAACCATTTTATAAATTATGCACCTAAATTGTGACTCCACCCCTGTTCCATCCAAATTCTGCCCCTACACATGCCTCTAACTTGGGTCACTTACAGGTACACAACTTCTTTTAACCATGCATTCTTTTACACATGTAACTCGTGATAATTTTGTAAAGGCCCTTTAGATGCTTCAAAAACTCTTTTACGGGCAAAAGATCCTTTATAAAAGTTCCCCTTATGTGGCAAAGTTTAGAACTAGACAATTGATGAGCAAGAGAGAGCCTATTTGTAGCCTATTATATCAACATATAGAGGTTACCAGCACAGATCCTTCAGAAATGACACCTTTGTTCTCAAATCGGGACAGGATTGGATCCTAAAATTGTTTATTTCGTAAAAGAGATGAAAAAGTTTTGAACTGTCTGATTTGAGTCTTCCCAGACGTAGCCTGCTCAATCCATAGAAGATGTAAACAATTTTTTTTTTGATTTGATATCTAGAGTATTGCAGTTAGGTCTCTTTTTGCTGAACTTTCCATATAAATGCATCATCAAGTTGGAATCGGTCAGATATATATTTTATGAGCCAACTCATGTACCTGCCTTTTTACCTTCTAAATCTGATAGTTCTCCAAGGGCTTCAGTACTCCCTACTGTGACATCTACACCCTGGTAACTGAAGTGATTCTGCTCCTTTCTGACGTGTATGCTTAGGGGGTCTTTTACTAAAGCTTAGCTCAAGTTATCTGTAGTAGGCCCCCTAAAGAATAAAATGGACCCTGCTGCAGATAACTCAAGCTAAGCTTTAGTAAAAGACCCCCTTAGTTTCTTACTTTTATTTTTTCTTGCTTTTATGTCTTTGACCTCTTCACTCAAATTGAGGACGGTTATGGATGATTTATGTATTGTATTTTTTTTGTTTTGGATTCTGGTGATTATTAGTATTTTCTTCTTTTCACCTTGTTTACTCTACAAAGTTTAATTTTCTGTTGTGAAATGGAAATTGAATAAAAATAATAATAATAATAAATAAATGAGATCTCAAATGAAGCTGTTGATATTTATGACTCCTCAGAAGCAGGTGTAAATGTTCACACATAAAGAAGCCTTTTTATCATGCCACGGTAGGGCTCCCATGGCAATGGTGTGTGGCAAATTTTGGCCCTACTGCCGGGCTTGCTTAGGAGCCTGGTGCCATTTCCGGAGCTAGAAATATTTCTTTCCTAGCACCAGGAGATTATCCGGTGGTAATTAGGCAGCCCCATGCAGTGCTCGGTTACCACCGGGTTACTGCGAGAGCCCTTACCGCCTCCTAAATAGGAGGCGGTAAGGGCTCCGGGAGTTAATGGCCACATAACAATATGCTGACTTAGTGCACAGCCACTTATTTCACCTTTACCTGCTGTGGTAAAAGGGGGCTTCGGCACAAGAAAAACCTGCATGCCAATGCCACTGTTGGCCCTCTTTTACTGCAGCTTGGTAAAAGGACCCCAAAGTAAAGTTAACTTGTTAATTGGAATCCACCCATGCTCCACCCAAAGCCCTTCCCTGAACAAGTGTGTACCCAGGTCCCATAAAAAAAATGCATGTTCTGGTCATTGTAACTAATGTTATGTGGGTTGTGTGTGTCGGGGAGGGGGGTATTTTATAAACTACATTTTAGATGGATCATGGATTTTATATACTGCTTCTCTGTGGTACAACCAATCAGTTTACATATTATATACAGGTACTTTCTCTGTCCCCAGTGGGCTCAAATTCTAATCCCCCTGTTTACTAAGCCATGCTAGTGGCTTCTGTACGCTAATGCCAACACAGCCCATTCACTTTGAAAATACACTTCCACGCGCTGTAGCATTAATTTTTTGGAAGTCCTGTATGCTAATGGAAAATTAGTGTGGGACCTGCAATTAAAAAGAATTTTCATGCTGCGTTAAATCTGAGATTAGCACACAAGAAAGTCCCATGTTAAGATACGCCAAGCCCAGATTCCAACACTCTAGTAAATGGGCCCCTAAATATGGCATTAATCTCATTTTTTTGATTGGATTTTTTCAGTGGCTTTATTACATTAGGCCATATATTATATAGTTCCTTACAATGGTCAGATTTTGTGAGGTAAATTACATTCTTGAGCATACTGTGTTATTTTAAATACAATGCTTTCTGTTTCTTTGCCAGGTGGCATCGGGTAGCTATCAGTGTGGAAAAGAAAACTGTTACTATGATCGTAGACTGCAAAAAGAGAACCATAAAACCACTTGACAGACATGACAAAGGAATTATTGACACAAATGGCATCTCAGTCTTTGGAACCCGAATCCTTGATGAGGAAGTTTTTGAGGTAACAATTCATTATGTCCATGTAAAAATGCTCAGTGCTATCATTATACAACAGGTCTGATCTTTGGTTTTAGTTAGGTGTTTGCCCGTAGGTTATGATAAAGCAAAAGTGGATTGTACTTGAATAGCTTTTGGATATGTTATTTATAGTGAAGAAAAGCAAAAGATGTAGGGGGTTATTTTAGACCCAACACTAATAAAATCTCAACGGGTGAAAACATTCATGACTTCATTAAGGGGGTCTTTTACAAAGCCACGGTAAAAAGAGGCCTCCAGTAGTGTGAGTGTGTCTTTTGGGCGTTTGCTTGGCCACTTTTACCGTAGTTGTGAAAAAGGCCAATTTTTAATAGGTCGGGACATGGGCATATGCAAAAATTAAAGCTAGAGCGCCTATTTACAGACTGAGCCCTTACCGCCAGCCAGGGGCGTAGCCAGACACTCAATTTTGGATGGGCCTGGGCCAAAGATGGGTGGGCAGAACTCCACCATATCCCACAGTGATTTGGTCTCTCCCTCTCTTGCCTGCATGCCATATGGTCTTTCAAACATCCCCCCTCCCCCACATACATTTTAAATAGCAGATTTTCACTGGAGCGAGCAGGAATTAATACACATTGCTTATGTTGGCCCCATAGCCTTCCCTCTGATGCAACTTCCTGTTTCTGCATAGGTGGGAATACATCAGAGGGAAGGCTGTGGGGCTGGGGTGAATAGCATGTATCAGTCGCTGCTCGATTTAGGCAAAGATCTGCTATTTACAAGGTATGCAGGAGGAACAGTTGTTGGGAGTTTTCAGCTGGTGTGGCTTGGAGATCCCTGCCTGCCAAATCATAGGCGTGCTGCTACTGGGTGAGCCTGAGCCCAAAGAGGGTGGGCCTAGGCCCACCTGAGCCCACCCTTGGCTACGCCACTGCCGCCAGCCATTGACTTAAGGGCTCATGTGCTACCTATGTGGTAATCATGCAGTCTGCACCAATGTGGCTGCGATGCCGATTACAGCCGTAAATGCCCCCTGCAGTAGAAAATAGAAAAATATTTTCGACCATGAGATTCGGCATATGCCAAACTTAGAATTACCACCGGGTGCACGTGTTACCCCAGTGGTAGTACCAATTTGGCGCACACTACCTACGCATTAGCCCTCTTGCAGCTTTGTAAAAGGGCCCCTAAACCTCATCGGCGACTTTTTTTTCATGTAAACTACTCAGTCTATAATTCACCTGCCTCCTCATCTGTTTAATTACTATAACTTAAAATATTATCAAACCTATTTGCCATGAAACATATTACATAAAGTGTCTATATGAAAAAGATTAAAATCCCAACTTATTCTTTCTTATTTCTTTCAACCGGACCCACCACCCACATAGACCATGTTACGCCTTGGTTGCGTCAGGGAGCGGCCCTAATAATACTGTGCTGTCTTTGCCTTCATTCATTGTTAACTTGGGATTTTGACCTTTTTCATATGGACACTTTACGTATTGTTTCGTGGTTAAGGGATATAAGATAGGTTTGATAATATTTCAAGATAGTAACTAAACCAATGAGGAGGTAGGTGAGTTATAGACTGAGTAGACTATCCAGCTTATAATCGAACGAGAAAAACGCCCAAGTTCCGACCTAAATCGGGAGATGGGCGTCTTTCTCACAAAAACAAATAAAGCGGTATAATCGAAAGCCGAACTTTGGACGCTTTCAACTGCACTCCGTCGCGGATGCGGACAAAGTGGACGGGGGCGTGTCGGAGGCGTGGTGAAGGCGGAACTGGGGCGTGGTTATCACCCGAACAGAGATGGGCGCCTTTCGCCGATAATGGATGCGTTTGTAGCTAGAATTTAGGGCACTTTTCCTGGACCCTGTTTTTTCACGAATAAGGCCCCAAAAAGTGCCCTAAATGACCAGATGACCCCCAGAGGGAGTCGGGGATGACCTCCCCTGACTCCCCCAGTGGTCACTAACCCCCTCCCACCACAAAAAATGATGTTTCACAACTTTTTATTTTCACCCTCAAATGTCATACCCTCCTCCCAAGCAGCAGTATGCAGGTCCCTGGAGCAGTTGTTAGGGGGTGCACTGGACGTCAGGCAGGTGGACCCAGGCCCATCCCCCCCCTACCTGTTACAATTGTGCTGCTTAATGCTTAGTCGTCCAACCCCCCCAAACCCACTGTACCCACATGTAGGTGCCCCCCTTCACCCCTTAGGGCTATAGTAATGGTGTAGACTTGTGGGCAGTGGGTTTTGAGGGGGATTTGGGGGGGCTCAACACCCAAGGGAAGGGTGCTGTGCACCTGGGAGCTCTTTTACCTTTTTTTTTGTTTTTGTAAAAGTGCCCCCTAGGGTGCCCGGTTGGTGTCCTGGCATGTGAGGGGGACCAGTGCACTACGAATGCTGGCTCCTCCCATGACCAAAGGGCTTGTATTTGGTCGTTTTTGAGATGGGCGTCGTCGGTTTCCATTATCAGCGAAAACTGAGGTCGTCCATCTCTTAGGTCGACCTAAATTCTGAGATTTGGGCATCCCCGACCGTATTATCAAAACGAAAGATGGACGCCCATCTTGTTTCGATAATACGGGATACCCCGCCCCTTCGCGGGGACATCCTCAGAGATGGGCGCCCTTAGAGATGGGTGTCCCTGTTCGAAAATGCCCCTCTATATGAAAAAAAGTCACCATTGAGGTTTAGTAAAGTAATGAACATTTTCAGCTCTTGAGATTTTATTAGTGCTGGGTGTTATATTGTTATGTTGTAAGATCACCACGACTTAATAACTTTTGATAGACATTTGAAAAGATTTATCGGGAGTTATTTTAGAAGCATCTCCACCTGTAAGCAGCAGTGTTTGTATGTGTGGATTGCATATACATTTAAATGATGATTTCAAGAAGTTGCTATTTTTATATGAAGAGCCATAAAATGCTAAGAGTTCTTTGTACAAGCTGTGACAAAAGGGGGCCTGTGCTGGTGTCAAGGTGTGTTTTTGAAATGCTCCAAGGCCCCCTTTTACTGCAGTGGGTAAAAGGCAGGTCTTTCTTTCTGTTTTTTAAAGAAATGGCTATGTGGCAAGTGAAACACTTGCCGCACACCCATTTTGGGGGGAATACTTACCGCCGCCCATTGAGGTGGCGGTAAGCGATCCCATGTTAACCTGGTGGTAACCATGCAGTGCACAGCACTGCCCGATTACCACCGGGTACATATCGGCATTACAAAAATAAAAATATTTTTATAGTGCCGGAAATGGTGCATGCTGGGGGTGGGAAGTGGTACTGGGCTGCTGCGGTAGCCCAGAGGTACTTCTGTTTTAGTGAGTGGTAAGCCCACATTGGACTTACAGCTGCTTTGTAAAAGACCCCCTGAGTTTTTAAAGGGTTATGATGGGGGATGGTTTGGGCATGACTTGGGTAGGACAAAAATTTACATGTGCATTCCTCATTTAGCACATTTATGATAACAAATTTCCCCCTAGGGTTTTTAATCTGCACAAAGGTAGACACAGCTTAAAAAATAATCATTTCATATAGTTTCCTATGTCATCTACGAGACTTTTTGTTTTGTTCAGGATTTTTTTTCCTATTTTTCATTATGAGCACGCACGTTTTCCTAAAACTAAACACAATGAAAACTTTTGGCTTGTATATTCTAATGTTATCCTGATATGTTGTATCAAATCTGGGTTTCATAGATGAACTGATTGATAGTATGATTTAATCTATTTGAATATTCAAAAATAGATTATTCCAAATTTTAGATGATGCACACAGTTATTAAAGGTTCACATTAAAGTATAAACATTGGGGTATACTCCAGAGTTAACCCATGTCTTTTAATTTTAGTATTATACACACCACAGGGCCATTTCTTATTCTGTAATATTGGATGGAAAGGTGTACAGTGATGCTATTCAGAATGTGTCTTTAGGTTTATTTGAAGACATAATGGAAACTCGAGTGAGGTCGGCTACCCAGAAATAGTGACAGTTTCAGCATACCACAATCACCCAGCTTCTGTTGTAAAAGGACAAGCTACATGACTTGCATCCACAACACAACAGAATAATTTATCCCTCACAATCAGTAATACTTTTCAATTATTTTATGCACCTCTCTCATTCAGATTAGAAGAAACCTGTTGTCCTTGTCCTTTAGAAACCTATAGTTAAAAATACCAATGGGTATTTGGGTAATGAGCTAAAATGCAAAATATAAATACACAGCAGTTGAATATTCAAAATACACTTAAACATTCGATGCTGAACTGAATATATAAGTACTTTAAAAGAAAAACAACCAGCATTATACTTATTATAAAAGGGTCATGCCAGTGGTGTTCTGCAGGTAATCCATATTATACTCATAGATTATCCCTTTAATTCTGTATAGTGTACTACAAATTAGGTACTAATTAGATGCCTAACTTTGGGGTCCTTTTACTAAGGTTCGCTAATGGTTTAGTGTGTGCTAATGATTAGCATGTGCTAAATGATAAGGTGCCCATTATATTCCTATGGGCATGTTATTTAGCACGCGCTAAATCTGTTAGCGCACCAGTAGAAGGACCCCTTTAGGTGTTCCAATGGAAGTTAGGCATCCAAATTGGGGTAAACAGCAGGCACCTAACTACACTTAGGCACTATTCTATAAGCGAGTGGCTAAGCGCTGTACTGTGTAACTGTAAAGAAGGAGTGCATGTGGGTGGGGCATGAACGGCTTATATACTTAGGCACCAAACTAATGGAATACTGTATGTTGCAAGCCTGGGTACCAACATTTAGGCATGGATATTTATGCCTAAATGGCAACTAAATGTTGGAGCCCAAATACCAAGAAATGTAAAAGAAGGTCAGTCTCTTGGGAGGTGGGCCAGCTGTAGAAAGGAAGGGAGAAACCTAGAAGGGGTTCAAGCTTTCTAGGAGCTGAGCTGGTGGTCCTGAGATATGGAGAGACAGGGATAGGAAGGAATTCCTTGAGCTGGAAGTAAACAGTGAAACTGGGGAAAAGGGAAAGGGAAAGTTCCTTGGTGAAACGGAGTTGCCTTAAGTGGGAAGACAAAGAAGGCAAGTCCCGGTAAATGTCTTTTCTTGCTAAATCAGATACAGAAGACAACCTGAGAGGGAAAGGTTTTAGCAAGGGTTTGGTTTGTTAGTACAGAAGAGTAAGTGCCTTATGAAATGTAAAGAAGGAAGAATTTATGTTACCTTATGGTAAAGGATTTACTTGTTGACTGAAATGAACCAGGGAGAGGGGAGGGGAGGGGGAATGTTAAGGCAAAGTTTAGTGAATTCACACTGGGGCCTTCTTTGGAATTCTGCAGTTAATTAGCTAATGAGTGTGAAAGTTCTGTTGATTCACTATTACCCATGAGAGGATTGGTGAATGCAGAAGGTAGTTACTCCCAAGTATGTTGCAATTTAATGGTAAAAGGAGGAAGGGATAAATAATTCCTCCTTAATTTTGTGAGTCTCTTTAGAAGAGACTGCAGGTGCACCCAGGGCTGAAAACCTGGCATGAGATTTTGAAGCTGCCTGGAATATTGCAAGTTATAATTGTCCAATACCTTTTGAAGCGGGTGTTAACTGTAATATGTGTAAGTTGTTATAATGATATATTTCTTAACTTGTTGTACTGAAGAATAATGATTTTTAATTCTTTACAATGTCTGGAGCCTGTGAAGTTTAACAGTAACCCCAGGGAAGTGATCTTTATTTTCTTGTTATTTTGCATGGAAAGAAGCTGGAAAATTGTGGTGTTTGAAAACCTAATGCTGTTGTACAGTGCCAGTGTTAGGGTTTCTGGTGCCCCCTACTCGTCCAGCATATCCTCTTTTTTTTCTCCTTCAAACCCCATCCCACTCCTCCCCCTCCCCCCCATCTAGCAGCTTCTATTTCCTCTCCCCTCCCCTCTTTTTTTGTGTGCAGCGATCCAAGCTCTGCCCCTAGGTTCACCTTCAGTTACCAAGTTCCCACACCAATTTACATGTAGTCAATCCTATATAATAATTCTCACCTCCAACGTTCTAATCTTGCTGCCTTAGACTGTGGCTCCTTTGGAGTTGGTCTGCTAGGCTCCGTAGATCGCTGACGTCACTGGACCCATTATGACATGCAACCAATGGATGCACAGGAAAACGTCGGTGGGGAGGAGGAACATAAAAAGAGAAATGTAAAGAAAAAACAGCCAGCCAGCCGCGGATACTATTATAACAACAACCGTGCTCCCGCTGCTTTCTGATAGGGGGAGAGGGGGGTCCAGAGACCAGAGAGGTGGGGTGGAAGGGGGTCCTCAGACCATAAAGGGGGGGAGGGGGGCCCTGAGAGAGGGGGGGTGGGGGCACTCACTCAATCACTCACTCACTGTCTGTCTCTCACATACACTCTTTCTGACACACTCTGTCTATCACACTCTCTCTGTCACACACACACAGTCTCTATCTCTCTGTCTCACACACACAGACACTCTGTCTCTCACACACTCCATCTCTCTCATTCTTTCTCTGACACACACACTCCATCTCTCACACACACTCTCTCTCAAACATACACTCCGAGGAAAACCTTGCTAGCGCCCGTTTCATTTGTGCAAGAAACGGGCCTTTTTTACTAGTTTTTCTATAACAGGGTGATTAAAGTTAGGCACCATTTGTTCACATATGTTATGGAGTGCTAGCACTTACACACATGTAGTAGGAGTTTCTATATATGGCACCTAAAAAATGGGCACTGAAATCAGTGCCAACTAAGCGCCTATATTTAGACACCAGTTATAGAATAAGCTTAGTTGATATCTCAGCGCCTAAAACTATGCACATCCTTTTACACCAGCAAAAACGTGGGTAAATCCCAGTGTATAGATTTATGCGCACTGGGTCATATTGTATAACACAAACAAAAAAAGCAACACTGGGCCTTCAAGACTGAGACAACAGGAGTATTTTAAAATTTGCTTTTGCAAAAGAAAAGGCTAACACAGGAGTTTTTTCCTACATCGCGGCTGTCCTTTGCGACAGGCTAGCTTGGTTTTAGAGATTTTCTACGTCCAATCTCGGAGGCATTGGATATATACACATTTTATACAATTTACATCCAAACCTTGTCCCCTGAGGCAGGCATTGTTTAACGCCGAAACACGGCCCGTGTCGGGTCATTTTATTAATAAATACGCCTGTTATCTCAGTCTTGAAGGCCCAGTGTTGCTTTTTTTGTTTGTGTACTTTTTATTTATGCTGGTTACCCTCTCTGTTTGGCTTGTTATATTCTATAACTTTATTCTGAAATGAAGACACAGCATAAACAAATAAGTGGCATATGATGACATAGCATAAACAAATAAGTGTTTATGCTGTGTCTTCATGAATGATCTTTCGAGTGTCAATTTGATGTACATTTTGTAGAGTTTATTTTATTACATTTATTTTTATATATGTGTTTTTAAACTCCTGAGGAAGGCCTTTGTGGGCCGAAACATGACTCGTGTCGAGTCTTGGATGGTTAATAAAGGGGATAATTGTGACATCGTCTGCTGCCCTTTCTTATTGTCACCCTTGTTGTGACTGTTTTGTCTGTTTGACCACAAGGGTTATTATTCTTCTGTTGCTCTGCCACATCAGTGAGATCAACACAAACTCCTCCACTAACAGACACTGAGAAGTAACACAAAACCTTGCAAATAGACACTCAAACTGCACTAATCCTATCTATGAAAGTCTGCAGTACAAATATTCTAGAACACCTGAACACAGAATCTACACGTTAAAAGAATCCTTCTCTGTGATTACAAAAGGAAAACACACACCATCACTTACTACAAAAAAAGAAAAAAAGAGAGAGACTAAAGATTAGAAAGAAATACCTAGACGAAAAATAAAACTGAAAACCCAAGAAACCAGATTATGAGCAGTGGAAAACTGAGAAAAAAGAAACGGAAGTGCATTTCTTCCTGAACAAAACAAAGTACAAGAAATCCACATTTTTCAAAGCTGACATCTCATTTCCCTAATGAAAATCAAATTTTTCTACCTTTGTTGTCTAACCATTTTGTTTTGGTCTCTCCTTACCACATCCTCTTTGTTGAATTTCTCCTGAGTCCTTTTCCAGGATTTAATTTCCATTTTCTGCTTTTCACTTTTCATCTTGTTCTCTGATCTTAATCCTTTCGCACCTCCTTCAAAGATCTGCCCCCTTCCTTTGTCCCTCACCCCTTTGCAGCTCTCCATCTCTTTTGCCTCTTTACTTATCATTCTTTCCCTGCCTCTTCTCCTATACTTCCTTCTCCGTTCACCTACCTCTTTTTTCAATGTTTATTTACTCTTTTTCCTCCACTTTAACCCTGCTAGCCATCCCTCTGCTTCTACATCTTCACCTTTCTCTGCCTTCCATCTCCCAGCCCCTGCATCAGCCCCCACCCCATCCCCAACCCCAACCCCAGTCTGATATCTCTCTGCCCCAGCTCTAGCATCAGTCCCATCTTGCATCTGTCCCTAGCATGACCACTTCTTTCACCCCTACCATCTGACAGCATAAACTCCTAGCCCCTAAATCAGTGCCATTGCCAAGTCCCTGCCCCCTAATTTTCAGCCCCCAGTTCCAGCCCCAATATCCCACCTGCCCCCTTTTTCAACCCTGAGTTCCTGTCCTAGCCCCCTTCTCTCACCTGCTCCCTTTTTAGTCTCCCATTCTAGTCCCAGACCTTTTCTCCCACCTTCTCCCCTTTTCAACCCCCAGTTCCAGCCCCATTATCCCAGCTGCCTCCCATTTCAGTCCCTAGTTTCAACTCCAGCCCCATTCTCTCAACTGCCCCCATTCTCAGCCCCCAGTTCCAGCCCTATCCTCCTCCCATCTGAGCTCCCCTTTTCAGCCCCACATTCCAGCCCTAGCCCCCTTCTCATTTGCTAGTTCCAGCCCTAGTCACAGCCCCCTTCTCATTATTGCCGCCCTGCATTTTAAAATCTTTTACCTTGACTCGGCAATGTCTGTCAAGGAAGCAGGCTGCCTCGGGTCGGATCAGTGAGGGAAGACCCAAGGGGGACAGTGGGCCAAATGTTGCCACTATATGGATGGCACCAGCAACCTGTGCAGAATCCAAATACTCAGTGCCATCCACGATCGAAATATCCACACTGATTATTCAGATTTAACTCAGCCATGTTAAAATGAAAAATGCTGACCACCATAGCTATGTATTGGCCTGGACATATTCAGATTCTGTATTTGTTATCTTAAGATTTGCCTATGAAGATGATCAAGAACATAGCAAATTAGGACTGAAAATAAGAAGCAGTAATGTTAGGAATTACAATCAATCAATCATCTGTACCTTTAGAGAGTTGACTTATTATAGATATGAAAAATAGAAGAGTGGCTTCCAAATATTGATTGTAGTGGACAGTTATAGAAGTAATAGAGCAATATTTAATTTTACATAAAATTACCAGTGAGCTGAAGCAGTGTACTACTATATATTGTTGACAGATTGAGGTACTAAAGCACATAAAATTAGCTACTTAGTTGTACTGCCACATTAACCCAGTAAAATATATTGGTAAATTGCCAAAATGATACAGAATCATCAAATCCTTAAACTCTGCATTTACATTACTGAAAGATGAGTTAATCTTCCTAATTAGAAAAGACTTTAATGTGACAGATATCCATTTCATGTAAAGGATTGTTTTGCGCTAGCCAATTTTAATAAGTGACTGATTTAAAATCTTCTCTGAGGTCAAACAATTCTACCAAACAATCCAAAACTTCAGCATGTTAAATCCTAAGTTGAAATGTACTTTATTTTTCAGAATTCTGGGTTTGATCCTTTTATTACTGTGGGGCACATCAAGGGACCTCTAGAATTCTGTGATGTTTCACAGGAGCATGAAGCAATGTAGGGAAGGGATACTTAGGGGTCCTTTTATTAAGGTGCATTGAAAAATGTCTTAGGTGCAGGTTTTGGGTGCACGCCAATCCATTTTTTAGTGCGCCTGTAAAAAAGGCCTTTTTTGCTGAAAATGGATGTATGGCAAAATCAAAATTGCAGCGCGTCCATTTTGGGTCTGAGACCTTACCACCAGCCATTGACCTAGCGGTAAAGAATCTGGGCGGTAATCACCTACGCACATCAAATGCCACTTGGCACGTGTCCATTATGCGCACCCAAAAATAAAAAATATTTTTCAGATGCACATATAGGACACATTCCAAAAATGAAATTACCACAAGAGCCATGCGGTAGTCGGGCGGTAAATCCATTTCTGTGCATGTTGGGCATGCATAGATGCTTACGCGGCTCAGTAAAAGGGCCCCTTAGCTAGTTGTGAATCCCATGATCCCACGTAAAAAAAAAATTGTCTTTCACTGTCAAGATATTTAACACCTCTAAGACAAAGGAACTGTATGTGTGAGGAGGGGGGCAAGGGGGGCATGGGGGAAGCATACTTTGGAAGGAACACTTTGGAATAATATTTTGAAACCCTAATAATTTTTTTTTTAATTTAAAGCAAATAATGCCTTATTACAGCATAACAAGAGCTTTTAACTTGTATAATTCTCATGTAGATATGGGCAGCAGGAAATTTCTAATTTCATGTCATTTCCTGTGTTGATCAGGGGAATTTTCATTTTATTTGTTTTCATTTGGATATTTTGTCAATTTGTCAGTTGGCAATAATGGTGTGCAGTCTTTGGAAATAGTGCATATGATGTGGAAAGAACGCACGCTATTTCAGAAAAAGGGTGCACAATTTTCTCAAGAGGGTGATTGTTCAATAGTTTGTGCGTACGTGGTGGTTCCACTATTGGGAAGATTGTGCTGTATTTACATGTAGTACATCCTGTTTCCAAAGACTACAAAGTAACATAGTAAGTGATGGCAGATAAATACCTGAATGGTCCATCCAGTCTGCTCAACAGTCATATTCATTATCAATTCAAGATTAAATCAACAATGAACATGATATTATATACTTGATCATGGTCTTTCTTTGGTGTTTCTGGGACATGGACCGTAGAAGTCCACCTGGTTCTGTTCTTATGTTCCATCTACTGGAGTTGCCTTCAAAGCCTACTCCAGCCTATCCAAATCCATCTTGTCATTTGGGGAACACAAACCATGAAAGTCTGCCATTGTCATCATGTTCCAAATTACTGGAGTTTCCATCAAAGCTGTCTCCAGCCCATCCTACAACCAGATTGCTATATGCGGGACTCATACTGTACAAGCCAGCCCAGCACTGGTCTTAGTTGATTCAGCCAGAGTTGCCACCTAAGCACCATGTGACATGCAAGCACATATGCAACCCTTTAAGTTTTTTTTTTTTTTATGCCATTCATTTTCTAATTAGAGATCCTCTGTGTTCATCCCATGCCTTTTGAATTCCGCCACAGTTTTTTTTTTCTCCACCACCTCCCTCTGGAGGGCATTCCAGGCATCAACCACCGTCTCCATGAAAAATAATTTTCTGACATTACTCCTGAGTCTACCACCCTGTAACCTCAATTCATATCCTCTAGTTTTACCATTTTCCCTTCTCTGAAAAATATCTACTTCTATGTTAATACCTTGCAAGTATTTAAACATCTTTATTATATCTCCCCTGTCCCTCCTCTCCTCTAGAGCATACATATTCAGGTCTTCCAGTCTCTTCTTATATGTCTTTTGGTACAAGCCCCGTATCATTTGTGTTGCCTTCTTGTGGACCACTTCAAGTCTTCTTACATCTTTAGAAAGATACGGCCTCCAAAACTGAACACAATACTCCAGGTGAGGCCTCACCAGTGACTTCTATAGGGGCATCAACACCTCCTTTTTTCTGCTAGTTACACCGCTCCCTATACAGCCTAGCATCCTTCTGGCTATGGCCATCACCTTGTCACACTGTTTCATCATCTTCAGATCCTCATATACTACTACACCAAGGTCCCTCTCCCTGTCTGTGTATGTCAGCCTGTCACCACCTAACACATACATCTCCCTAAGTGCTTCACTTTATAATTCTTTGCATTGAATTTTAATTGCCCAACATTAGATCATTCTTCTAACTTTTGCAGATCCTTTTCATGTTTTCCACTCCCTCTGGGGTGTCTACTCTATTATGAATCTTGGTATGTTCTGCTTTGAGGCCGCTTTCAGTGGTATAAAGCGGGGTATAAATGTTCTGCATAAATAAAAAGGCAAACCTTACTTTTCAACCTTTCGGCAATGTCGCTCATAAACATATTGAACAGAATCGACCCCAACATAGATCTTTGAGGCACTCCACTACTCACCTTTCCTTCCTCCGAGTAAATTCCATTAATCACCATCCTCTGGTATCTGTCTGTCAACCAGTTCCTAATCAAGTTCACCACTTTGGGTTCTAACTTCACCAGTCAAGTTTATTCAAGAACCTCCTATGAGGAACCATGTCAAAGGCTATGCTGAAATCTAAGTAGATTATATCTAGAGCACATCCTTGATCCAGTTTTCTGGTCACCCAGTCAAAAAATTCAATCAGATTCATTTGGCACGATTTACCTTTGGTAAAACCATGCTGCCTCGGACCTTGTAACCTATTGGATTCCAGGAAATTCATTATCCTTTTCATTAGCATCGCTTCCATTGCTTTTCCAATAACCAAAGTGAGGCTTATTGGCCTGTAGTTTCCAGCTTCTTCTCTGTCACCACTTTTGTGAAGAGGGACCATATCCGCTCTACTCTAATCCCATGGAACCACCCCCATCTCTAAGGATTTATTAAACAAATCTTTAACAGGACCCGCCAGAACCTCTCTGAGCTCCCTCAATATCCTGGGATGGCTCCTGTCCGGTCCCATAGTTTTGTCCATCTTTAACTTTTCACTTTGTTCATAAACACTTTCTTCTGTGAACGGTGCTAAATCAGCTCCATTCTCATAAGTACCTTTGCCAGTCAATCATGGTTCTTCTCCAGGATTTTCTTCCATGAACACAGAGCAGAAGTATTTGTTCAGCACATTTGCTTTTTCCTCATCATTATCACACAGCGGTTCACAGCATCTTTCAGCCTCACAATTCCATTTTTAGTCTTCCTCCTTTCACTATTATAACTGAAAAAATTCTTGTTGCCTCCTCCTTACATTTCTAGCCATCAGTGTGCCCTTAGCACAGCGTAGTTAGTAATCAGGGCCCTTGGTCATCTTCCTAGCCTTACTAAAGCAGACCAAGGAGGTATGCAAACTTTTTGTTGTTCTAACTTTATCCAGATAGTTATCTGGTTAGTGAATTGAATATTCCAGGTAATTAAAAAATAAAATAAAATCTAAGTTGGACCCTTCGTACTTCCTTATTCTAGATGCCTCATTATAAAACTACCCTCAGAATGAGAAAAAAAGTCTTACCAAACCAGGCCCACTGCCCAAGCTCATTAAAATGTATCTACTATTGATATTTTCTGGTCACATGTGGTTGCTACTTCTCAGCCACGATCAGTAACTTAGAAGCCCTTTTACTAAACCATGTTAAGTGCTAACACATGCTAAATGTGGGAAAAAGATTTACCACAAGAAGCTTTAATACATTTTGTTGTAGCGCTATAGAAATGCTAAATAGTAGTAGTAGTAGTAATTGGCTTGTTAAGGGACCTTTTACTAAGGTGCATAGGCACCTATACATGTCCAACGCACATCAAATTGGAACTACCTCCCAGCGTGGTGCTTAACCGGTGGTAATCGGTAGTTTACATGTTCTGACAATTAATGTCCTGTTAACATGTGAGACCTTACCACTAACTCAATGGGTTGTGGTAAGGTCTCAGGCTGAAAATGGATGTGCGCTGATTTAAATTTTGCCGCAAGTCCATTTTCAGACAGAAAAAAAGGCCTTTTTTCCTGGTGTGCTGAAAAATAGACCTGCACATGTCCAAAACACACGCCTACACCAGCACAGGCCATTTTTGCCACACCTTAGTAAAAGGGCCCCTTAGTGTGCTAATCACACTTTATTGAGGGGGCCTTTTACTAAAGCGTAGCTCGAGTTATCTGCAGCAGGGCCCATTGGAATAAAATGTGACCTGCTGCAGATAACTCGAGCTATGCTTTAGTAAAAGATCCCCTGAATTAAAAAAAAATTGTTATGGGTGGAGAATGAGTGTGGAAGCATTATCTAGGCAGCGTGTTCTGATTAGCTTGCTCTAATTTGATAATCCTGGTTTATTGTATAAATAGGAGGCAGTAAGTGCTCCTGCATTAATTTTTTTCTGTAAGTCTAACGGAAAATTAGGATGAGATCTGCAAAAAATATGCTCAATACTGCAGCATTAAAAATGGGCTCAGCATACCAAATATGTGACTGTTCTATGGGAGAGCACTGTGCCTTGACCTGCATGTCGTAAGCAAGCAAAAATTAGCAGATAAAAACATGACATTTTCCTCCTAATTCTAGAAAGCTGTGCACCACAATTTTACTAACATGTAAATTTGCATTGCACATGTGACTTATAGAATAAGGTCAGCTGTGTGCAGTCATGGGTTGCCGCATAAAGGGGCCTTTTTACTAATCAGTGGCAGGGCTAACATGCAGGTAGCGTGTGCCAATTCGGCACTACTGCAGGGGTAGCGCTGGTGCCCTGTGATAGTTTTGAAGTTGACAGATGCTGTTGCCCATAATAGAAAATAATTTTTAATTTTCTACTGTGGGGGGGGGGGGGGGGGGGAGGGTGAGTTCCCGATGGTAATCGGCAGGGCAGCCACATTGGCATGCACTGCCTGATTACTGCATGAGTACCTGTTAGCCCTTACTGCTGCATCAATATATGGTGGTAAAGGCTCAGGCAGTAAATAGCCATGCACCACTTTTAATTTTATTGCATGGCCATTTACTGCCCCATTAAAAAATGCCTTTTTTTCCAAGTCACGTTAAAAAATGGCCCAGTGTGTGCTTAAAACACGTGCCCACACTACCGCAGGCCACTTTTTATCATAACTTAGTAAAAGGACATCAAAGATAGGACTGTGTTTTTTTGCGGTCCCATTTATGTAGTTACCCTGGCCGATGAAGTGCTGAATAGCAGCACTTAACCAGCCAAGTAACAACTCCGCCCTCAGAACGCATGCAAAATAGCTGGTTTTCACGTAGGCGGTAACTGCTAATTTTCAGCAGCGATCACCAGTTAAGTTAGCAAATATTCCAGATCAAGCAATTTTACTGGTCAGTTGGTGAGAGGGCAATTGGTGAGTGGGAATTGTGCGAGGGAAATTGTCCAGGTGGTAAGTCACCGAATACCTTGTTACTGACCCAGATATTCAGTTCTGGTGCCTAGATATTGCCTGGTATTAAATATCTGGGTCTCAATTAACCAGTAATGGTCAGCATTTATAAAAGTACTGAACCCTGCTGGCTCAAAATTGACACATATACACATATCTGTATATGCTCCTTGTCCCGCTGAATATTTATCTCTTAGCTTCATTATGGGGTCCTTTTACTAATCTGTGGTAAAAGGGGGTCTATGCTAGTGTCAGCTCATGTTTTTGACGCACATTGAGGCCCCATTTACCACAGCAGGTAAAAGGTTGTCTTTTTCGGGAAAAGAAATGGCCATGCAATAAGTGAACCACTTGTTGTGTGACTATTTTGGTGAGGGAGCACTGACTGCCACCCACTGAGGTGATGGAAAGGGCTCCTGTGCTAACCCAGTAGTAACTGGGCAATATGTGGTACTGCCTGATTACTGCCTGGAAAGCACCAGCGCTACAAAATTGAAGATATTTTTGTAGCACCAAAAATGGCGCACACTGGGG
This sequence comes from Microcaecilia unicolor, assembly GCF_901765095.1. Taxonomy (NCBI): domain Eukaryota; kingdom Metazoa; phylum Chordata; class Amphibia; order Gymnophiona; family Siphonopidae; genus Microcaecilia; species Microcaecilia unicolor. Next base: position 108,911,946 of record NC_044036.1, read on the forward strand.
GTGGGAACTACCATGGGGCTTCTGCAGTAGCCCGGCACTAGTTTCGGATTGGCACGTGGCAAGCCTGTTGCCACACGCCAATCCTTTAGTAAAAGGGCCCGAATGTGTCTTTGCAGCTTTCAAACAAACCACTTGCAAAGGTTCTATCAGCTCTAGTATATTCTTTAATCATATTGCATACAAAGTATATGACGTAAACCTCAATGATTTGTACTTAAAGTTCATACATTGGAAATAAATGCAGTAATGCCTGACATTACAGTAAAAAGATGTTGAAAAATCAATAACATATTTCAGTATTTGTGCTTCTAGGCCATGGAAACCACATCTGCTTGCCATGTAAATCTACTCCAAACCCATTTCACCAAATTGATCTTAAGGTCCAAGTTAAATAAATGCTACTGTTGGAATAAATTGATTACATCCAGTTGTGCCCATTAATCCTTTCAAAAACACTTTATGTACAACATCAATAAACACCGCAATCTAAATTTTGGGCTTCTTTCAGAAACTTACCTTGGAAACTTTTAAAGGGTTATATTTAAATGGTTATAAGTGGCATGCTTGAGAAGTATTGACTTTACTAGGTTTCTTGAAAGTTAGTATTTGTGATCATTAGCTGCAGTGAGCCCACTAATTCAACAAATAGCGGATGACCACATATAAAGTGAACTCTTCCAAAATGTTTTTTTTTATTATGTTTTTAACTTTTATATTTTTATAGTTTCAAATTATACAATCACATCATACAACGTAATTGAGGAAGAAAAGAAAAGAAAAATTCCACAGTAACAGAAAAATTCCAATATCAATCATCTACTATTATTAGGTAATAAGACCAAGATATAAAAATAGTAAAATAAATTTCCTAAAATGTTTATCCAAGGTGCACAGTCTGTGGATAGTTTAGTACCCACAGACCTGGCACACAGTGTTAAAACAACAACAAACTGTGTGTAGAGTTTTTCTTTTGTAAATTTGCTTACACAGATACCTGGTGGTAAAAGGATCTGCACCTCCTTTTTCTGGTGTGAAGGAAAGTTGAGCAAAATATGAGCATTGATTTAAAAACATAATTTTAGTACATATTTTACTGCACCAATCTCACCTCATTCTTCTGCCCCCCCCCCCCCAACTCCCCTTTCTAATCTTTCTAATTTAGCTAGAAGGACATGCACAGTAAACCCTGCAGTTCTCAGGAGGGCAGTTTTCACACTGATCAGTTTATCCAGGTAAATGGCTTTCAAAATCATCCTAGTTTATGTATAGTTTTAGGTTCTTTTTCACCTTTTTTAGCAATAAATATAAATCTATAGTACTATAGATAGGGAGAATTACTTTTTATAGGTAATCTAGGGGGGTAAATCTATAACAGTGTACCAATAAAAAGAAACTGAAAGGATACCTGGTAGGAGCCTATTCTATAAATGAACATAGGTATCTACTTCCTGCCATGGAATACTAGCATAATGACAAAAATATATGCCTATAATTTAGCCATGAGCACTTACATCAGCTGCAGTGCTAGTGTGTGTGTGTGTGTGTGCGTATGCTCCAGTGTGAGAGTTTGTGAGCGGGAGAGGAGAGGGAAGGGGCATTTTGAAAAGAACAATTTCCTGACCACTACATTTCAGAAATGAATGAATAAGACCAATTTTTTAAGGAACTATTTCTATGGAACCTCCAGTCCAGTCTGATCCATTGTCAAATCTGATGTGTCTTTTCTTCAGTTTTTCCTCCATTCCAAATTTTGAGCCATATCCATTAATTTGTTGGAGAGTCATATTGTTTCCAGACAGACAACCATATAGGGGGACAGACATGCTTAGCCTCCTATGTAAATGGACAAAATAATTGCACATATTATTTAAATAAAGGCACATTACTGCAGAACAAAACAAGCATCTGAATCTGATGCACTGGCCTGGGTGATCAAGCCAGAGTACAAAGTTACAAAATCTGCCAATTGTCCTGTATCAAAAAATAAATAGAACCTTTTTAGACAGGTTAACATCAGGCTAGAGGTACAGCAAGAAACTCGCTCCATATTTCATAATTTCAGATTGTAGATTCACAGCTGTGTTCCCACTAGCCTGTGTGGGATTAGAAATGTCAGGGAATACAGCAATTTCCACAGGAAAAAAAAATCCTTTTGTTGCAAAACCTTTATTAAAGGACAAAAAAAACACAACTGCTACATTTAGGGGCCCTTTTACTAAGCCACGTAAGTGTCTGTCCTGATTATTTTCGAAGGAGAAGGGCGCCCATCTTCCGACACAAATCGGGAGATGGCTGTCCTTCTCCTAAGGTCGCCCAAATCGGCATAATCAAAAGCCGATTTTGGGCTTCCTCAACTGTTTTCCGTCGCGGGGATGACCAAAGTTCAAGGGGGCGTGTCGGCAGTGTACTGAAGGCGAGACAGGGGCGTGGTTAACAGTTGGGCGTCCTTGGCTGATAATGGAAAAAAGAAGGGCATCCTTCACGAGCATTTGGCCGACTTTACTTGGTCCATTTTTTTTTCACAACCAAGCATCAAAAAGGTGTCCAAACTGACCAGATGACCACCGGAGGGAATCGGGGATGACCTCCCCTGACTTCCCCAGTGGTCACTAACCACCTCCCACCCCAAAAAAAACAACTTCAAAAACTTTTATCTTTTTTTTTTTTTTAGTATGTCCTTCGCTATGCCTCCATCCCTGTGACGGCAGTTGGGGATGTCCAAAATGTGGATGTTTCTGTGAGAAGGACAGTCATGTCTTTGCTATGCCTCTGACACCCTCTTTATTTATTTGGATTTTGGACCACAAGTAGCAATAATTGGATTTGAACTGGTCACCTCTGGATTGCAAGACCAATGCTCTAACCACTAGGCCACTCCTCCACTCCACTCCCTTGAAATGTGGCCATCCCTGTGGGGGGGGGGGGGGAGGTATGTGTGTATCAGAGGAGGCATAACGAAGGCGTGGACATCCTCAATTGCCCCCCACAGGGATGGCCAAATTTCAAGAGAGTGGAGCAGAATGGCCTAGTGGTTAAAGCACTGGTTTTGCAATCTAGAGGTGGCTGGTTCAAATCCCACTGCTGCTATTTGTGATCCAAAATCCGAATAAATAAATGAAGAGGGTGTCGGAGGCATAGCAAAGGCATGGGCATCTTTCTCACAGAAGCATCCACATTTTGGACGTCCGTCACTTCCCCTCCTTAGGAAGGAAATCGTGTGCAAATGAGCTAACATCGAGCAGCTCATTTGCATGCAATTTCCTTCATGCATGTCCATTCCTTTCCGTATCGGTAAGGAAAGGGCTTTTTCCATTCAGTTAATGGGACCAGTGCACTACGAATGCTGGCTCCAGCTCATTTGCATGCAATTTCCTTCATGCATGCCCATTCCTTTCTGGATTGGTAAAGGAAGGGCTTTTTCCATTCAGTTAGTGGGAGCAGTGCACTACGAATGCTGGCTCTTCCCACGACCAAATGGCTTGGATTTGGTCGTTTCTGAGATGGGCGTCCTCACTTTCCATTATCGCTGAAAACCAGGGACTCCACAGCACCTCCCCCTTTAACCCTACATTTGGCAACACAATCACCTCAGCTGTGGTTCTCTCTTTATTTTTTTTAAATGGTTTCTTTTTCACTTATCCACCCATCCTCTTTGAGAAAACAAGAAAAAAGTTGTGGTAGTTCGTGCCATCAGAAGAAAAGAAACTAGCACAAGAGAGCTAGCTAAACTTTTACTCTACTCAGCCCATGCACTAACGGCCAAATTCTATAAATGGCACCTTAAAAATCAGTACTGAAAAACCATACGCTAGCGTGGTTCTAAACTACGCCTAAAGTTAGGCATAGTTTTTAAAATATGCTCACATGGCGTTCTTGCAACTAAAATTTAGGCGCATCCATTTAGGCCACCTAAAGTCAGGCCTACATACCAGATCAGGTGTATTCCATAATAGTGCACATCGTTTTTTGAAATACCCACAACCCATTCCACACCCATGACCAGTGGCATTCCTAGGGGGGGGGGCGGTGGGTGTGGTCCGCCCCAGGTGCACATCGCTGGGGGGGTGCCACACGCGCCTGTCCTCCATTGTTCCATGCTTCTTCTCTGCCCCGGAACAGGTTACTTCCTGTTCCGGGGCAGAGAAGAAGCATGGAACAATGGAGGACAGGCGTGCAGCACCCCCCAGCGGCGTGCACCCGGCGGGGGGGGTTTCCTTCACGGGGGTGTCCTTCCGCTGGTGGGGGGTCCGCGCTGCATCGGGGGGAAGCGCTGCACCCGGGGGGCGGGGCGCATCGGCGATCCGCCCCGGGTGCCAGTCCCCCCAGGAACGCCACTGCCCATGACTGCCCCGTTTTTGACTATGCACATTAGAACTTATACACACCACATTGTAGAAGACGCCTAGAAAGTTGTGTGTATAAATTCTAATTAAAGACAATTATCGTGCTGATTGACTTGTTAATCAATTAAAGTGTGCACATAATTTGGCCATGCGGCCAAATTAGCGTGCACAACTTAAGGCACCATATATAGAATTTGGGGGGTAAATTCCCAGCATTAGAAATCTCGGCATTAACTTCCAGATTCTATAAACAGTGACTAAAGCTGCACACGCAGATCAGCGTATATAGTCAATTTGTGTGTGCAACTTAATTGCTTAACAAGCTAATCAGCACTAATTATTGGCCACTAAGAAGCAATTATGGGCATTAATAAATACTACTCAGAATTTATGCACAACTTTCTAAGCATATTTTTGTAGTGCAGGTGCTTACCTGGCGGTAATCAGGCGGTGTCACATGCTGCCCAGTTACCGCTGGGTTAGCATGGAAGCCCTTGCTGTGCCACCTCAAAGAGTAGTGGCAAGTGCTTCCCCGCTGAAATGGCCACACAGCAAGTGGTTCACTTACTGCACAGCCATTTCTTGTCCTTAGAAAAAGAGAGCCTTTTACCTACTGCGGTAAAAGGAGGTCTCAGCATGTATCAAAAACACGTGCTGATGCTAGCACAAGCCCCCTGTTACTTAGTAAAAGGACCCTTTGATTTTTAAGGGATTAGGGCATGGGAGGGGAAGGGATATTTCATCCTCTTTCTGTTTTAACTCAGGAATATTACATCATGCGTTAGCGGGCCAGTGGTTACAGAGGAAACATATTAATACATCTTGAAGTGAAGTTAATTTCCATGAATATCTTGGCTTTCCAGAGTTATTTTGCATAATAATGATTTGCTTTGAATGTATTTCCAATACTTTGTAGCTCATTACTATTTAACATATTTTACTTTAAAAAGTCTTGCATTAAATTGAGTTAATTAGCAAGTAACCCACAGTATTGCTACAATGCAGCTCAGTAAATAGGAGCCTAAGCTTATATATTTAAATTTCAAGCATCGTGATTATTAAAGTCAAAAGATCTGTAAGTATAACCATGAAAGATTTCTGAAACTAATTTAATTTACCCTACTGTTTATCTTTTGCTTTACCTAAATAAGTTCTAGGTGGCTAACAATCAGAAGATCAAAATGCTTGTGCTATCAGGAAAATCAGAAATGCATGCATAATACAGTAACATTCTGTAGAAATTATTACAATATAAATTAGCTAAACTCTAGAAAAGAAAAGACAGTTAGCGCTCAATGCATCCCTGCTTGTAAGTTAAAAAAAAACAAAACAAAAACCCTGTCAAAATGAATTTGCTATTGCAGTTGAATTCAAACATAGAATATATAAAAATGAAGGCAGATAATGACCATATGGCAGTGGTTCCCAAACCTGTCCTGGGGCAACCCCAGCCAGTCAGGTTTTCTGGATCCCCACACTGAATATGCATGAGAAAAACTTGCATGCAGTGGAAGAAGTGCATGCAGATCAATTGCATGATTATTCATTGCACATATCCTGAAAACCTGACTGGCTGGGGTTCCCCCAGGACAGGAGTGAGAACCACTGCCATATGGCCTATCCACTCTGCCCATCCATTCCATCTGTTATCCCTTCCTCACCCTTACAGATTCGATGTACATGCCCAAAAGTTTCTTAAATTCAGAGACAGTCTTCATCTCCATCATCTCTACTGGGAGGCTATTACACAAATTCATCACTCTTTCTGTAAAGAAGTATTTTTGCAGGTTACTCTTGAGTCTCTCCCCTTTCACCTTCATCCAATGCCCCCTCATTCCAGAGATCTCTTTCAATTGAAACTCGCCTCCTGTACATTTATACCATGAAGGTATTTAAATGTCTTCATTGTATCTCCTTTCTCGCCTTTCTTCCAAAGCATATATATTGAGATATTTAAGTCTGTTTCCATATGCATTATGACAAAGACTCTATCCTGTTTGTTTGTTTCTTTTTAAAGGTGCAGTCTCCAGAATTGTAGAGTATTCTAAATGAGGTCTCACTGGAAACTTATACAGAAGCATCATTGCATCCTTTTTCCTATTGGCCATTCTTCTCCCTATGTATCCAAGCATCCTTGCAGATTTTGCCATCACTTTTTCTGCTTGTTTGGCCACCTGTAGATCATCACTTATGATCACACACAAGTTTTGCTATTCTTTAATGCACAAAGGTACTTCACCTCCTAAACTGTACTGCTCCTTCAGGTTTTTGCAGCCCAAATGCATAACCCTACATTTTGTTTTAGCATTAAATCTCAGCTGCCAAATTATGGGACTATTCTTCAAGCTTTTCTAGGTTCCTCCTCATGTTATCCACACCATCATGCTTACAAAAATGTTAAAGGGGATGGGATTTGAGATACTCTTTTTCTGTGGTTACAATCAAAGTGGTTTATATGTTATATACAGGTGTTTATTTTATACCTGAGGCAATGGAGGGTTGAATGATTTGCCTGGAGTCACAGGTAGCTGCAGTGGGAATTAAACCTGGTTCCCCTGGTTCTCAGGCTGTTGCACTAACCATTAGACTACTCCTCCTCCACCCTAAGCAGTAAACTAGCTCAACAGCTGAACCTTGTGGCACACCACTAGTAACATCCCTTTCCTCAAAGTGAGCTCCATTTACTACTATCCTCTGTTACATTCCACTCAACCAGTTCCTAACCCATTCAATCACTTTAGGGCACTCAGTTTATTTATAAGTTATCTATGCAGAACCATGTCAAGGACTTTGCTAGAATCTAAGTACACCACATCTAGCACTCTCCCTCAATCCAACTCTCTGGTCACCCAGTCAAAGAAATTAATCAGATTTGTCCTCTCATGAAACCATGCTGCCTTGTGTCCTGTAATCCATTGGATTCCTTTATAGAATTCTTAATTGTATATATACACAATCACCCGGACTCTATATAGCGCGCCTAGAGATCTGTGCCGAAATCTAGGCAAATTCTATAACAACGCATGCAACTTAATTGGCTTAACAAGCTAATCAGTGTTGATAACAGCACTTAACAAGCAATAACGAGCACTAATCCTATATTTTATTTATTTATTTATTTGTAACATTTATATCCCACATTTTCCCACATATTAGCAGGCTCAATGTGGCTTACAAAATACCATAATGGTGGATGCCAAGTACAGTAGGTTTTAAACAAATACAATAATTAAAAGGGTCAGGTAAGGTAGGGGTAAATGGATACAATAAGGGACAAGGAGATTAGAAATAAAATATTCATTGCAATGTATATATACATGCATTGTAGGGTTGAGTTAAGTAGAATCAATAGGGTAGCCTTGCGAAATAGGTATGTCTTTAAAGTTTGTTTGAAGTCTTGATGGGCGGGTGTTGTTTTAACGCTCTTTGGTAATGCATTCCACATTTGCGTACTTAAGTAACAAAAATTGGATGCGTAGGTTAACTTGCATCTGAGTCCAACGCAGCTTGGATAGTGAAGGTTTAGATAAGTACGTGATGAACTACATACATATTCTGTTTCTGGCTGGGAGATCTATTAAATCAATCATATATCCTGGGGCCTCACCGTAGATAATCTTGCAGACCAGAGAGCAAATTTTGAAAGTAAGGCGGTCCTTGATAAGGAGCCAGTGTAGTTTCAATCGAAGAGGTTTTGCACCATCAAACCTTTTTTTGTTGAATATCAGTCTGGCAGCTGTGTTTTGGGCTGTTTGTAGTTTTTTCATAAGCTGTATTTTACAACCCGCATATATTCCATTGCAATAATCTGTGTGGCTCATTACCATTGATTGTGTCAAGTTACGGAACACATCCTTCGGAAAGTAAGGTCTTATACGCTTAAGTTGTATAATAATTTGCACCTCCAACGTTCCATCGCTGTCTGGCTGCCTGGGTTCGTAACATCTCATGATGTCAGCCAGCCTCCAGCATTCCATTCCCCCTCACTGCCCCACCCTTGCGTCAAAACGTAATGACGTCAGAGGGCGGAACAGTGAGAGGGAAGGGAACACTGGAGGTGAGCTGACGTCAGGATGTTACCAACGGAAGGGAAGCCAGCCAGGAAATAATGAGGTACAAAGGAAGAGAGAATCGCAGCACATTGAGGGGAGGGGAGAGGAGAGCAGAATCGATGGACATGGATGGGATGGGATGGGTGGAGAGGACAGGAGAGAAGAGAATCATGGGACATGTATGGGAGGGCAGGGAAGAGGAGAATCGCTGGACATGGATGGGAAGGGAGGGAAGGGAAGAATTGCTGGACATGGAGGGGAGGGGAGGGCAGGGGAGAGACAAAAAATCATTTACAAGAGAGCCTTCCTAGGGCCCGTTTCATTGTTGAGGAAATGGGCTGGGTTCCACTAGTTGGCAATAATTAGAACTTACGCGCACAACTTGCTAAGAGTATTCTGTAATGAACTGTGCCTAAATTCTAATGCGTGCAGTTCAAAAGGGGCATGGCTATGGGTGAGGAAATAAGCATTTTGTGGATGTTCCTGTCCCGTTCTGGGCCCTTACCTGGGGGCCCCCAGCGGGGGGCGAAGACCAACGGAGGCCGCGGGATCCGGGGCAGCGAAGACAAGCCGCCGACGGGGCCGGCGCTGCTGCGGGCCGCTCCGAGGCCGGCGATCCGCTGGAGCGAGCGCCGGCCTCGGAGAAGGGGATACGCCGGCCAAGATGGCGGCGCCGGCATCGTCGTCTCCCTCGCTGGAGCAGACCAGCGAGCCAGCCCCGCCTACTCGCGCCGGATTGGCGCATGGACAAGGAGACCCCGCCCGCCGGGCACGCTGGCCAATCCAGGCCTCCCTTGCCTGCCTAGGCTGGGGGGATTGGCTCCAGCTGCTTCAAGGGGATGGACGGGCGGGGGATTTAAACAACGAAACGGAAAGAGACGGGTGCTTCCGTTTCGTTCGTCAGAAGCCCCCACAGTGGATCGGAAGGCTAACCACCTTCAGAGACTGTGTCCTCTTCAGCTAGCCGTCCTTGCTAGCCACCTTCAGAGGCTGTGTCCTCTTCAGCTAGCCGTCCTTGCTAGCCACCTTCGGAGACTGTGTTCTTCAGCTAGCCGTCCTTGCTAGCCACCTTCGGAGACTGTGTTCTTCAGCTAGCCGTCCTTGCTAGCCACCTTCAGAGACTGTGTCCTTCCAGCTAGCCGTCCTTGCTAGCCACCTTCAGAGACTGTGTCCTTCTAGCTAGCCGTCCTTGCTAGCCACCTTCAGAGACTGTGTCCTTCCAGCTAGCCATCCTTGCTAGCCACCTTCAGAGACTGTGTCCTCTTCAGCTAGCCGTCCTTGCTAGCCACCTTCAGAGACTGTGTCCTTCCAGCTAGCCGTCCTTGCTAGCCGCCTCCAGGGACTGTGTTCCTCTTCCAGCTAGCCGTCCTTGCTAGCCCCCTTTCAGAGACTGTGTTCCTTTTCTGCGCTAGCTGCCCTTGCTAGCTGCCCTTTAGAGACTGAGTTGCTGACTACCAGCCAAGCCGACCGTCACCCCGCGGTTCCAGCAGTCCTGCTGGCCGCCTGCAGCTGGGGGCTCAACCCTCGGTGAACAGCGGTCGCCGCGGGTGAAGATTCGGGGTGCGCGGCGGTCCTCGGAGGTCTTGCCAGGCCTCAGGGAACCTAAGGGCTCACCAACCATCGGAACAGGACAGGAAACGGAAGCCATGAGCTCGCCTACGCAGCCCGATCTACGGGACCTGGCCAAGGTACTTCAGCAGCAGCAGGAGCAGCTGAACGCCCTGTCGGGGGCGCTCCAGAACGTATGCTCTCAACTTTCTACGCTTCAGGTACAGAACCAGGCCGCTGCGGTCCAGGGGGCCGCAGCAGCTCCCCGTTCGGGAGGGTTCCGCACGGGACCTCGGTTCCCTGAGCCGGCGCGATATAATGGGGCCCCCGGAGGTTGCCGGGGGTTCCTCAATCAGTGCAACTTGGCCTTCCGGATGCAACCGGAGACATTTGCTTTGGACCAAAGTAAAGTGGGATATATCATGGGCTTATGTGAAGGGAAGGCCCTGGCCTGGGTGGCCCCACTTAACGAGCAACAGGACCCCATCTTGGATGACTATAGTGAATTTAACCGCCGGTTCCGTATGGTGTTCGACCTTCCTGGGAGACCATCTTCCGTGGCCTCGGAACTGCTGCAAATTCATCAGGGTGAGGGAACGGTGGCCGATTATGCCATTCGTTTCCAGACTTTAGCCACGGAGCTCCATTGGAACCCGGAATCCTTAATAGCCATCTTAACAGAAGGGTTACAAGAACGAATCAAGGACGAATTGGCAGGGCGAGAGGTCCCAGGCCAACTGGACGCCCTGATTTCGCTCTGTATCCGCGTAGATACCCGGTTCCAGGAGCGAGCGAGAGCCCAGGCGGAACGGCAGAAGTGGGCACGGGGTACGTCCCGGACTACTAAGGGGCCGTCTCCTCGCCGTGGGAACCGGGACTCCAAGGACAATGGGGAGGAGCCGATGGTGATGGGCTGTCAACGACTGGCCCCTTCCGACAGGAAAAAACGCTTGTGGGACGGACTGTGCTTCTATTGTGGTGAGGCCGGACATTTTATTCGAGCCTGTCCCGCCCGGGCGGGAAACGTCTCCCCCAAGGCACCTTGAGGGGAAGGGTCTTGGGGCATTCCGCTCCCCTACCGGATTCCTTGATCACACTGCCAGTAATTCTGCGGTGGCACGAGACCGCTATCCAGACCCGGGCCCTTGTGGACTCTGGGTCGGGGGGCAACTTCATCGGGTACAAACTGCTACAACAGATGGGCTAGCCCACGCTCCCGCTGTGGCCGGCGCTGCAAATCACCTCCATCCAGGGAACTACATTACCACAGCCGGTCACGGAGATCACCTCCTTTTTGGAATTGCAGGTGGGGGAGGATCACCGGGAAGAAGTTCAATTCCTGGTACTATCCCGGACCATTCATCCAGTGGTTCTAGGATTGCCCTGGCTACGGAGTCATAGCCCTGTTATTGACTGGACCAAGGGAAGTATCCAAGCTTGGGGCAGTTCCTGTCGGGAGAACTGTTGTAAGGGCCGAACCGGCAGCTGCCCCGCATTTACTAGTACGCCCGGGGGGGGGGGGGGGGGGCGCGGATAGAGCTGGGCTCCCTGCCCATGGACTATAGGGACTTTGCTGATGTGTTTTGTCCAGTGGAGGCGGAAGTTCTACTGCCTCATCGGTCGTTTGACTGTGCCATTAACTTGATGGCAGATACCATGCCACCGCGGGGCCGACTGCATACCCTGTCCCGAGGGGAGTCCAAGGCGATGCAGGAGTACATCCGGGAGAATTTGCGAAGAGGTTTCATCCGGCCTTCTACGTCTCCGGCCGGGGCAGGATTCTTTTTTGTTACTAAGAAGGATGGCTCCTTGAGGCCCTGTATCGATTATCGGGGGTTAAATGCCATCACGGTAAAGGATCGCTTTCCTCTCCCGCTCATTCCCAAACTCTTTGACAGGCTGCAAGGAGCCCAGATGTTTACCAAGTTGGACTTACGGGGGGCCTACAACTTAGTGCGGATCCGGCGAGGGGACGAATGGAAAACGGCTTTTAACACCCACGAGGGACATTTCGAGTATCGGGTGATGCCATTTGGCCTATGTAATGCCCCTGCGGTGTTTCAGCGACTTATTAATTTTGTGCTCGAGGATTTGCTGAACTCCACGGTAATTGTTTATCTGGACGACATCTTGGTGTTTTTCCAAAACCCCGCGGAACATGTGGGTCATGTTCGCGCAGTGCTGCAGCGGTTACGACAATACCGCCTGTTTGCTAAGCTCAGCAAGTGCGCTTTTCACCAGAGGTCGTTACAATTTTTGGGACACATCCTGTTACCCGGGGGGCTACAGATGGAACCAGACAAACTCCGGGCAATTCGAGAATGGCCACAACCGCTGGGATTGAAAGCACTGCAACGTTTTTTGGGATTCGCGAACTACTATCGCCAGTTTATTCCCCAGTATTCACAACTAACGGCGCCGTTGACAGCGCTCACTAGAAAAAACGTGAAGGTCCGGGACTGGCCGCCCGAGGCGCAGGTGGCTTTTCGCCAGGTAAAGGAGGCATTCGACTCAGCGTCCATTTTGTTAGCCCCGGATCCAGACAAGCCCTTTATTGTGGAAGTGGATGCGTCCGCGTTGGGAGCTAGGGCGGTCCTCTCGCAAGTGAATTCTAAGGGCCGGCGCCAGCCTTGCTCTTTCTTCTCTCGTAGATTCTCCCCGGCGGAATGTAATTATACAGTAGGGGACAGAGAGCTCCTAGCATTGAAATTAGCCCTGCAGGAATGGAGACATCTGCTGGAGGGAGCGGAACATCGATTCACAGTGATCACTGACCACAAGAATCTACTGTATCTACAAGAGGCTCAACGGCTCAATCCCCGACAAGCCCGGTGGTCATTGTTTTTCGCCAGATTTCATTTTCAATTAGTTTTTCGGGCGGCTGCTCAGAATACCCCTGCGGATTCCCTCTCCAGAGCATTTGAGATTCCAGAGGAGACTAAGGAGACCCATTCCATGTTGGATCCGGCATGCCTCAGCGCGGCCATGGGGGAGGTGGCTCCTACGAGAGAACTAGTGCCGGCCGCTGAGCGAGCGAAAGTTATGCAATGGGGGCATTTGTCCAGATGGGCGGGACATTTTGGGTATCAAAAGACTCTGCGTCTCATTACCCAACAGTATCAATGGCCTCAGATGAGGCGGGACATTCTTCAATTTGTCACCACCTGTCCTGTGTGCGCCCGGACCAAACCGGTGATCGGGACCCCCATGGGGAAGCTACAACCACTGTCCGTACCGACAGGGCCCTGGACGGAGCTTTCCATGGATTTTATCACCGACCTCCCCAGTTCCCGGGGACATACGGTGATTTGGGTGGTAATTGACCGTTTTTCCCGAATGGCCCATTTCGTTCCCTTGCCGGGACTTCCTTTGGCGGTCGCATTAGCTCAACTCTTCATTCAACACATTTTTCGACTTCATGGGCTGCCTCTTCGGATTATTAGTGACCGAGGCCCCCAATTCACCTCGCGTTTCTGGAGGGCCTTGTGTACTGCATTGGGGGTGAAAACCCATTTCTCATCCGCATACCATCCCCAAACCAATGGTATGGTCGAACGGATGAACCAAACGTTAAAAGGGTTCCTACGAGCATTTGTCAACAAACGCCAAGATAACTGGGTCTCCCTACTCCCTTGGGCCGAGTTTGCATATAACCACAGTGTCCACTCGGCCTCGGGAGACTCTCCATTCTTCTTGGTGTATGGACGACATCCTCGACTTCCAGCAACGTTCCCGTCTGGATCTCCGACCCCCATGGTTAATGAAACTCTGGCAGATCTGCAAAGAGTCTGGGAAACGGCCCGAGAACAACTGCAGAAGGCAGCCACCAAATACAAGATCTTCGCAGATCGGCATCGGAAAACCGCTCCCGTCTTGCAACCAGGGCAGAAGGTATGGTTAAGCACGAAATACCTCCGGCTTCGGGTGCCCTCCCGTAGATTGGGACCTCGGTACATTGGACCCTTTGCAATCCAATCCCGACTTGGAGCTGTGACATATCGGTTGCGGCTACCTAGTACCCTGCGGGTGCATAACGCTTTCCATGTTTCCTTACTGAAGAGTTTCCGAGGGTCTCGATGGCATCCTCAACGGCAGGAGACCGAAAATCTAGAAGCAGATCCCGATCCAGAGTTTGAAGTGGACGAAGTCCTGGATGCAAAAAGACAGCGAGGAAAGCTATATTACTTATTCTCCTGGAAGAATTTTGGCCCCGAAGACAACTCCTGGGAGCCCGCTGCGAATGTACATGCTCCACAATTGGTCAAAGCCTTCCACGCCCGGTATCCTTCCAAGCCCGGGCCCAGGGAGAAGGGGGCATCCGGGGAGGATACTGTCCCGTTCCGGGCCCTTACCTGGGGGCCCCCAGCGGGGGGCGAAGACCAACGGAGGCCGCGGGATCCGGGGCGGCGAAGACAAGCCGCCGACGGGGCCGGCGCTGCCGTGGGCCGCTCCGAGGCCGGCGATCCGCTGGAGCGAGCGCCGGCCTCGGAGAAGGGGATACGCCGGCCAGGATGGCGGCGCCGGCGTCGTCGTCTCCCTCGCTGGAGCAGACCAGCGAGCCAGCCCCGCCTACTCGCGCCGGATTGGCGCATGGACAAGGAGACCCCGCCCGCCGGGCACGCTGGCCAATCCAGGCCTCCCTTGCCTGCCTAGGCCGGGGGGATTGGCTCCAGCTGCTTCAAGGGGATGGACGGGCGGGGGATTTAAACAACGAAATGGAAAGAGACGGGTGCTTCCGTTTCGTTCGTCAGAAGCCCCCACAGTGGATCGGAAGGCTAACCACCTTCAGAGACTGTGTCCTCTTCAGCTAGCCGTCCTTGCTAGCCACCTTCTGAGGCTGTGTCCTCTTCAGCTAGCCGTCCTTGCTAGCCACCTTCGGAGACTGTGTTCTTCAGCTAGCCGTCCTTGCTAGCCACCTTCAGAGACTGTGTCCTTCCAGCTAGCCGTCCTTGCTAGCCACCTTCAGAGACTGTGTCCTTCTAGCTAGCCGTCCTTGCTAGCCACCTTCAGAGACTGTGTCCTTCCAGCTAGCCGTCCTTGCTAGCCACCTTCAGAGACTGTGTCCTCTTCAGCTAGCCGTCCTTGCTAGCCACCTTCAGAGACTGTGTCCTTCCAGCTAGCCGTCCTTGCTAGCCGCCTCCAGGGACTGTGTTCCTCTTCCAGCTAGCCGTCCTTGCTAGCCCCCTTTCAGAGACTGTGTTCCTTTTCTGCGCTAGCTGCCCTTGCTAGCTGCCCTTTAGAGACTGAGTTGCTGACTACCAGCCAAGCCGACCGTCACCCCGCGGTTCCAGCAGTCCTGCTGGCCACCTGCAGCTGGGGGCTCAACCCTCGGTGAACGGCGGTCGCCGCGGGTGAAGATTCAGGGTGCGCGGCGGTCCTCGGAGGTCTTGCCAGGCCTCAGGGAACCTAAGGGCTCACCAACCATCGGAACAGGACAGTTCCAAAATTTACGCACGCAGTTATAGAATTATGGCCTAGTGAGCATAAGTCTACTTGCAGGGATTTAGGTCATGTTTTCATTGACCTAAATAGATGTGCATTGTTTTAGGCACTAGGATTTCCACCTAAGCATATTCTATACACTGTGCCTAAATCTAAGCACCACTTATAGAATACACTTAGGAATTTTTAGGTGCCATATATAGAATCTGGTCTAATGAGCACAAGCCCACAGAGCTGGTGTGAATATTTGGCCTTAGATTCCAGAGATATTGATGTAATTTAGAGCATTCTATAAGTTGGGTGAAAGTTTGTTTGAGCCCCATCCATGCTGTTCCCAGACTCTGCTCATATGAATTCCCACCTATATTTATGTGTGGTTACAGAATAGCATTCAGCCAGAATTGTGGCATTTACTTGCATATGTGCACACAGACACACATATTCTAGTCATGTATGTATTTGCTCCTGGATTCTATATATAGAACCGGGCATTGTGTGCCAGAATTTGCACACAGATTCAAGATCCACGCGCAACTTCATGAGGTAATAGGCACCAACTTGACACTTGGTGCTAATCAGTGCCTAATTGAACTTGCATGTGGATCTTCCCTATGTGCCATTCTATAACTTGGTGCCTAACTTTTCTTGAGCACGGTGAAAAAGGGAAGGGGCATGGGCAGGTTGGGGCATTACCAAAAGATAGGTGCCAAGTTACTTTTCACTGGTCTTCCGCTCAGCCATCTCTCTCCTCTCCAGTCTGCAGCACGACTTATTTTCCGTCAGAATCGTTATGCCCACACTAGCCCACTCCTCAAGCCACTTCACTGGCTCCCTGTCTGCTTCCGTATTCAGTTCAAACTCCTCTTACTGACCTTTAAATGCATCCACTCTATGACCCCTCACTACCTCTCATCTCTCATTTCTCCCTACATTCCTCCCAGTGAACGCCACTCTCTGAACAAATCTCTCTTATCGTCCCCCTTCTCCTCCACCGCTAACTCCAGACTTCGTTCCTTTTGTCTTGTGGCACCTTATGCCTGGAACCAACTGCCTGAGCCCATACGTCTAGCTCCATCTCTACCCATTTTTAAATCTATGCTGAAAACCCACCTTTTTACTACTGCCTTTGGCTCCTAACCCTACTCATTTGCCCTCCTTCTCTCCTGTTCCTCTTTACCAGTAATTCCCTTGCCCATAAATGTCTTGTCTGTCTGTTTTTACCTAGATTGTAAGCTCTTTGAGCAGGGACTGTCTTTGTGTGTCTCTCATGTTCAGCGCTGCGTACGCCTGGTAGCGCTATACAAATGTTATTATTAGTAGTAGTAGTAGTAAAGAATTTGGCTGATTTACACCTAACTTTAGGTGCCAAACTTACAGTACACCTGTTTCTGTCAAGTGTAAGTTCGGCACCGAAGTTAGGTAAGAACTGCGCGCTATACCAGTATTCTAAAAAAGTTGGGTGCCGATCATTTCAGTGCTTAGATTTCAATGCTACTTATAGAATTTTCCCCCTTGGTGGGTGTCATGGAATGCCCTTCCTCCTACCTGTTGAGTTACGCTTGCCTCTGGGTGAGTCTCCCACCGGCAACTTAATTCCCCAGGTGTTTCTAAGGACACTGGGCCACATTTCCAGGGGTCCCACAGTTCCTAGAAAGCACCTACAGACCCAAAATAGAAACCAACACGATTCTTAGTCAGCCCAGAACAAACAGAGCTTATAAATTAATTGATTTATTATCATAACAAGTTAAAACAGTGAATGGATGAATAGACTATAATTTCAGCAGACAATAACAGGTAAATTAAACAGGAATCAATATTAAACTAACTAAATACTTATTCACTACCTGAGTAGTACCTAGGGAGTTCAGGAAAATTGCACACAGTCTTTGAACAGGGTCTCAATATAGAGGTCTATACTTTCCACACTCCCACTCTGAGACTAAAGATTTCCAGCAGGTTCAATCAGAGCCCAAAGCATTAACACTGAAGGGCTTCTGACCAGCAGCAGTGCTGATTACTTCTTCTCTGCTTAGGCAGGAAAAAGAAACTGTCACTTTTGTAACAACTTTTCAAACAAAGGACAGACACCATCTGCTGGCCAAACAAGGGAAATGCACATCATAAAAAAAAAGCTATAGGATTTACAAACAGGAAAATTCAGTTTCGCCACAGTGGGTAAATGTTAGTGCCTTGTTTATAGAATTACCCATTATTTGTAAATATGTCTACTTTGTACATGCATATACCCATGGGCAAATTTATTTGAGTCCACTTGAGCAAATAAAACATTTTTCTACAGTCTCAAGTCCTTTAAAATATTAACCCCCACCCCACTCCCAAGGGAGGGCAATAATGAATTGTCCTTAGTTGCTATTCCAAGTTTCCAGGTTTATTCAAGGCTTCTATTGAGTGGCTTACCTAGCAAATTCAAAAGGGAGGAGAAAGAGATAAGAAGGAAAAGGCTGGTAGAAGAAAAGCCAGAGGACCGGGGGGGGGGGGGGGGGGGGGGGGGGGCGGAATTACAATGATTGGCAGGAAAGGGGAGAATACACAGATGGTGACAGAATGGTTCTGGTAGATAGCTTCTGAAATTCTCAAATGAACCAAGCCCAAGTAAATACAACTGCTCTCTGCACTCGTACAGAATTCTTTCGTATAAGTCTCTTTCTTCCTGCCTTGTGTTCCGATCAGTAAAGAGATACAAGATACAGTGAAACATGTAGGCATACAAACTTCTAGAAAGGAGTAGAAATATCTATAGAAGACTGACTAATGCCAGTCATGTTTTATGCCAGTACTGCAAATATGTTATTACTTTCGCCACAGTGTTACAAACAAACGGAATGAAAGCAAAACAAAACCCTACATCAAAAACCATAATTATCCTGGGTGAAAACAAAACAAAACAAAATAAATAAACCAATTTTTCCAGTGCCACTGTTAACAGAAGTTTTTAGTGAATGGTTTGTTTGTACTGTATAATCTTGGCATACAGCTCATTTTCATTATGCAAATTTGTTTGCTACCCTAAATTAAAAAGAGCTTCTGACATGAGTGGTTTGTTTGTTTTTTTGTTTTTGTTTTTTGATCCACTATATTATGTGACTACTTTCCCCTAAAAATACAAGCTATAAGGATGGTTTTGTACAGCTCTGGAGAAGAAACTTTTGGTCAGCTTAAATCTACTCAGGCATTCACTTTCAACCAGTTCATTTAAATCTGTTATGGGTCAAAAAATTCTGCTATAGGATGTTATACATATCCTACAATTTGCATGAAATAATAGATGCAAGCTAAGGATCTGATATAATAAAGCTTTTTATTCTGTGTTTATATGGACAGAGGTTTGTAAATCAGGCCATATGAGTCACTAAGGCCCGTTTACTAAAGTGTTATAAATGTTTGTAATAGGTGCAACAAAAAAAAAAAAAAACCTAGTATGCAGCAAATGTAAAACCTGTATGGTAAATTCAGAGGGCAAGAGCATCTGCCTTACATCTAGCACACAGGGAAGACACTTACTACACGAGCACTGCATTACATGTAGTACAGATAACACTGATAATCTGTGCTATCTGCCCAGGCATGCAACATTGCCCTGCCTGCCCTACACCAGATCCAATCTCTCCCAAACAGTATCTCTGTTCCCACGATCCAATCATACCCAGAAGCCCCACAACCAATCCAATCCTCTCCAGAAGACCATCACCCGAGCTGATACCCCCTCCCCCCAAATGTACCTCTGAGACAAAGCCCTTTTCCCAGCACAAAGCTTTTCTCTCCTCATACCAACCCTCCCCCTCCCCAAGCATTCCTGTTCATCTAGAGGGATGAGGCAGGAGCAGTCCCCCTCCATTTCCATGTCTTCTAGCTCTAAGGGTCAAAATCGGGCCAATGACCCCTAGCAGTAGTCTTGAGATACTACCATGGTTGTACTGCTAGGAATCAGCCTTTTGTTTTCTCTTATATTTATTTATTTAGGTTTTTTTTTATGTATTTAGATTTTGCTCACACCTTTTTCTGGATATTTCTCTGTCTCAGGAGGGCTCGCAATCTAAGTTTGTACCTGAGGCAATGGAGGGTTAAGTGACTTGCCCAAGATCACAAGGATAGTATCGCAAACTACTACTTGGGGTCATTAGTGTCATTTTGACACACGTGAGTCCCCAGGAACCAGACCACACCCACCCTGTCCCTTTCCAAGTATTACTCCTGTTTATGTCCTAGGGGTGCTTGGCAGAGGGGTGGGAGTGGGGGTTTGGAGTGAGGAGGGTCATTTCACCATGGGAAGGGTTTTACTATGGAATCACATCTGGAAGGAGGGGTGTGGGGGATCAGATCAGTTGGGGGGCTTCTGTGGGCATGTGAGAGTCCTATCAGGAGAAAGCAGGAAGGGAGAACATAAAGCTTGTGTAGCTTTAAGGTTTGTGGAAGATTAGGTGCAGCCATGCTATCAGATTGCCAGTAGTGTGGCTACACTTAACACTACCTCAGTGTTATTGGCAGTTGTGACAGCTAGCATGAAGTACTGACCGGAGTGCTATCTTTTCTGCCCCTGACACACCCACAAACCACCCTTATTTGTGTTAATCATCTGCAGAGATTCGTTTACAGTGCTGGCTAGTTTTGATGCCCAGTAGTCATTAGCACATGTCTATAGTAACATCTATAAAACAGAGAAGAAAAGACCTCAGTGGAAATCCACAGAAATCTGCTTTGTGTTGCCCCCACCCCTCCCCATAACATCTACCATGTGGTAAAACCTGCAGATGCTGCTTAACACAGCTTAGTAGAAAGACCCTTAAGATAGCTGTTGGATACTTCTCTAACACGGTGATTCCCAAACCTGGTCTTGGAGGCACCCCGGTCAGTTATGTTCTCAAGATACCCAGAATGAATATTTATGAGACAGATTTGCATGCACTACATTGCATTCAAATTTCTCTCATGAATACTCAATGTGGGTATCCTGAAAAAGGTGCTTCCAGGACGGAACCACTGCCCTAGCACATTGACAAATACTGTTACAGTATTTTCAAAACTCATGGTGCACTGACATCATTCATGAAGCATTTTCTGTGTTTCTTTTGCCTATTTTAATTAGAGCAAATTTGCAGTTTTGAAAAGTAACACTATGTATATTGTAGTAAGACTGATGGTGCATTCTATTACTCAGAGCAATATCAACCTGGAAAGCTTCATTTATACACTCATTAATAAACCCCATGATAGTTTTAAAATATTTACCTGGCTCTCCTGAATATCTATTTCTTTGTGGTTTCTAAATGGGTGAATTGACTCCATAGATATTCATGTACTTTGCAATATATTTTAGATACAAATATTTACCTTTGACATACATGTGAACCTTCCATAGATTCGAGATCCTCTCTGTTCTGTTTTGATAGATTCGAGAGCAACACAAGAATACATTTATTGATGGAAAGAGTGACAGAGACTTAGTAGATGTACTGGAAAGAAAAACAGTTACACAGTTCAAGATGGCATGGAATAGGCACAAATGATCTTTAGCTGTAAAAGAATGCCAGAATTCAACTAGGATCTGTGGCATTGCAAGAAAGATTACATTGAACAGAGTACTGATCTAATATTCACATGAAAGTTAGTCCTATGGCTACCTTTATTTGTTCTCATTAGTAGAGAGAGAGAGAGAGAGGGTGTATACAGACCGGAATTGAATATCTGGAGGTTTTTAACTGCTATAAAATTAACCAGTTAAGTCGATATTCAGGACTAACCAGTAAAAATTTTAGCAGTTAAAGATAGGCCCGCTATTTTTGCGGCCTATTTTAACTGGCGAACATAGCTGGTCAAATACTGAATATCCATGCCAAATTGTCTGTGTTGGGCAATAACTGGTTATCTCCCACTGAATATCTGCGGTTAGGTGCCATGTCTGGATGGTTAAATAGCCTTGAATATTGGGGGGGGGGGGGGGGAGAATGTGTGATTTAGCATCTGCAATCAGCCTACAAGAAGGTAACAACATGCTGGGGTGGGAATTGGATGGGTTATAGGTGAAGAATGGGTGAACACTGCACATTGAGGTTAGTGCATAGTACTTACCATGTGCTGTCATTTGTATACTTACACAGATACAACTACTGTTTCCTCAGGAGGAGGCGTTAAGTGCATCTGGGCTAATTGCAAATAATCATAAAATGCAGTAAAGAACTTTTCTGTGCAGCAGTTACAGTGGACAAGTTGTATATGCCCATAGCAGCTAGTGTACAGTCTCTCAATGTACCACAAGGCCGGCTTAACCATTGGACCAAGTGAAGCACTGGCTCAGTGTGCTGAGCATAAAGGGTACCAAAATCCCTAGTCTTTGAATGACCTAAACAGTATTTAGGATATATGTATAAATCTTTTTACAAAAATGGAGAAGTGGAAAATTCCAAAATATTAAATTTCAGCTCAACAAACTATTTGTCACATTGATATTGAATTATGTTTTGTGGGAATTTGTTATACTGGAATTGGATATATGTGTAAACTCCACCCAAGTCCACCCTTGAGAATGCTTGCTTTCTATAGTGTTAAAATCAGTGCTTTTTTGTGCCAGTACGGTGTACCGGCACCTGTTTTCCGACCTTCAGTTCTGCCCCCTGGAAATCTATTTACCCAAAGTCGCAGCGGCGAACCGGCAGCAGTGAAAGCTGCAAGCATGCAGGCTTGCCTCCGTCCTTCGCTTCCCTGCCCTCTCAGCGTCCCGCCTTCCTCTGATGTCATTTCCTTTCTGCGAGGGCGGGACGCTGAAAGGGCAGGGAAGCGAAGGATGGAGGCAAGCCTGCCTGCTTGCAGCTTTCACTGCTGCCGCCTGCCAGTTCTCCGCTGCGACTTCAGGTAAATAGAGAGTGGAGTGGAAGAGAGCCTATCTAGCCCACTGTAAGCCTTGCACCTGATGAGCAAAGATGGCTGGTAGAGCGCTGACCCAGGTGAGGAGCAGGGCTGTTCCTCGGCAGCCACGCACCCTTCTTCTTAAACTTCAAGTTTCCTTAACTTTTAAGGAAAAGTGTGAGTAGTTGAGTGCTTTTACACAAGGTAAAGAGCAGGTTTTGTAGCTTCAGCAAGGTGGCGTGAGGCAGGAATATAAACTGTATTTTTAAGGTTCTTGAGAGCTGATCATGTACTAAAAGTGCAATGTGTTAGTTAACTCGCTAATTAGTTTGCCTTTCTAGGCGGCTCTTTGGAGTTCCTTGATCCTGTGAATGACTGCTTGATTTACTGCTACCATTGACCTGAGGTTGTAATGGGCTGCAATTGTGGATGACAATTAATGTGAAAAGGCAAATTAGCACAAAACGAAAACATGAAATGATTATGTGTGTGCGTACTTATTTCAGAACCTAGGTGGAACACACCATTCTTTTTTTTCACCTGTTGCTGTAATGTTTGCTGTGTTTAGCTTGGTATCGAATGTGCCTTGGTCATTTATTCCACTGTCTCTCTCGACTCAAGTTTACCTGATTTTCAAATAACACTGTGTATGCCTGCCATTCTGCTAGTGGGTGGGGACTGGGGGGAGGAGGAGGAGGAGGAGGGAAGAGCTATCAATGATGCCTGTTTATATGTGCCATAGTTGGTATAAGGGGGTGTGGCTATCATAGGGGCGGAGTCATATGTGGGGCCCCACCCATAATGAGTACCGGTACCTTTTTTCCTACAAAAAAAGCACTGGTTAAAGTACATGCATAATGTTATATGTACGAAAAATAAAAGCACAAGGAGCCTTCAGGAATGGGGTGTCAAATCAAAAGTTATTAAACAGACCCTTGACACGGTCCGTGTTTCAGCAAAGCCACCTGCTTCAGGGGTCTAGATATTAAAAACATATAAGTATATACATACACATATACATAGACATGTTCACAGAATAAAAAAAACTTTAAAAAACTAAAATATCAAATTCAGATAATCATACAATAACCTAAGATCAATTATAACATTAATAAACATGGGTCTGTGCAATAAACTTTGAACTGATGCCTCATTCCTGAAGGCTCCTTGTGCTTTTGTTTTTTGCTCCTGTGTGAGTGTACTTTTGTTTCTCTCTCTTACGTTGCTAATGTTATCTGTACACCTGGCACAGTATTTTAGAAATGGTTCTTTTGACATATAAATCTCAATTTTACATGTGGTTTGTCTTTATATAATTATCCTTCCTATAATATCAAGCATTTGCATTGCTTCCTTTTTTCTTGTTAAAATATGATATGTACAGTAAAATGTTTGATAACAGAATCTGTTTTTTTTTTGTTTTTTTTAGGGTGATATCCAACAGTTTTTGATTGTTGATGATCCCAGAGCAGCTTATGATTACTGTGAACATTATAGTCCTGACTGTGATTCTCTTGGGCCTGATGCTGCTCAGGCTCAAGACCCTGAAGTTGAGAATGTAAGTAACAGAAGCATTTATCAGGGGAGTTATTTTAAGTATGCCAAGTACAAATTAAAATGAATGTGAAGGATATCTGGAGGGTGAGGGTTTTTTTTAAACTTGAATGATGGGGAAAATGGGTAGGGTGTGACCTTTATTTTCTTTCATTCATTTTTCACATGGTTTCATTTTAAAAAGCAAATGGAACAAGAGGAGTAATAAAAACAAAAAAGAGCAGATACAATGTTCAGTGCATACCCCTGATATTTGACCTAAATTTACTCTAGTTGAATGTCTGGTCTAAAATTTACCTGCCAGCGCAGAATATCATGTAACCATGGTCTCACCCATGCACTAGCTCCAGCCCCGGGCCACGCATTTTTGAATTTTGTTACTGTTTTCATCTTCACCACTTCCCGCAAGTGGTGGAGATGAAAACTCCAACTTAGATCCAATCCTTCTGGTGTTCCTCAGGGGAACTCCTATTCCACTTCTCCTCTGAGGTATATTTATAGGGATACCCCATGGGCACCTAACATATACATGTATACAGTTCATAAGTACATAAGTATTGCCATACTGGGACAGACCAAATGTCCATCAAGCCCAGCATTCTGTTTCCAACAGTGGCCAATCCAGGTCACAAATACCTGGCAAGATCCCCAAAAAGTACAAAACATTTATACTGCTTATCCCAGAAATAATGGATTTTTCTGGGATAAGCAGTATAAAATGTTTTGTACATTTTTGGGATCTTGCCGGATATTTGTGACCTGGATTTGCCACTGTTGGAAACAGGATGCTGGGCTCGATGGATCTTTGGTCTTTCCCAGTATGGCAATACTTATATACTTATGTAGACTGGCCACATAGATATTCCAACAGAGCAATGAGTCACACTGCAGTGGATATCACATAAAAGGTCCCAGGTTCACATCTCACTGTTACCACCTTATATTGTATGGTAAGCCCTCCAAAACCCACCAAAAACCTACTGTACCCAACTGTATACCACTAAAATAGCCCAGATGTCTACAAGTGTCACCTATATGTAGTTACAGCAGATTTTGGTGGGCTTAAGAGGGCTCATACTTTCCACCTCAAGTGTAACAGTTAGAGTGGGATATGGGTTTGGTTCCCCTTCTCTACAGTCCATTGCACTGACCACTAGGCTACTCTAGGTACATGCTTGCTTCTCTAATAGGACTGGCCATAATATCTTGAAGCTATCATAGAGACTTGTATGTACTGTTTCTTTCACTTCTTTTTTTTTTGGGGGGGGGGAGGGGGGAGAAGGTCAGTGACTACTGAGGAAGTAAGGAAAGTCATGCCTTAATCCCTCCAGTGATCATGTCATTTAGGTCACCTTTTTATGAATTAGGCATGATTGAAACCTGTCTAGACCAAAATGTGTAACTTTTAGCCCTGGACATTCTTGCTTTGCTCCATTATGGCAACAACAACAACAGCAACAAACGCTCAGGTTTTGGGAATGTCCAAATCCTGCCTCCAACATGCCCCCTTATGATTTATATGCACCACAGAGAAAAACATCTCAAATCCAAGTTTTGAAAATCGCGATTTTGATGTTTTTCGGAGAAAAACCTCCAAATGCCACTTTATGTCATTTTTGAGATGTTTTTCTCTTTTGAAAATGAGCCCTATAAGCACTTAAAAGATAGGACTCTAATTAATTTGTCTCCATTTTGGAAACTAGTTGGGTGCCTATAGATTAATTTTCAAAAGGTCTAGATTCCTAAGGTTAGGAATCGGATGCCTGTTTCTTTAAAAGAGTTCTCATCACATTCCCAAGTGGTTTGATTTTGAAATAAAATATTTGCTATCTCTAAGTACAAGATGACTGATATTCAGACCACGAGAGTTAGCTCGTCTGACTCCCGCAGCCAGTGGTGAACCCGAAAATTGAATGCCGATCTGTATCCGGTGACCAGCATTGAATTTCCAGGATTGTTTTTGGCCACTATGCACATAGCTGGTTAAGCTGACCAGCTAAATTATAGCATCCAAAGATAGACTTGCTATTTTTGCGGGTCTATCTGGCCACTATTGGCCAATGACTATTGGAGCTAATTGGCTATATCGTGTGACATAGCCGGTGCCGGGCTAGCAGCTAAGCACCAATATTCCGGGGGGGGGGGGGGGCGCTGCACCCAGGGGGTGGGACACATCGGCGGTCCGCCCCGGGTGTCAGCCCCCGTAGGAACGCCACTGAGGGGACAGGTTAAGAGAGGAACCTAGGAGCTCAACACTGATTCCCAGCAGTGGATACCTATTTTATAAGCGTCAATTTAGATTTTAAAAGTACATTTAACATTAACTCCTGGATTCAACTTTGCCCCCATATCCACATATATTTTAGGCAGTATTCAAAGAGGCCATTAAACGCTTAACATCCAATATTAAGAATCTAAACCATTTGACCCCCAAAACATAAGTATATGAGTATATAAGCATTATCATAATGGGATAGACCAAAGGTCCATCAAGCCCAGTATCCTATTAACTCATGTCATAAGTACCTAGCAGGATCCCCTAAGAACTTGCTGTGTTGGACCAATGTTCCATCAAGTACAGCATCCTGTCTTGGACAGTAGTTAATTCAGGTCACTAGGAAGTATCAAATAGAGATGTTAAGGACACTATTCCATGCTATTCACTCTGAGAAGTCAGAGGTGATGAACTCCTGGCTAATATTAATTGATCTGTCCTCAAAGAATGTGTCCTAACCTTTTCTAAACCCAGCTATACTATTAGCTTAGCCGACATCTTCCATCCACAAACTCCACATGTTAAGAACATCTTATGTTCTTAGTATTAGAATATCCATACTGGCTCAGACCAATGGTCCATCTACCCAGCACCCTGTTTCCAACAGTGGCCAATACAGGTTACAAGTACCTGACAGAAACCCAAATAGTAGCAACTACCAATCCCAGGGCAAGCAGACTTTGGACTTTATTTTTTTAACTCGGTGGTACATTCACTGAAAAAAATGCTTCCTTTAATATGTTTTAAATCTGCTACAACTTAATTTCATTGTGCATTCCTAGTACTAGTATTGTTTGGAAAGGTAAATCATTGCCATGCATAATTTTATAAAGCTCAACTGAATCCCTTTTCAGCCATCTCCTTTCCATGCTGATGAGCCTTGAACTGTTTGACCTGTTGTTATAAGATAGCCTTGCAAGAGCTTGAATCATTTTTATTGTCCCTTCCCTGTAGTTTTTCTAGTTTTGATATATCATTTTTGGAATGAGATGAAAAGAACTGCATACTATACTGATTCTTTAGTAAATGTTTGTTTATTGAGACACGTGAAGGGGCATAATCGAACGGAAACGTCTATCTCCATGGGCGTTTATCTCCGAGAACGGGTCCGTGAAGGGGCGGACTGAAGCGTATTTTCGAAAAACATGGACGTTTATCTTTTTTTGAGCTGGGCGTTTTTGTTTTTCAGCGATAATGGAAACCAAAAGCGCCCAGCTCAAAAACGAATACCTCCAAGACATTTATTCGTGGGAGGGGCCAGGATTCGTAGTGCACTGGTCCCCCTCACATGCCAGGACACCAACCGGACACCCTAGGGGGCACTTTTACAAAAAAAAAAAAACAAGGTAAAACAGCTCCCAGGTGCATAGCACCCTTCCCTTGGGTGTTGAGCCCCCCAAATCCCCCTCAAAACCCACTGCCCACAAGTCTACACCATTAATATAGCCCTAAGGGGTGAAGGGGGGCACCTACATGTGGGTACAGTGGGTTTGGGAGGCAGTGTGGAGGGCTCCCATTTACCAGCACAAGTGTAACAGGTGGGGGGGGGGATGGGCCTGGGTCCACCTGCCTGAAGTCCACTGCACCCCTAATAACTGCTCCAGTGACCTGCATACTGCTGCCAGGGAGGTGGGTATGACATTTGAGGGTGAAAATAAAAAGTTGTGAAACGGCATATTTTGTGGTGGGAGGGGGTTTGTGACCACTGGGGGAGTCAGGGGAGGTCATCCCCGATTCCCTCCAGTGGTCATCTGGTCATTTATGGCACTTTTTGGGGCCTTATTCGTCGAAAAACAGGGTCCAGGAAAAGTGCCCTAAATTCTCGCTAAAAACGCATATTTTTTTTCCATTATCGGCGAAAGGCGCCCATCTCTGATCGGCCGATAACCACGCCCCAGTTTCGCCTTCACCACGCCTTTGACACGCCCCCATCAACTTTGTCCGCATCCGCAACGGAGTGCAGTTGAAAACGTCCAGATTTGGCTTTCGATTATACCGCTTTATTCGTTTTTGTGAGATAAACATCTATCTCCTGATTTGGGTCACAATATAGGCGTTTTTCTATTTCGATTATATGCAGGTTAATGTACCACCTTTCAGTTCAAAAATCAAAGTGGTGTACAATGCTAAGAGGGAAGTAGAAAGGAACTCCATAACAAAATAGGACAGAGAAAAATTAAAGAGGGAGGAGGCAGAAGAGAAAGGGAGGCAAAGAGAAATAAGGTGCAGGAGGAAAGGAAGAGAGGGGAGAAGTTGGGCATGAGAGGGACAGGGACACAGGGACAAAATGTGGGGCATGGAGGAGAGAATAGGAACGGAACACAGAGGGGTAATGCTGGGCATGGGGGATAGGAGGGAGTTATAGGGACACAGAAGAGAGATGCCAGATAGGACCAATAAGGGATGGATGATGGACATGCATAAGGGTGGATGGTAGACATAGAGAAAAAATGTCAAAAGAACAGTAGACATTGGAAAGATTTAAGAAAAAGCAGAAAAGCAAAAGCAATAAAACAACAAGGGTAGAGAAATTATTAATTTTTTTTTCTGAATGTATTAGTTGGAAAATGTCCGCTTTGGGAAGTGCACATCTCTGATATCTTGTATTTTAGTTTCTATTTTTATTACTATGACAGGTTTTCTATATAGGTCTAGAATGTGTTTGCTTTTGCAAGGTTTGTTTACTGGAGCTCTGAAAGGGTTTACCCTCCCCATCTCCGCCCCCCCTCCTGCCCACATCCCCACTAATTGGGAAAGAGATGGTGTTATAGGGGTCCATCTAAATTGTTCTGCCTGGGGCCCATTCAGTCCTAGCTACACCACTGACTCTCTTACCTACAAGTTGGGGGCAGAAAGTATGCTATGATAGGCCAGCAAAAAGCAGCAAAGTTATTTTTCACAAGGCAGAGAAAGATAGATCAAGACCATAAAAGTAGCTGAAGCTTGTCTTACCTAAGACAAATGTTGAAATATCAGTGGAGACATCCGAAAGATATGTTAAAATTCTATTACTTTTCAAGAAAGTGCTTGAAATGGAGTATTATCAATACCTTCACTCAAAGGATCGGGCTTTCACTTTTTAAAATTGAGGATTTCCCTCATTGAGGCTTTTCACCTGAACATATTTGTCTTTTCAGGCCATCCACCCTACTTTAATCAGGGGCTTAGCCAGACTTCAACAGAAAGGGGGCAAGAGCCCAAGGTGGGGGGGGGGGGGCACATTTTGGCCCGCCTCCCTTCTGCCGCCCTCCTACCGCCACTTCTGCCTCCCTGCCTCCGCTGGAAGGTACCACTTCTGCCGCTTCCCCTCCCTGCCACCACCGCTGGAAAGTACCTTGGCTGAAGCATTTGTCCTGCACTGCTCTTACATTGCCTGGCACCCTGTCCTGCTTTCAGCACCATGCACACTTGTTTTAATGAAACTGAGCATGCACATGCTCAGTTTCATTAAAATGAGTGTGCACGGCAGTGGCGTAGCCAAGGGTGGGCCCAGGTGGGCCCTGGTCCACCCACTTTGTGTTCAGGCCCACCCACTAGCAACACACCTATGATGTGGCTGGCAGGGATCTCCAAGCCCCACCAGCCGAAAGCTCCCAACAACTGTCCTTCTTGCGTACCTTGTAAGTAGCAGATCTTTGCCTGCAGCAAGCAGAAACTGATACATACTGCTCGCACTGGCCCCACAGCCTTCCCTCTGACGTATTCCTGCCTATGCGGAAACAGGAAATTGCATTAGTGGGAAGGCTGTGAGGCCAACATGAGCAGTGTGTATTAGTTGCTGCTCGCTGCTCGCTGTTGGTGAAAATCTGCTATTTAAATGGTATGCGGGGGATGGGGGATGTTTGAGAGACCCTATGGCATGCAGGCGAGAGAGGAAGAGACCAAATCACTTGTGGGACAGGGAGGTTCTTTTGCCCACCCATCTTGGGCCCAGGCCCACCCAAAATTGGGTGTCTGGCTATGCCCCTGGTGCACGGCGCTGAAAAACAGGACAGGATGCCAGAAATGTAAGACCATCCTGGGGCAAATGCCTTAGCTGGGGGTTGGGGACACCGCCAGCCAAACTGGGGGCCCCCGGTGCCAGTTTGAGAGGGTCCAGGCCCCCATGGCATCCTGTAGCTAAGCCACTATTCTGTCTTTGTAGATATCAAAACCAACAAAAATATAGACAATACTTTGTTATTTGACTAACTATCACGCTTATTTTCGAAAGACAAAGGCGCCCATCTTCCGACACAAATCGGGAGATGGGTGTCCTTCTCTCAGGGTCACTCAAATCGGCATAATCGAAAGCCGATTTTGGGTGTCCTCAACTGCTTTCCATCGCAGGGATGACCAAAATTCACAGGGGCGTGTCGGCAGTGTTCCGAAGGCAGGACGGGGGCGTGGTTAAGAGATGGGCATCCTCGGCCGATAATGGATAAAAGAAGGGCGTCCCTCAAGAGCATTTGGCCGACTTTACTTGGTCCCTTTTTTTTCAGGACCAAGTCTCGAAAAGGTGCCCAAACTGACCAGATGACCACCAGAAGGAATCGGGGATGACCTCCCTTTACTCCCCCAGTGGTCACTAACCCCCTCCTACCCAAAAAAACAAAATTTTAAAAACATTTTTTGCCAGCCTCTATGCCAGCCTCAAATATCATACCCAGCTCCATCACAGCAGTATGCAGGTCCCTGGAGCAGTTTTTAGTGGGTGCAGTACACTTCAGGGAGGCAGACCCAGGCCCATCCCCCCCACCTGTTACACTTGTGCTGGTAAATGTGAGCCCTCCAAAACCCACCAGAAACCCACTGTACCCACATGTAGGTGCCCCCCTTCACCCCTAAGGGCTATGGTAGTGGTGTACAGTTGTGGGGAGTGGTTTTTTTTTGGGGGGGGGGGGTTGGGGGGCTCAACACACAAGGTAAGGGAACTATGTACCTGGGAGCAATTTCTGAAGTCCACTGCAGTGCTCCCTAGGGTGCCTGGTTGGTGTCCTGGCATGTGAGGGGGACCAGTGCACTATGAATGCTGGCTCCTTCCACTACCAAATGCCTTCGATTTGGACATTTTTGAGATGGGTGTCCTCGGTTTGCATTATCGCTGAAAACCAGGGATGACCTAAATGTTGAGATTAGGGCATCCCCGACTGTATTATCGAAATGAAAGATGGATGTCCATCTTGTTTTGATAATACGGGTTGCCTCGCCCCTTCGCGGTACTGACCTTAGGGATGGACGCCCTTAGATATGGTCATCCCCGTTTGATTATGCCCCTCCACACCACTTATCTTTTGATAAGTGGATAAGAAGGAGTCACCAGCTGAGATTACTAGCATTGATACATAAGCAGTACACATTGCAGTAGGCATTTGTTATAGTTTGACAACATTCCTTGCTACATAATTTGCAGTTTTTCATTGACAAATTCTTTGCATACCAATTCTGTTATTAGCCTCTATATGGTGAATTTGCAATACAGTTTCTTCCATTTTGTGCCTGTCTCAAACCCTTTTTGAATATGGAGCCAGCATCTTTAAAATTAATTGGTATATTCCTTCTATGCAACACATTGAAGACACAACAGCAAGATCAAATTGCTGGGTGTTTCTCTTCTTCCCTCTGAAATGCATCTGATGATAAAAACAGTCTTTGGCCTTAATTGAAAATGCACAAGTACTGGATATGCAATTCAAGAATACTGCTAACTCTAGTAAAGATGCTATGAGATCATGATGGAAATATTTATACCGCCAATGAATAACAGGTTTTAGTTTTTTCTTATGCTACTGATGACTATTTCAGATGGTTATTGCATTTATACAAAGACAATTCTGTTCTATCTCATGGCAACTTGAGAAAAGCAAACTGCTATGTTATATTAACTTTGGAACTCTTATTCTGCTGACACTCATTCTTCTTCAGGCAGTGTGTGTGCACTTCATAACCTAGAGGGCAATTTTAAAAGCTAGTTCTGCTGCAGCAGCCAAAAAGCAAATAGAATGTTAGGAATTACTCACAAAGGGATAGAAAGCAAAAATGGGAATATAATAATGCCTCTGCATTGATCCATGGTGTAACCGTCCGTACCTCAAGTGTTGTGTGCAACTCTGGTCATCACATTCCAAAAATGACATCGCATAACAATAAAAAGAGCAGAGGAGGGCAGAAAGGAAACAGGGACTAGAATGAATTTTTATGAAGAAGACTAAACAGGTTAGTGCCCTTCATGAAAGAGAAGAGGTGTCTGATAGGGAATATGATAGACAAGTTTCAAATTATTGCAGTGTGGATCAGGATCATAGGGCATGGTTTTTACTCTAGGTTTTAGTAGTAGGACTAAAGAACACTCCCATGAAACTAACTGGTAGCAGTCTTAAAACAAATTTGAAAAGACAATATGTAACTTGGACTGACCAATGTTATGGACAGTGTGTTGGACTAGATGGACCACTAGGATGTAAAATCAAGGACATAAGACTTTCTCTCTCATATGCCCACTCATTCTGTAGATCTTGTGCTCATATTTGCACATTTCAGTCCAGATTCAGTAAATGGCGCTGAAAAGTAGGCATCGGGAAAATTCACGCTTGGCGCTGTTCCATAAAGGATGCTCTAGTTTGATCAATCTTTATAGAAAAGCACTTAGCATGTGTTCTGGTGCCGAACTTTGGGCCAACTGAAACCTGCAGTCCCCAAATTAACACTGTGTGTAATTCTTTGGAATGCACCGACCCACCCATGCCCCTCCCAAAGCAATGCTTCCTTTTGTGTTGTGCGCGAGAGGATTTGGTTGTGGATCTCTATAGAATCATGTGCAGCCAGATCCGTGTGCAAATCCAAATTAGAGATAATTAGCATCAATAAGTGATTAGTAACAGCCAATTATTGATTGTTAATGGCTCATTAACTAATTTATTTACATGAGCACCATTTATAGAATCTGTAAGTACATGTTTTCCATATGCAGAAAACAGTTTGTCACATCTATACATTATTCCTGATGTATTTCACTGTCTGCACCCATGGCTTTATGGAACAGTAGGCCTGTAAGAAATTCAGAAGACACACAATGAGGACAATTTTCAAAGGCATTCTTGCAGGAAAATACCAGTTGTTTTGGAGTGTGTGTAGTTTTCTTATCCTTTAGCTGCAAGACACTGGCAGACAATGGGGCTCATTTTCAAAAGAGAAATAAATCTCAAAAACGGCATGAAGTGGCATTTTGATATTTTTCGGATTTGAGGTGTTTTTCTCTACAGTGCATGGAAATCACAAAGGGTTGTGTTGGGGCAGGATTTGGGCATTCCCAAAACTTGGACTTTCATCTGCCATAATGGAACAAAGCAAAAACATCCAGGGCTAAAAGTTAGATGTTTTGGTCTAGACCTGTTTCAATCATGACTGAATCACAAAAAAATGCCCTAAATGACAAAATAATCAACGGAGAGATTAAGGCATAATTCCCTTACTCCCCCAGTGGTCACTGACCCCCTCCCTCCTCCCAAAGATGTGAAAGAAATAGTACATACCAGCCTCTTTGATAGCTTCAGATGTTATGGCCAGTTCTATTAGAGTAGCAAGCAGATCCCAATATACAGTTAGCCCACACTAAGGGGTGAATTCTATAAATTGCGCCTAAAAAATCAGTGCCAAAAAACCCCTCTTGCTATTCCATAAGCTATGCCTAAAGTTAGACCTGGTTTATAGAATTGCACTTGTCTCGGAGGTCGCATATAAACTTAGGTGCATCCAATTTACATGCATATTCTATAATTGCAAACATAACCCAGAACCACCCATGACCCTCCCATTTCTGCACCACCTTTTCCAGGATGCACGTAAAATTTAGACATCTTAATTGATCCAATTAGCACCAATAATTGCTTGTTAAAAACAATTAGCACTAATTGACTCATTATTCGATTAAATTGTGCACGCAAATTGGGTATATGCCCAAATTTGTACATGTAATTTTTGGCATGGCCTGCAAAAAAAATAAAAAAAAGGAAAAGAAAAGAAAAAGGCATACAAAAATGTCATGTTAAATCTTAGCTTAGCGTGCCAGGAAAGTCCAACATTAGAACCTGTTCAGCCCAGATCTTACCACACTTTAGTAAAAGGGCCCCATAGTTTGTCATATATCCAAAAAAAAAGACAGCATGGAAACATGCTCATACTAATTCCCCTATTAACAGCTAATATAGAAAATGCCAATTTGGGTGGGGCATGGAGGAAAGAAACTGAGCCTTATAGTTAGAGGCAATTCTATAAAGAGGGTGCCAACATTTATGTGCCAAGAATGTGCATAAATGAATAGAATAATGGCAAGTATGCACATATAAATACCAAAATTCCACCTAAGCACAAGTGTTTGATAGATGGGTACATATAGGCAGAGTCTGGATGGGCTTCACATGTATGTAACATAGAATACTCTAAGGTATGCACATATTTCTGGCATTTAGTCACATATTTTACCTGTTATGCTAATATTCTGTAAAGGAAAGTAGGTGCCTACTTTCTTATATAGAATTAGTTGCACATAAGTGTCTATATATAGGTGCACTATTATAAAATTGTCCATTTAATGTGGAGGTTGTTACCTTTTGTTGAGGGCTGGATTCTATAAATCACACTCAAAAATGGGTACCAGAAAAGATCAGTGCTAAGCGTGATTCTAAAGAGGGTACATGTCCTTCATAGAATCTCCCTTAGTGCCAATTCCCTTATCCTAACTTTAGGTGCCAGACTTATACCTGCTGAAGCCCTGTGTAAATGCTGACCCCCAAGTTAGGTGCTCTGAGCCATTATTCTGTATGAATGTGTGCAATTTTTCAGTAAGCCCTGACATGCCCATGCCCCTCCCATAGCCATGCCCCCTTTTGGGTGGCATGCTATGGGATTTAGGGCTCTGCATTACAGAATAGCTTGCAGCCAGATGAGTGCACAAATTCTAATTGTTAACCTCAATAATTGGTTGTTAGCACCCAATTACTGATTGTTAATGGCTCTTTAAGCAATTAAGTTGTGCATGAATCTCGGCAGCATGCCCAAATTTGGGCACCATATCTAGAATCCAGGGGTAAACGTAAACGTGGCAGATAACATGATGCAGCTAGCTATACGTCAAAAGATGTAACCAACCTCATTGTGAATTATCTAATCTTCAGTTAACGTGAGGTTGTGCCTTTTTCTTTGTGCTACCTGCATTGCTGTCTTCCCTGACATTCTGGAAGTGCCCCAAGAGTTAACATTGAGGTTTTCAGTTATCACTTGATAATTTTGGCTTTTTACTGCATAGTAACACTAAATACCTAGCACACTATAAGAAACAGTCCCCTAATTGGAACCATGACTGTTAAAGCAGATGAGTGTCTTAATATAAACATAGCTTTATACTCAGTGAAATAAGAAATTCCGTAGAGTATAAGTTGGTCATGGGAGAAAGCTTTGCATGTACATTAAAGTTCAAGAATTTACGTGCATAGTGAAAGTACACATGTAACACCATGGTTTAAAAGATGTGTTGAGTGTTTGCATGTACTTTTAACCAAATAAGCAGATATTCAAACAGAAAGCCCACAGGTTCATGTGGTTTGAATATCAGTTGGATTTGTGCAAGCTACACAGTAGGCTCCTTGGGGGTCAATATTCAAAAGAAATCTCTGGTTACTTTTTCAGTTATCTTTTTTTTTTTAATTCCCCAGAACCAGTAATGTATGACCAATGAAAAAGCTGGTATAAACTTTTTCTTATCTGGATAAGTAAAGGAAGCAGTGGCATTCTAAGGGCACAATTCAAATTTAAGCAGACAAAACTGAATAACAGGGCTGCCTGGTTGAACTTAGCTGGGCATAGCTGTTGCTAAATATCTCAATGAAGTTATTATTATTTATTTATTTATTGCATTTGTATCCCACATTATCCCACCTCTTTGCAGGCTCAATGTGGCTTACAATTTGTCGTGGATATTGGAAATAGAAGAGAATATACATTTGGTTTATGGAGGGTTAGGGTTACATGGTGGTGAAGTACATGGTTGTATTACAGCAAAAGATGTTATAAGACATTCCTGTATATATTAAAGATTGTACAGTTACATGTGTTGATCTTTGTGATAAATCTTGTTGAAGAGATAAGTTTTCAGTAGTTTGCGGAAATTGGCCAGTTCATGGACCGTTTTCAAGTTGCATGGTAGTGCGTTCCATAGCTGTGCGCTCATATAGGAAAAGGTAGATGCATGCAACAATTTGTATTTCAGACCTTTACAATTGGGAGGATGAAGATTGAGGAATGTGCGAGAAGATTTTATTGCGTTCCTGGGTGGTAGTTCTATTAGGTCTGACATGTAGGCTTTAGCGTCTCCATGGATGATCTTGTGGACTAGGGTACAAAGTTTGAACGTGATGCGTTCTTTAAGTGGGAGCCAGTGTAGTTTTTCTCGTAGGGGTGTCGCACATTCATATTTTGATTTGCCGAATATTAATCTGGCTGCTGTGTTCTGGGCTGTCTGGAGTTTTTTAAGTATTTGCTCTTTGCAACCAGCATTACAATAGTCCAGATGACTGAGAACTAGTGATTGTACCAGATTGCGGAAGACGGATCTTGGAAAAAATGGTTTAATTCTTTTTAGTTTCCACATTTGAGTGAAACATCTTTTTGGTTATGTTTGTCGCATGATTCTCAAGTGTTAAGTTAACAGGGTAGACTTAATACTTTCCCTTGGACTGTAACTTTTGAATACTGTACCCTTAGGGCTTGATCTTCTAACAGGACATCAATGTAAAAAGTCCAAAAATGCACTTCATAAAGGCAACAGTTGACTATTAAGTGCTATTACGAAATAGGCTTCCAGATCCAGCTCTAATAGTGTGCAAATTCCCATACACAAATTTACATCTGCTTCTAAGACGGTGCAAAACATGTGTATACTCTATGTATGTACATGCATATTTTATAAAATACATAAGTACATTGCAAACCTGATTCTGCTCCAGCCAGACTACACCCAGATCACATAAGGGCAGGCATACACTTTCTGTGTGCCTATTTTTTGTTTGCATATACAGTTGTGAGATTTTTTAAGAGCCCATTTTCTGTGTGTAAAGCAGGCTTTGCACAAAGAAAATGCTTTATAAAATTACCCCCTTAGAATGCAAAGTTAGGAACCCTACTGAAAATTTAGCCCTTAAATAATTCCACAAAGACCTTCATTTTATTTTGCTCTTTCATTAACCCTGCATTATATCATGCAAATGAAAACACTTTCTAACTAATGTATGAGTGATGTTTTTCCAGTGAATGATCTTTAATAACATTATCATACTTATTGCTGTATTTCCTTAACTTATACTGAAAGAGTAAAAGTTAAGACATCTTTCCAGTATTGATGTGATGATTTACAGTGCCTAATATAAGAATGCCTGATATATTTTCCTTTGAAATATAGTACACACCAGAAGAGTTATTCGACTATGACTATGTGTATGGGGAAGAGGACTATAAAGATATTCCATTTGCAACAGATGGACCCACACAAACTGAAGATTTAATAACCCAAACTGAGGTAAAACAAACCTGGTCAGCACGTCACCTCTTCTTTCAGCTCTCCTTCACGCAGTCCTTTACCTCAAATCCATAACACTTGATTTTTCATTTAGCAGCTAAAATCTTGAAGACTGGTGACCTTGAATTTGACCTTGCTCTGCTTCATTCATTTATAGTCTCTGCATGTCTTTTCTTCTTATTCATATTTTCCATTCCATCTTTCACTGCATTTTTTTTCAAAAAAAGAAACTCAGTTCCAAAAAGAAGAAGCAAGCAATGCCCTATAATATAAAGGACAATCCCAAAAAGATCATATCCAAAATATCTGAAACATTTGCAAGTCAGAAGAAGAAAGGCATGA
This sequence comes from Microcaecilia unicolor, assembly GCF_901765095.1. Lineage (NCBI taxonomy): Eukaryota > Metazoa > Chordata > Amphibia > Gymnophiona > Siphonopidae > Microcaecilia > Microcaecilia unicolor. The sequence continues at coordinate 108,949,914 of NC_044036.1, forward strand.
CCGATTACCAAGCAACAACAACAGACAGACTAGGGATAAAGGTAGCATAAACGTGACCAAGATCTTCCCCAAATGAAGAATGGAAGATCTCTGATCACGAGACATAGATAGACCTAACATCACTAGATGCATACGTCTCTAGCTAATCCTATAAGCAGATTGCACAGTGATTCCTTAGTAATACTGAACTGTTTCTTACAGTTTAACAATGTTTTTCTCTCTCTGATACTAGGCCAACATTGTTGAGGATATCCATGAGTATAATGTGGAGGAAACTGACTATGGATTTTCAGAGACTTCTCAGACTGAATCACCTGTTCATACTACTGAACCAAATAAGGTAACAATGACACTTTAAAAAGAAAAGGGATAAAATATTTCAGAATGCTAGATATATCAGATTCGCTTAACACTAGTAGGTTCTCAGTTTTATTATGTCAAAAGAAATCCTCCATTTTGGTTCTGTTAAAAGCAGATAATTCAGCTTATATAGACTTTACAATATAAATCTTTTTTCTTACAGTAAATGTCATACTCCAGCTGGCACTTACAGTTTTGAAGAAAAAGAGATGTCTTCTGTTTTGCTCTCTATCATTAATACATCAATGCTGTGAAATACTAATTTTATCCCACTAAATATCTAAAATTGAAACTCATGTGACCAGAACGGCACCTTTTAAATACTGTCCCTTGTTGAAAATTTAATATACATCCATTAAACCAAAAAGATGTTCAAAACTAATTTTTTCTGTAAATAATTACAGAAATCAATTTTAATCTGAACATTAAACAATTTAGAAAAATAAGGCATTTATCAAAGTAAACAAGTACGAGCTTTTACCTTTGCTAGGATTTACACCAGGTTTCAGTTCAGTTCTTGCACCCAAAATTGAGCATGGGAATCAGCTCTACATGCTGTTCTAAAAGGAGGACTCATCCCAAAGCACCCTTTATAGCATAGCACTGAGCACCAATTTTTCCCGGTGCCTAATTTTGAGCCCTTATGACATTGAAAGTGCATAACTGCTGCTCTATAGTAAAAGGGCCCCTATATTTGCTTTTTCTGCATGTGGACATATATTTTACACATTTGTATACATGCAATGTTATACAAGTCTTTTTCCATGTTAAGTAACAAGCATTACGTGGAAATGGCTTTATGAAATTATTCAATACAACTGAAGAGAACCAGTCCACTCCCACAAAAGAGAAAAACAAAACTGAAAGGGGGTGGGAATGAACACAGGACAATGAATCAAGATAATGGAGCCAAATCTTTTATTTGAAACGGTGAATAACAAGCACAGAAGGTAACTACACCTATGGACCCAACAGGGGCCGTGTTTCGGTGGTGAAGTCTTCCTCAGGGGTCCTCCTATGGGAAACCAAATTCATAATGGAAATAAATCCAAGAAACTGCACTAATGGAAGCCTTGAACTGCTACTGATCTCCACCGAGCCCTGTTTCCAGGAGACATGATGCAGAAGACCCCCTACCAGTGTCTACCACCCTTGAAAAAGGGTAGGATAGGTGAATTTCAGGACAGACAGGACATTTTTTTAATTATTGTTTTAGACACCAAGTAATATAGGCTTTCCATCAATTTGAGAGTAATTTTCAAAGCTATTTCCACAAGTGAAAAATTGCTTTGCCTTCATAAGTGGGCTTAAAAAAATTATCTGTTCAAAATGTAAAAGAAAAAAAAATGTATGTAGGGGTTCTTTTACCCCTACATCAAGAAGAGCAATTCAAATATTCTAATTAGCGTAGAAAAATTAGTGTCTCAAAGAGTAGGTGTATATGTAAACCTATAGTTTTTCAGAAACTATGCATATTTATAACTCATGCACACAGTTACAAATTACCTCATTTACAACAGGCTGCCTGGATTGTGAAGGCACATAAAGGCATATGTTGCACTATTTTTACAGAGGCAGTAGAATGGTGAGGCCAGTTGGGTCCATGGGCTGACTAATATTTTGCAGAACACATCTTCAGTAACAAATGAGCTTGAGGGAGGAGGCGGAGTTTGGGTTCTTCAGCCTGTCCAACTAAAAAAGGTGTTCCACTGCCCCTATTTTATGTGTGTTTATGAAATTATCCCAATGAAAAGTAGGAATATAGATTTACAACTGCTGTGAGGCAGGCACAAATGCTCAGCCTAAGGTTGCCCAGATAGGCATGTATTTTATAATATATGCACATATTTTTCAACTCCCAACCTCTGCCTTGGGAACTCTTAAGCTTATGTCACATAAAAGTGTGCCTGCAAGTCAGTAGTGTATACATTTGTGCAGTATGCCCTATGACAATTTTATAAGTGCTTACTGTGCACATGTGAAGGGCATTTCTATAATTGGATTGTCTATTTTATGTACCATATGTAAATTTACAGAATACTCCACTTTTGTGGGTAAAGGCATGTATAAGTGGCATAGATGCCCTATTATTAAAACTTAGCATGCACTAACAGAATTAAAGTGCACTAACCCCCTAATTCTATAAATTTGCCCAAAATTGCACGTGCACATTTGGGTGCATGCCCAATTTGTATGTGCAATTTATTTGAATAATGAGCCACTTAGTGCCAATAATTGGCTTTTTAACAAGCCGTTATTGGCACTAATTAGATTTAATTGGGATATACGTGCATAAATTTAGGTGCGGGTTCCGCACCTAAAATTTACATGCGATCTGTAAAAGGGGGCACGAAAATGGGAGGGGCATGGAGGAATGGGGGTGCTCTTAAATTTAACACACATTGAAATAGAATAATGGGGATATGTGTACCATGCTTCAGTTGGTGCAAATGGCCAAGCCTAAAGTTAGGCATGATTCCCAGGTTTAAGCGCTATTCTATAAACAGCACCTAACTTTAAGCGAAGCTTATAGAATAGCACTTTTTGTGGTGCTGATTTTTTTGGTGCCATATATAGAATATTTCCCTAAATGCTGCCCCCAGATTCTTTATAGGTCACCCAAAGTTCGGCTGGAATTTGCGCACAGGAACTCAATTGATTAATGAGTAAGAACAAGCACCAATTAGGCACTTAATTGGTATTGACAGAGTACTTAATTGGAGTTGTGCATGGATCTCCTCTGTGCGCTGTTCTATAACATGGTGCTTAACTTTTCCTGAGCTTAAGCCAAAAAGGGGTGTGGCTATAGGAGGGGCATATGTGGGTCATGGGTGTTCCCAAACGTTAGGGATCATGTTATAGAATAATACTCACCTAAGTTTGGGCATAAATGTAAAGGGACATATACATGGGTGGATTATAGGCGGGATGTGGGCATAGGCATGGGCATGGACATGTCTCCCACTTATGCACATAACTTACAGAATGCATGCCCTTGCTACATTTACATGACTGCAGTTACACCAGGTCTATGGTTGGTGCTGCTGTGGGTACATAAATTTTAGACATGTCGACGGTGGGCAATGCTAGTGTTCTATAATGGAATCCGTGTGCCCAGATGCCATTATAGTGCCTAAAAGTAGGTGCCCTCTTGTAGAATTGCCTTCATAATTTTGTTTTAAGTACAAAGGGCTTATAAAGCTACTGTCATAGCATCAATGGGAAAATGCTTAGTATACCTAATAATTGCTCCATTGTTCTAACCGTTAACTAGCAAATGCTTATTAGAACTAAGACATTGTTTAATGGAACAGAATACTAATGCATTAATGCTTTACAGCTAGTTTATTATCTTTTGATTTATCTGAAAGAGTGACTGCAGGTTTTCAGTGCCTAATTGAAAGATAATATGAAGCAGTTGTACTTTTTTGTTTCTGTATGAAAAGTCAACATGCAAGACTGGCAGAGAATAGCTCGCTTTTACTAACACTAACCTCATATTCCTCATGTCACCCAATTTTGACTGCTTATGTGCCTAGCAAAAGCCAACTGAAGAATCATTTGCTGAGGAGTACATAACAGGAGAGGAATATGATTCTGAGGTCAAAAACCCTGAGGAAACAGAATATGGGAAAAAAGAAGTAGATCTCAATGAACTTGAAATTCCAGATGGAGATCTAGAACCTTATGACATTTATGAATACAAAGAATATGAAGAAAAACCAATTAGTCCCACAGTGGAGGAATTTGGTCCTGGTGTACCAGCTGAGATCGATGTCACAGAAACCAATGTAAGTCATAACGTTCACGTGGTGTTTGTACTGCAAAATCTAAGCTACTATGCTGTTTTTTTCTCATAGGTGCTGGTAAATTGGAATTCTTCACTCTTTCAATCCAATGCAGCCTCTTAAATACCTTATCATACTGCTATAGATTTATCTGTAGTAATACTAGTGAGAAGAGCTGACAGAAGGATTAAAGTCTTTGCAAAGGTTCATAGTCAGGTCAGCCACCTCCAAAAGAAATAATTGTCAATGTATTGACAATGTTGATTTTGTTTGTTTATACTGCCATCGTATACTGTGGGACTTTTAGTAACATGATTGCATGACCACAGGGCTATGTTTACTCCCATTGAGAAACACATTTGAATTAGATGCATTTTTACACATCTATTAGTGATGTGCATTGATTTCTGGATAAATGGTAAATGAAACAAATGAGGACATGTTTGCTTTTTATACCTTTAAACAAAATGAACAAGAGACTAGTCTCTGTCAAATCCTTCTTTATTCCATTCAGTTTTGGTAGACAACTATATACATCCATAGGTAAGATGGATGCAGGGTTCAATCTGTGGACCAGATGGAGGCAGAGGAAAAACAGACAATTTTTTTATGATATCACTGCAACCTGGAACTAGTCAATATTTTTCTACCTCCAGCAGATGGTGTAGGTTGGACTGGTGCAGTGGGGTTTTTTTTGTTTTGGGCCTGACTTCCACAGAACTGAGCTAGGGATGATCTCTTGCTGGTTGAGTCCTGAGGGCTGTTGATTTCTTCCAAGAATTGATCTGCAGGTTATCCCAGTTTGAATTAGGGTGACTAGGAGCCCCCCTTCTAAGCTTGTAGCCTCATCTGCAAACCAGCTTCTTGGTGCCCTGGCTTCCCACCCTCCTTCCCCCTATCTCTAGAACCTTCAGATGATACTGAAAAATATACAAACAAAAAAGCAAACTAACCAAACAAAAAACAAAGAACAAATGAAAATGAAACTTCATCCTGACTCTGGAGGGACGATTTAGCAGGCCTGTGTCTTTGGGCTGGGCCCAATGGGGAGTGTTTGCTGTGGCATAGGTGAGTGCTGGGTGGGGGAAGCCACATGCCTGTCAAACGCTGTAGCTACCGGCTCCTCATACCCTGACTGTGGGGTGGAGTCATCGTGGGGATCATAGATAGCCTATGGGAGAGCTCCAGATTGGTCTGAAAGAAGTGCTGCACAGACTAAGCTGACCTGCTCTGGCCTTGACAACCATGGTGGGATCTGCAGTCATTTTATATGCTGGATGCATGGAAGGGCAGAATGTTGGAGATCTTCCTTCGTGGGGCTTGGAGGAGTCAACCACAGGTCCCTCTTGTGTGGTCCCACCCTTGGGGGCCCCAGTTGGGACCTGGGCCTCATGCTGGTGGCTACCATTTCTGAGAGACTCAATAGGGCCCTGGTGGCATGGCACAGGTTAGACTTTGTAGGGGTTTGCTCCCAGGGTGGTTTGAGTTCTCAGTCTATTTTCCCATGTTTGTATAGGGTCCCTGCCTTATCCCCCTCCTCCTCTTTCTCCTCCACCCCCCCTTTCCTGCATCTTCTCCCCAGCAAGAGGTCTCTGGCAGTCAGTGGTAACACAGATGACCTCCCTGCACTCTTTCCCTCTGAGGACCTGGGTTGGGAGGATGGCATGTTGGGTCCTGTGTCTCCAGTGAGTTATGACTTGCTGGAGTCAGGGGAGCTCTCCCCAGTGAAAAAGAGCAGCTCTCCAGTGGTCCAGCTATTTGGGTAGGAGGTTCAGCTGGTGGCCTTCCTACCAAAGCAAATGCTATTTGTTATTTGGTCTTCATGTGCTCTAGTTCTTTCACATTGGTGGTGGGACAGTATTGATACCTTTGGCTGAGACACTGGGCATTAGGTGCTGCATCCAAATACTAACTTTGCAGGTTGCCCTTTAGAGGTCATTTACTCTTTGGCAAGGACCTGGAGAAACTGCTCAAGGATCTTGGGGAATATTGAACCTCAGGGTCTCCTCAAGGATAAATTTCAGAGGTCTTCTAGGTACTTTGGAGGCAGGAACTGATCCCATGATTGTGGGTCATTACCACACCTGGAAGCCGGCAGCCAGTGCTCCTTGGTCCACGGGACAAAAAAGACAGCCCTTTCATGGTTTAAAGTGAGCCAAAGACAGTGGAGGGACCTCTGGATCATCCAGTCCCACCCAATATAGGGCCACACAAAGGATCAGAGAGTCCCTCCTGGACTGGTGCATTAGAGTGTGCCACCCCATTTTAGATGCCTTTATGGTCTCCCCTTGCAGATCTCCTCTGAAGCACCAAGCAGTGGAGGACACCCTGAGTCAGCTGATCCAGTGAGATGCTGTGCCTATGGAGTTGGGCTGGGGCCACTATTCAATTTATGTCATGGTGCTCAAGAAAGAGGGTTCCTTCCATCTGATTCTAGATCATAAAGGATTATTGCCTTCTTATGGGTTCCCAGATTTTGAATGGAGACCCTCCAGTTGGTGATTGCCCCAGTTCATCCAGGAGAGTTCCTTTCCTCCCTGGATTTGGCAAATGTTTACTTTTACATTACTCATTTGTTCAGATCACCTGTAGTTTCTGTGGTTTTGCATGTTGGGTAGGCAACATCACCCCAACCTTTTCTAAGGTCATGGTGGTAGTGGTTGCAATCTTCCTCAAGGAAAAAGTACCAGTGGACCTCTACTTGGACAACTGGCTCATTTGGACAAACTCAGCAGAGGTCTGATGTGTTGCAACCTCCTGTGTGGTATAGGTCCTTCAGTACCTTGGTTGGGTCATCAACTCCAAGAAGAACCACATTGAGCTGACCCAGGACTTGGAGTACCTAGGTGTGCACTTTCCTACCGAACAGGGGTGCATCCGTCTGATCCAGGAGTAGGTAGCCAAACTTGAAGCACAGAAACAGGCATTTTGCACACATCTGGCTCCCAGACCATGGGATTACCTTCATCTTCTGGGCCTGATGGCAGTCACCCTGTGGCTTACATATATCCACTGTAGTACACTCTCCTGTACCACTGCAGTTTGAAGTTCCAGGAATTTGAAGTCTGTCTCCCACTGCCTATCAACTCCCAAGAGTTAATATAGCGGGACCAAGCCATCTCCTCTGCAGGTCTCTCCTAGATGTTACAGTGTTAAACACAGATGCAAATCCCATGGGTTGGGAAGCCTGCTCTAAGTTTAAACTCAACAACCAATTCCCACTCATACAAACAAAAATACATTGTGTGTGGGATAAAATGGTTCTAACTTCAAAAAAGATCACGTACTTATGGAGAAGAAAAAAACCTCAGAACCTAGTCTAAAATGTGTGGTTATCTTTTAGGCTTTAAAGGTTAATGACTTCATTGGCTAAAAAAACCTTTACCCTTTCACATTAATCAGGTTGTTTCCCTTCCCACCTTCCTGTGTGGGTCCAGGGAAGAGGGAAAATCTCACTCCATAACTTAGATGTATGCAGAGTGCTGATGAAATATTTCAGCAAGTCTGTCCACCTGTTTGTGTTATTTCATGGACCATGGGAAGGGGAGGTGGTGTCAAATGCATTAATTTTTCACTGTATCAAGACAGCTATTGAGACTGCCTATAATTTGGCAAATAAAGTGGTGCTGTTTGGTTTGTGGGCCCCTTGTCTAAGGCCCAGGGCACTTCATGGGCCATGGCTTGAGCTGAGGACATCTGTAGTACTGCAGAACAGTCTTCCATACTTTCTTTTGTGAAGCATTACAAACTGGATTTGCGGGCCAGAAGCGATGGAATCCTCCAAGGCAAAGGATTTGGGGCAGCCTCCTTGATTCATCCCTTCCTACAGAAATCCCTGGCACATGCACATGGACTTAGTATGAAATATTCCTTGAACAGTTGATTTGAGATTTTATTAGGGGCATTTTACCCATTGTGAAAATAAAAATCAGTTTCTGTCTCTTTATGACACTGCAGCTTGCTGAACCTACAAGCTACTCTCGTTTATTCACCAAGGACCAGAAATACTAATCATTTTCCCATAGACACACAGCAGGAAAATCTTTTTAGTACATCCAACTCAGGTGCATGTGCAGGACACACCCCACCCTTTTCCCTGTTCCTGCTAAGTAATATTTATGTTCACTTTAGTCGTGCTCAGATTGAGAACTTTTGCACAAGAGAGTTCTAACCAAATAGACAATTAGTTATAAATTCAATAAATGGTAGTGAATTTTTTTTTCTGGACCAGAACATCTTTCATCATGGCACTTGTTTTTAATCCCATCTGATTTTCCTCCAGAAGACATCATATGTAACCTAAACCTGCAACCATTTCCAAAGATTTATCTTACTTCCTTTCCCTTACAGCAGATACTGTGACATTAACCGTGGGAGCTACAGCTGTCCCTGCTTGTTCCCCTGAAACACAAATCTGACACATTAATCACATTGACTCAGGAAATGCAATGAAATTTGGCTGCAGTTTCATTAATTATGACACATTACATTTTTTATCTAATATCTGAGCACCTGTAAATTATTACCAGTGTGTCTGGCAGAAGCTGGTCTACTAACTTAAGGTGGGTTGTGTCAATGTGATTAATGTGTCAGATCAGATTTAAAGCAAGAAAAAAGAGGTTATAAGGATAGAGAATCTCACCAAACAAGTGTTGAAAGACATCTGAGGGGTGAAGTTATTAACGTGGGCTGCTGTTAACTTGGGTTATGTTACCATAGTGTCATTGCATAAAATGGGACCATATGCTAAAATAACCCAACTTAACTGTAGCCCATGTTGATAACTCACCCCCCCCCCAAGCATCCCCCAATCTTAATACCCTTTCCAGCCCCCCTTCTACCAAATCAAGGTGTAATGAAGCTTGGATAGTGGAATAGAAAGGGAGTGGAGGAGTGGATGTCAGGAAGTATTTTTTCATGGAGAGGGTGGTGGATGCTTGGAATGCCCTCCCACAGGAGGTGGTGGAGATGAAAACAGTAACGGAATTCAAACATGCGTGGGGTATGCATAAAGGAATCCTGTGCAGTAGGAATGGATCCTCAGATGCTTAGCCAAAATTGGGTGGCGGAGCAGGTCGGGGAAGAGAGGTTGGTGGTTGGGAGGTGAGGATAGTGGAGAGCAGACTTATACGGTCTGTGCCAGAGCCAGTGATGGGAGGCGGGACTGGTGGTTGGGAGGCAGGAAATACTGCTGGGCAGACTTGTACGGTCTGTGCCCTGAAAAAGGCAGGTACAAATCAAGGTAAGATATACACATATGAGTTTATCTTGTTGGGCAGACTGGATGGACCATGCAGGTCTTTTTCTGCCGTCATCTACTATGTTAAGTAGTGGCCTAGTGGTTAGGGTGGTGGACTTTGGTCCTGAGGAACTGAGTTCAATTCCCACTTCAGGCACAGGCAGCTCCTTGTGACTCTGGGCAAGTCACTTAACCCTCCATTTCCCCAGGTGCAAATAAGTACCTGTATATAATATGTAAGCTGCATTGAGCCTGCCATGAGTGGGAAAGCACAGGGTACAAATGTAACAAAAAAAAAAAGGGGGGATTAGGGAAGAATACTTTCACACTGGATCCAGCCCCATGCATCCTGACTCAGGTCCTTTCTGTTATAGCAAAATGAACAGTGTATTTGTTAGTTAAAAGTTTTGATTACCCACCCTACATTCAAAGGCAACAGGGCAGTTCACTGTTAAAGAGAAAATCCTAAAAACATTTAAATACAGAAATATAAGTTAAAACAAACCAAATATTTTAACAAAAATATAACATAAAATAGTACATCACAAATTAATGCCTTTAAACTACTACAAAAATATGCCTAGGGAAAAGGCAAGACCTTCAGTTGCTTTGTAAAAGACATGAAAGACGTTATCGAGCCTATTTTATAATGGGAGAGAATTCCAGATCATGGGAGTCATGTAACTGGCGGCTTTCTTCCAAGTCAGTTAGAACTGTCTTATAAACAACCTTCCAATGTGTTTTTTGGTTCTGCAGTGATTATCCAGCATCTTGTAGGCATGCATTCTTATCTTCATTTTTATCTTATTTTTGCATCAGCTTTGGTTACATTTCTAGTGCTATAGAGTCCAATATATTTTGTTTTATAGCTCTTGATACAGAATAAAGCCAGAAATATCATAAAATCACCCACAAGATATGGCACAATGCAAACAATGCTGCCAAATAAACCAAATGTGTCTGGTGCTTTCTACCTGTATGATGTACAGTGTTCTCTCTAACCTGTGTGGAAGTTCTCCAACTGCATTGCCGCCAGTAGGAGGTGGTACTTCAGTATTGTAATTTGAATCATTAGGGACAGGCAGGTCCTCTGGAATCCTGCAGAATTTGCCTTTTCCTTGCTGTTGCAAATGTGATTGTAATGCTGCCACCCACCTGAAGTTGTAGGCTGAGTATCCACCAAACCAGCTTCTTCAGCCAAGGGTCAGTCCACAGCAGTCCTCAACAATACAGCAAAAAGTCCCTCCACGCTAATAACCCAACAAAAGGTTACTCCAGAGTACTCCTCAGCAACTCAATGGTCCATTCACACAAATAGTCCAAGAGATAGCCAGCCCTCTACCCACCCACACACAATAATAATCCAGCCAAAGGGCTTGCCACCACCAAGAAGGGGGAGATCAGTCTCCAGTTACATGGACTCTTCTGCTGTCGGGTTCTAATCTGAGTCCCCCTCTTTAATTAGGGTGGGTCCAAGACCCTCAATGTTCCACTCACCTCTGGACTCTGTATATCCTGTGGACACCAATATTCCCACCCTGTCCCCTCACAGGTCTAATAGGGTCCTGTTCCCTTCTTTTCAGGTCTTGTGGGCAAGCCAATGTTCTCAGTCCATGTCTATGCAAATTACGTGCTAATTTAGTTCAGTTCAGATGTGGGTATTCTTCTCACTCCCAACACTCAGGGGATTGCATTACTAGACTCTAGAAGTGTTAGTCCCCCTTGCTACCTCCCACTTAGCCTTCCCTGCTAAGCCATAGCCATCCCAAGCAGGGTCCCAATTCCCACAGGACTATACTCAAATTGTTCTTCTGTATGGTCTAGTTGTGGTACCTTTTCAGAGTTGGAGGTTCACCCTTTTGTAGTGATATTGAAACAACACCCCCTACTGGCAGGAATGTAGGTGAAGGACTTCTGCACAGCTTAGAGAGAATATTGATACCCTCAATAAAAATAATAGCTCTGCCACAATTTTTTCTTAATGCTCTTAAGAAAATGTAGCAATTTATAATGTATATAAAAAAAAATTGATGCTGAAGTTGTCAATGTATCTTCGTAGATTCAGTTTACGCCAAACAGGAAGACCTTATTTAAACAAAAATATTAATATATATTTGCAATTATGCTCAAGAATAAGGTTCAATGTCTTCAACTGCCCAAGAAGTATCGCTACTTGTTTTCATAAATACCCTGAAGCACCTTATTTAATAATGAAATGTGTTTTAAAGCAGAATCCCATATCTGAATTGAGCACTTACGCTTGGTACAAGTCAGACCCATGAGCAACCCTTTATAGAACATTTTGTCGTTTACTCTGAAAAAATATATAAATGCTGATATTACCACTAACATAGATAGAGGAACTGGTAACCCTCCAAATATCCCAAAGTCATAACAGACACTTCAGCTCAGAAGTGGATTTATCAAAGGCTACAGTTTATTTTGGAGAGCTTACCATACAATATAAGGGAAGTAACGGTGAGATGTGAACTTAGGACCTCTTATGTGAAGTTCACTACAGTGCTCCTTAGGGTTCCCCACTGCTCTGCTGGGATGTTTGTGTGGCCAGTTTACTAGGAATTCTGACCCCCATATATCCCAATGGCTTGATTTTGTGTGTTTTTCCTTGGGGATGTGTTTTTTTCCCTGCTATAGTCCTAAAGGATAGGTATACTGAGTACAAAAAATGTTTAGCAAATGGCCATTTACAAGACAAAGAGTTGGACATTTTTATGGTTTGAAAATGGTTATGTTTGCTACTGGATTTTTGGATTTTTTTTTTTTTTTTTAAATGGCCAAAATCGGATTTAGACATCATATCAAAATGCCCCTCCACATGTTATATTTTGAGATGTGTTTTTATTTCACTTTTATTTCAATTCCAGTGATGAAATACATTGTGGTTTGGATCTCTGAACACTCAAATATTTTGAGTGCAAAAATGTGCAAAGAAATTGCCTTTTTTTTTTGGTTACATTTGTACCCCGCGCTTTCCCACTTATGGCAGGCTCAATGCGGTTTACATGGGGCAATGGAGGGTTAAGTGACTTGCCCAGAGTCACAAGGAGCTGCCTGTGCTTGAAGTGAGAATCGAACTCAGCTCCTCAGGACCAAAGTCCACCACCCTAACCACTAGGCCACTCCTAGTAAAATTCATCCTAGTTTGGTTATTCCTGTACTTTGGATTTATTGGTTGGGTGTGTGGGCTATAGTTTGGGATCAATTGTTGCCTTCTTTAGTCCATGCTAGGTGTTGGTTAGCCGAACTACATTTGTTTTTAGATCATTTAGGAGATAATTTATGTAGTGTGAAGGGAGCGGACCTCATTAGGCAGATGAAAAAAATTGTAGAGATTTTATTTCATTTTCTAATTTGGTCACATAGTATTCACAGAAGAGTGAGAAAGGGAGCTTATAAAGTGAAAACAATTGAACAACTAAGGAGAAAGATGAACTTGGAAATAGACAAATCAGTAGTTTTTCTGGATGGTTTGATTGTGCCTCATGAACTGGTAATAATAGCCTTGATGAAGTCCATCTCTATGAAATTGTTTTTAACATTTGAAGATGTATTGGACGATGGTGGTCTGGGCTCCGGGGCTGCAACTGAGTGAGAGAGCCTGGAGCAAGTGTGTCACTGTTTTTGCTTTGGCAGTGTGAAGGGGAGTCCTTGAGAATTCCAGCCAAAAGAGCATTGGCGAGTTCAGAAGTTTGGTACATGAAGAAATTAAGGGGCCCCTTTTACTAAGCTATGATAGAGCTACTGCGTGGGTAGCAGACAGTAAAACAGTGTGCTATTACTACTTGAGGTAGTTTTATGTTTGCCACATGGTGTTTCCTGTGACAGAAAAAAATTTTTTATTTTCTAGCATGGGGGTGCAGTGTAGACATGTCTGATGGTAATCAGCCATCGTGCATGTTCTGCGATTACCACTGGGTTAGCGTATTAGCCCTTACCGCCTTCTTAATAGGTGATGGTAAAGACTCAGGCAGTAAATTGCCATGCACCAATATTTTTATTAGCACACCGCCATCTACAACTTCCATTTAAAATAATGGAAATTCCAACTGCGGTAACAAGTGGCCTTAGCACATGGCAATTTCATGCACCCACACTACCGCTGGCAGCTTTTTAAATGGACCTCTAAGTTCTCTAGTGCAGTGATTCCCAAACCTGGGGGAACCACAGCCTGTCAGGATTTCAGGATATCCACAATGAATATTCATGAGATTTATTAGTATACACTGCTTCTTTGATATGTAAATCTATCTCGTGCATATAAGGGTGAAGCCCTGCCTAGTGAAGGCAGTGCTCACAGGAGGACAGGAGGAGGGAGCTGGGGAGCTTGAGGAGCTTCAACTAGGGTCCTGCTGGACCACTAGGTATTTGTTTTGTATTGGGGGGGGGGGGTGGAGTAGGGAGGTCTGTAGGTCCAGTGGACCTCCAGCTTCTGTGTCGGGTTAAGTTTGATAGGTCCAGGCTTTTTTTTTTTTTTTTACAGCCCAGACCTGTCAAACAACTTCTGTGAGAAGATTGTGGCTTGTGCCCATATCCAGGCACAATCCTTCTGCAGAAGTACTCTGATGATCAAACAAACATTTGCATGCTATTAGTTTTGATCATTGGGGCATTGTTCCCCTGCACTGTTCCGGTATTAATTTTACAGTGCTGGGAAACTGATCATCGGGGTCCTGGGGCTGGTAATGTGGGGTTGAGTGTCACCCTCCTAGCCCTACATTATTAGGGAAGAGAAGGAGAATTTGATTATTTACTTATTTATTTAGTGGTTGAGAGAGTGTGTTTTCCCTTTCCTCCCTTCCCTGTTCATTTCATTGAGTATTAGAGGATGAGTGGAAAATTTTGCCACAAATTGACAGTTTGAAGGGGAGCCCTTGTGAATTCTAGCTGAAAGAGCATTGGCAAGTTTAAAAATTTGGTACATGAAAGTTCTCTAGCGGTACTCCTGGAGCATGGTATAATGCCATGAATGGAGTGGAATGGGTAGACGTGAATTGTTTATTTACTCTTTCCAAAAATACTAGGACTAGGGGGCTTGCGATGAAGCTACAAAGTAGGAAATTTAAAATGAGAGAAAATATTTCTTCACTCAAAGTGTAATTAAACGCTGGAATTTGTTGCCAGATAATGTGGTAAAGGTGGTTAGCTTAGCAGGGTTTGAAAAAGGTTTGGACGGATTCCTAAAGGAAAAGTCCATAGACCATTATTAAAATGACTTGGGGAAAATCCACTGCTTATTTTTGGGATAAGCCGCATAAAATGTATTGAACTTTTTGGGATCTTGCCAGGTATTTGTAATCTGGATTGGTCACTGATGGAAACAGGATGGTGGGCTTGATGGACCTTTGGTCTGTTCCAGTGTGGCAATACTTATGTACTTATATATATCTATGTGGGACTTGGACCTTATCAACCTAGCATGACCACAAGAGTTCAGGTGGCTGCCTTGATTGATGGTGGTCAACAGATCATAGAGATTTTTGTATTTCAGTAACTGAGTAATTTTGTGGAAGAGAAGCTGTGCTTTATTGCTACAAATGTGTCTTTTTGCCAACATACAGTTTGAAGATGCTTTTGCTATTTATTATGGATGGATCTGGTTATAAGGCGATCAACAATTATACTCAGTTCTGCTGTTACTAGATCTTCTGATGTCATTTGATACCATTGAATGCATAATTATATGACCATGCCTTGAAGAGACTGGTTTCGTTGGTAATCTTTTGACCTGGTTAAGGTGATTCTCGACTAATCATTTGCTGCAGTGTAGTGATGGGCTGTCTGTATCATATCCTTTTAACTGTGGTATGCCATGGGGCTTGGTGTTGTTGGCACTTTCATTTGATATCTATAGTATCCCTCTGGTGGAAATAATTCAGGGACTAATAATAATTAATTAATTAATGCATCAATCATTAATTGTGATTTAAAAAATGAATCGTGATTTAATGATTAACCGCCCTCCCTCTTTCCCTCTGCCACCCGCATGTCTAGTCCAGCATCTCTTCCTCCCCTCTCCTCCCAGTTTACTTTGTTACTTGTCTTGCAATGTATTGAAACGTTGCCTTGGCCTGCACCTTGCCTTTCCTTCTGACCCATACCGCCCCCTTCTGACACAAACTCCTGTTTTCAGAAAGGGGCGTCAGGTCAGAAGGAAGGCCCGGTGCAGACCAAAGTAGCATTTCAATATGCTGCCACTGCAAGACGAAGACAGCAAGACAAGTAACAAGGTAAACTGGGAGGGAAGGGGAGAGGAGGGGACAGTTGCTGCCGGCAGTCTTGGAGAGATGACAGGTGGGGGAGTGAGGGATAATGTGGGAGGGAGGGGGAATTAGGGAAAATGCAGGAGGGGAGGCATATTTGAGAGAGAGCGAATGGGTGAAGGCATGAGAGGCACATAGGGGAATGAGTGAAGGCATAAGGTGGGGACACCATGTCACAGTATAGCCAAACAGAGAACACAGCACGTTATATATGAGAAAGTATTAACAGTAGTCAAGGCAAAAGTATTTTGTCATGTAATAGCAGTGAAATTAAGGACATTAACAATTTCTGTGCAGTCTCTCTCTTCTATGGAGGGGAGCCAATGCCAGAGAAACAGAAGGCCAGTGGTGCTTACCCCCAGACTATGACAGAATGGGGGCATGTAGGAACCAAATAGATGTGTGATAAATGGACAATGGAGAAATGCTGCTTTTACAGCAACCCTTCAAAAAAGAGGTGATGTTGGTGCATAGGACTTCTACAGGACAAATATATTCCACGTATTAGAAAAAAAGGGAAAAAAGACTAAACGTCAGCCGGCGTGGCTAAACAGTAAGATAAAGGAAATCATTAGAGCCAAAAAACAATCCTTCAGAAAGTGGAGAAGAGAACCAACTGAAAGTAACAGGATAGATCATAAGGAATGCCAAGCCAAATGCAAAGCGGAGATAAGGAGGGCAAAAAAGGACTTTGAGAAGAAATTAGCGTTGGAAGCAAAAATACATAGTAAAAATTTTTTTAGATACATTAAAAGCAGGAAACCGGCCAAAGAGTCGGTTGGGCCGCTGGACGAAAATGGTGTTAAAGGGGCGATCAAGGAGGACAAAGCCGTAGCGGAGAAATTAAATGAATTCTTTGCTTCGGTCTTCACCGAGGAGGATTTGGGGGGGACACCGGTGCCGGAAAGAATATTTGAAGCGGGGGAGTCGGAGAAACTAAACAAATTCTCTGTAACCTTGGAGGATGTAATGGCTCAGTTCAGCAAGCTGAAGAGTAGTAAATCACCGGGACCTGATGGTATTCATCCCAGAGTATTAATAGAACTAAAAAATGAACTTGCGGAGCTACTGTTAGAAATATGCAATCTGTCCCTAAAATCGAGTGTAGTACCGGAAGACTGGAGGGTAGCCAATGTTACTCCGATTTTTAAGAAGGGTTCCAGAGGAGATCCGGGAAATTATAGACCGGTGAGTCTGACGTCGGTGCCGGGCAAGATGGTGGAGGATATTATTAAGAATAAAATTGCAGAGCATATACAAAAACATGGACTGATGAGACAAAGTCAGCACGGATTTAGTGAAGGGAAGTCTTGCCTCACCAATCTAATGCATTTTTTTGAGGGGGTAAGCAAACATGTGGACAATGGGGAGCCGGTTGATATTGTATATCTGGATTTTCAGAAGGCGTTTGACAAAGTGCCGCACGAAAGACTCCTGAAGAAATTGCAGAGTCATGGAATCGGAGGTAGGGTATTATTATGGATTAAGAACTGGTTGAAAGATAGGAAGCAGAGAGTAGGATTGCGTGGCCAGTATTCTCAGTGGAGGAGGGTAGTTAGTGGGGTCCCGCAGGGGTCTGTGCTGGGTCCGTTGCTTTTTAATGTATTTATAAATGACCTAGAGATGGGAATAACTAGTGAGGTAATTAAATTCGCCGATGACACAAAATTATTCAGGGTCGTCAAGTCGCAGGAGGAATGTGAACGATTACAGGAGGACCTTGCGAGACTGGGAGAATGGGCGTGCAAGTGGCAGATGAAGTTCAATGTTGACAAGTGCAAAGTGATGCATGTGGGTAAGAGGAACCCGAATTATAGCTACGTCTTGCAAGGTTCCGCGTTAGGAGTTACGGATCAAGAAAGGGATCTGGGTGTCGTCGTCGATGATACGCTGAAACCTTCTGCTCAGTGTGCTGCTGCGGCTAGGAAAGCGAATAGAATGTTGGGTGTTATTAGGAAGGGTATGGAGTCCAGGTGTGCGGATGTTATAATGCCGTTGTATCGCTCCATGGTGCGACCGCACCTGGAGTATTGTGTTCAGTACTGGTCTCCGTATCTCAAAAAAGATATAGTAGAATTGGAAAAGGTACAGCGAAGGGCGACGAAAATGATAGTGGGGATGGGACGACTTTCCTACGAAGAGAGGCTGAGAAGGCTAGGGCTTTTCAGCTTGGAGAAGAGACGGCTGAGGGGAGATATGATAGAAGTGTATAAAATAATGAGTGGAATGGATCGGGTGGATGTGAAGCGACTGTTCACGCTATCCAAAAATACTAGAGGGCATGAGTTGAAGCTACAGTGTGGTAAATTTAAAACGAATCGGAGAAAATTTTTCTTCACCCAACATGTAATTAGACTCTGGAATTCGTTGCCGGAGAACGTGGTACGGGCAATTAGCTTGACGGAGTTCAAAAAGGGGTTAGATAGATTCCTAAAGGACAAGTCCATAGACCGCTATTAAATGGACTTGGAAAAATTCCGCATTTTTAGGTATAACTTGTCTGGAATGTTTTTACGTTTGGGAAGCGTGCCAGGTGCCCTTGACCTGGATTGGCCACTGTCGGTGACAGGATGCTGGGCTAGATGGACCTTTGGTCTTTCCCAGTATGGCACTACTTATGTACTTATGTACGGTCCATGCATAACCAGGACAAACATGTGATTGGAGAGTTGATTGCTATGGATGCAGTTGGAGTTGTGTGACTCTAAATGCTAGATACCTAAAATGATTTAGATAGACTATATGGTGAAGATAATAAGTAGGGAATATACATTGTAACTCAGTTTCAGTTGCACATTTCTTATGAGTACTATGCTGTGGCTAAATAAAATCTACTCTTTCTATCGATTTCATGTCATGTATTGTTATTTAACTCTGATGTGTTGGAAGGGTGATGGTGTGTGTGTGTGTGTGTGTGGGGGGGGGGGGGGGGTTGAAGGGTTAAAGAAGGTGCCAAGTGCCACTTGCCATGTTTGATATTTTTTTAAGTGTAGTATTTGTTTGGGAAGATGTGGGGATACCCCCAAAAGTTACTGCACAGGCTTAGCACTTATCATGAGGTAATTTGGGCTGCTTGTCCACCTAGCAATAGTACCGTGAGCCTATCACTAGGGGTTAAAGCCACCATTTTGTATTTAGGCAGCAATGGAGCAGAGGCATCTGGAGAGCACTCCTACCCCTAACCCACCAAAGGCACCCCTAGCAAGTGCTGGGAGGGTTGGGGGTGGGTTGAAGATGTTGATGGAGGAAGGTAAAAAGCTTTATTACAGGCTGATTGGTGTTGGAGAGTGGGTTTGTGATATCGCTCAGGGGCATGTGGGCTTTGTAGAGATGTTGACTAGAGGGGTGCATGATGCTGAGTGGAAGATCAAGTTATAGTTTTTACTACAGCGGGGCACAGTAAATGCTTCTGCAGATAGTGCACTAAGGGTATCCATGCTATCTGCTAATGCATTTATCATGCAGTAAATGCCTTTCCTGCACATTAACTATAGGGCAGATGCTGAACACAACTCAAACAGGCAAAACATATTAAGTTTTGCTTTTAATGTGCAGAAAGTGCAAAACTTTATGTCACTTTAGAAAACAGGTCCCATGCTATCAATCATTCAGGCATTTCAAATATTTAAAATCATTTTTAAAAATGTTAAGAATTTTATTTTTAAACTGTGCTCTAAAGTATTCATATGGTGATTTTAAATATGTTTCATGAATTTCAGTGCCGCTTATTACATTTTTCAAACAGTGTACTGTTTCATACCCACAATAGTAGTATGTAACAAGTTCTGTCTTACCCAGTAGTCACCTTTTCCCAGAGGTGGTCACAATTAGATTGCATTGAGTTTTCAGCTTCAACTTATTCTTTCATCTTTAATTTCACAGGTAAATGGCCATGGTACATATGGGGAAAAGGGCCAAAAAGGAGAACCTGCTGTGATTGAACCTGTAAGTGAACTTGTTGCAAGGTACAATAAGGACATACCCCCTAATTCTATAAAAGGCCCTCAAGATGTGTGTGGAAATTTAGCTGTGCGCCCAAATTGTGCACGCATAGTAATTGAATAATGAGCCAATTAGTACCAATAATTGGCTTTTTAACAAGCAATTATTGGTGCTAACTAAAAATAACATGTATGCATCTAAATTTAGGTGCCTGATCCACACCTAAATTTTACGTGTATCCTGGAAAGGGGGCGTGGAAATGGGAGGGTCATGGGCATTTCAGGGCGGAGTGTGGATATGGTTTCTAGTTATGCATGCAGTTGTAGAATAAGGGGACTCTGTGTGTAAACCTAGGCATGGGTATTTTGCACCATGTTTGCATTAGTGCAAATGGAGGCCCCTAAATTTACGCACAACCCCTGCCCTTAAACTCTTCTATAAACCGCGCCTAACTTTAGGCGTGGTTTATACAATAGCACTTAAGCATTTTTTGGGCAATATAGAAATCAACTACATGGTGTAGATGGATACTAAGGGCCCTTTTAAAAAGCAGTGATAAGCCCACCACTGGCTTACTGTGTGCCAATCTGGAGCTACTGCTGGCCCAACGTGGGTGCCAGTGGTGGTTCCACCCCCAGTGCATAGCATTTCTGGCACTAGCAGAAATATTAAAAATATATTTCCCCAGGCACTAACCCTGCGGTAATCAGGTAGCGGGTAATCAGGCTGCACCGTGTGCTGCACGGTTACCGCCAGGATAGCGCAGAAGCCCCTCCCACTACCTGAATGGGTGGCGGTAAGTGCTCCCCCCCCGCATGGCCACGTGGTAAATGAAATCTTACCACATGGCTATTTCTTTTTTTGGTCTTTTTACCCTCTGTGGTGAAAAGGGCCTCAGCGAGCGGCAAAATGGCCCCTGTTACTAGCACAGGGCCCTTTTAATGCAGGTTGGTATAAGGACCCCTAACTTACATAGACCACTACTGACAGCACCTCATTCCTTTTCAAAATATGTACCCTACCTGCATAAATTAAAAGATGTAATTGTATGTGGGTACGTTTCTTGGGGTAATTTTGAAAGAGAAAGTCCACTTGTACTTTCAGTCTGAAAATTTGTGCAAAGTCCACAGGTAACAAATACCTGCCAAATTTGTACCTCTTCATGCAGCCTTACAATTAGCCCTAACTATACCTATCATGGCCTGCCTTCTTTCTTCAAAAGAGAAATGGTGCCCTCAGCTTGTGCCTAGAGATGTGACAAGGGCTTTCCACTAGGTCATTGACTTGAGTCATATTAAAGGCCCTTATTTTAAAAGCATCTCCATGTGTAAATAGCACCATGTACATATGAAGATTGGCTACATGTGCAAATACTGATTTTAGTAATTCAAAAGCATTTATAGGCAAGTCATTATACATTATCATTGTATAAACTAATTAATTTATAAATGCTACAAGAATACAATTCATGCTATAAGAATATAACCATAATAGTGCATTTTAATTGTGTTATGCTATGTATTTCTGTGTAGGGGATGCTTTTTGAAGGGGTACCTGGATCAGAAGGACCACGAGTATGTATATTACTAATTTTATTATGATTACTATTAATAGTTTTAGGGCCTCTTTTACCAAACCGTGCTAGCAATCCCCACTCGGCAATGCCAATGAAGCCCCTTCAAAGTGAATGGGTTTAGTCAGCATTGCCAGGCCAGGAATCACTAGCGCAGTTTAGTAAAAGGGGCCCTTAACTTCTCTGGTTAATTGATTTAAATGCAGTGTGGCTAATTAATAGACATGGGAAGGAAGAGTTCTTAACGTGGGCTACTGTTAAGATGTATTATTTTAGTGTTAACCCCAATTAATGGTAACTAAGATGCCCTTTTACCAAACAGTGGTAAAAGATGTCCTGCGGTGGCATCGGTATGTGGGATTGCCGCGCGCCGAGGCCACCTTTTACCGCTGCCAGAAAAAGCCTTTTTTTTAAAGGGCCAGTAAATGTTTTGTGGTAACTGAAAAAAAATTGCTGTGCTGCCTGCTGGAGCCTTTACTGCCTCCTATTTAGGAGACAGTGAGGGCTACAGCAGTAACCCTGTGGTAATGGGATAGCACATGGTGCTCTTTTATTACTGCTGGGCACATCCCCTGGAGCTAGGTAGGGCTGATTTGCCTTGTGCCTAGCCGGCGGTAGCCCTACTGTTCTTTGGTAGAAAGGCCTCTAAATCTGATTGCATAAAATTAGATCTGTGATAAAATAGCATGTGTTAGTGATAAAATAACATCTCTAATGGTAGCCCATGTTGGTAACTATTCCCCTGACTGTAACAAAACATTTTCTAATTGCAGTGGTGCATTTTAAACTGATTTTTCTTAATTAAAATGTCAACAGTAGCTACACTGTTCTAAGTATCAGTCTGCTTTTCCTTGGTAGTGTTGTTGTTTCTTTATTGTTTACTGTATTCCTAATTCTTTATCGTTTCTTGTTTATTTTATTTGTCTTCTCATGCATTTCATTTTTGGCTCTTTCTGCTACTCAGAACGAGAGGGAATACTTTTTATTTTAGTTCTGCCTAATTGTTTTTGAAGAGGGCATTTTTCAAAGGCACTTAGTCACGTGAATTTTCTTTCTCAAATGTGTCTAATAGAATATGTATGCTATGTATCTGACAAACCATGGGCGTAGCCAGACACACAATTTTGGGTGGGCCTGGGCCCAAGATGGGTGGGCAGAAGAACCCTGCCCCATCCCACAGATGATTTTCACCTGCATGCCATATGGTCTCTCAAACATCCCCCCTCTCCTGCATACCTTTTAAATAATATTTTTCCACTGGCAGCGAGCAACAACTAATACACACTGCTCATGTTGACCAAACAGCCTTCCCACTGATGCAACTTCCTGTTTCCACATAGGTGGGAACACGTCAGAGGGAAGGCTGTGGGGCCGGTTCGAGCAGTATGTATCAGCTGCTTCTTGCTGCAGGCGAAGATCTGCTATTTACAAGGTATGCAGCAGGGGCAGTTGTTGGGAGTTTTCAGCTGTTGAGACTTGGGAATCCCTGCCAGCCACATCATAGGTGTGCTGCTACTGGGTGGGCCTGAACCCAAAGTGGTTGGGCCTGGGCCCACCAGGGCCCATCCATGGCTACGCCACTGTGACAAACTTTTAGCTGAATTAAAAATGGGTGTTTTGAGTGCATCTGTGAGCATCCTGGGACAAAAAGAATGCATGTCCAGGGAATTTTCAGTTTACTCATCATATTTTGCCCTTGGCAAGCCACCTACACATATAAAGAGCAAATATTATGGAAACTCATTTGGCATACATACTTTTCAGCTGCTAATTTCCACATGAAAAAATGTGGGTTGTTTCCCTTTTATCTAAAGCACATATGTTACAAGAGCAGCTTACTGAAAACCTGTGCCCAAAACTCCATTTTCTGACTCCATTCTGCAGTGTTGTGGGCTGTATTCACATTAAGGGCTCCTTTCATAAAGCAGCACTATCAATTATGTCCACTGAATGCGAAGAAGCCCGTTCAGATCCTGTGGGCTTCTTTACAGTCAGCACATGCTAATCGGTAGCGCCGCTTTGTAAAAGGAGCCCTAAAAATCTTGCTTATTGACTTTTACTTAAAATAAATATTCAGCTATTGTTGTCTCATTTACCAAAGTCAGAATTAACTAATTCTGAGTCTGTGTGGAATGTGTCTTAATTTCAGGGTAGTGGGAGGAGCACCATTAAGGGAGATTTTATAAATTACATACTGCTTTCTCCTCAGAAATGTCAGTAGTAAATCAGAATGAATATGAGAGATCTTAATAATTTTGTTTCATTTAGTGGTTAACTGAATTTTAACAAATATTATATAATGTTTTTTTTCTTTAGGGTCTTATGGGTCCTCCAGGTTCACAAGGTCCCCCTGGCCCTTCTGGTGATGCTGGTGAAAGGGTAAGTCCATGTAGATTACTTTCAGTGGTCTGTAAGCACTAGGCTATTGATTATTGTTTTAATATGAGGGGTTCAGAGACCTCAAATCTGACTCCATCTCTAAATAGCACTAGTACTGAGGTAATCAAGAAGTTGTGAAGTTCTAAAAGGAATTGCCACTAAGAGAGACGTTAGGTCTAAGGAAAAGATACCAGCCTTATGACAAACTGGATTTAGATTACAAGTTATACAATGCAGCAAAAGATAGCCTGATACAGCAAAAACATTTATATTTACAGCCTTTGATCATAAAGTGAAGTCCACAGAACATCATTTGGGATGAGGAGTTTATTTGCCAAGATACAAGTCAAATCAGTGATTGACAACAGGCACGTACAATCAATTAATTATAGGAATATAATAATCCAGCTGCAAACAGGTGCTATCTGAATCTTAGTCGTTTATAATTTCTTTTACCAATTGAAGGTTTTACAAGGGAAAGCAATTAGGTAATTTGTCAATTCTGCTGGTCACATTGGTTTCCCTTGGAGAGAGAGAGTGGCAACCCTTCTCTCTAGCTCAAACCAGGAAATACCCTGATTTTTATAGGTGCCCTCAGGATATGGATAATATGACAATAGATATACCTGATTGGATCTATGCTAATGTCATGGTTACCACTGATTGGCTCATACTAATGAGTAGCTTCTATCTTGCTAACATGGTTTTGTCTTTAGCTCGCTTGGCCACAAATCTTAAGCAAGACCCTGCATCCAGCTACACCTTTCCTTTCTCATACCATGGCTGAACACAATGTCACTCTGTCCTTTGGACCCCCACCTTTGTGTTTCCTGTTGTTCTCTTTAGAGCTCCAACACTGGGAGTTCAAGCAAGAGTCACACAGGCCTGTAAGCTTTTCCCTCATTTTAGAGCCTGAACCAAAGTCTAGGCAGGGGACCAAGGCTCATAGCTGTAGCATTTTTATACATTATATAGCAGAAATATTGATAGCTCATCCATAACGTGATAAAATGACTTAGAAATTATCCATAATATAAATTCAGCATACTTAAAACAGCAGTACTATCCACTCATGCCAAGTCAAAACTTTGGCTAAAGTCATAGTTAACCCTTAGTAGAACAGAGTTGTGTGTTTACCTGCCTCTCCAATACATCTGTTTTGGTATTTGTTCTACACCAAATTTTAAGAACACATTAGAGGAGGTATAAGGACTCTGACAAGGCTGAGATTTATTTTAGATCTATGCATATGCCTAGACTACAGATAAGCTTCTTTAATTCCGGATGAAAATTCTTGTTCAGAAGTGCTCTCAATTTGGAGCAAATCACAGTTTAAAATCACAGTCACATATACAGTTCTAGAAAGAGAGAGAATATAGCCATCAGGACTGCCTATTAGTTGAAGGAGTGGTAACTTAGAGTATACCCTTCAAGTCTCTTAGCCAGCAGCAATGTACATTGTTCAGACCAGATGTATAGTGTGTAAGTATGTGTGTGTATATGATGACATAGAGAGAACTCCTCTGTTCCCCCACCTCCTTTCTTTCCCTCCTTACCTCTTTCTCTCACTATCCCCCTCCTTCTGGCTTAATTGTATTTTAAGCCATCTTGATGTGCTAGTGCAGGATTGGCTGTATATCAAGATTATACAACTAACTAAGGAACCCTTTTACTAAGGCATGTAGGAGCCTATGTATGTCCAACATGCATAAAATTGGTACTATTGCCTGGCTATTGGATGTCCTGGGCAGTAACTCAATTTTTGGCGCATTTCCAAAACATGCGGTAGAAAATATTTTCTATTTTCTACTGCGTGGCGCTTACCAGGCGGTAATCAGCAATTGGCACACACTGGATGCTTACCACCCGGTTAGCATGTGAAACCTTACTGCTAAGTCAATGGGTGGCGGTAAGGTCTCAGCCTTAAAATGGACGTGCGTTGGTTTTAATTTTGCTGCACGTCCATTTTCCGAAACATTAAAAAATGCATTTTTTCCAGGCACGCTGAGGAAATGGACCAGCACACATCTAAAACACACACCTAAACCAGCGCAGGTCACTTTTGGGCGTGACTTAGTGAAAGAGCCCCTAACTAAGGGGCCCATTTACGAAGCAGCGGTATGCCCACCGTGAGCTTACTCCATGCCAAACAGGAACTACCGTTGGGCTCCTGCAGCGTGTGCCATTTCCGGCACTACAAAAAATGTTCTATTTTTGTAGTTCTGATGCTTACCCGGTGGTAATCACTGCCTGGTAACCGCCGAGTCAGCGCAGGAGCCCTTACCGCCACCTCAATTGGTGGCGGTATGTGACCCCCCCCCCGAAACGGCTGCACGGTAAGTGGTTCACTTACCGCACAGCCATTTCTTTTCAAGAAAAAGAGACAGCCTTTTTCCTGCTGTGGTAAAAGGGGGCCTCAGCAAGCGTCAAAAGTACATGCTGACACTAGTACAGGCCTCCTTTTACTGCAGCTTAGTAAAAGGGCCACAAAATAAACAAGAGTTAAATAATTATCATAATCATATCATAGTTTAAATGAATCCTATGCTAAAACAAACAAAAAAATGCCCGGTAGACCTTTGGTCTCCCTCTTTCTCTTATTCCTGTTGCATTAATTTTGATAACTAAGAAAGAGGCTGAACTTGGGAAAACCTCTGGTCTTCTTTCAACCTAGCCATCTATGTAATTATGTCAATGCTACTGCACCAGAGGCACTTAATAGATAGTTAGGGTTATAGGGTGGAAAAAGAGAAGAAAGAGGAAAACCGAGAGGCTGAGCTCCGTTTTCTGTTTCCAGATCATTTATTTTAAACTATATCCCAAAATGGAACTATATCAAATATCTTGTCCCAGCAGTTCTATGCCTTAATTATAGTAGAGCTGTTCTCTGTTTTTGATTCAAGTTTGTATTTTCCGGAAAAAAAAAGACTTGTGTCTATAGCCTTAAAATCGCTATCTGACTCTTGACCTTAATTTATTTAGACAGATTTTACTACTGACCCATGGGAAAAGCAGAGCCTCTATATATTGGTCCAGATTAGTTCCATATGTTTCTAAGATGTGTATTTGAGTAGGAAAACTGAGATACTATCATATTGCAAGTACAGCCTCTGTATATTTTAAGTATACATTTAGAAGAGGAATGAAATCGTAGGAAGGGATTGTATACTGTAGTGTAGGCTCTCATGTTATGCTGCATTTTGTTGTTAAATGGAAATAGGGTGTTTTGTACTATATCTCTTATATTTACTCAAACCACTATGGCAGCAATTCTATAAACTGGCTTCTTGGTCTAGACACCCCAATGCAGTGTGCTTTGCATCAATTCTATAACGGCATTTCTGGTGCCAAGATTCCGTTATGGAATACTGGTGTAAATTGGAACTAGTTTGCCCATGTTTAGGTGCACCACCTTAGGCCATGTCAATGGCAGGTGTAAGTTTGGCACATCTAGGTGCACCAAGTGAAGTGCATAGTTTATAGTATTCTATAAACTTCGCGCATACCTGGAAGATACGCCCACGTTCCGCCTACACTTATGTGCTCATTTGCAGTTAGGTGCTATGGCACTTAGATGCTACCTTATAGAACAGCATCTAATGTACTTAGGTACCTACATGTCAATTAATAGCACCTTTGAAACACATAAGTGGTGCCTACCTCTAGGCACCAGTGTATAGAATTGCCTCTTATATATTAAACATATGACAAGCAGATGAAATAGACAACTTTCTGTATAGGGGAAGCTTCGACATGTCAACTAAGTTTGCACACAGGTCTGCTATAAAATATGCAGGTTAACACTGAGAATATGCAGAAACATAGAAAATGACAGTAGATAAAGACCATCCATCCAATATTCAGCCAAGTCAGCATTTTTTTAAACGCTTACCGTTGCTGGCTAGATTAGCACCCAATATTCAGTGCCCGCCATGTCCGGGCAATGACACTGAATACTGAGGGCTAAATTTGATGAGTATGACCGCCAGAGACCTATGTGAATCTTGGCCAATATTCAGCTGAGGCCATCTTAAGACAGTTATATGGACCCTGGCTAAATATCGGCTGGGACACACACATAACTGTCACATAACTGTATTTTAACATTAAAGAAGCCCTGATCCCCCAACCAGTCTCTAAAAGAAGCTCCCTCCTCCCAGCCTGTGAGAATTAAAGCCCTCCCTCCTGGAACAAGCCAACCCCAAACACTCCGAGCACCCCCACCGGGTTCGCCTGTATCCCTGGTGGTCCTAGTGGAGGAGTTAGGTGCAGAAGCGAAGCCCCATCGCTCCTGCCCCTTATGGCTGGCCTCTGTAAATGGCTGCCACGACCTCTTGTGACAGCTCACTGTACTTAGAGCTGTCGCGAGAGGTTGCAGCAGCCATTTACAGAGGCCAGCTGCAAGGGGCATGAGTGAGGGGCTTCATTCCTGCCCCCAGTGCCCCTATTAGGACCACCAGGGAAACAGATAGGCCTGAGGTGTCTACCTAGATCTTGGGGGGGCTCATTCCGCGTGAAGAGGGCTTTGATTCTCATAGGCTGGGGGAAGGGGGTAGGAAAGGGAAGCTATTTTTGGAGTCTGTAAAGGGGAATCAGGGTTCATTTAAAGTTAAAGAACAGTTATGTAGACGCCGGCTGATATTCAGTGCTGACACCCGCATAGCTAAGTGGGGAGAATTAGGACTGCTGTAGTCCTGTCCTAAGTTTGTTGGCTTAGCTATGCGAGTTCTGGAACTGAATATCACCAGCACCCAAGTAACTGCAGACCCCTCCAAAACGTTGCCCCCTTACTGCCCCTGACCTGCCCATTTTTTTAATGTGTGGTCAGAGGTGATATTCAGCGGCATTACCCGGTTTAGAGCCACTGAATATTTGGAAGAAGGTGGCCACAGTCGATTTAAGCAGGCAGGAGCTTCTCCTGCCTGCTTAAATCACTTTGAATATCGGCCAGCATATGGCCATTCCAGTCTGCCCGTCCATACCATCTATTATCCCTTCTCTCCTGAGTCCTTCAATACCTGGTAAAACAAAAAGTTGAGGATTATTCATATAGCAGTTCTTTTACTAAAGTAGGCTAAGCAGTTAGCATAAGTGAGTGCTAGTGACTGCCATTTGCTAAAACATCCAATGTGGTAAAAATCCTAGGCTAACTGCTTAGTATGGGATGGGGTGTGGACTAAGCGGGGTATGGACAGAGATTGGGCATGAACTGCACATTGCAATCATGTACAGTAATTAGCATATGCTGTCGAATGTGCATTTAGTATAGATGCACTTCATACCAACACAAGAGGTGGCATTAGGTGCATCCATATTAATTGCACTTGGCATGAACATATGGTTGGAAAGCTGTCTGTGCAGTACCTACAAGGGGAGTGTTGGATACCCCCCCCCCCCCCCAACAGTTACTGCATAGTATTTGTATTTACTGTGCATTTTTTGGCTATTAATACGCAGCCCCCCAAATTCTATATATGGCCCCCAAATTTGTGTGCCCAAATTTGCATGTGGATCAAAGATGTGTATGCAAATTAATAGCTAACAAGCCATTAACTATCAATAAATTATCACAGTTAATTGGCAGTAATTAGATTTTGCGTGTACATCTTCCTGGGTGCTATTCTATAACCTCAAGTGCCTAAATCCCTTAACGTGAAACTCAAAAGAGGGCGTGGCTAGGGACAGAAAAATGGGCAGTCCAAAAAATTGTGCAGGGAGTTATAGAATACTGTCATTCACATGCCAAGATGTGGGCGCTGGCATTTACTCCAGGTTTCATCTGGCATAAATACTGGTGCCCAAATTTGGGCATGGGATTGGGCTTTAAGCCATTGGGTGCCATGTACTGAACCTGGTCGGGTAAATGTAAAAACTACTGCACTTTAGTAAAAAAAAGTCCCACATTCTAGAAGATCCAGAAGATTTTAAACTATTTTTTAGAGATCATTACAACCAAATAATGCTAGCGAGAATATTGATCTAGCCATTATTGCAATTCTAAGGCTTTTGCAGCATTTGCACACAACATGTGTTCTGTAACTGTGCTTTTTTTTAGCTGATGTGACATTCGGCTCCAGACATGAAGGAATTAGGGAAGAATTTAGCATTTTCCTGAAATGTTTGCTTCTGAGTGACCCTAACAGATAGAGTGATTGTTCACCGTACATCTTGACATTCATCTTTGTCCTGAATCATCACCCACAACCCAATATATGTTTGCACACATATATGGCTTCTAAATTACTTAGGATATAAATGAGAAAAATAGAACATGATTTTGAAATGATTGATGCAAACTTTACTCAGCTGAAATTCTCCAACTAATGTGTTTTCAGTTCTTTGCAAATACCCAAGGTCTGAGTCCTAAGGGACACTGACAATTTTAAATATCAGATTTTCTCTGAGCACTTTGCAATCATTTCCTTATAAAATCAGACCACCACTTTAAAATTAACTTTTATTTTATTTTGAATCTGAATTTCCATGCCACCATGTTACCATAAGCCAAATGCTGATAGAAAAATGTGAAGACGTCATTCTGATTATGAGAACACTGAATTTACTTATTTCAGTTTTTAATAGAAGGAAAGGACTATCAGTTTGAACACTAGACATCGATTCATAATCTTCCAATTCTTCCCTTCAGGGCTGTAACAAACTATGTGCGGCCGATATGGCCGCTCAGGGCACAAGAGAAGCTTTCTATTGGCATCCCTTGTGCTCATGTTAACAAAGTGGGTGGGGCAGGAGTGTTCCACATCAGTTGGGGGCAAGGAGGTTTTATGGCAGGATATGTCATAAGCCTATCTTGCTCATTCTGTGGGCTGAAAGCAGTGGGCAGAGCTTGCTTCCATATTGTGTGACCCCAAACATTTGCAGACGCTATTGAAAATCATAACAAATTTGTGAGGTTTATGACCACCTATGTGTGTGTGTGTTTTTTTTAGTTGAAAGTTTCTGATATGTAGCCCAAGATTGTTTTTTTTTTAACTTCTGCAGGGGGGGAGGGGGGTCCTGGGGTGTGAGCCGGGTCTGCGGTGCGGGCGCTCTGGAGCGACAGACTTGTTTTTGGAGCTGCAGGAGGCTAACTTTATGTGGGGGCAGATTTAAGAAAGGCCCTGGCTCTGCCTGAGCCTTGGGGCCTAGTTGTGGGGACTGCCCTAGAGGTTAAAAAAAAATCATGGGTTACATATGGGAAGCTTTCAAAAGATGTCAGATGAAAAAAAAAACATACATAGGCAGTCATAAACCTCATAAGTTTGCTATTGTTTTCAATAGCATCTACAAATGTTTAGGGTCACATAATATGGCAGCTGCTCAGGTGAGATGGCTTCAACTTTTTGACATAATGACATCTCCTATCATAAAACCTCCTTGGTTGAGGGCATGTCACATAGAGGGTATCTGGAACTTGCGATGCTCCTGCTACCCTTTTCCTCGATTATAGTATGACCTTGGGGAAAATCCTTTTCTGGTTGATATTCAGTCTATGGCAGTCAGTTTTGTTTTGTTTTCTTAAAGATGACCATCATGGGCTGAATTAGAATCAAATATTCAACACTGGACCATCCCTGGATACTGGCGCTGAATGTCCAGTTCATTGGCAAGCCCCAGAAGGTATCCGGATATTACTGATATTCAGCGCCAATACGCAGTAGTTGGCCAGACAAGATAGGACAGCATTTTATCAAGCTCAGCTTTCCCAGATAGTTATATGACCAGAAGTGCTGAATATCAGTGGTGCCCTGGAAACATCTGGCTCTATCTTAGTTCCACCCTTGTTCCTCCCCTGCAGTACTTGGACAATGCCAAGGTAGTTAGACTCCATGATTCAGTGCCACTGACTTTCAGTCCAGGACTCAGTCATCAGAGCAGCAGCACCTCCTACTTAGTTAACTCAGCCTAAAAATAGACCCCTTTATTTTTTTCATACTTCTGTGATTCTGCTGAAATCAGCAGGCCCAGTGTTCAAAAACCGTTATGTGAACAGCATCAGGAACTAGCAAAAGGCTTCAAGCAAAATTCCAACTCACAGAATGTATAACCTTTGGCCATTTAAATCATTATCCCCCAGATTCTATATAGTTCACCAAAAGTTGGGTGCCTCATATTTGGGCACCCGGGACAAATGGGCAGATAAATTAATTAATGAAACATCAACAATCAATAATTGGAGTTAATTGACAACCATGACAAACATAAATTAATATACAAGAATATGTGCCAATCTCAAATGTGACATACTTGCAATATAAAAACATCATCACCAAATGTGACATGCATAATACATTAGAAAAAGAAGGTCATAAATGCATCAACTCGGGGTGTATATTGTTTTTATTATTTATTATTGTTTGATTACTTTGTAATTCTGATTATTATATTGTAGCCCCTGATGCAGCCCTTTGTGGGCAAAACATGGCCTGTGTTGGGTATTATTTTGGTTTGTGTTTCACCAATAAAGAGCCCGTTTCCAATTGATCTACTTGTTTTGTTTCTATGTTGGAGTTTGCAGATCGGCTTTTCATGTTTCCCCTTCCTTTATTTGCAAACTTATTCAAGTATGTGAAAAGACATGGTAAAGTGTGTCTCATTTGGGTTACACGGGCTGTATGAAGTGTGAGGGTTTTCATATGTGTGTGTGTCTGTGGCTGTGTCTTTATGCTTGTGAGTACAGATGGACAGACTGACAGATGGAGTCTCCCCGATAGGCGCTATTAATTGGTAAAATATGCCTATAAAGTCTCGATAGAAATTTTTTAAAAAATTGGATAAAAACTAGAAAATCACATTTCCCTACTATTTTCTCATCTCTCCACTTGCCTGCCTGGGATTGTCCACTCTGTTTCTGCATCTTTTCTATGGTGTCAACTTCCTGGCTGCATAAATGTATGTATTTGATGCCTATTCCAAGAAACTACCAACAAACGCTGGGTTTTTGTACCCTAAAGGAATACTGTAATAACCTGAAAATAAGCACGTAAATATACAATTTCAAACTGTGCTTTAAGTATGAGGTGCCTGCTGCAGCTGGAAGTTCTCAGTCTGAACCTGGTTGCTAAGGCATGCCACATTAATGGCAAGTGGAACAAGTCAACACCATCACTTAACTGCTATTGTCTCAAACCAGATACAATACTCATTTACTTGATCCCTTTGCTTACTATACAAATGGTTTTATTCTCATAGGGTCCTCCAGGGCGTGCTGGTCTTCCAGGAGCTGATGGGCTGCCAGGTCCACCAGGGACCATGTTAATGTTACCAGTAAGTACAAATACTTTGAAATTCAATATCTATATAATTATTTATTCAGTCCTGCAAGTACAAGACTATATTCTAAGGGGGAATAAACAACATGGTAAGTAAAAAACGAGAATGAAGAAGGAAAAAAATACCTGGTTCATTTTCCTATAATTTTTGAAAATTTCTACCAATTTTTGGCCACTTTGTGCATGCATTAGTTTGTAGGTTCATATGCATTTTAATCACTTTGGCCCACACTAATAATTTTAAAGTGGGCTAATGAATGCATATCCATAGTAAAAAGCCCTATACTGGCATTTCTTTCTGAATCTTGTTGATATCTGATACTGCTAAGTATATATTGGTAAGCTTCCACTGAGATTCCTGAATTCTAAAATGCATGAATTTAAAAACATGATTGAATAGTGAAAGTATTGTTTAACTCATATATAGTTTATTTAGGAGCTGGTTATTACAGATGATCAGACAATGGCATTTAACACCCTTTAAAAATTAACTGTTATCACATAACCGTATGCGATGATAATTGCTCATATTTACATTTAATGTGAAAAGCTCACCATCGATCCTGAGGTTTGTCTAACCTCCCTCTGTTTCCACTCATTTGTGCTCTACTGTTGTTCCTGTGGAACTTTCCTGTTTGGTTACCTTTTGGTTTCCAATTTTCAAATGTTACTTGAGTTCTCATATACAAAGTTGCCTACCTTAAGAACACAAGTAGAATATTTGTGATATTATAACTAATTTGACTATTAGATTTATAGGGGCCCTTCTACTACAGTGCAATAAACAGCAAATGTATGGTTAATAAATAGAAACAGGCTACCACTTGGCCACTTTAAGAGGTTTTGCAGCAGTTTACCTGTTTTGGAACTTTAAACTGCACATTAATTATTCTGAAATTCTCTGTCAGGGGTTGTGGCATGGGTGGTGATTGGGCATGGAAAGGATTGGGCATTTAGGGCTAGTTTCTATATATGGTGCCAAAAAAGCGCTATTCTATAAGCCGGGCTTAAAGTTAGGCATGGTTTATAAAATAGCGCTTATGCCCGGGAATCGCGCCAAACTTTAGGCATAGCCATTTGCACCAACTAAAATGTGGTGTAAATGTATGTACCTAAATTAGGCGTATATTCCCCTTTATTCTATAACAACACATATAAATTTTAGGAACACTCCGTTACAGCCATAACCCATCCATTTCCACTTCCCCTTTCGCAGATCACAAATCAATTTTAGGAGTGGATCCCACACTGATGTAGACATCCCTTTTCTGGTCTAGATGCCCTCTGCAAAATCTGCCTTTACATCTGTCTAGTTGATCTGACTTCAGTGCATTCTAACCTGCTAATGGGGACTGCATTCATTGGGTACTCTATGGCAACCAGATGGAACTCAACAACAATGGGTGGGCATTGCATAATAGCAACAGAATCTCAAGCAGAGCAATTCTAAACTGTGAAGCAGGGATCCTACAGCCATACAAGTGTTGACACCATTGGATACAGCCAGCTGGGTCTGCTCGCTGAGAGAACAGAAACTTCTAGAAAGGTTTTCTGAGCATGTGCCAGTGTTCCTGCACTCCAGTACAGTAGGTTCCCTACAGCCATTTCTAGCTAGCTTCAACCATGAATAGAAAGGATTATGGGGTTGTAGGATCCTGCTGTCACTGGAGAACTACTGTTATATGAAATGCAAATACATTTTCTTCATGGATAAACAGGATCGTTACAAGTATTCAAGTGGTGACTCTCAAGCCAAGGGTTACTATCAGTTCATTTCCTAGTCCTCACAGCTCAAGTGGACATGCAGGCGGAGAAAGTAAGCTCCAGCTTTTAGGAATATGCATAAGGTAAAAATTATTGGTTCATCTTTTGTTCATTGAGGTATTTCCCCCCAATTTTTGGGAATTATTTTTGTTTGTCTGTTTTACATATTGATTTTAATGAAATACAGTCTGGGGTGTATGGACAATTTTCTGTTCATGACTGACATATCTGATATATTAGAGTTAAAGAACACAAGCAGCTTTGATGCTCTGCTGCTGCCAGAACTAATTCTTTGCAAGGTATGTTTAAAATCCATCAGATATAATATTTTGTCTTGTGGATTTGCATGTGGTGGAGAGTAAAACAGAGACAAAACTTCTAGCTCACTGATGTGGAAATCAGAAACCTCTATAGGCAGGAACTTTGTACAAGTACACAAGACCACATGGTTATATATCTGTGTAAAGAATCTGTAATGCACTAATGCTTCCAGTTAATTGATACAGTAGACGGAAGTGATGACCACCAGAAAAAAAGTGCAGAATTTGCATAGCATTTCCCATTTTCACAGAAGGTGCAGAATTCTACACTTGCTATACAGAATTTGTGAAAGAGCCAGCATCAGATCTCTCGGTCTCTCTCTCTCCCTCTGCCACAGAGATTATGAGAAAAGAGGAAGAGGAAGTGAACTGCTACATATTGGGTCACTTCCTCCTCTGCTGGCTTAGACCTGACTGTTCATATGAACTGTGTGGGCTTCCTTACAGCCCTGCGGTTCACATAAACAATCAAGTCTAGGTGAGGAAAGGGGGAGGAAGTAACCCAATGTGCAGCGGTATACTTCCACCTCCTCTTGCCACATGATCTTTGCAGGAGAGGGGGAGAGAGACTGAGGAGACACTTGATGTCAGCTGACTGTATGCCATGGGAATGAGAGGGAGACAGAGCAAAGTGAGAATGTGATTTGGGGGGGGGGGCAGAGCAAGATGAATGTGTCATGGGAATGGGGGGACAGACAGAGCAAAATGAGAGTGTGCCATGGGGACAGGGGCGGGGACAAGAAAAGCTGAAAATGTGCCATAGGGATGCGAGGGGGCAGAGAAAACAGTGTGCGCTATGTGGATGGGAAGGGGCAGATAAAGCAGAGAATATCTTGGGGAAGGGAGGGTGGCAGAGAAAGCAGAGTATTTGCTATGAGGATGGGAGAGGTGGCAGAAAAAGCAGAGATTGTGCCATGGAGGTAGAGGTTGTAGTGGGAAGAGAACAAGCTGAGAGGGTTCCACTGCTGTGGAGGGAAATCAAGTTTGAGAGGGAGCCGGGGGGGGGGGGGGGGGAGAAATACAATGATAGGTGGGGAGCTGGAGAGGGGAGGAGAAAGAATGAGATATGGGAGGTGGCCTGGGGGAGGAAGAATAAGAGGTAGGGATGTGTGCTTGGGGGAGGGAGAATGAGAGGTGGGGGCATTATATGCAGGAGAAGATTTTGTGGAAGGACATAATTAGGGGTTTTGCTGGGAGTTAGATGGAGAGAGACAACTTCAGTTGGACCAAGAGAGAGAACTGGGGAGGCTGGAGGCTGAGGAACAAGGCAGGAGGGATTTCCAGTCCTACGCTAGGGTAATTTTATATATATATATATATATATATATATATATATATATATATATATATATATATATACACACACACACACACACACACTAGTGGAGCCAATGGGCCCTAGGAAGGCTCTTGTGTAAGCAAGTTTTCCTCTCTGCCCTGCCCTCCATGTCCAGCGATTCTTTCCTCCCCTCCCCTCCCATCCCCTCCGTGTCCCGTGTGTGAGAGTGAGAGAGGTGCTAGGAGTCCCTGTGACAGTGGAGGGTCAGTCACTCCTTATAGCCAGTTGTTAAGAGTGTGTGTGTGTGTGTGTGTGTGTGTGTGTGTGTGTGTGTGCAGGATTCTTTCCTCCCCTCCCATCCCCTCCATGTCCCGTGTGTGTGTCTGATTAAAACGGGCAAGATTTTTTATTTCTGAAATGTAAAGAGAGAGAGAGTGAGAATGTGTAGATGTGTGTGAGAGAGACAGAGGAAGTGTGTGTGTGTGTGTGTGTGAGAGTGTGTTTGAGAGAGTGACAGAGAAAGTGTGTGTGTGCGCGCGTCTGTGTGAAAGAGAGAGTGTGTATATGTGTGTGTGTGCGCGTGTGTGTGAGAGAGACAGTGAAAGTGTGTGTGTGTGCACGTCTGTGTGAAAGAGAGAGAGTGTGAGAGTGAGTTGAGTTGAAAGACAGAGAGTGTGTGTGTGTGAGAGAGAGACACACACAGAGCGTGTGAGAGAGAGATAGATGGATGGAATAGGATAAAGTGTTGTGATATTAGTACTGTAATTAATGGGTCTTGTTGCCAGTTTCTCTGTGAGTGCGGAGAGGGAGCCCAGTATTGCACTTACTCTAAGGAGTCCCAGGTCCCTGGCCCCAGGAGCTAAGCCACAACGTTGTGACTGTCATAGCCCCACCAATGTGACATCCTCTGTCTGCCTCTGTCCAGGTAACCGTGTGGCCCCGGCTCACTGTCTCTCTCAGGCCTCGGGTTCCTTCTTGGACTGTTTATAGGCTCCCCCTGCCTCTATGTCCCTGTGACCGCAGCAGGTGGGTTTGGCTCCTGGAGCTCAGCCTGCTCGGGGGCGGAGAGAGAAGTATATGAATCCTGTATCCCCCCTCTATCACCTCCTTCTCCCTACCCCCTCCAACCCTAGCCAGCTAGACCCAGCGCCTGCGGCCAGAGCCGTCCAGATTCCTGTCCCCGCAGCTGCAGTCCATACCCGCTGATTCCTCCCCAATCACATCACCAGCTTTCTTCGCCAAGACGCCAGATTCAAAGAACCCCCTCCTAACGATGTTCTGTTACATTCCTTAGCAACTGCATCCCTTTGAAGGCTCTCGTGCTCGCTCGCGTTCTCTCCGCTGCCCATGCATTCTGGATTTCTGTAGTGGTGCTGTTACGATCTGCCTCTAACCACATTGGGAGTGATCTTGACGTGTCGCGCATGCGCGAACGCTGCCCCGCCGTTCTGGATTTCTGTAGTGACGCTGGTCCGTCCTGCCTCTAACCACGTCAGGAGTGATCTGTGACGTGATGCGCATGCGCAGAACAGCTATACTGTTCTGCGCATGTGCGGCATGTCGGTCACTCTTCATTTATATAGTAGGATATACACACATGCTATGACAGTTTTTACCGTCTGGCAGACGTAGTCTATGGAATGCACAGACCCAAGAATGTACAGAGGACTATAACTGATTACTTCAAGCCAGCCTGTCAGTTAACTGAGACTGTATACTGTACATATAAGAATAAACAGTACTGTACATATGTTTATCAGATGTCAAGCTTCTTTGTGTCACAACGGTTAAGTGCATTTTCCGGTTAACTGCATGTATTTCTTTGGTCCCAGGCCCTTGCACTTAAGGATTGCACTGTATATAAACCCTTACAAATAAGCAATTCAGAATTTTGCAGAACTTTAAAATATTGTGTACAGAATTTTTACAAACTGTGTGCATAATTCC
Source organism: Microcaecilia unicolor (assembly GCF_901765095.1). NCBI lineage: Eukaryota > Metazoa > Chordata > Amphibia > Gymnophiona > Siphonopidae > Microcaecilia > Microcaecilia unicolor. The sequence goes on from NC_044036.1 coordinate 108,988,055, forward strand.
CCCATAAAGTAAAATGGTACTTCAGGATGGACGTTTGCAAATGCTTCTTCAGCTGAGAGCACTATAGTAAGGTCCCATGCTGCAGGTATCTTCTTGATTAGAGTCCTGAAGTTTAGATTTGGTTTTGGAATGCTGATGGCAAACCCTAAGACTTGAAGTTTTCTATAATGGTCTGGAGTGAATCGGAAACTACACATGCAGTACTTCCAGATACCAGAGATTCATCCAAGTACTGAAAAATGAATATCACCATATAATGTAAGTGAACTGCTTCAAAAGCCACACATTTCTTGAATACTTGAAGGGATGCTGAACATGCTGAGAAACCACATGAAAGAACTCTGTATTGGAAATTATCTCCAAGGATCTTGAAGAGCAAAAAAACAACTGTGTTTTGGATTAATAGGTATGTGAGTGCAAGCATCCTTTAAATCAAGAAAGGCTAGCCAATTATTTCCATGGAGTCCAATTAATTAATTTTGAATTTTTTCCAGACAATGAACATGTTCAGTTCTCAGAGGTTTAGGATTAGATGTAGGCCCCCTCCCCATTCTAGCTTCCTTTTATTTCATTCCTTTCTTCCAAAATACACATACTGATCATTAAGTCTATCCCCATGTGGCCTCTGGGTTGCCCCTCGATTAAGGCTGAGTGAGTGAGCAGGGCGCAGGCCGAGGCCAGGCTAAATCCCGGTAAACCAATGGGTAATCTTTCTCTGGGTACTCTGAAGACCACTCTCATTCAAGAAGAACCAGCAGTTGTTGAATTAAACTTCAAACTGGTTTTATTTAACAACAACTTGAAAACGGTTCAAACTCACAAATTGATATGTAGTCAGCCGTCACTTACTATGTATGTAAGGCATATAACAGTTGAAGATCAGCTTCAGATGGTCTCCTTTACTTTTTAAAAATATTGCAAAGAGTCATTATACATCAGCAGCACAGTTTCTCTTTTAGTTTTGTCTGGTTCAGTATTCCTGTCCCAAAACCCATTGAATGTCCTGCCAGGAGGGAGGCTCCACTGCTCCCACTTCTCCTACCTGGGCTGTCTTTTCCCCCAGGCAACCCTTCTCATTCCCAAGTTGGGAACTGCCCGCAGGCACCCTCTGCCCTGTAGCAGGAGTTTCATCTGCTAGATATGGCAGAAATTCATCCCTTTGGTGTCCAGAGCTTCCCCCTCAGTACTTGGGTCTCGGTGGGGGTGGGCAACCAAAGACTATGTTCTCTCCTAATCCATCTCTTTTATCAGCTTCTGGCCCTGCACAAATGGACTGGCCTCTTCCATGTCTACCCACCAGTCTGGCAATCCTAGCCTTCATTGTCTTAGTGACCTTCTTGAAAATCCTCCCTCCCACTGCCCTAGAGCAGAGGCATTTTTCAGGGGGAAGTCACACTCTCCCTCCCACCCCCAGTTAAACAAAAATTATTTCCTCTTTCTCCTTTTCCCTAAGGGAAATCTATTTTTTTCTCTGTTCTCAGAGGGGATCTACAAACTCTCCTCCCTCTGAAAAATTTCAAACAATTTTATTCCAAACATTTCCATGATATATAATCAGCACACAACAACATAACATTCTCCTAGTTTTTTTTGCTTTTCCTAATACATGATTTTGCTCTCTTCTAACAAAATATAACAGTTCACACCTATTATTCTCTGCTGCTTATTCTGACATGCCTCTGCTTTTCTACTCAGGTAGCTAATAGTGAAATAGTAATTCTCTTTTTCTTTTCCACTCAGTCACTTCCTCATCCGTATCATTTTAAGTCAGGCTTTTTCATTGTGGCCCCACTCGGTAGAGTACAGTTGACATTGTAGTATTTGTGAGTCTGATATCTGTCCACTATTTCTACTAAGTGCTTCCTGATGAATGGCCTATTTGCCAGTCCATCCACTGCTGCTGCTGCACAAGTCTGCTGAATAAGCTCTATAAGTCGGATCTGGATACAGGCGATTAAAAGCTTCTTCCTGGATCCAAGCATCCCTCTGGGCTCCTACCATACTCATCACCTGGAGGGGGACATATAGGTATCTTAGTTGCTATAGATCTCACACCAGGTGTCTCAGGTAGTGGTCTGCCCTACGTAGTTAAGGCAATTTTTTTATCACCAGCCATCTAGGTTCAATCTGGGGATCACTTAGGTACTCCCCTGGAAGGTAAACTTGCATCCATTGTGCTCCCTCATCTCATCAGCTACTCGAGGAAGGCAGCTGACAATTTCAGCACAGTCACAAGGAGCTTCTGTAGTACAAATGAACCGGTCAATTTCTGGACTCCTCATTGTCCAGTCCGTAACCAGTTTTGTAGGGACTGCTATGTCGACTTCTTCAAGAGCCAGACACCAGTAATGGAACAAAGACTCTGGGTGTGGTAGTCCAGTCTTTAGGTATACACCTTGGTTTGCCCAGCTCTCTCCAGTATTAAGAGGGGCCTTCAAATGGGGATCAGGCCAGCTTCCTCATTAAGTGCAAGTATGGTTTCGGGGGCTTTTCCAAAGGTGCCTGTATTTTGGGCAGTCTCACAGCCCTTGTCGCAACCCTGATTTTCTTCCTGGTGGCTTCCTCACCCCACTGGCCAATGCCACTGTCCTGTCTCAGCTGGGCTAGGAGGTAGTGGTCCTCTGAGCATCTGAGCATGATCTCTTCTTTGTTCAGGCCAGCTGTCCCAGTTTTCTAACTGCTTCTGGAGCTTCCTGACTCAGAGATTACTTATCCCTCCAACTAGAGTTGCCATATTTTGTCCTCTGAAAAAGAGGACACATGTCATGCCCCCTGCCCCGCCCACACCACACCCCTTTTGCATCCTCATCGTGCCCTTTCTCGCTTTTGCCCCACCCCTGTCACATATTCTCCTCCCCTCCCCTTCTTACTATCTACTGCCCTGGTGGCCTAGTGACCTCTTCGGGGCAGGAAAGAGCCCCCTATTTCCTGCCCAGAGTGCTGCCCTTGCCCTGCATCCTGTTGCTGCGACGGTCTCAGGATTCAAAATGGCCACCGAGAGTTGAAGTCTCGCGAGGCCGCTTCAACTCTCGGCGGCCTTTGGTAGGTTCATGTTTTCTATCAAATTCTAAATCCTGTATGATTCTGGTCTAAGCTCAAACAGTTTTCATATCTTTGGTTACTGTAAGTAGTTAGTATTTCTTTGTCAGAATCTTATGATTCACAGTCAACACTTGATAAGACACTAATGAATAACAAAGAATATTAAGCATTGATGGCATCATGAATGCTGTTACGCAATAATTTTATCTCAGATAGTTGAACAAATAGAAATATAAATTGTAATATATTTTTCTGGAAAAGTGAAAGCTTATTTCCTATGGGCCCCAAACTTACCCCCTCATTATTTAACATGGTGCCTACTATTAGGCAGAAACCAGAAATAGCAAAGAGACAAAAAAGGGCCACTGCTGAAGTTTATGTTAAAATGTAAACCATTATTCAGGTTGACTTTTTATTTCATTGAATAATATTATTTACAGTGATATACATTCATTTCAGTTTTGTTGAAAACCAAAAATATTTTTCTTCAGTTTTCATTGAGTAACAGTATCCAGAAATCTAAATTTTATTATTGTATTTAAATTACTTTATGCCAAAGCCAAATACAATCCTAGAGGAATGAAATGAAAATTTCCCTCTCAAATGCAGTCCTCTGTGGTCAGTGGCCTTGAAAGCAATGACAACTGAGAACTGATTGGTCCTGGGATATTCTGGTTCTTATACTCAATCTGGTTCTTATACTCAATATCTGGGAATTGAATGGCTCCTGGAAGTTAACTGGGTACCATCAATATTCAAGGGGCCTTTTACTAAAGCTTACTGCATGCTGACAAAATCAGTGTGCACTAAATGCGAAGAAGCCCATAGATATAAAATAGGCTTCTTTGTATTTAATGTGTACTAATTCTATTTATTTATTTATTTATTCATACTTGCTATACTGCCTTTGCCAATGAGCAGTTCAAAGTGGTGTACAATACTCAAAGTAAAGAAAGGAACTACAATGGTGTATAGGAAAGAACAAGCTTGCACATATGACAACATTAACTGACATTACAATGACAGAAAGGAGGAAAGAGAGACCAAGGAGGTAATAAGAGAGAGAGGGCTGTTCCAAACTGTGAAAACCAAACACAACACCTAGAAAGATGATGGTGATGGAAAGCCTTGCTGGAAGAGCCATGTTTTAAACAAAGTCTTGAAATTTTTTAGGGACAGTTCACAGTGAATAGTAAGAGGCAAAGAGTTCCACATGGCTGGGGCAGCAAAGAAGAATGCTTGACGTCTGGTAGATTCCAAAGTGGCACACCTAGGGTCAGAAAGGACAAGTCTATGGTCATTTAGAGATTGAAGAGTACAGCAGGGGGAGTATGAAATGGTGAGGGAAGAGAGGAAGAGTGGTAAGCCAGTCCAAAAAGCCTTAAAAATGATAATGAGAAGCTTGAAATTAATATGCTGCTCAATGGGGTGCCAGTGATGGGACTTGAATAAGGGGGAAAATATGATTATGGCAGCAGGCATGACAAAGGAGTCTCAATGCAGTATTTTGGAGAGATTGTAGCTTTTTCAAGAGTGAATAATGGAAGCCAAGATAGATGATATTGCAGTTGTCGAGTCAGTGAGTAGTGACAAGATAAGGGCATGGAAAAAGAGTCATGATCAAAATATTGCTGGGTAGAACATGACTGTCTGTGAATAAAGAAATCTGTTTTACAGATCTGAGACAAGTGAGAATCCAAAATTACTCCAAGATAACAGAATGATTCAACAGATGTAATGGAAGTGTCAAAAAGAGTTAACAGGGAGCTAGGAACAGCACAACCTCCTTTGAACCTGCAGGCAACTGTTTTCTGCCTATTGAGTATTAACCTGTGGTCCATGAGCCAAATTGAAACAGCATTCAGACATTCCTATAGGGAGGTGATAGAAGGAGAGAAAGGATTTGTGTGCCAGATCAACAGAATATCGTCAGAATAAAAATGACATAAGACACCAAACGATTGTATAAAGTGTAGCAAAAGGGCTGAGGAAGAGAATAAACAAAAGAGGGGACAAGATAGATCCTTGAGGGACACCACAAATCAAAGGTCAAGAGGAAGAGGTGGAAGAAGCAGTGATGACCTGAAATGAACGACCCAAGAGAAAAGAAGAGAACAAAGTTAGGAATGAACCAAACATACTCAAGGAAGAGAAGTGGGAAAGAAGTAGATCTTGCAAATTATAGTAGATTATAATTTGCAAGATCAAAAACAGCAAAGAGGTCTAGTGAAATAGCCAGGACTATAAGTTGCTTGTCAAGATAAAAGTGAAGGCGCTACAGAGTCTTAATCAAACAGTTCTGAAAGTAACCCAAGAAACCTCTCAAATTGTGAGTAAGATAGATGCCTTAACACTCTCTTTGGAAAAAACTAAGCAAGAAAATGCCCAGCAAACGGAGCAAATTCAAAAAGAAATGAAATCTTTAAAAACTATCACCGATACTTTAACTCTTGACAAAATTGCGACCCACAAGAAGATAGAACAAAATGAAAACTTCAACAGGCGTTTGAATCTGCAGATTCTGAATTTTCCTTGGACTCAAACTATGTCTGCTGTGGACTTATTTAAAAAATATTTAAAAGAAATCCTGTTGTACCCAGACTCAGCAATACCTCCTTTAAACAGAATTTATTATCTACCAGTTAATACACAAACTGCTTCTGGTGACAGCGGGGAAAGTGTTCTTCAAATTCCTCAGCAAACTCAACAAGAACCGTTGGACATATCCTTAATATTAGAAACGACATTACCTGAAATAGAACAGCGGAGAACTTTACTAATTGTATTTGTTTTTTAACAAGATCTAAATGCACTGTTGAAGCTTTATTTTAAAAACTCCTTAAAAACATTTTGTGGTCAGCGTATTTGGATCTACCCTGATGTCTGTAAATCGACTCAGGATAAAAGGAAAAAATTTCTGTTTTATAGAGAAGAAACGAGAGCATTGGGGGCAAATTATTTGTTGGCATATCCATGTAAATGTATGATTAAATATTTGGGGATTAAATATACTTTTTTTGAGCCAGAACATCTAAAATATTTTTTTAGAAATGAAGAAGCTAACCAAAGCATCTAAAGAGTGAGTAACACCAACTGATTATTATATGTTAGTAAAAGAATACAAGGCCAGGCCAGTTACCTATGCAAATTACCTATAGATCTCCTATTATCTTATTATTTTCCCCCCTGATTTTCTTCTGTTTTATTGTGGTCTAAGGAATTGTATAACATGAAGCTAATGATGATGGCTATATAATATTATGTAAAATATGAATTCAATGTTATTCAATGTATTACAATTGCATGTTAATTGTGTATAAACTTAAAATTAATAAATAAAATAATTTTTTTAAAAAGTGAATTTCACTAAGGAGGTCTGTAAGAATTGTTTCGGTGCTAAAGTGAGGTCAGAAACCAGATTGGCATGGGTAAAGGGCAAAGGATTTCTTGACAAAAGAAGTAGCTTGAACAAAAACAATTTTTTCAAGGATTTTAGATAGAAAACTGAGATTTGACACTGGATGATAGTGTTCAAAAATTTGAGGATCTAAGGAGGGTTTCTTGAGGAGTGGTTGAACTAGAACAGTTTTCCAATGAGTTGGAAATTTACTGGAAGTTAACCTATGATTCAAAAGGTAGAGAAGTTGAGGAAGGGGGCCAAAAGGATTTCAACCACACAGATGGGATGGGATCCAGAGAACAGGAACTTGTTTTCATGGAAGCTAGGATCTTAGCAAGTGTCAGGTCTCTCAAGGTAAAACCTGGATTTTTGAGCCCTTGCACCACAGCCATAGAGCGGCAGTGGCAGGCAAAACCCACCCAACCAGCACTGGGCTAAACACCAACAAGACAAGGGCTGCAGATATAGGTAAGCAAAGCAGGAACACAATGGACTAGAACACTCGGACTGGAACAAGACTTCACCTGCACTTGACCACCGTTCCCTAGGGGTTGAGCCTCTAGGTGCAGGCAGCCGGCAGAACTTACAGGATACAGAAATTCACACATGGAATAGGACTCCAAAGCAAGCTTGACAGAACAGGGACCAGGAAACAGGGCTCAGAACTGAGGGAACTTTCTCAGGTAACAGGATACAACAACAAGCTTGCACAGAACAGGGACTGAGGGAAAAGACAGAGGGGAACTAGAGACACAGAATAAGACAGACAAGGCAGAACACAAAGCTAGGCTACAACCACAACCTAATACCTGAGCATTAACAGAAGGCTGAACACAAGGTAGCCACAAAACATACAGAGAAACACCAGAGGGAAACAGGCTCACCACATAGTACTACAACCGGAGAGAACAATCCCAGGTGTAGTATGGTGAGGGCTAATTACACACCCACTGGCAGCAGCCAGCACAAGCAGACAGAGCAGGAACTATAAGTAAGAAGGTTGAACACAAGGCAGCCACAAAACATACAGAGAAACACTAGAGAGAAACAGGCTCACCACAGAGTACTGCAACCGGAGAGAACAATCTCAGGTGCAGTAGGGTGAGAGCTAATTACATACACACTGGCAGCAGCCAGCACAAGGAGATTGAGCAAGAACTACAAGTAAGAGGAATATAACAAACACCACTGACCAAACAGACACACTGAAACAGGAGGCAGAAATGCTCACAGACAGAACCAAGCAGAAGTGCAACAGCACATTGACTGACCTATAGCGATGCAAAGGCAACCTTAGGAAGTTCCCAGGTGGTAATAAAGGCACTACAGGTGAGGTCACCAGCAGGGTGGGGTTTAGCAGCATAACAGGCTGGAACAGGATCCCAGAATGGACTATACTGGACTGGAATTGATTTCAGGATTTTCACAATGGCTTCAGGATTTACACACAGACTTGGCTTAGCTGAAGGAATCCCAAAGCAAGTCCGACAGGGAATATAGTCACAATCGTGACAGTAAGGGAGAAAGAAGTCTGAAGTTGGAACGATGACCAGTTAGAAGCACTGATAGAAAGACAAGGGTCCTGAGATAGAGATGGGTAACCACAGAATGCGTGAGAGCCGAGTCCCAAGAGGGGGAAAGATTAGAAGGCATCTGAGAAAAAATGGGTCCAGTTAGGGAAGGGGAAAGAAGAGAAGATACAAGATCCATAATTTTTGTGGTAAAAAAACAGGAAAAGGACTCGTCTGAGGGAATAAGGTGGGATGGAGCCTCATGATTTGTGGTGATCAAATTACGGAAGATTGAATAGAGCTCTTTTGTAGGATTCAGGGCCTCAGTGATACGATCCATGAAAAATGTGTTTAGCGATTTTGAGTTGAAAATTATAATCTCTGAGTCTGGATCTGTAGTGAGCAAGATCAATAGGAGCTTTGGCTCTTCACCAGATATACTCAGCCCTCTGCAATTGGCATTTAAGAAGGAGCTCAGAATGAAACCAAGGATTTATTTGGCACACTACTACTACTACTTAGCATTTCTATAGCGCTGCCAGGGTTACACAGCGCTGTACAAGTTTAACATGGGGAAGGACCGTCCCTGCTCAAAAGAGCTTAGAATCTAAAGGTAAGGTTTAATAAATGGGCCGCTCAGTGTGGAACCCTAAATAGGACACCAATTTATACAGATCTAGATGTCCAGTTGGTTATTTGGGCAGCGGCATTGAATATTGGCAGTGGTTGAATAAACCCAATAGTGTCACAGCAGTTTCCCCAAATTTTCAGTGGCACTAGCTGAAAATCTAGGCATCACCCAATCAGAATACTGCCCTATGTTTGATTTTTTTACTCTGAAAAAAATCAGATTGAATTTTGCTTTTTTTATGTCATTGGTTGCCAGTGCCAGCTAGAGTTTTGTTTAAATTCTCTTGTTTGTTGTATAAGTCCTTATATGGATTGGCTCCATCTTATTTAACTGCTTGTCTGTCCTTAGCATCCTTTTGTTGAGAAACCGTAATTTGTTTCTTACCCTTCAGTGAGGGGTAGGAAAAAGTTGAAGTATGTGGAATATTTGTTGGTGTTCCAGGCCTGCTTGGTGGGGTATAGAAATTTCAATCTTTTTGTTAATTGCTACTTCAGGTGTTGGATTAAGACTTCTCATTTTAAGAAATTTGTGTGTCAGGGGTAGTACAATTATTTTGTTATGGGTTTATATTTTATGTTTTACTTTGTAATGATTGTTTTATAGCTGTTTGTAATTCCTTGTTGTGTCCAATTTGGTTTTTTAAATTGTGATCCACATTGAACTGTAAGGCTTTTGCAGATTATAAGAACAAGCTGTTGTGTTATATTGTTACGTTAACTGTGCAGGAGCCTCTTTGGTAAAGGTGTATTATCCAGAATTACTGAGGGATTCACTAATGTGTGGACAGCTGCGGTAATCATTAACCCATGTTAACATGTATTATTAGTTCATAGGCCTCACTGCAAATAATAACGTTTGTCACGGAACACATTAACTGATATTTTGCATGTGTTAACATTTACTAGTTCTCTTCAGGTTAGGAAATTATTCCCTTTATTTCAATATGAGTAACCCTTAACAGGTTAATATAAAATAAATCATATCTGATGTAACTCTTAATGCTCTATTTCTAAAATGAATGCATCTCACAGGAGTTACAGTATTGTTTTGAACAAGAAATCTATGTAATCTTATTAAATTATTACCATAGGACCCGATGACTATGACAAATATCAGAACATATCCCAAGCTTCTGATTTTGTTTTAACCAACAAAACACCCCCCCGTGCAAGCTATAATAAAACTTGTAAATTCATGCAGACTTCTTTACTAGGTTAAACTGCAACCACTGAACTCTTAGCTCTGCAGAAAACCACATGTAGATTGCAGCCTTTCCAAGTCTCAGTTTAACTGGGCAAGTAACATCCCTAATGATTTATATGATGCATATGATGACTATCGCTACACTTTTATGGACTTGATTAGTCCACAGTATGACAGCGCTGTATTTATGGAGAAGTGTGCACATTTTGGACTTCATTACTTGCATGACTTGGACTTGGTGAAACAAGTGTGAAAAGAATTAATATAAATGTAAATAAGAAACAGAGAAAAAGCAAAACTATTGCACAGAGTAGAGAAACCCTTTATATAGCATAAGAAGAGACACATTTGTGAACTGCCACCCTTAGGAATTATGGGGCAATTCTATAACTAGGTGCCCCAATGCTGCACAGGGGGTGTCTATTCTGCAGTAGCACCTGGGTGTCTGGGTTTTGTTATAGAATGTGCTAGCATAAGCCCATATTGATGCATCCAGTTGTACCAGGACAGTGGCAGGCATGAATGGGTTCACCTAAGTATAGCAGGACTGGCATATAACTTACAATATTCTGTAAGCTGTGCACCTAAGTGACAGCTCTATCCATACCTCTCCCACACGTATATACACATTGCAGTTACATGCTATAGCACCTACGCTCGCCTACATAGAGAATTGCCTTTCATCAGTGTGTTCACTGAGCCTTTCCCTCCCTTCTGTTGACTCTCAATCAAGCTCAGAACTCCATTGCTGGTTCTGCTATTTCCACAAAGTGGCACATGCAGGGATTGAGTGATCCTGTTCATTGTATATTCTTATAGGATGTTTAATAGTCTTGCTCTCTTAATAGTTGACTATATTTTTCCAACAGTCGCATATTTGTGAAGGATTACGTCAAAGTTCTTTGTATATTCTTACAGCATGCTTAATGGTCTTGCATTCATTACTCCCATTCTTGTACAACTCCAGCAGGATTATATATGTAATTATATATGTAAAATGATCTATGATTCATCAGTTTCTTTGATATGCCTATTTTGGTCTTTTGCTTATAGTTCTAATATATCAATGTATCATTATAGTATATTATTATATTATCGATCTTATTATGCACGTCACGTATTTTCTTTATATTTTATTATTTTATTGATCTCATTATGTACATGTTACGTATTGTCTTTACATTTTATAATTTATTACTTATATTTTATCATATATGTGTTATGTATGTTTTAGGGACACCTGAGGCAGGCCAGAGTGGCTGAAACATGACTCGTGTCGAGTCCAGATTGTTTCAATAAACTTTTGCTGTGAACTTTTTCGAGTCCAGTATAAGTTTTTTGGGATCATCCATCTTGTCCCCTTCGCTGTGATGTTGTCCTTATTATATCATGACCATATAACTCAGATGAAGGAACAGAATGGTTTTAGAACTGCTCTAACCAGTGAACAGCAAAATGTTTTCATAGACTGGAATTCTGTCTCCACTCGGGCTGCCGAGAGACAAAGCCGGGCCCGGGGCAAACACCCTGCATGCACCCCCCCCCCCCCCCTGTCTCCATGAGGTCCTCCTGGGCTTGTGTGTGTTCCTGGGCCCCCTGGGGTCCCGCTGGGCCTGTGCGCACCTCTAGACCCCCCTAGGCCTGCCTACTTGCTTGTCTCCTCCTGCTCCACTCTGCTGCACAGGTCTTTCTTCCTGCTGTGACCAAACAGGAAGTACTTCAAACAGGAAGCGGGATGAGGCAGGAAGAAGGACCTCTAGCTGGTAGAGCAGAAAGCAGAGTTAACACGATAACATGTTAACCTGGCACTGCTGTGGCACACAGGAGCAGAAGAAACCATCTGAGCCAAACCAGTTCTGGGCAGGCCCTCCTTGAAGGCCAGGCACTGGAGAATTTTGCCCCTCCCCTCTCAGTGGCCCTAGTTTCCACATTGTAAGCCCTTTCTTCTAAATATGTTCTAAAGTTCCATCACTAGTACTGACCTATCATGAAGTCATTACAGATGTCCTGAGTACTTTACTAATCATGGCTCTTGATTTCTTTTCCAGATTGCAATGCCACATTCTGATCACAATCTAAATTAACAGTTAGAGATTTATCACAATAATAAAAACAAATTTGGAGTTGCAAACTCAGATTCTTCTCTAAATCAGGGATCATAATCAGGAAAACAAATCACAAGTACCCTGTTTCCAATTACTGATTGTAAGTCACGTGACTCTTCTCTGCAAACTAATCTAGTCAGTATGAGATACAAAGTTATTTCAAATGAAGTGAATACTTGATCTATGTTTCATTCAGTCTGTAATGATTTTCTTTTTCTCTTTCAAATGGTTACAGTTCCGATTTGCTGGTGGCGGCGGTGAGAAGGGTCCAGCTGTCTCAGCACAGGAAGCTCAAGCCCAGGCTATACTTCAGCAGGCCAGGGTAAATATCATTTTCAAACTATTTAAAAACAAAAACTTTACAATTCAGTGCTCTGAAGCCATGAATCTTTACAAAGCTGCTGAGATATCTCAGTATACTTTTATGCCCTGTATGTGTATGCCCCAAAACATAAGTGCATAACTATTGCCATACTGGGACAGACTGAAGGTCCATCAAGCCCAGCATCCTGTTTCCAAGTAACTGGCAAGATCCTAAAACAGTACAGTTTATGCTGCTTATCCTAGAAATAAGCACTGGATTTTCCCCAAGTCCATTTTAATAATGGCTTATGGACTTTTCTTTTAGAAAACTGTCCAAACATTTGTTAAACCCCACTAAGCTAATCGCTTTTACTACATTCTCTGGCAAAGAATTCCAGAGTTTACCTTGAGTGAAGAAATATTTTCTCCAATTTATTTTAAATTTACTACTTTGTAGTTTCATTGTATGCCCCCTAGTCTTAGTATTTTTGGAAAGAGTAAACAAGCAATTCATGTCTACTCGCTCCAATCCATTCATTATTTTATAGACCTCTATCATATCTCCCCTTAGCTGTCTTTTCTCCAAGATGAAATGCCCTAGCCACTTTAGCTTTTCCTCATAGGGAAGTCGTCCCACCTCCTTTTATCACCTTAAAGTTTTTGTAAAGAAACGATATAAACAAATCACCAAAAATCCTTTAAAATGAAGGGCCTCTTTTACCAAGCTGTGGCAAAAGGAGGCTCACACTGGCAATTAAGAGGTGAGAATGTAGTTTTAACTTGGTTTCATTTGGGGGATGGAAATATACAACTAGGGATTAAGGAGAATGAGGACTTTGGAAGACAAGAGTTCCAGATGCACTTATTATATATTAAAATAATTTCAATCACTGTCACAAAACTAGAATCCTCTTTCTATTACCTACTAAATAAAAAGATTCCAATTACAAAGTTTGAAGACTCTAAACAATATGGGATCTGTGTTAGCTTAAAATGTTGTACATTAATATTGGGTCTAATGCTCAAAGAAAGCTGAGCTCCTAAATTGGTTTTTGTTTATGTTGATTAATTCCTTGATATACTGCCTAATGAGTAGATGGACAAGATGGTTTACAAAGTTATAACTGAGGCAGAAGAGGACTAGGACTACAATACAATCTGGGCCAAATTCTAGAAATTGTTCCTTAAAAATCATCACTGAAAAACCACGCAGTTAGCATGATTTTATAAACTACACCTAAAGATAGACATCGTTTATAGAATATGCTCATACACTGTTCTTGTGACTAAAATTTAGGCGAATCCATTTTGGCCATCTAAAACCAGGCCTAAATACTTGTGCCTAAGTTAGACCCAGATCGGAGCGAAGCAGGGGCAGTGATGTAAGAGACGGGCGGGGCCTGCAGAGCCAGCAGCCAATGCTTCGAGGCTGCCTGCGGTGCCGCGTTTTTTTTTAAAACATTTTTTCTCGTCGAGTCTTAGCGTTGGCGCTCAGCTCAATCAGCTGAGCGCTTCTTCTTTTTGTAGCGCCGGCCCTGCTGCTCATCAGGAAAAGCAGCAGTGGCCGGCAATGGGAGCTGGGGCTGGCGCTGGGCGGGCCTGAGCTGAAATTGGGTGGGCCTGGGCCCACCCAGGCCCACCCGTAGCTACGCCCCTGGTCCTTACTGCCTATAAAGTGGTAACAAGTGTTCATGCGATAATTTGTTTAAATAACTGCTCACTAACAGTAACAGCGCACAGCCATCCTATATAATAAAATGCACCTCCAACATTCTGAAGCTGACTGCATGGCTGAGGCATTCCTGCTCTCTGTATCTATCTCCTGAATTGACATCACGTATTTCCGGGTTTGTCACAAGCAGAAGTGACCAACCACATGAGGTTTCTCAGCTTCAGAATGTTGGAGGTGCATTCTATTAAATAGGATTGGTCAGTTCCTTGAAGAACAGCCAGAGCTCAGCGTCCTGCACAGTAACGCTCAGACACCAGAGGGGGGGGGGCCTGACACCAGAGAGAGGGAGGGAGGGGGGCTGACACCAGAGAGGGGGGGGGGAGGTATCTCTGTCACACACTCTCTCTCTCTCTCACACATACTCTCTCTCTCTTACAGTCAATGTCTTTCTTTCTCTCTCTCACTCTCACACACTGTCTCTTACACACTCTATGTCTCACACTGTATCACATTCACTCTCTATGTGTCACACAGTCACTCACACACTCTCTTGGTCTCATACACTCAGTCTCACAGAGAGTCTGTGTCTCACACACAGTCTCTCTCTCTCTCACACACACTGTATCTGTGTGAAACACACTCTCTCTCTCTCATACACTGTGTCTCATATACGCACTTGCACATACTCTCATTCTCACACACACACTCTCTCTCTCTCACAGACACACTCGCACCGAGACTCACTCTCTCTCTCACACACACTCTCACATACACTCTCTCAAACATACACACTCCGAGGAAAACCTTGCTAGCGCCCGTTTCATTTGTGTCAGAAACGGGCCTTTTTTTACTAGTAATGAAATAAATTGGATTTTTTTAATGGCCACCACGTGGCCTTAGTGTACAAGAATGACCTGTGTTAGGGTGCACTAAAGCCATTTATTACCACAACTTAATAAAAGGACACTTAGGGGCCCTTTTACCAAAGCTTAGTGCATGCTAATGGAAATAGCACATGTATAAATGCTAAGATGCCCATTTTATACCTGTGGATCTCTTAACATTTAGCATGCACTAATTCCATTACTGTGCGCTAAGCTTCAGTAAAAGGGCCCCTAAGTGTTTTCAGCTGAAAATTTATCTTAATCTAGGAGCTTAAAAGTTACCCTTATAAATTTTGGACTTTCTTACAAGGACATACAAAAGCATAAATTGCAAAAGATGTATTACAGGTAGTAGATGCTCTGGCTTTAAGACATCAATTAGTGTCTGGACAAGTTCAACCCATTACCACCGGGGCAGTCTCATACTATTGGTAATGGCCACATACAGAATGACCCAGTTCTTGATCCATAGTCCTCACTCCCTTCTGGAGAGCTCACAAATATTTCCCAATTGATTTGTCACAGTGCAGTACCATAATAGGCAGTTCCAATGATACATTTAACAATTGTAGTATATGCCAGTGTTCATGGATTGTCCTGATAATCGCTAAAGATAACTTAGAACATGGGAGGACAAATTTGAGCACATCCTCCTGTTCTTGACCTTTATATTGCAATAACAACTCTTTTTGTGAATAGCATGCTTATAAATATGCCTTTTTCGTAACCGATATAGGTTAACCTTGTTATATCAGTGATAATTTTAAGACTGATGAACAAATGTGGCGCAGTCGGAAAAATTGACTAATTGGCAATCTTTCTTTCAACTTATGAGGGTGGAAGGTGTGAAAACATTTAAAACATTTGTTTCCATTTGCATTCTTCCTGTATAATGTAGTTTCCAAGATTTGCTGAAATTTAAAAAGATGAAGATCAATAGCCTGATGATTATGGTGCTCATTTTTAAAGCACATAGACTTACAAAGCTACATAAATTCCTTTTTGTAAGTCTATATGCTTTGAAAATTAGCCTTTATTTGTCACTATAGTCTGCCCTTTCCTCTCTCCCCAGTCTGTTTGCTCACTTATCTTAGCTCTGGTCATCACCCGGATAGACTATTGCAGTTCTCTGTACATCAACCCTCCATTATCCTCTCTGAAAAGACTTCAATTAATTCAGTCCACAGCAATAAAACTCATCCATCAGGATGGTTGTTTTGACCCTCTCCTCCACCATGAACACTGGCTCCCTGTCACTTATCATATCCATTATAAACTCTACATGCTTGTCTTCAAAGGTCGCACATCCAATGCTCCTGCATATCTGCAAAAGCTTCTGATCCCCATCTCCCCATCACGTCTTCTCTGGTCATCCTCAGATAATCTTCTCTGTGTATGTCCCCAGAGAAGGTATAAAGCATAGATTTAGGCAGGAAGGGGTTTTTGGTCAATGATTACAATAGTCACTAGTGGGATTCACCTATCCATTTGCTGTTCACAATTAATATCATATCCCAGTGACAAATGAGACCTTTTCTCCCATTAGAATAAGTTTTGAGTGACCACTGTGTTTACCATTTATTGAGTTTACCAGTTCTAAGACAGGAGACTATTGAGAAGCCATCATACATATATATTTTTTAAATACCCAGCATTGCACATCTTAAAAATTGCTAATTTTCTTCTTTTACCATTTTTTAGCTTGCTATGAGAGGTCCACCTGGTCCAATGGGTCTTACTGGAAGATCGGGTCCAATGGTATGTTAAACAAAATACAACTTTGAATTTGTAAATTTTAAACACCTGTAGCTTTTACTCCAATGAGCAGATCATACTTTTAATTTCACTTAGTGCCCCTTTTACAAAGGCATGCTAGCGTTTTTAGCGTGCGTTAAAAATAAGCATGCGCTAAACACTAGAGATGTCCATACAATCCTATGGGCATCTCTAGCATTTAGCACGTGCTAATCATTAGTACGCACTAAAAATGCTAGAATGCCTTTGTAAAAGACCCCTTTAAGTTCTTATATATTCATTGTTGCTAGTGAATTTATTTATGTACCTTTACATCCTAAATGGTTACAAAATTCAAGACTCTTGTTGAGATTAAGACTCAGGTTCATACTCTGGAGAAAAAAATTATCTACATTACAGAATACTTTGGTTTCTGCTATTAAAGATTCCCTAGTTTTGCACCATAAGGTGGAATCCCTTGAAAATTCTCTTAGAGTTTGGAATTTGTGGTTCCATAATTTTCCTATTACAAATAATGGGCTAGATTCTATATATGGCGCCTGAAAAGCATACACTGAAAAAAATACGTCTATATGTATTCTATAAAGTACCGTATTTTTCGGACTATAAGACGCACTTTTTTCCTCACAAATTTTGGAGGAAAATGGGGGGGTGCGTCTTATAGTCCGAATGTAGCCTCCCTCCCTCTGTTACAGGCACCTCCCTCCCTCTGTTACAGGCTCCCTCCCTCCCTCCGTTACAGGCACCCCTCTCTCCCTCCATTGGAATTTTAAAACTCCTCACCTCGTCGGTGTGACTCGCGTAGCAGCAGCGCTTCAGCGTGCATGTCGCTCTTCACTCAGCCTTCTCTCTCTCAGCTCTCTGGAGCAGTGGGAATTGGTTAGGTGGAAACTGTCCAGTAGAAACTGACCTAGAACCAATAAAAGGACCCCTATATTATCATTAAGGTCACAGAGTGGATGAAAGATAACTCTGGCAGCCCCTCTATTTATTCAGTATCATTACTTGTATTTTAATTTTGGATATATAATGGCAATGTGATTGTTTTCTAATTGTTTTGAAAGATCTGAATGAAGAGATATTGAGGATGTGGTACAACATCACACTAGTCCTGATATTGAATTCATGTATAGTATTCATCATATATCCACACTACAACATATTAAAACCATGGATATCATCGTAGGCTTAGATAAATGGAGACAAATCATTGTATGGCTATGTTTTCTCTTGCAAGGTATACAATTTCTTCTAATTACAGAAATCTCCAAATTGCATATTATACCCATGCAACTTAATGTAGGGGTGATGAATCACCTGTCCAGTCCCTCTGATGGCTCTCTCTTTGGATGCAAAAACTTAACAGAACCTAAGTTTTCAGTAAACAATCTAATGAAGTGTTAAAAGGCTGTAATTATCTCGTTGAGTCTAGAAAACAATGCCATAAACCAAGAGATTGTATAAGACTGTGGAGTTTGTGTAAAACTGTGTCTGAGATTGCTAAGTTAATTATGCTCCCTAAATATAAAATCACACCATTTTTAGAAAATAATTTACCTATAGATATAGGCTATATTTGCAAACATGAGTTAATGACCAGCTACTTACGAGCAGACTAAACTCTACACCAAACCTTGAAACCACAGAAACCTCATGTGTGAACGTATAAGGCACTGGTCTCACCCATCCCTTGCATAGTTCCCATCCCAGTCTGTGTTTGTCAGTTATAATGGGAATTGTCCCATGCTAAGGGGGTAATTCTATAAGCATACACTCCTAGTTAGGAGTTCAGAAGGCACCAGGTAGGAGCCTATGCTATAAAGGAATGGAGGTGCCAACTTTCCTTTATTAAATACTTGCTTAACAGAATAAATGCACATGTATGCACTTAGGCATGAGCACTTACAGCAGCCATATACATGAAATAAATATATCCACCTATGTTCCGGAGATATGTGTATAACTTATATTATCCTATAAGCTAAGAACATAAGAAAAATCATACTGGGTCAAACCAATGGGCCATCTAGACCAGTATCCTGCTTCCAACAGTGGCCGATCCAGGTCACAGTACCTGGCAGAATCCCAAATAGTGGAGTAAAAATAGCACAGTAGCACAAATGGTGGTAACACTGAAAGTCATCAGATAAAGATTTGTAGCAAGAACTATTGGATCTCTTAGTTCTTTTTATTTCTTATCAATCATTTGCCTCTACAACTTTCATACTAAAAGCAACATCCAACAAACTTCTATGATGAAAATGGCATCTGTACTGGATAAGCTAATTTACAGAAAAAGTTTCAAGAAAAAAGATGACCACTTAGCTTCATCCACTAAACATGGATACAGCAATGTATAGGACTAAACTGGTATAGTCCTATATAGCACTTACCCATGTTTAGTGGATGAAGCTAAGTGGTCATCTTTTTTTTTCTTGCCTTTAGTATGAAAGTTAAAAATTAAAGCTATAGAGGCAAATGATTGATAAGATTTTTTTTTTAACTCAGATTTGAAACAGCTGTGCACTGAAAGAGATCCAATAGTTCTTGTTACATATCTTTATCTGATGCCTACCAGCGTTACCATCATTTCTGCTACTATGCTATTTTCACTCCTCTTGTTTTGTTTGATTATGTGCCAAGGGAGTTTGATTGTTATATCCCCTATTTTGCCTTTAGAATCCCAAATAATAGCAATATTCCATGCTACCAATCCCAGGGCAAGCAGTGGCTTCCACCATAACTGTCTCAATAGCAGACTATAGACTTTTCCTCCAAAAACTTTTCAAACCTTTTTAAAACCCAGATACACTAACCACTATTACCACATACTCCAGCAAAGAGTTCCAGAGCTTAACTATTTCCTTCTATTTGTTTTAAATTTATTTCCATGTAAATTCATTGAGTGTTTTCTAATCTTTGTACTTTTGGAACGAGTAAAACATTGATTCACTTCTACTGATTCTGCACCACTCAGGATTTTGTAGACCTACTACTACTACTACTACTACTACTATTTAGCATTTCTATAGCACTACAAGGCTTACGCAGCACTGCACAAACATAGAAGAAAGACAGTCCCTGCTCAAAGAGCTTACAATCTAATAGACAAAAAATAAATAAAGCAAGCAAATCAAATCAATTAATGTGAACAGGAAGGAAGAGAGGAGGGTAGGTGGAGGCGAGTGGTTACAAGCGGTTACAAGTCAAAAGCAATGTTAAAGAGGTGGGCTTTCAGTCTAGATTTAAAGGTGGCCAAGGATGGGGCAAGACGTAGGGGCTCAGGAAGTTTATTCCAGACGTAGGGTGCAGCAAGACAGAAGGCACGAAGTCTGGAGTTGGCAGTAGTGGAGAAGGGAACAGATAAGAAGGATTTATCCATGGAGCGGAGTGCACGGGAAGGGGTGTAGGGAAGGACGAGTGTGGAGAGATACTGGGGAGCAGCAGAGTGAGTACATTTATAGGTTAGTAGAAGAAGTTTGAACAGGATGCGAAAACGGATAGGGAGCCAGTGAAGGGTCTTGAGGAGAGGGGTAGTATGAGTAAAGCGACCCTGGCGGAAGACGAGACGGGCAGCAGAGTTTTGAACCGACTGGAGAGGGGAGAGGTGAAGTGGTAGGCCAGCAAGAAGCAGATTGCAGTAGTCTAAACGAGAGGTGACAAGGGTGTGGATGAGGGTTTTGGTAGAGTGCTCGGAAAGACCTCAGTCATATCTCCCCTCATCCGTCTCTTTTCCAAGTTAAAGTTATGCAAGTAACTGTGTACCCTGCCCATGCTCCACCCATAATCTATGTATATGACCACCTGCAAACAAATACTAATGAAAATATGTGCATAGTTACAGAATCAAAAATTAAACTAGCATGTCACAATGTCCATATTGAAAAAAAGGGGGAAAAGTATCAACTAGTACAGCAACATGTATAAACAAATCTTATTATTGCACGCACAAAAAGTCATCATAGACTAAAAACCCTCCATGAAAAAATGTGTATTTTTTCTTAATATTTTCTTTTTGTGTTTTTATATTTTATTCTATTCAATTCCTTTAAAAATAAGATACATAGAAGCACTTATCTTATCTTATCTTAATGGCATCTGCCAACACATATCCCAGTTTGCGTACAAATTCATTCGTTTGGATTCCTACGGTCCCGTTTCGAAATGTCTTCTTCAGGGAACTCCACCACGAAACATAGAATCACTGGTAACGCGCCAGACTGGAACTACATCAGCTGATATAAAATGAGCTTCTTAGTATTTAGAACTCACTAAGCAGAACACCTGCATTCCCCTGAATTGACTTGAAGGAAACACATTGGCAAAAATATTTGCTATTAACGCAATAGCTATTAAGAATAAATTTGATAGAGTTATAAAATAGTCATTCCCCTGTTGCACCAGCTTTACCGATTGCCTATTGCAGCCCATATAGAATTCAAATTGTTTTGTTTGACATAAAAAAATAATTCTTATGGTTTTGCCCTTGACACTTTAGCTTTTTACTTATTGCTTCAGCTAGGAATTCCTCTTCTCCATTCTTTTTATGTTAATTAAGTAAGGTTACCTCAGGTCTCAAGTGTAAAGAAAAAGTCAATTAGTAAATGCCTATCTTCTGAGGTTGCCCTTGGTTTGTGGAACTCTCTTCTAGTTAAGATAAGGTTAGAATGTGATTTTCTGAGATTTTGGAAATTCCTGAAGACTTGGCTTTTTACTGTGTTCTACAAGTGATTAGGATTTGGTTATCCTAGACTTTGGGCATTAAAAAGGAATATTGATGACTGCCTGTTCGTTGAGGTTGCCATGATTTGTGTTACTCTTATTATTGAATTAAAGTCTCATTGTGACCTCATCGTACTCGGAACTTGGTGAGGACCTGACTTTTTGTTACGCTCTATTGGTGATGTCCATTAGACTATGCACCTGATTCTATAAACTTGCATACACAATTTAACACATAGAGCCAGATTCTATAAATGGTGCCCAAATTAGGTACTGGAAAAAAAAATCAACATTTTAATGTTTTTTTGTAAAGGGTGCACACCCTTCACTGAATAGCGCTTAAGCATGGATCTCATGCCTAACATAGAGTGCCAGACTTACATCTGCTGAAACCTGGTGTAAATGCTGGCATCCAAGTTAACTACGCATGAAAATTTCAGAATGCCCTGACATGCCCATGCTCCTTCCGTGCATATTAATTGCTTAATGAGCCACTTAATGGCAATAATTGAATGCTATCAATTATTGGTGTTAATTTGCCTCAATTGGGAGTTTGCGCGTGCATCTCGCTGTGTGCTATTCTATAAGATTGTGTGCACAAAACTCATGGCATGCAACCCAAAAGGGACGTGGCCACGGGTGGGTCATGAGCATTCTTACAAGTTGTGCGAGGTTTTATAGAATTTGGCAGATACATAGAAAAGTTACACGCCAGAATTTACACCAGGTTTTAGTTGGCATAAATCCTGACGACTAAAATTTGGCATGGGAATCAGCTTTAAACGCTAATTTGTAAATGGCACACAATTTTGAGTACCAATTATAGAATAGCGCTCCTGGCCAATTTTTTTGGGTGCCATTTTTTCAGCACCATTTACTGAATCTAGTCCTATTTGTGCTCTTCTCTCTTTTGCAAACCACCTTGGGCTATTTGGTGTAAAAACAATATATAAATAAATATCATTATTGTGCATAAAAATATAATTACAATTTTGGATTTTGACAATTGATCCTTATTTTGTCTTCTGAATTTCCTGCACAGGGCGGACCTGGTGCTCCTGGTGCTAAAGGCGAAGGTGGGGACTCAGGACCACAGGTAAAATATGCGATAAGAAAAATTTGGGGGGCCTTTTACAACATTGTGGTAGAGCTACCATGGCATTGGTGCCTGCCAATCCAGTACTATCACCAGCCCACCATGGGAGCCAACAGTAGTGCTACCCCTACCACTCTATTTCTGGTGCGACAGAAATGTTTTTCTGCACCGGGGGCTTACCTGGCGGTAATTGGACAGCGCTGCACACTGCCCGGTTACTGCTGGGATAGCGTGAGATCCCTTACCGCCTCCTAAATAGGTGGTGGTAAGGGATCCCCTCGAAAATGTCCGCCCAGCAAGCATGCAGTTACCACACAGCCATTTCCTTTTTTTTTTGCCTTGTACCTGCTGCAGTAAAAGGGGCCTTGGCATGCAGCAAATCCAAGCACCGATGCTACCACAGGGTCCCCTTTTACTACAGCTTGTTAAAAGGGGTCCTTTATTATTTATTACTGCCAATATGTTTCTTTACAGTCCATTCATTTACTCAGTCCCACAAATATTTTCTTTGAATGTAGGGTCCTCGAGGTATTCAAGGTCCTGCTGGTCCAAATGGAAAACCTGGAAAAAGGGTATGTAACAGACACAATGTAACACAGTAACACAGTAAATGACAGTAGATAAAGACTTGCATGGTCCATCCAGTGAGCCCAACAATACGGCCAGAGCCGCACCTGCCACTCTGTACAGGCTATACTCCTTCATGATTAAACACTGACATCACAACCAGGCAAATGAAAATTTCTTTACCGCGCCTATCTCATATAGGCAGTTCTGTACAATGTCACAATATCATAAAACCATGCCCACAGTCTGAAGAGTGATTTTATTATTATGGCCTCAGCAGTGTCACAAAGTGATCAGAGAGTAGGGATGAGCGAGGGCTTCCACACAAAACCATGTCCCAAAGTAAAAATTCAAGTTATATTTCCAAAGTACCAACAGTAGATAAAAAAAATTCTTTTGTATCTATTCTTGGTTTTGTGTGTCGAAGCCCTCACTCATCCCTACTCTCTGATTACTTTGCTGTAGTTTGCATAGGGCTTTTGTTTTCTGCTCTCTTCTGAGTTTCTTTTTTTTCCTCTGCAGGGTCACCTCCATTATAATAATGATTAAACCAACAATTCAACCATATTGCTAATTAAGAACATTTTACTCTTTAACTTCAACCTTAAGATGTCTTCCCCTTTCCCATAGAGACAAATAATACCAACACTCATAGCATATAATATAAATGCGATATTAACTTGTCTGCCATTTTCAGAACAGACCATAGAAGTCTGCCTGACACTGTCCACGGTAATTACTTGATTATCATGGTTATAGTGCTAGAGTTTCATGGGATTTTTTGGTTTTGTTTTTATAGGGTCGCGCTGGTGCTGATGGATCCAGAGGAATGCCAGGAGAACCTGGGTCAAAAGTATGTTGTTGAATCATTTGGAATTAAAGTAGTCAGGTGTAGTTTTATAAACACTGGGGCCTTTTGAGATAGTAGCATGTTAAGCAGTTAACACTTGAATTAGCATGCACTGTTACCACACAAGTGTAGTAACTGTTACCACAGTGTCATGACAGAACACACTAATTCACTTCTTAATTGTATGTCATATTAGGGGGCATATGCTGGACAGTTCCTGGGCAGAGAATGGGCATGGACTGAATACTGTAATTAGCACATGGTACTTACCCCACACTTGCATAGATTCATTTACCACCTCCTCAAGAGGAGGCACTAATTGCAACCAGGTTTAGTGCATGCTGAGTTAATAAGCTGCTTTGTATTATTTTGCATTGCAGCAGCTCATTAAATAAAGGATGTAATTATCAACAAGGGCTACTGTTAAGATGTGTTATTTTAGCACTAACTCATGGTACTTTAGCACAGGTCTCATTTTATACAGTGAGACCTAGTTACTAATAATTGGGATTAACAGTAAAATAATATGTCTTAACGATAGCCTGCATTAATAAATTTCCCCTTTAAAATTTTAGTACATTTTTTGCATAGCAGATTACATATGAAAGCCTACTACTTTGCTGAATATTTGTGAGCAGTGTCACAAAATCTGGGATTTATACATATTTCAAGCATTTTGATATGTGTAAGATCCCAACTACCTCTAAATGATTTCCACAAGGTCTCAAGAAGTGTAAGTGAAGCAAGTAGAAATTGAATCCTTGTCATTGTGGTTCTTAGAATAATGGGTTATGCAGAAGGCTACCCCTTTCTCTATTGGTCAAATAATGAGGTACAGTGGATAATATTCATGCTTTATTTTTCTGTTACAGGGTGATAGAGGTTTTGATGGTCTTCCTGGTCTTCCTGGTGATAAAGGCCATAGGGTAAGAATTTAACTGCTTGTTTATGTAACAGTAACACAGCAGTCCTGTTACAAGAGACTTATGTCAATACATACGACTGTTTTTTTCTCATATAAAAAGGATAGCTATAAAGCCTTATAAAAGGGTAATACGGCATCAGAATTATTATTATAATGGATATGCATTTAGTGTGTGTTAAATCAATGTAATGCATGTTAACTTTCAAAGTAACATGTATTAAACTGATTGGCGTGCTTTAACATTTTTAGGAGGTCTTTTGCAAAGCGTCGGTTAACCAAACGTGGGCTTACCAAACGCTAAATCGGGACTACCACCAGCCCAATGTGGCCACTGGTGGTATATCTGCCCTGAGCCTGCGCCATTTTGGGGGGAAGATGAAAACCCCCAGAAATGGCCTGCGTGGCAGTGACTTGGCAGTAATCAGGCATCACGCGGTGCCCGGTGGCAGTAAGGGCTCCCTGCCCTATGGCCATGTGTTAAGAGTTCTCTTACCGCACAGCCATGTTTGTCTGGGGGCTTTTTACCTGCTGCAGTAAAAAGGGCCCTGGCATGCAGGATAAACGACCCCTGCCTCTAGTACAGGGCCCTTTTTCCTGCAGCTTACCAAAAGAACCCCTCAATGAGTGTTAACATTTTTTTTATTTAAAAAACTAAATGAAATGAACCTCAAAAAGTCTAAAAATTGTGAGAAAAAAGGCCAAACGAACAAAAAACAAAGTGATAATCTTTGCCCCATGCACTCCCTAATTATTATTATAATATATTCATTTATAACATGCGAAAAATCCAAAATTTCGGGAATAACATGTATAAAATGTTTGTATGTTTGGGTAGCTTGCCAGGTGCCCCTGACCTGGATTGGCCGCTGTTGGGGACAGGATGCTGGGCTCGATGGACCTTTGGTCTTTTCCCAGTATGGCATTACTTATGACACCTGCAAATACCTCATATCATTTTGGTAGAATACATAGAACTGAAAATTCAGAACCACATAGGTCCATATATGTAAAGTTAGTGGGCATCCATAAAGCTCATCCACTTTTAAACAATCTCTTGTGATTACACAATTGCAAGATCTCAGAACATTGGGGAACTTTTGAATTTTCCACAGGTAATCCTGATTTAAGGAGGTAATTTGAGAACTGCCACATTAGCAAAATGTGCATGTGCACTTTTAGCTCTGTATTTTCAAATGTACGTGTAATTTTTGATAAGAAAATCCTGCACATCACATATCAGGTCTAAATGTTTGCCCATCAGCACCGTACCAAGGAGTGTGTGAGGGGGTACAGCCACACAGGGTGCAAATATGGTGGGGCTCAAAAAATGCTTCCAGCTTTGGTGATGCTGAACTGGGTGGGTGCCAGTGAGCAAGTCTCACATTGTGCTTTGCATATTGACCCCTGTCCTGCATCTTCTTATGAACTGTTCATGCAAAAATGTCATTGAACAATGAAAAGCAGGGATCTACAAGCTATGAGCACCACACCCACACCCACAGAGTAGATCATTCAAAGAACAAAGCAGATATGGTAAAAATAATTTCTAGGACACACTTGCTTCCCTCTAGCAAAAGTGAAGGAGTCAGCTGATTGTTTGGTGAGACTTGAAGCACAATCAGCTGACTCCTTGCATTCTGTTAGAGGGAAGCAAGTGTGACTTTATTCCCCTTTAGCTGCCCCTGATACAGCCTCATTGGTGAAAGGTGACCATGTCAGTCTCTGGTTATATTTGTGCATTAAAATCCTGGAAATTGATTTTTTTCACATCTACTTTGTTCTTTGTTCGAATAGGCTTCATCACAATATGCTGCACTGGAATCACTAGTGCGGCTTTGTAAAAGGAGCCCACTGTTTGGTATTTTAGCTTGCAAAGTGTCATTTGCTGTTTTTGTTTTAATAGGGAATAACATTTTCTAGGTAGAGTTCTGCACAAAAAATATTGGTCAGATCTATAGTTAATGGGTTGTTGCAATGAGAAATCATGCAAAGCATCTCATTAACTGTTACCATGCAAAATTGCCTTTCTGGGGCAATTTTGACAAAAACATGATATGATTATTTATTTAATTTTATTTTTTTGGTGCAATTTCTCATTGCTAACTTCTATATGTTAGTTTTCTAGCTGCCTCACTTTTTAAAGAAATCATTGCACCTTTATTTTTTCTTCTTTGATGCTATTTTCAATTATAAACCAGTCTGGTGTTTAATTTCATTTATCATGTACATTTATATTCCACTTTACGGATTACATATGATTACAAAAAAGTGTTAGAAATTAAGTTGATCTAAATAGTGTGTGAAACATGCTAGGGTGTGCAACGCTGCATAGTTCATTATGGGGCCATTTTACAAAGATGCAGGAGAGCTAACGCATTGGTAGCGTGCACAAAATCAGCACTACTGCTGGGGTATCGCATGCACCCAGAAGTAATTTTGAGTTTGGCATGTGTTGAATCCTGTGGGGCTTTCTTGGTGGTAATCTGCAGTGTGGTCATGTTGGCACTACCCGCACGGTAACCATGCATGCACCAACATGGTGGGTAGCGCGTGAGCACTTACCACTAGGTCAATGGCTGGCGGTAAGGGCTCAGGCTGTAAATAGGCGCTTGCTGGTTTTAATTTTTGTGCATGTCCATTTCCCAGCCCATTGAAAAATGTCATTTTCCCAGCTGCGGTAAAAAGTGGCCCAGCGCGTGCCAAAAAGACATACCCACACTACTGCAGGTCATGTTTTACTGCAGCTTTGTAAAAGGACCCCTATGTGACCTTCACTGTCTTCTAAGACAAACAATTCTCTTTTACTCCTTGATTCAGAAGCTCATGCTTGTTCATTGCCAATCTTGGTGTCACCCTGCATACACTGGAGCCCTTTTACTAATCTGTATAAGCGTCTATGCACATCCAACTCGTGCCAAAATGGAGTTACCGCCCGACTACTGTGTGGCTCTTGCGGTAATTTCATTTTTGGTGCACATCCGATATGCGCGCGTTTGAAAAATCTGTTTTTATTTTTGGGCATGCGTAATGGATGCGCACCAAGTGGCATTTGACACGTGTAGGTCATTACCACCCAGATTCTTTACCACTAGGTCACTGCCTGGCAGTAGTTTCAGACCCAAAATGGACGTGCGACAATTTTCATTTTGCCGCACGTCCATTTTCGGCAAAAAAAGACATTTTTTTGTAGGTGCGCTAAAAAATAATTCTGCGTGCACCCAAAACACATGTCTATACTACCGTAAGCCATTTTTCAGCACACCTTAGTAAAAGGACCCCACTGTGCGATATTAGTGTAATATTCTATTAATTTGCTGTAGAAGTCTACTCTTTGTAGCAAATCAATGATATAGAGCAGTAGTTTTGTCCTTGTTAAAAAATCACCATGAGGGCACCCCAGTTGAAAAGTATGCAGATGCGTCTAGTGGCCAGCAGAGGGTGCCATTATTAAACTACTTATAATTCATGTCACATACCCTTCTGTTCACCTCATTAGATGGTTTGAGACACACAAAAAACCAGCCTGCTCTCCTTGCTGTCAGGCAACATTAGAGCTGCCCATCTGTTTTGTAGTTACAAGCTTCCTTAGGGTAGCTGTTCTTATTTAGAAATACCATCATATGTTTCTTAATGTAAAATAAATTAAAGAAAATTGAATCTACTGGGAACATAGATATTTTAGTTTGTAAAAATTAAAGATTAAAGAGGAGAAAACACTTTGTAGGCAGTTCTTTAACATATAATTATAACAGAATCCTACTAATAGCAAGTCAGGGAAAGTTTTTTTTATTCATGTAAAGAAAAGAACATGCATGTTGGTATCTGCCACCTATAGATGATCAGAATTGTATTTAGACACTGGCCCCTTAATTCTATAAACCTGCAGCACACAGCTTTACACTTAGGAGAGGATTCATCAAGCGGTGTTAGGTCTTTAAGTCACGTTAATTGGCCTTAAAGCAATTTAAACAGCTCTAACTTCACTTTTCTAAAAATACCACAGTAATATTTAAGTCACTGTGGGTTAGTTTTGGAATAAGATGTAAAATATGCAAATATATGAAATATGACCCCCTAGGAGTAGTACTACAAGACCACCGCTAGGGGCACCATGTTCAAAATAATACAGCTAGGGGTACCGTTTTGAAGGCGGCACTGGACAGGGCAAGAATAAATGAGCATTGTTCCTGCCTGATATGCCCCATGGCCCCTGAAGGACCCCCAAATTCCAGATGACCCCCACCCTGGACCACCAATACAAACTTTCAGGTGGGGGAGGGGGAGTGGGGGGCTTCAAATCTAGGGTGGTGCTTAGATAGGGGGTGCTTGAGTGGGGGGGGGGCAGAAGTCTGGGGGGACCCTAAACTAGTTGCCCAGGAGTATCAGGCCACTGTTTTGTTGCCCAAAGCTCCCAGGCTGCAGGAACAACGCAGCTTGATGAATCCCCCCCCCCCCCCCTTTACCATGCAATGTTGCATATGTACATTGTAGAATAGTATCAGCGATGTGTGAAACTTAATTTAGGGGTCCTTTTACAAAGCTACAGTAGAAAGTGGCCTTAGGATGCCCGTACATGGGTCTTTCTAGCACGCTAAAGCCATTTTACCGCAGCCAGAAAATGGGTGATTTTCCATTTTGAAAATGAATGGCAACAAGCTAATGTTGCTATTAGCATGTGAGCCCTTATTGTCACCTATTTTGTAGGTGGTAAGGGCTCATAGGCTAATCCCATTCTAATCAGTTAGCATGCAACAATGTTGATGCGCTAATAGATTAGCATAGAAACAACCACTCTCCACCCCCAGACATCACCCCTCCCAGAAAAATTTTAAAAAATGATTTTTAGCGTGTGGTCTGCACTCGTACATTCAAAATTTCATAGCTGCAGTAAGCACGTGGTAAAGCTTAAGAGGAGCCCTTAATAAATAGCTGCTGATGTTAACAACCAATTATTGGTTATAAATTATGTTAATTATGTTTATATTTATTTCAATTGTGTATTGGTGCTAATTGGCACTAATTAGCAGTTATGCACGTAACTGCCCTCAGTCAGGATTCTAGAAATTCAGTGTACAAAATACATAGCACTTAACAGCGAGAGGGTATGGACGTAGGAGGGGAATGAGCGGGTTGGGGTATGTACAACACTTATGCACACATGTTATAGAACACTAGCAGTACTGTGTCTAACTGCCTGCATTTAGGCACAAATATTTATAACAGATGTTGAGCTAGCGTAAGTGCTTGCACCTAAAGTTAGGCATGTAACTGTGGACTTACAGTAGTATTCTGTAATGGCAATTACATGCATAATTGCCGGTGATGAAATCGCACTTAGTGTGCAGCATCCTGGCACCTAAGCTTAGACGACCTGTAGAGAATTATCCGTATAGGATACAAACAGTAACTGAAAAAATCACAGAAATGGATGAACGCCAAAATCCCACAACAAAGCAGGAGAAGAGAGGAGTGGGAAACGGATGATGGCTCTTCACAGACAAACCAAGGAACACACAAAAGCCACACAAAACACTCTTTCTTGATAAGAGCTAAGGACTCGACATGGCACCGTGTTTCGGCTAACTGTGCCTGTCTCAGGAATCTTGTGTTCAAGTAATGATGTAAATTTTAGATGCTGATGGTAAAATGTGACAAAAGTGGCAAAGAATTAAAAAAACTTTTAGGAAGTCCAATCAAGTGCACATTCGACTCTAGAAAAGCTGTGTTGCTGACTGTTTGGACTTCCTAAAAGTCTTTATAAAGACCAGCTGATTCTTTCCCACTTTGGCACATTGAACCTTCAGCAACTATCATTTACATCATTACTTCAGCACAAGATTCCTGAGGCAGGCATTTTTAGCCGAAACACGGTACCATGTCAAGTCCTTAGCTCTTATCAATAAAAAGTGTTTTGTGTAATTTTTTTGTAACACAGAGCCTGCAACAGTCGGTGTTCTTTTAGACATTTGTCACCATGAGTAAAAAAATTCTAGATGTTCATTAGCAGTATCCAGTTAGGGCTAAATTCAATAATTAATGCCCAAATTTAGGTGCCAAAAAATTAGCTCTAAGTGCTATTCTATAAACAGCACTCTTGAGTTGGGCACCGTTTATAGAATAGACTTAGCACCAGAGTCCGGCGTGAGGATTTACACCAGCTAAAACCTGATGTAAATCCTTGCACTTAAATTAGGCACAGATGTGCCGTATTCTATAACACGGCACACAAATTCTAGGAATGTCCCTGACCTGCCCATGCCATGCCCTCTTTTCTGATCCATATTTAAAAATGTATGTGCACACCTTTATAGAATATCAAGTAGGATGATGCATGTGTAAATTCAAATTGTTGCCAGTTAGCACCAGTAATTATTAGTGCCCAACACTAACTGGATGCTATCCAATTAAATTGTGCATGCAATTTTGGGTGCACATGGAATTCTGAGTGCCATTTAGAGAATTTTGGGGTTAGTGGTTGCCGCTAAATATCTGGAGTTTGCAGTCAGCACTGTATAACAGCAATATTCTGCCACTATCCCAACAGTGAGTGAATTTGGGTACACTCAGGTCAGGCTTTTTTCTATTCTAAGTTAAGGACAATCTATCACTCACTTCTAACATCTGCTCCCGTCACATTCTACGTCCTTAACAGTTTTTTTAAACTTTATTGTTCATAATTTATGTTTATATGACACAGAAAATATAGTGTATAACTGCAACCTCAGACCCCTGATGCAGGCTTTAGTACCGAAATGCGATCCATGTCTTATTATTGTTATCCAGTAAAGATCTTCTGCCAACCATCATTTGCCTCGCTGTCTTCTTTACCCTCTCATACTTGCTCACCAAAGCACTAACATGCTACCTTATAGAATAATGCATAGTGTATTTGGGTGCAGAAATGGTGTTAATTGGTGTAGTTAGAGAATTGCAAGTTCTTTGGATCGGGATGGACCTATGGGTTCCCACAAACTGCAAGTTTTTATTAGAGAAACAAATCGTACATTTGAAGTTAAAAACTCCAAAGTGACTGTTCACCAGGAAAAGTCATAATGAAGTCCTGGCGAACAGTCACTTTGGATTTTTTAACCAAATGTGTGATTTGTTTCTCTAATAAAGCCTTTCTGTACACCACCTTTAGTCCTTCAGTTTGTGGGAACCCATAGGTCCGCCTCTACTCCAAAGGGCTCGGGCTGCTTTTTGGCATAGGGTTTTGATCTCCTGTTTTGCATTTGTACAGATAGAGAACTGCCTTTTTATGTGCATCATTCATGCAGCATGCTAACTGGTTTTGGAACACTGTTAGCACACATTAAAACCTGTGCTAAACACCTAACAGTTTAAGAAATAGGCTCTAAATTCTTTTGAGCAAGGCTTTTCCTATTTTAGTCCATCAGTCTGTTTATCTGCCGGCTTATTCTATGTTTCCATGCAACGGTGGAACTTCAAATAGCCAGAGCACGCAGTGTCAATTAAACTACTGTATCTAAAGCCTATACCAGTATCAAATGTCTAACCACTAATTGATGGAACATTTTCTGCGTTCTGAAGAATGCAGTTTTTAAAGAATGTTACAAAGAAAAGGAGCCATAGTGTCAGAGGTAAGGATAGGGCCAAGGTCCTGCAACACTTCTTACACCTCATTTAACAAGACATTTCTTTTCCCAATTTGTTATCTTGCGGCCACTTTTACCTAAAGCCAGATGTTCACAGTTTCGATAACTGCAGTTTAAATGAGGCCTTCCCTCCCCAGACATATTTGTACACACACACACACACACACATAGAAATTCATGCATACACATACATGCACAAACATACACACACACATAGACATTCATACATACAGCAATACAAAAAACCCACACTCACATGCATACATACATAGATATACATACATACACACACAAATGTACACACACACACACACACATACACACACACACACACACATAGACATGTATGCTCTTTATACCAACCCACATGCATATGTACATAGACATATATACATATACAAATATATACACACACACACATAGAGGGGCATAATCGAACGGGGAGCCCAAGTTTTGCTGAGGACATACTTGCAGGATGTCCCCGCGAAGGGGCGGGGAAACCTGTATTATCGAAACAAGATGGGCGCCCATCTTTCATTTCGATAATACGGTCGGGGACGCCCAAACCTCAACATTTAGGTCGACCTTAGAGATGGTCGTCCTCGGTTTTCAGCTATAATGGAAACCCAGGACGCCCATCTCAGAAATGACCAAATCCAAGCCATTTGGTCATGGGAGGAGCTAGCATTCATAGTGCACTGATCCCCCTGACATGCCAGGACACCAACCGGGCACCCTAGGGGGCACTGCAGTGGACTTCACAAATTGCTCCCAAGTGCATAGCTCCCTTACCTTGGATGCTGAGCCCCCCCAAAACCCACTCCCCACAACTATACAACACTACCATAGCCCTTATGGGTGAAGGGGACATCTACATGTGGGTACAGTGGGTTTGTGGTGGGCTTTGGAGAGCTCACTGTTTCCTCCACAAATGTAACAGGTAGGGGGGTATGGGCCTGGGTCACCTGTCTGAAGTGCAATGCAGTACCCACTAAAACTGCTGCAGGGACCTGCATATTGCTGTCAGGGATCTGGGTATGACATTTGAGACTGGCAAAAAATATTTTTATTTTTAGGGTGGGAGGGGGTTAGTTACCACTGGGGGAGTAAGGGGAGGTCATCCCCGATTCCCTCCAGTGGTCAGTTCGGGCACCTTTTCGAGGCTTGGTCACAAGAAAAAATGGCCCAAGTAAAGTCGGGCAAGTGCTCGTCAGGGATGCCCTTCTTTTTTCCATTATTGGCCGAGGATGCCCATGTGTTAAGCATGGCCCAGTCCTGCCTTCGGTATGCTTCCATGAACATTGGTCGTCCCCGCGACGGAAAGCAGTTGAGGATGCCCAAAATCGGCTTTTGATTATGCCGATTTGGGTGACCCTGGGAGAAGGACCTCCATCTCCCGATTTGTGTTGAAAGATGGGCGCCCTTCTCTTTCGAAAATAAGCCTGATAGACACGTATGCTCTTTATACTACCCCACCAGTCTCTGCCCTGTTTCTGCCCATCGTCTGACCCATTCTCATTAGCTGTTAATTAGCTGCAAAAACATTATGTTAACAGCATGTTAAATGTTGAGTTTATAGGTGTCCATGGTAGCCTCTAGTGTTGAAAGGGACCTCTCCTCTTAACCTTCTGCAGTGCTCTAAAAGTAGCAACAGACACCACAGTAGCTTCAGATGTTTTCTCTCTTTTTTTGACCATATGTGTGCCACTTCCACGGCACTTCCCTGTCAACCTCATTAGACAAGAAAGTCAAACACAAATCTTCTGCACAGTGGCATCAGGCCCAAATTCAGGCATAGCCAATGTAGACTATTGTAATGAGCTATCAAAATTTGAAGGTGTCATACTTCAATCAGTGGTAGAACTTCAGAATAAGGGTCTCGCAACAAAATATCAAATGGGTCCCCATAGTAGGGGGTAAATGGTAAATGCCCCAGTCAATATGGGAATGGCTATAAGTGGGCCTCCCCCTTCCAGGGGCCCCTCTCCACTGCATAACCTGCTTGGGAAAAATTTATGCCACCTAACATCATTCCAAGCCCCTCTCTCCCCCCCTCCCGCCGCATCCCTTACCTTTGCTGGCGGGAATGCTCAGTGCCCCCCAGCTGATGAGATCCATTGGCAGAACTTCTCCAGTAGGGAAGAAGTTAGTGGCCTCCCTTCCTGCCATGCTGCCATCGGCACTTCTCACACATGCTCAGTTCATGCGCGAACTGAGCATGCGTAAGGAGTGTCAACAGCAGGAAAAGCTGTTGCACTGAACTAGCAATCTGTTCTGTGTATAGGAAATACTGGCACAGCAGCCATCTTAAAAAGCCAATGTTTCCCAAAATTACAGGTAATTGACAGCTGCATGGAGAACACACAGTAATACGAAAAATCACTTAAAGAAATCACCAGAAAACCAATTTTAAAAGGGGCCTTTTTAGCAGATGGACACTTTTTAGGCATTTTGAGGTATCAATCTGCTTTGAAAATGAGCACCAAATTCTCCAAATCTGATTAACTGCAGAAGAAGAAATTTGCTACATTTGAATGATATCTGACATATTAGAAGAAGCCATTTCTAAAGACTGTGGAGTACTCAAAGAGTTTTGAATATGAATCTCTTTGGTTTTCTGTGGTTTCAAGACTCCAGAACCCACTGCATTCAAAATGATTGCCTCTGGGCCCTGCCAGCGATCCATCCGTGGCACACCAGCTGCACTAGAGGTGCCAATTCCAACATCTATGTAGAAAGACCAGCCGAGATCTTCTAATGCCACAAGCATATCATCATCCAATTCCGATATGGACAAAAAAATCCTGACAGAAGATTTCTATGCATATTCAGACGAGATCCAAGCAGTATTGTAAACTCTTCTGAAAGTCTTGGATGGCTGAATGAGATCTACCATGGTAGAAGAAAGTTCTATTATACTTACATTTTCCTCACAGAAAGGGAGAATTGAAGTCTGACAAGTTTCCACAATTGTAGAGGGAAAATTTTCCTTCCTCTTTGCCATAGAAGTGAATTTTCCAAACTAGAATAAAACAAAAAAGCACCCCTCCAAGAAAGGTGGTGTGATAGTGCGTTTATAGCAGCCATTTTGGATTCTCCCATGGCAAGTCAGCTTTCACACACTTCTTTTATTCTAGCTTGCATTCCCTTCTCTCAGCTTTTAGTTTCCTTTAATAGTCTATCTCTCTTCTTTTAACCTGCTTTCCTCACTACGAGCCTTCCTCTCTATTCTCTTTCCCTCCGTTTTTTTCCTCCTCTCTCAGTCAGGATTCTTTCTTTCAGATCCTCTCCCACACTCCCACTGCAGTATTACAGCTCCCAGCACTTCTGCTCCCAGTATGGCAGACCAAGGGCAGGAAGCGTCTCTCCTTCACTGCAGCAGCTCTCTATTCTTCCTACAGTCCATTGTTCAGATGTTCTTTAGTTAGCCAATAGACTGCAGAGCGGGACAGGAGAAGTAGCCTAGGACAATCAGTTTTCCTTCCTGCCTTTCCCTGCAGCTGTGCAGTAAGGAGTTCTCAGTTCCTGCCCCAGAGGAGCACATGAAAAAATACTGGGGGGAGAGGGGTACTGAAGCACCCATAGCAACCACAAAACTGGTGCCAATGTCTCAAGTGGTGGTGCAAAGACCTATCCAGCAGCGGCACACTTGTGATATGGCTGGAAGGGATCTCCAAGCCTCCCCCCCCCCCCCCATCTGGAGACTCCTGGCATCTCTCCCTCCCTTCCCCTGCAGGCTATCCAGTGTCTCTCTACCCCTGCTTCCCTTTTTATCTGGCAATACGTCATCTCTCAAATTCCCTCCCCTCCCATGTACCATTTAAACACTTCCGTTCTTTGCCAGCAGTGAACACCAACTAATAACAAACTGTTGCACCAGTTCCAGAGCCTTCCCTCTAATGTGGATCTGCTTATGTGGAAATAAGAAGTTGCATCAGAGGGAAGACTATGGGCCTGGTGCGGCAGCATGTATCAGTCGCTGCTTACTGCCAGAGAAGAACTGAAGTGTTTAAAAGGTACATGGGGGGGGGGGGGGGTGGAGTTAAGAGACATTGGATTTCTTGTGGGATGGGGGTGGGGTGGGAGGAATGCTCACACCAAGTTTGGTCAAGCCCATCCAAAACTGAATGTCTGGTTCTCAAGAGATCTTTGAGGTGATGGAAGAGTGAGAAGGGAGAAACTGGGAGGATTTGGGTTGGGGCATTCTGGATAATCCCCACCCCATCAATTCTTTCTAATTCCCCCCGCCCCCCCCCCCCCCCCCCACCAACAGTTGATAAGAGTACATAAATTTTTAACCTGGTCCTATGAACCACAGGCTGGTCTTTTGCAGACATTTTTGAATATTTGTTTTGTTGCATATTGGTGACTGATAGAGGATTTTTCTTCAGATATTACAGATTCTATACATGCAAAGTCATTGTGCAAAGTATTTGCAATTTGGCAAAGTTTTTGTAATGGGGAGAGCGTATCATTATTGGACTTCTTAGTGTATAGCAGTTTCAGGGGTTTTAACTGTTCTAATTATTTGAAATAACAAAAATCCTGCCCATAAAGAGGACGGTTGCGGCAGGATGCATTCAATTGTACTCATTATCAATGTTGAAACTCCAGGTTAGCATTTATTTGATATAAAAAGTCTTTGCTTTGTTTCTGTATTTTGCAATATTACAAATTATTATTATTCTGTCATAGCTTCCCATGCTTCTGTCATCGTTCCTTCATTGTAGCTCATATTGAATACTATGAATTTTGCGGTATAGGGGGTAATTCTGTAAGTTACTGTCTCAGTTTAGATGTCCTGATGCCATGTGCTTAGCAGCAATTCTATACCAGCATCTTGGCACTAAGATTTCATTATAGAATACTAGGGTATGTCAGCACTGGTGCATCCATGTTTAGGCACAGCCTCTCACGACGTGTCAATGGCAAGTGTAAGTTGGCATGCCTATGTGCATCAAGTGACATGCATAATTTATGATATTCTATAAACTATGGCATCCTTTTACTAAGCAGTGCTAAAAAGTGCCTGGTGCTAATGTCAGCGCATGGGTTTCCCACACACTTTGCCCAATTTTATTGCGGTAAAATGGCTGCGGTCATTTTTTTAAAAAATGGCCATGTACTAATTTCCCCTTTAGTGTGTGTCCACTACTATCTATTTAGGAGGCAGTAAGCATTTCTGTGCTACTCCTGTACTAATCAGATAGCACATGGTAATGTTCCCGTGCTACCTGATTAGAGTGGGCACACCTATTCTCCACCCCCAGACACACCTTCCATGGCAGAAAATAAAAAATATTTTTTACTGCGGGAGTACTATGCGCTGATGGCCAAACTAACATGGGATGCCTCAGTGCATCCCGCGATAGTGCCCTTTTACCACGTGGTAGATCTGTGTTAGGTTACCACTCCTTAGTGAAAGGGCCCCTATCCCCCAGATTATATATAGTGTGACTTAAGTTGCGTGGAAATTTGGTCATATTCTGGATTAGTTAACAAGCCAATCAGTGCTGATAATTGTCACTTAACAATCAATTATTGATACTAATTGGCATTAATTAG
This sequence comes from Microcaecilia unicolor, assembly GCF_901765095.1. Classification (NCBI taxonomy): domain Eukaryota; kingdom Metazoa; phylum Chordata; class Amphibia; order Gymnophiona; family Siphonopidae; genus Microcaecilia; species Microcaecilia unicolor. The sequence continues at coordinate 109,025,902 of NC_044036.1, forward strand.
CATTTACGCACACAACTGTCTAAGCATATTCTATAATGTGATGCACGTAAATTCAAAGTTGTATATTTGAAAAGGGGGTGTGACCATGGGCATAGAATGGGTGAGTTGTGGACATTTCTAAAATTTATGCACTTTGTTGTAGAATACACCTGGTCTGCGCCTAATTTAGGCATCGGCTTTTACTTGGTGTAACTGAGTGCAGCTAAATTTAGTAACGTGGACTGGTGCTCGGCGTATTATATAAACTGTGTGGTAATTTAGGCATATTATATAAAGTATGCCTAAATTTAGGTGTAATTTATAGAATACGCTTAGGCATATTTTATTTAGTGCCAATTTGTTAGGCTTGATATATAGAATCTAGTCCTATGTGCATAACTGGGAAACATTTCCATAGCACGTCACTGCTCCCCCCATGTGTATGTCCCTTTGTAGTTAGGAATTATGGCACTAGGCACTACCTCAAAGAATTATGCTTAGTGCACGTGGAGGGGGCATAATCGAAAGGGACACCCAAGTTTTCCTGAGGACGTCCTCGTAGGACGCCCCAGCAAAGGGTCGGGGAAACTTGTATTATTGAAACAAGATGGGCGTCCATCTTTTGTGTCAATAATACGGTCGGGGACACCTACATTGCGAAATTTAGGTCGGCCTTAGACATGGTTGTCCCCGATTTTCGGCGATAATGGAAACTGAGGACGCCCATCTCAGAAACGACCAAATCCAAGCCATTTGTTCGGGGAGGAGCCAGCATTCGTAATGCACTGGTCCCCCTCACATGCCAAGACACCAACTGGGCACCCTAGGGGACACTGAAGTGGATTTCAGAAATTGCTCCCAGGTGCATATCTCCCTTACCTTGTGTGTTGAGCCCCCCCAAAACCCACTCCCCACAACTGTACACCACTATGTGTGAAGGGGGCACCTACATGTGGGTACAGTGGGTTTGTGGTGGGTTTTGAAGGGCTTACATTTACCACCACAAGTGTAAAAGGGAGGGGGGATGGGCCTGGGTCCGCCTTCCTGAAGTGCACTGCACCCACTAAAACTGCTCCAGGGACCTGCATACTGCTGCGATGTACCTGAGTATGACATTTGAGGCTGACATAGAGGCTGTGAAAAAATATTTTGAAAAAAGTTTTTGTGAGGCTGGGAGGGGGTTAGTGACCACTGGGTGAGTAAGGGGAGGTCATCCCCGATTCCCTCCGGTGGTCATCTGGTCATTTAGGGCACATTTTTGTGGCTTGGTCATAAGAAAAAAAGGACCAGGTAAAGTTGTCCAAGTGTTTGTGAGGGACGCCCTTCTTTTTTCCATTATGGGTCAAGGACACCCATGTGTTAGGCATGCCCCAGTCCCGCCTTTGCTACACTTCCGACACGCCCCCGTGAACTTTGGTCGTCCCCGCAACAGAAACCAGTTGAGGACGCCCAAAATCGGCTTTCAATTATGCTGGTTTGGGCGACCCTGTGAGGACGCCCATCTTGCGATTTGTGTCGAAAGATGGTCACACTTCTCTTTCGAAAATAAGCCTGATAGGCACCTAACTGTCAATTAATGGCACCTTCGATGCACATAAGTGGCACGTACATCTAGTCACCAGCTTAGAGAATTTCCCTGATACCCTCTACCTGGCAGTGTGCTAACTTTGCATAGTCTTGCAATTTCATAGTTCTAGGTAAAAAAAATGTCTTGTTATAAAAAAGTGTTACATTTCCCAACAAAAAACTGTTTGAAACATAATCAGGCTGATATTTTAATATGTGTGTGGTTTTTTTTTCTGCAGGGAGAACGAGGTACTCAGGGTCCTCCTGGTTCCCCGGGTGATGATGGAGGAAGAGTATGTTATTAGTAATTTCATAAAATTATGTACTGCACGCATTCTTGTTAGTCTTCAGCATACAACCCAACCATTTTTATAATGGATGGATCTTACAAACTAAGGGATCCTTTACTAAGATATGATAATGATTAATGCACACTAAATGCTGAGAAGCTCATTTCATTCCTATGGGCTTCTTAGCATTTAGCATGTGCTAATCATTAGTGCAGTATAGTAAAAGGAACCCTAAGCAATTTCTCAAAGCATGAACTTTTGAGAAGAAGAATCCGCCTTGTCAGATGCACCTGAAGAAATGGATTCTTGTTCTCTTTTTTTCTATTATTAATTGTATTTGCATGTATGTACAATTAAATAATCTTTTAATTAGAAATTCAGAATTAACACTTTGAAGAAATATGAAATTACAAAATTTCACCCTTTAAAGAAACCTATGACTATCATAGTCCACTACCGGAGAAGAAGAGTCAAGTCTCATAACCATGGAAGGATGATATTACAATGAAATAAAGATTTTACTCATATTGTAGCTTCCGTCCCTTCTACAAAGAATCTTAATTATGACGGATCAAAAAATATTGCTTATTTTGTTTCTTTACAAAATAAGTGAAATGGATTTCTGTTCTTGAAAGCTCATGCCTCAAGAAATTGGTTAGTCTTCAAGGTGTCACCAGCCTCTTTGTTGTTTATGCTGTTATAGACTAGCTTGGCTGATCCTCTGGACATATCTATTTTTATGTGTTTTTTTGTGAATAAGATGAATGTATTAAGTGAAGACTTTGTCCATCCATCTGACTCTCTAGTGTGTGTACAAATGCTAACATCTACATACAAGTCTACCAAAGTTGAGAGGCAACACAGACAGAGATTTATGCATGTAAACCCTCCTGTCTGTATGCAAGCCTGTGGGTAGGTTGTAGAAGACCCTCAGTCACAGGTAGAGTGCAATGGACCATTCTGGCACCACCCGTACCTGCATTCCCAGAGGAATACTATGGGTCCAGCATTCAACCCACAGCTGTAAGCAGCTTATAAACTTCTCACAGCCTCAGGCTGAATTAAATCTCGATAATCAGTGCCAGGGCACATCCAGAATCCAGCACAGAATATCTGGGGTTAGTGTGGTAACCCAGAAGTTAACTGAGTATTGACTGATATTCAGCTCGGTGCCCGGTTAACTTGGCAGGTAAAATTAGGACAGCCTTTGTACTGTCCTAACTTTATCCACTTACTGAGCTGGTTAATGGACTAAATATCACTGTTAACCAGCTAAGTAGTGGCTCTGCCCAAACTCCACGCTAACTGCACCTGACTTAATCAATATGTGCATGGCCAATTAAAGCTGATATTCAGTGGCACTACCCAAATGCCACTGAATATCAGCCATTGGTCAGCTCAGCCCTTCCTGCCTAGTTAAACCCCTTTGAATATTGACCCCCTCCATTCTTAGATTGGTGTGAGTTACATATGCTATTGCTTTCTTCCTTATTTGCTGCTTACTTTCATTTTTGCCGTGACAGGGAGAAGATGGAGAGATTGGACCAAGAGGTCTTCCAGGTGAACCTGTAAGCAGACTTAAAATTGAACTTCTGTTTATGAAAATGTAAGGTTAGAAAACTCCATAAGGTCCATTTGGTGTTAGAGTTCAGCTTTACGATTTATTCTCTACATTGGGATATTTATGGTGGTCCAGTGGGCTCAGGCAGTAGTGATGGTTTCACTTCAGTCTTGCCTGAGGCTCTGCTGGAATCCAAAATGGTGCCCAGTGCTACTGCTAGAAGGCATCCTTACATCCATCTATTGGGAGGCCTTGGGGAGAATCAGACTATCAGAGTTGTTGAAAAGGGAGGGGGATTTGACCATGAGGTGGGAATCTGACCATATAGAGGATAGGACCATTTGGAGGACTAGACTGTGGTGATGGTGGTGGGGAATTAGACCATGGAGCAATCAGGAGGGGGGATCTGGCCATGAAGGGGGAATGAACCATTAGGGAGGATCAGTAATGCAAGGGAGAAGGGTGTCAGGAGGGTGGATTAACCACATTACTGGTCTGCTGATAGCATGACTGCACCTACTGTCTCCTATTGTGGCAGTAAGTAGAGCCGTACTATAGGCAATTATGTGAGCTACTGCACAATAATGACCTGAGTGTTAGCTGTAATAGCAAGCCACTCCTCCACTCTGCTCCAGTCACACCCATGCACCACTCATACCTGCATTAAGCAGCTAATGTGCATTTTTAAATGCATTGGCTGTTTTAAAGCATGTTAACCATTAGTGCGGATCAGCTTAACGCACCTTAGAAAGTAGGCCTCAGTGTGTTTTAATTCCAAAATTATGGGGCCTGATAAGCAAAAGAAGCTGTGCTCCTAAGTTTATACGCCTGTGTTGTGACCTATATTCCAACTACCAAATAGCAGCAGCTTTAATGGAAACAGGACCTAACCTGGTCATGTTTCGGAAAAACCTTCATCAGGTGTCACATAGGTTTCCACAATACATTCACAGATTCAAAGCATGTACTGCAATACCTGCATAGAAAAAGCTCTGGTCCAATTCTAAAAGTCAAGTAACTACTTGGTGGTATTGCAGTACATGCTTTGAATCTGTGAATGTATTGTGGAAACCTATGTGACCCCTGAAGAAGGTTTTTACGAAACCTGGCCAGGTGGGGTCCTGTTTCCATTAAAGCTGACATTTAGATAAACTGTTGCTGTGTTTGCCCTTCCTTGGATCGCTGCTGCTGTTTGGTTGTCTGTTCTGCTTCTGCAGTAGACTGTCTCCTGTTTGTTTCTGCATGATCTATATTCAGCTAAAGTTAGGGGGAAAGGGACTTGATATATTGCATTTGTATCCCACATTTTCCCACCTATTTGCGGGCTCAGTGTGGCTTACAATACATTGTGATTAATGGGAATACAATTTGTAGCAGTGCGATTATGGGTTACATTGTGAAGAGTTATGTGAAGACAAAATCAGAGTCAAAAATCATTAGGGAATAGAACAATGGAGTGTTAAAATGGGGAATTGATAGGGCAATAAAACAATAGCAAAAGAACATTGGGGTATAACAATTTTATCTGTGGGTAGAGTTTTAGGTGTGGTGAAAATACGGGGGAAGAGAACTCAGAAGAGAGTGTATTGATGCATTTCTATTAGTGTGTATAGACTTCATGTGTTTTGATCTTTGCAATAGATTTTCTCAAAGAGATGCCTTTCTGTGGTTTTTGCAACTACATTCAAAGCGGTTTACATAGTATTTGCAGGTACTTATTTGTAACTGGGCTATATGAGGGTTAAGTGACTTGCCCAGAGTCACAAGGAGCTGCAGTGGGAATCAAATCCAGTTCCCCAGGATCAAAAACTGCTGCACTAAATTAGGAGAATAAGTTTCAGGTTTAAATTCATCTTATGAGCTTGAAAGTTATGCGTAAACATTTAGGACTGCCATTCATTTGCCTAGATTTATGAGCATAATTTATAAACTTATCCCCAAATTCTACACAGCGTGACTTAAGTTGCATGTGCAAATCTGGTCATAGTCTTGATTCATGCGTGCAACTTAATGGCTTAACAAGCCAATCAGTGCTGATAATTGTCACTTAGCAAGCAATTAGTACTACTATAAATCACTTCTATAGCGCTACCAGTCGTAAGCAGGGCATTACAATTGAACATGAAGAAGACAGTCCCTGCTCAAAAGAGCTTACAATCTAAATCAGGACAAACAGACAGGACCAAAAAGGAGAAGGTAAGGACAGACAGAAGGACACATAAGGATAAGATAAAAGTTACAAGTCAGGAGTTGAAAGCAGCATCAAACAAGTAGGCCTTTAGCCCGGATTTGTGTTGGAATGTAATTGTATTTTTACATGCATTGCCTGTCACCTATTATTTCTCTGTGATTACTCTGTGACCTCTGATGTGAATTACTTAGAGAGGTCACACAGCTATGCAACTTCCTGTGGGGGCAGATGCAGCACATGCAGCACATGGAGCACATGGAGCTCATGATCTCTCCTAACCTGAGAGGATCTATGGTGGTGTGAGCATCCATTACCATCTAAGCACATGGAAGGAGCTGATAATACAAATGTATAGTAATATGTATATAAAAGCCTGTCTGATTATAATCTAACTGCAAACTGTGAGTAAACAGATGTTTTGTTACTTCAACTTTAAAGTGACTCAGCAGTGAATTATTCAGGGGTGAATGAGAGAGAGATGAAGAAAGAAATTAACATTTCTAAAGCTGAAGCTGTGTGTACTAAAATCTGCTAATTATTTACTACAAATAATCCAACAAAAGGGTTACGGGCCCAGGGCTCAGGAATTGAAAAAGAAGAGAAATATTACCAGGCAGAAAAAAAGGCCACATTTTTCTCTTAAGTTTTAAAGGAAAGATTCAGTCTGTCTCTCTCTCCCCCCACACAGCAGACAGAAGGCTAAGAAAATGGCTGAGGGAGGAAATTCACCATTTTTCTATTCTCTCAAGGTGCCTAAATTAACTGAGTTTAATTATCAGAAGTGGGAACTAAGATTCATATGTCTCCTTCGAGCAAAAGGATTAAATATATGCTTAGACCAAGACAGAACAGCTGAAAATATGGCTGAATGGGACAATGCAAACTATTATGTGAAGTGCATGCTTTTGGAAGCTCTCTCAGAGAAACAAGCCATATTAGTGGAGGGAAAAGATACACCAAAGGACATTTTATATAAACTGAGAACTATGTATGCAACTACATATGCAAAGCAGCAACCAATTTGGTTAGCAGAGTTGAATGAAACCAAATTAAGGGATAAAAGTAAATGTAATGATCACATTATGCATCTTATGTCTTCATTTCAAAAGTTAGAACTTTCAGGAATTCCCATGTGTGATGCATTGAAAAGAGCATTTCTTTTTACCTCACTATCAAAGAAGTTTGATGTTTTTAGGTCTGTAAATGAGGCCATTGAAGGGCAATCTTTTGAACAGGCAACATCAAAACTAAGGCAGGAATGCATAATAAATGATTCTGAGGAGATGTGTTCTCAAAGCAAGTCAGAGAGAAATGAAACAAATTTCTTGGCAAAGAACAGAGGAAGGCGGAGCTATGGGAAAACTCCACCCAAGGGCAAGCTGATTTGCTACTCATGTGGAAAGGAGGGACATGTATCTAAATGGTGTAAGGAAACACAAAACACTCCCTCTAGCTCACCTAAGCCAATGGAACTAAAGAATTTTCAAACCAGGAAATGTATGAAGGACAAAGATAAACACAAGGGCTTTCTAATGACAGAAAAATCTTTGACTATGGTAAATAATAATTCAAATGAAAGTACTTGGATTTTGGATTCAGGGAGCACATGCCATTTAACCAATTGTAAAGATTTCTTTCAGGAAATGTGTCCAGAAGAAGGAATTCTTCAAACTGCAAACGCAGGGACTGCTAAGATCCAAGCAAAAGGTATTGGATTCTTAAAATGCAAAGTGTCTAATGAAGTTAAAGAAATTCCTGTAAGTGATGTCTTGTATATTCCCCAAGCAGTTTGCAATATGCTTAGTGTATCTACATTAGATAAGAAGGGATTTGCGATTCATTTTGAAAACAGTAAGTGCACAATCTCTAAAAATGATGAAGTGTATGCTGAAGCTTTTATGCATAATGATGTTTATAAGCTGAACATTTCAGGTGAAGCCTCACATATGGCGCAAGTAAGGAAGAATGATGGTAAATGTAGTCTAGAAATCTGGCACCGCCGCCTGGGACATCGTGATTCTAAGGTGATCCAGGATCTTTACAGTAAGCAACTAGCCACTGGCATTCAGATAAGTGCAGATGCTGGTAAAATGGAGAAATGCATAGACTGTGTTACTCAAAAAGGTGTGAGACCCTCATTTCCTGCATACACAGGAAATAGGAGTAATAAAGTGCTGGACTTAATACACAGTGACTTATGTGGACCGTTTAATATCCCATCATTGGGAAATAACAGATTTGTGCTAATATTCTTGGATGATTTCTCTAGATATTGTGTGGCCTATTTGCTGAAAGAGAAAAGTCAAGTCACAGACATGCTGAAGAAATACGTAGCCATGGTGAGAAATAAATTTGAAAGAAAACCAAAGGTTCTTCAGACCGACAATGGTGGTGAGTTCACTTCACAAAGCATGCGCACATTTCTAGAACAAGAAGGCATTCAGCATATCACAACAGTAGCTTATACACCAGAGCAAAATTCTGTTGCAGAGAGAAAATTTAGGTCACTTGTGGAAATGACCAGATGTATGCTGTCAGATAGCAATCTCCCTAAAAGACTATGGGGGGAAGCCATTCTCACAGCAGTGTACCTACAAAACAGAATGCCAACTAAGGGCGCTGAGCGCACACCACATGAGACATGGCATGGTAGGAAGCCAAACCTGTCACACATAAGAACATTTGGAAGTACAGCATATGCTCATGTACCAAAACAAAGAAGGCATAAGCTGGATTCCACAACAGAAAGGGGCATTTTAGTTGGCTATGCTCCAGGACACAAAGGATATAGAATTTTGAATCTGAAAACTGGCATTGTTGGCATAAGACATGTTACATATTTTGATGAAAACAAAAGGGTTGATAAAGGCTGGATTATCCCAGATGAGCCTTATCATCCAGAATATGAAACTAGACCCATAATAGACATGCCAGTGTATATAAATGCCATACCAAGGCAGATGTCTGAAAGCAACTCATCTGTATCTAACGAGGAACAGGCAGAGGAAACAGACACAGAAAGGATCATTGAAGAAGACAGTACAGTTGGAGAAGGGGAATCAATTGGAGAAGGACTCTCAGATTTAGAGGATGCAGAAAGGTCAGACCAACCTGTTGTCAGACGCTCATCCAGGGAAAACAAAGGTGTTCCACCCCCAAGACTGTCTTACCTAACAAAGTCAGCAGAAGCTCAAGAGCCCTTAACATGGGATGAGATTGAGAAAATGCCAGCAGAAGAAGCTGCTGAATGGCATAAAGCTGCACAAGAAGAAATTGATGCATTGGATAAAATAATACTTGGATTCTTACAAAATTACCTCCTGGCAAGAAAGCTATAGGATGCAAATGGGTATTCAAGTTAAAAAGGAATGCACAAGGAAAAGTGGAAAGGTATAAAGCCAGATTAGTGGCAAAGGGATATCTTCAAAAATATGGAGAAGATTTTGATGAAGTGTTTGCACCTGTAGTGAAACACACGACAATAAGAACACTTCTGAGCATTGCAGTCTCAAAAGGCATGCAAGTCAACCACATTGATGTGAAAACAGCGTTTCTTCACGGAGATATAACTGAAGACTTGTACATGGAACAACCAACAGGTTTCATAAATACAAAACAAAGACAGCTAGTGTGTAAATTAAACAAAGGTCTTTATGGATTAAAGCAAAGTGCAAAATGTTGGAATGAAAAATTGCATGAAATATTGACAAGTTTAGGATTTAAGCAAGGTGAAGCAGATAAATGTTTGTACACTAGGTGCACAAATGGACAATATGCATACATTTTAGCTTTTGTTGATGATCTGCTCATTGCAAGCAAAAGTGAGCAAGAGTACAAGGACATTGTAAAGTGTTTAAACCAGAATGTTGAGATAAAAGAACTTGGTAATGTGTCATACTATCTTGGTATAGAAATTGAGAAACAAAATGATGGTTCTTATCTTCTAAGCCAGAAGCAGAAAATAAATGAGCTTATTGAAAGTTTAGGTATGCAAGATGCCCAAGTTGTAAGCACTCCCATGATCACTGATTTTCTGAAGGATGAAACAGTAAGAGAACCTTTACCAGATAACATCCAATATAGATCAGCCATAGGTAAGCTTTTATATCTAGCTACCACATACAGGGCTGATATAGCAAATGCAGTAGGAATTTTGAGCAGAAGGGTCAGCTCACCTACCAAATCAGATTGGACTGCAGTTAAAAGGATGGTAAGGTATTTAAAGGGTACCATTGATTGTAAATTAAAGATTTCAGCCAATAGTAATCCAAAACTAATATGTTACTGTGATTCAGATTGGGCAGGGGATCATTCTGATTATAAATCCACAAGTGGATATGTGTTTATGTATGGAAATGTACAAATTTCATGGGCCAGTCATAAACAAAGTATTGTGAGTTTGTCTTCTACAGAAGCTGAATATGTGGCCGTATCGGAAGCGTGCAGAGAACTGATGTGGATTGAAAAACTTTTGCTGGATTTTGGAATAGCTGAAAAGAGACCAATCCAGATAATGGAAGATAATCAGAGCTGCATCCGACTGTCACAGAATGACAAGGTTCAGTCACGCACCAAGCACATCGCAACGAAATACCACAACGTGCGAGAGTTGGCGAAAGAAGGGGTCATCAGTCTACACTATTGTCACACCAGTGAGATGACAGCTGACATCATGACCAAACCGTTACCCAGAGAACATTTTGTGAATCTGCGTATAAAGCTTGGACTTTGTATGAATAAATAATTGCATGACAGTTATGCATGAGAAGGGGTTTGTTGGAATGTAATTGTATTTTTACATGCATTGCCTGTCACCTATTATTTCTCTGTGATTACTCTGTGACCTCTGATGTGAATTACTTAGAGAGGTCACACAGCTATGCAACTTCCTGTGGGGGCAGATGCAGCACATGCAGCACATGGAGCACATGGAGCTCATGATCTCTCCTAACCTGAGAGGATCTATGGTGGTGTGAGCATCCATTACCATCTAAGCACATGGAAGGAGCTGATAATACAAATGTATAGTAATATGTATATAAAAGCCTGTCTGATTATAATCTAACTGCAAACTGTGAGTAAACAGATGTTTTGTTACTTCAACTTTAAAGTGACTCAGCAGTGAATTATTCAGGGGTGAATGAGAGAGAGATGAAGAAAGAAATTAACATTTCTAAAGCTGAAGCTGTGTGTACTAAAATCTGCTAATTATTTACTACAAATAATCCAACAATTTGAAGGCAGCCAGGGATGGAGCTAACTGCCTTTAATTAGAATTTACACGCACAACAAAGCATATTCTATAAAGTGATGAACGTAAATTCTAAGACATGGATCTTAAAAGGGGGCATGACCCTGGGCGGGTCATGGGCATTCCTAGCATTTATGTGCAGTGTTATAAAATATGCCCGTTCCATGCATAACTTAGGCGTCGGTATGTACACCAGGTTTTCATTGGGCTTATTCTATAAACTACACCAAGATTCAGGCATATTCTATAAACCACACCTAACTATAGGTGTGGTTTATAGAATACACCTAGGCATACTTTTTTCGGCATCAATTTTTTAGGCGTCATAAATAAAATCTAGCCCTTAGGGCTGAAAATCAGTGCTAAGTTCCTAACTTATTTTCTCAATCTTAAATCAGCCCCTGTTGTTACCCACTTCTTACGCTGTTAACCTAAAGCTTAATGTTCCTGAGGAGCAACTTAAAGAGGGCCAGCACATGATCCATCAAACCCTTCCATCCACTGAACCCAGATCCATTAGTCCCTCTACCTCCAGAACAAGTGATCCATTAACCTCCCCCACCCCCACACCTACACAATCTTCCACACACCTATTAGAGGTGTCCCTGCTGGTTAGAGAGAGGCAAGAGCAATCCCTGGTTGCTCATTAGTGGCACTGTGGTAAAGTGAGGTGGCAAGAAGGCAGGGAGCCTCAAATACAGGCAGTCAGAGGATTGCAAGTATAACAAGTTTATTTAAACTCAGAAATAAAGATTTCCTATGGCTCTTCTCTCCACAGGCTGGACACTAACCATACCATCACTTGGAGCTTTACTATAAGTCCTTGGAGCATTGTCTCTAACAGGCTTCACATGATATATGAGCAGTCACTTCTTAACTCAGGCTCTTGTAGTCTCTCTCTAACACAGCTTCACAGGGCTAGTCAACACTCAGAGGCCGATGCACAGTGCTAGAAACATCTGATTTTGACTGGTTCTATCCAGTTTCATGTGCATGTTATTTAGCGAGTAATGCACAAAGGGATTCTGCTTCCATCTTTCAGATTGTGGTAGCAGGCAACAATAATCCTATTCAAACATAGTACAATGAGCTGATTAGCATTAAAATGAGCATTCCAAGCAATGCAAAACTGTTTCTGAGATGCACAGAAAGGAGCGCCTACCTTTTAACATGCAAATTTTCCTTGATGTCTGCAGCTGTTGTTGTATGAGGATGATTTCTGGGAGAAGCACTCTGCTTGCATATTTCAATAACAAAACTTATCAGAGAGCAGAGAACAGATTAGAGGGACGGAGAAACAAGCAAGGGGGGGGGGGTGCTTTCAAGGAGTAGGAGATTTGTTTCAATAGCAAATTGTTCTGATGCTGGCTCCACCTTCTTCCTGCTGCTTACTAGCCTTCCCTCAGGTTGCCTAATGAGTTCATTTGGGAATCTTCTCCTTGCTGAAAGTCCCTCCCCTGTCTGACATCATAGGGGCTTTCCCCTAGCCAATTGGCTGTCTGCTTGTTTTTCCGCCCCCTCCTAGCTGATATCATAGGAGTAGAGAGCTAATCAGCTGGGGAAAGCCTCTATGATGTCAGCTGGGGGGGGGGGGGGGAGCAGGCTTTGAGCAAGGAGGATATTCTCAAGCGAAAATCATCAGGTGCAGCCTGAGGGAAGGCAAGTAAGCTGCAGGAGGAAGGTGGAGTCAGAATCAGAGCACTGCAGTGGAAAGCAGATAGGGGCACAGTGGAGCCAGCAGTAGTGCAGCAGACAGTAGCGGGGTTCCTGGGCATGCGCAGAACATGGACACTTACCGAGAGACTGTTCTATGCATGTGCTAAGCACTTTCCCTACCGAGCTGCTTGCTAAATTTACATTAATCTCATTTACATGTGATTTCCTTTGAATATTGTGTGCTATTTCAAAATTGGTAATTTCTGCTGTGGATCTAAACAGACATGGTTTTTAACAGGGACTTTTGAACATCGGCCCCTCACTCTCTTAATTCTGAGGTTGCAAGGAAACTTCTCCTACCTCACTGAAGCCTTTGCTTCTGGCAATTACAGGATAACAATCTCTATTGAGGGCCGCTCCTCTTCCTCAGGCTCTCCCCAGGGACTGCAGCCAACTGGAACACCCTGGGAGTCCTCTGCACTCAGAGCCTCCCTGATCTGTTCAACCTCAGGGCATTTAACTCCAGCTTGGTCTGAGCCCCACACCTCTGATTCAGCATCAGCAGACTAGCAACACCTGTTGTAGGGTGACTGAACCTCACCAGTGAGGAAGTGCTCTTCACTATCCCAACCACTCCCACACAGGCACCCAGGTTCAAAATGGTGGCCAAAGCTCCCTAGTGGTAGTCTTGCAGTAAAGTACTAAATGGTCATGCTACCACTGAGGATTACTTCTGCTTCTGACTCGTCATCAGTGTGATCCCTGGGGTGGAAGAGATTAGGACTTGGGAGGATGGATGGATTGGGAGGACTGATGAATTGGAGTTCAGGCAACTGGGGGCTGGAATGTTTTTGTGTTTGGGGGGAGCTTTTTCAGCTGGGTAATCATGGAAGTGGAGTGAAAGGGTGTTATTTTATCTTGCATAATCTTTAAAGAAGATAATGGGCCTGACTTGGGGCCCACTATCTTTGTATAACTGCAGCCAGGAATGGGTGATATTTTCAGCTGCAGCAATGCAAAACAAAATTTACTGCATGAGTCACTTACTTGCATGTGAGGTACCCACTGGTTAGCAACTCACACGGAAATTGTACTGTGTTAAAATATTGCTTTTTACCATATCTTAATAACTACCCATGTTAGGCGGGTTCTATTCATACCCAGTAAAAGGGAAATAAGCCTTTGGAAATTTTCCTCAGAATACCTGGAGGGGCATAATCAAATGCAAACGGTCATCTCCATCGGCGTTTATCTCCGAGGACGGGTCCGCGAAGGGGCGGGCCAGACCGTATTTTTGAAAAAGATGGGCGTCCATCTTTTGTTTTGATAATACGGTTTGTGCCGGGCAAATGCATCGCATTTGGGCGGATTTGTGCTGGGCGGTATCGGTTTTCAGCGATAATGGAAACCGAAGGCACCCAGCTCAAAAACGAACAAATCCAAGGCATTTGGTCGTGGGAGGGGCCAGGATTCATAGTGCACTGGTCCCCCTCACATGCCCTAGGGGGCACTTGTAACACTTAAAAAAAAAATTAAAATACCTCCCAAGTCCATAGCTCCCTTAGCTTGGGAGCTGAGCCCCCCAAATCCCCCCCAAAACCCACTGCCCACAACTCTACACCATTACCATAGCACTTATGGCTGAAGGGGGACACCTAGATGTGGGTACAGTGGGTTTTGGGGGTGGTTTGGAGCGCTCCCATTTAGCAGCACAAGTGTAACAGGTAGGGGGGGGGATGGGCCTGGGTCCACCTGCCTGAAGTGCACTGCACCCACTGACAACTGCTCCAGGGACCTGCATACTGCTGTGATGGAACTGGGTATGACATTTGAGGCTGGCATACAGGCTGGATAAAAGTTTTTAAAGTTCTTTTATTTTTGCTGGGAGGGGGTTAGTGACCAATGGGGGAGTCAGGGGAGGTCATCCCTGATTCCCTCCGGTGGTCATCTGGGCAGTTGGGGCACTTTTTAGGGACTTGTTCATGAAAAAAAAGGGTCCAAAAAAAGTGACCCAAATTCTCACTTCTGGCGCCCTTCTTTTTTCCATTATCAGCCGAGCGCGCCCATCTCTCCTCGGCCGATAAACACACCCCAGTCCCGCCTACACCACGCCTCCGACACGCCCCCATCAACTTTGTCCGTTCCCGCGACAGAGTGCAGTTGGAGGTGCCCAAAATCGGCTTTCGATTATACCGATTTGGGCGCCCATGAGAGAAAGGCGCCCATCTCCTGATTTGGGTCGAAATATGGGCATCTTTCTCTTTCGAAAATAAGCTGGATAGTATACTATTTCCTTTTCTATGGAATTATCTTGCTTGCAAATTCACACCACCACCTCAAAGAATAAAACCACCTAAGAATAGATGGTTCACCGTAGGCTCAGGCAGACTTCGTTATGTGATACAGAGGCATCCACCCTCACAAGTGTTGCCCCTACAGAATTCTTTTGCTCCATTACAGCACTGTGATGTTCCTCATAATAGAACTGACGCAGAAGAACAAGCAATGGAGGTGAAACAAAAAGATATGAAGGTACCCAAAGACAAAAATCAACCCTAAATCACAAATGTTGAAACACATACCAGAAAATGTAGATGGAAAGCGATGACCACAAATGCTCACAGTCTAAGCAATAAAGTTCATGACCTTCAAGCCCTGATGTTGGAGACAGACTTAGACATTGTTGCAATCACAGAGACGTGGCTAAATGATTCCCATGAATGGGATGCAAACATACCGGGCTATAATCTATTTAGGAAGGTTAGAGAGGGTCGAAAAGGTGGAGGAGTAGCTCTGTATGTGAGAAATGATATCGAGGCAACCGAAATGTCAGGGACCTGGGGAAAGGAAGAAGCGATATGGATCACCTTAAAAAGAGATGATAAAACCTCTGTACACGTGGGTGTCTACAGACCTCCGACACAATTGGAGGATCTAGATAAAGATCTGGTCACAAATATCCATAAGTTGGGAAAGAAGAGAGAGGTGCTGTTGCTGGGAGATTTCAATCTGCTGGATGTAAATTGGAAAGTTCCGTCTGCAGAATCAGAAAGAAGTAGAGAGACCGTGGATGCTTTTCAAAGTGCTCTGCTCAGACAAATGGTGACGGAACCCACGAGGGAGGGAGCGACGCTGAATCTGGTGCTCACAAATGGAGATAGTGTGTCAAATGTCCGAGTGGGTGCCCACCTGGGCGGCAGTGACCATCAAACGGTTTGGTTTGATATGACTGCTGAAGTGGAGGGCGGCCACTCAAAAATTAAAGTCCTGGATTTCAAGCCTGCTGACTTTAGTAAAATGGGGGAATACCTGAGGAAGGAGCTGATGGGATGGGAGGATGAACGAGAAGTGGAAGGACAGTGGTCCAAGCTGAAAGAAGCTATAAATAGGGCCACAAACCTTTATGTAAAGAGAGTAAATAAAAGCAAGAGAAAAAGGAAACCAATATTGTTCTCCAAACAAGTGGCTGAGAAAATAAAGGCTAAAGAATTGGCATTCCAGAAATACAGAAAGACTCAAGAAGAGGAAAAAGGGGAGGAATACTGGATGAAACTGAAAGAAGCCAAGAGAGAGATACATCTGGTGAAAGCGCGAGCGGAAGAACAAATGGCTAGAAATATAAGGAGGGGTGACAAAACTTTCTTCAGGTATATTAGTGAAAGGAGGAAGACTAAAAAGGGAATTGTGAGACTGAAAGATGCTGAGAACCGCTATATAGATAATGATGAAGAAAAAGCAAATTTTCTAAATAGATACTTTTGTTCTGTTTTCACAGAAGAAAATCCTGGAGCAGGACCACGATGGACTGGCAAAAGTACATGTGAGAATGGAGTGGATATAGCACCGTTCACGGAAGAGAGTGTGTATGAACAACTTAAAAATCTAAAGGTGGACAAAGCAGTGGGACCGGATGGGATCCACCCTAGGATATTGAGGGAGCTCAGAGAGGTTCTGGCGGTTCCTCTTAAAGATTTGTTTAATAAATCCTTGGAGACGGGAGAGGTTCCATGGGATTAGAGAACGGCAGAGGTGGTCCCTCTTCACAAAAGTGGTGATAGGGAAGAAGCTGGAAACTACATCCGGTAAGCCTCACTTCAATTATTGGAAAAGTAATGGAAGCCATGCTGAAGGAAAGGATAGTGAATTTCCTGGAAGCAAATAAGTTGCAAGATCCAAGACAACATGGTTTTACCAAAGGGAAATCGTGCCAAACGAATCTCATTGAATTCTTTGACTGAGTGAACGGAGAATTAAATCAAGGACGTGCTATGTACGTAATCTACTTAGATTTCAGCAAAGCTTTTGACACAGTTCCCCACAGGAGGCTCTTGAGTAGACTAGAAGGGCTGAAGATAGGACCCGAAGTGGTGAGCTGGATTAGAAACTGGTTGAACGGCAGACACCAGAGGGTGGTGGTAAATGGAGTTTGCTCGGAGGAGAGAAAGGTGAGTAGCGGAGTGCCTCAGGGATCGGTGCTGGGGCCGATTCTATTCAATATATTTGTGAGTGATATTGCCGAAGGCTTACAAGGTAAAGTTTGCCTTTTTGCGGATGACACTAAGATTTGCAACAGAGTGGACACCCCGGAGGGAGTGGAAAGCATGAAAAAAGATCTGCGGAAGCTAAAAGAATGGTCTAACGTTTAGCAATTAAAATTCAATGCGAAGAAATGCAAAGTGATGCACTTAGGGAGTAGAAATCCACAGGAGACGTATGTGTTAGGCGGTGAGAGTCTGATAGGTACGGAAGGGGAGAGGGATCTTGGGGTGATAGTATCTGAGGACCTGAAGGCGACGAAACAATGTGACAAGGCGGTGGCCGTAGCTAGAAGATTGCTAGGCTGTATAGACAGAGGTATGACCAGCAGAAGAAAAGAGGTTTTAATACCCCTGTATAAGACATTGGTGAGGCCCCAAGTGGAGTATTGTGTTCAGTTTTGGAGGCCGTATGTTGTGAAGGATTTTTAAAAAATGGAAGCGGTGCAAAGAAAAGCTACGAGAATGGTATGGGATTTGCGTTACAAGACGTATGAGGAGAGACTTGTTGACCTGAACATGTATACCCTGGAGGAAAGGAGAAACAGGGGTGATATGAAACAGATGTTCAAATATTTGAAAGGTATTAATCTGCAAACGAACCTTTTCCGGAGAGGGGAAGGCGGTAG
The DNA here is from genome assembly GCF_901765095.1 of Microcaecilia unicolor. Lineage (NCBI taxonomy): Eukaryota > Metazoa > Chordata > Amphibia > Gymnophiona > Siphonopidae > Microcaecilia > Microcaecilia unicolor. Next base: position 109,043,560 of record NC_044036.1, read on the forward strand.
AACTAGAGGACATGAAATGAGATTGAAGGGTGGCAGACTCAAGAAAAATGTCAGGAAGTATTTTTTCACGGAGAGAGTGGTGGATGCTTGGACTGCCCTCCCGCAGGAAGTGGTGGAAAGGAAAACGGTAACGGAATTCAAGCATGCGTGGGATAAACATAAAGGAATCCTCCTCAGAAGGAAGGGATCCCCAGAAGCTTAGCCGGTGGTGGGAGGCAGGGCTGGTGGTTGGGAGGTGGGGATAGTGCTGGGCAGACTTATACGGTCTGTGCCAGAGCCGGTGGTGGGAGGCGGGGTGGGTGGTTGGGAGGCGGGGATAGTGCTGGGCAGACTTATACAGTCTGTGCCCTGAAAAAGACAGGTACAAATCAAGGTAAGGTATACACAAAAAATGGCACATGTGAGCTTATCTTGTTGGGCAGACTGGGTGGACCGTGCAGGTCTTTTTCTGCCGTCATCTACTATGTTACTATGTTGATAGTTTATAAAGAGATGTAGGGGGAAGAAATAATGAAGAAGATGCACATTTTGTACCTTTGTTATTATCCAATTTTAGATAGATAGACTGAGGCACATTAAAAAAAAACATTTTATAATAACAAAGATTTCAAGCCACAGGCAGAGCAAGAATCCGTGCACTGAGACCCCCATCTCAATAAACAGTTTCTAGAAGTCATGTTTATATTGACAGAGCTGTGCAAAGAATTCTGAACAGCATTTCCCCTGTGCTTTAACTTTTATTTGTCATGTATGTTTATTCTTTTATATTTGTGAAAAGTAAACATTATCCAAAACATGAACAAGCACAGTTTAATATCAAAATGATAACCACTCCAAACATGTTGCTTAGATATTAAAAAGAGCACCACATAGTTCACAGATCTTGACTTGTGCACCCTGACCTTATGGAAATGTATACTATGATTTACAATTTTTCAACTGAGTATACTATGATTTACAATTTTTCAACTGAGTCCGGGACATAAGAGAACAAAAACTATTGTGTGTATTAATGCAGGGGTTCTCAACCCACTCCTTGGGACACATCCAGCCAGTCAGGTTTACAGAATATCCACAGTTAATATGAATGAGAAAGATCTGCACGTATTGCCTTCCTTGAATGTATATCTATCTGATAAATATGAATTGTGGATATCCTGCAAACCCAACTGGTTGGGTGTTTCCCAAAGTCTTCATTCAGATGCAGAAAGCTACTGCAGCAAGGAATGGAAGAGTAGCCTAATGGTTGGTGCAGCAGCTTGAGAACCTAGGGGAACTAAGTTCAGTTCCCAGTGCAGCTGCTGCTGAGTCTGGGCAAGTCACTTAACTCTCCATGGCCCAAGTAGGTACCAAATAAGTACCTATATATAATATGTAAACTGCTTTGATTTTAACCACAGAAAGGTAGTATATCAAGTCCCAGACCTTTTTCCCTTTACTTTAAGCAATCTATGTGCATGTTATCTGCTGCACAATGCAGATAGGGTTACTTCCACAGTAGACATTAGCACATAGTATATTAAAATGCATGCTAAGGAAGCTATTAGTGAAACCGTGACAATACAGGGCCATTCTGAGGGAACCCAATGTAAAACATGTACTGACATGTCTGAGGTGGCCAAAAAATAAAGGTAAGGACAGCCCCCTCCCAACCTGATACTACCAATTAAGGAAAAAATTACCAGGTTGTATTGCATGGGGTGAGGCGCCACCATTTTATATGATAGCAATGTGGAGGAAGACGTGAGTGAGCATGACTCCTGTCTCTTGAAGATAAACTGAAGGTGGGGCATTCTGGGGGGGCCAGGGAGTGGTTGGGGTGGGGGTGCTAGACACCAGGGATTTTTTTAATGTTAAGGGCAGAGGGGTTGAGTCAGGGGAAGGAAGGGGAGGGGGCTAAACTACCAGGGATTTTTGTTTTAATGTTAGGGATGGGGGAAGTTAGATAGATTCAGTTTGGAGGGAGTAGGAACCCACTGGACTATGAGGGACTAAAGGGACTGATGCAGAAAGTTATGGCAGTGCCTTATCCAATCTCTGCTCACACACACTGACAGGAAGGGGGCATTTTAGCAATGAGTTGCAGCTTACTCCTAGTTATACTAGTATTTTGTAATGGAACCTAAGATAGACTGGGAAGGGGAGGAGTAGGGAGGGAGATTTCGGACTGGGGTGGGGGGAAGGGGAAGATAGACCGGACCAAGGGGGGCATGGGCATCTACCGTCTTTGCCCCCCCCCCCCCCATGCTAGTCCTGGTTGCAAGAGTTACATTTGTCTAGATTTTTGATGATTGTGCTTCTGGTTTTTTTCAAACTTGGGATTTCTAGTTTTAAGAACTTTTTATAATTGCAGCCTGTTATATATTACTGCAACCTTAACTTCTAGTATCTTCCTCCTTTTATAGTCATATCCCATGCTGAGGTTTCTTTGCAAAGTCACTTTGACTTCTGCAATATGACGTTACACAAAATGTGGCCACTAGGGGGAGAAGAATCCAAAATGCACTAATTTAGAAATAATTATAGCATTCAGTTTCTGGAAAATAAAAATAAATGGAACAATGATATATTTCACCATGCAGCAGAATTCTTTTCAATGTTTTAAAAGTATTGTCCTGTTGTGACAATGCAATTCAAAGAAGAAGAAATCAAATGAGCAGCATGCATTGCTTAAAGCTGTTTAAAGTACAGAAAATATACATGCAAATTAACTCATTCCAGAGATTTTAATCAGAAGAATTGTGTTCTTTCTTTAGGGCCCAAGAGGATTACTGGGTCCAAGAGGACCACCTGGCCCTTCTGGACAACCTGTACGTAGTGCTTAACCATTGCTGTATTAATGACTAGTACATCTAGACATCAAGACAACATAACTGATATACGTAAATTTTGTTTCTCTTCCACTAAAGGGTATTGGTGGTGTAGATGGGCCACCGGGTCCCAAAGGAAATGTGGTATGTGTTTTTTTTTTTTTTTTAGATATGCTTAAAGGATTTAAGGGGTCTTTTCCTGAAGATTAACTCATTTTGGGGCCCTTTTACTAAGGCCTACCACATGGTTGCCATGGGACATGCTGAGTTAATGTGCTCATCAGCGAGCACTAATCCCATGCTGAAAAATATTTTATTTTTTAGCGTGGGAAGCATGGCTATGGGCAGATAATAGGAGTGCCCTGTACTAATTGGGTAGCGCAGGCACATTACCACTCGCTGCCCGATTACCACGGGGTTAGCGCGAGAGCCCTTAGTGCCAAAAAATAGGTGTTGGTAAGGGCTCCTGCAGTAAAGGCCATGCGCTAATTGGGAAATTAGCCTGTGGCCATTAAAGAAATATATAGAAATGCGGCCATGTTACCTCTGCACTAAAAGTGACCTCAGCGCATAGAAAGCAAATGCTGACAACAGCACCAGCCACTTTTAGCACAGCTTGGTAACCCTTTATCTGCCAGAGGACCTGATTTGTTCCTATGGGCCCTACTGCAGATAACATGTGCTAACCTTTAGTAAAAGACCCCTTTAGACTTTTTAAAACCCTTCTATTAAGTTGAATAATAATTTAAAAGTTGGATTGCATTCTGTTCTTTATTCAGCAAGTTACTTCTTTTCTGTAACATATCCTGCCAAACATTGCGTATTTGTATTTACGAATTCAAAATATTCAATCAAAATATAACATATTTCTCAGGTAATTAAGGAAGTATTTTCCACGTTAATGGCGTGCACTAATTTTCTCATTAGCCACCTATTATGTAGGCAGTAGGGGCTCACATGCTAATCGGTTAGAGTGTAGCAGTATAACTGCACTAACCAATTAACGCAGAATACACTCACTGCCCCAGACCTGCCCCCTGTGCTAAACAAAATGTTGTTTTTTGCACAAGGCTAGTGCATGCACATGCAAAAATTACCGTGGAATGCCTAGCATGCCTTGCAGTTCACCCTTTTTTGTTGGAGTAAGAACACATTAGTGCTTACTATAGCTTAGTAAAAGGACCCAAAGTGTGCTAAGTCGCAAAGTTGTGCATGATTTTACTGTAACACATTTGTTTGTCAACATGGGATGTATAATAATGAGATGTAAATCACCTAGGGGCCCTTTTAGTAAGGCACTTAGGCACCTCTGCGTGTCCAATATGCTTCAAATTGGCACTACCACCCGGCTACCATGTGCTCCGGGCGGTAATTCCAGTTTTTGTGCATGCCCAAAACATGTGGTAGAAAATATTTAATATTTTCTACCACGTGGTGCTTACCCGGCGGTAATCGGCAGTTTACGCGCGTTGAACACTTACCGACTGGTTAGCACATGAGAACTTACTGCTAAGTCAATGGGTGGAGATAAGGTCTCAGGCCAAAAATGGACGCGCACTGGTTTTAATTTTGCCGCACGTCCATTTTCCGATACCAAAAAAAATGAGGAAATGGACCAGCGCGCATCTAAAATACGGGTCTACACCGGTGCAGGACACTTTTAGGCACGCCTTAGGGTAAGGACCCCCTAATTATTATGCAAATCAAATAAGCAGTTTATGTTGAACTTTGCAAGTTGCATTATTCATGGAAAAATATTGCCAACTTTGGGCTGGCATTTTTCTTCCCCCAAAGAGTACTGGGCTGATGCTTCTGAGTGCCATTATAGAGGGGCCAGTGCTTGATAATTGCCTTGTAGATCCCCTCCCTTCCCCAATCATAACACCCCAAATCCCCCTCCTAGAATATCCCCCTAGACCCCAGTAAACCAGGTTAATGACTTCAGCAGTAAATTAAGCTGCAGTGAAATGCAAAATTTTATCACAGCTTAGTAACTAGCCTCCTAAATGCTAATACTCTCAAGACAAACAATAGAATATTTAGAGATTTTAAGAAGAGGATATTTGATGATTTTTTTTTTCTCTCTGTGCCTTCTTAGGGTCCTCAAGGCGAACCTGGGCCCTCTGGCCAGCAAGGAATTCCAGGCCCACAAGTAAGTTTAGAAAATCAAGTCATTTTAGTACACAATTTCTCCTCAATAGCAATATTATTTTACCTGTGAATAGAATGCACAGATAGCACTGCTGAATATCCTTACAGACCACCTCAGCATTAGGGTGCAATTCTATAACTAGGACTTTCATTTAAACGCCCCCAAGGGCAATAGTAGGTTCCGTTCTAGAATACTAGTGTAACTCATTGTTGACGCTCTGAACATTTACGTACTTGCATTTATACCAGCCAAAGAACTAGCATAAGTGCAGGTGCCTAATAGCAGCAGGGATGCACATAACTTACAGTATTCTGTAAGTTACCTGTGTAAGTGGGAGCCGTGACTATGTCCCATCCATGCTCCACCCATGTATACAGCCCCTTGCAATGTGTGCGTAAATATTAGCACACAGTTTATAAAAATAACCTTGATATGCATAGTGCCGGGTGGAGCATGGGCAGACCCATGAAGGTTCTGGAAAGTGGCAATGTTCACTCTACTATCCAGATAACACAATACAGAAAAGCTGCTCTAAATTTCCCAATAAAGTATCTGGATAACAACTGAATCTTGTGACTATCTGGATGCCTTATTGAATACAGGTCACTATCCAAATATGTCACTGAGGGGCCCTTTTATGAAAGAGCTGCCACGTGGCAACTCAGAACTACTGGTGGCCCAATGTGGCCACCAGCGGTAGTTCCGGCTCAAGAGCGCGCTATTCCTGGGTTGCCGGAAAATATTTATAGAATTTTTACCACGGTGCTAACCTGGTGGTAATTGGGCAGTGCTGTGCGCTGCCTGGTTACCACTGGGATACCGTGGGAGCTCTTACTGCCATCTCAATGGATAGGGGTAAGTGCTCCCTGCCGCATGGCCACATGGCTATTATTTTGGGTGTGTGTGTGAGGGGGGGGGGGGACTTTTACCCATTGCAGTAGAAATGGCTCTGGCATGTGGGAAAAATGGACCCTGCCACTACCACAGGGTCCTTTTTACCGCAGTTTGGTAAAAGGAACCCTGAATATCTAGATATTATTTGACTGCTGCAATCGGCACTAAAAACAAAACAAAAAAACTGAACATAGCTGCTGAATACTGACTGTATTATGTTTAAGAGTTTGTTAATAATAATGAAATGGACATGCATGTTCTTTTTAAAAGTATTTTTATTAAATATTTTTAAATACAAAAAATAAAGAACTAAAATTAACATAGTAAACAGATGAGCAATGAAGGATGACAAAATCATGATAATACATGGATATAAATTTACAAAGTTAGAAGTAAAAGCTTAGACATAAAGACTATTAATTATTACCAAGGGAAAGAAAAGCATCTAGTTTTTTTTTCCAGTTGGTATTATGGCAACTATTGATAGGAAAACGGTTTTCAAGTACGCACGTTCTAATAGATTTAAGGGTTTGCTACCGGTAAGACCTGCTATTTTACCACTAGCTTGAGCTATTTTAGTGCCTGTCCCATTTTGTGCAATGATATCTAGGGGCCCTAGTACTAAGCTATGGTAAAATATGGCCTGCAGTAGTCTGGACGCATGAAATTGGCATCCACTGGGCCATTTTTTACCATGGCTAGGAAAAGGGGCTTTTTTTAGAGGGGTGGTAAATGGCTGTGTGCTAAAATCAAAAGTAGTGCATGGCTATTTACTGCCTGAGCCCTTACCACCACCCATTCACCTAGAGGTAAGGGCTCACACTCTATTCATGTGGTAATCAGGCAGCGTGCACCTATGTGGCCACATTACCACCGGGAATGCCCCTCGTGCTAGATAATAGAAAAATGTATTCTACCATGAGAAATAGCATGCACCAACTTTGAAATTATTGCTGGGGCACCTGTGCTAACCCGGTGGTAGTGTCAATTTGGCGCATGCTACACATGTGTTAGCCCTACCACATCTTAGTAAAAGGGCCCCCCTAGTTACTAATAACTGGGTTAACAGTAAAATAATGCATCATAACAATCGTCCACATTGATGACTTCTCCTCTTAGTGGTAAAATAACATGTCTAATGGTAGCCATCTTTGATAAATACAACCCTTAGAGTGTTAGAGCAGATTATCTAGGCCAATTTCTTCAAAAAAAAAAAAAGAATGTCTCATTCATTGTAAGTAGAATGGTGGTAGAAATGACCAAACTGCAAATGGGTTCTGAATATGGTCAAGCAAGTTATGTGCTTTATTTTAGTGGTTAGAAAATGCTGCTGTTCACTAGCACTGTTGTCCTAACAGATAGAAATTTAGCAACTTGTTGCTTTTGACAGAAGTATATGCACATTTTTATACCAGTCACTAATAAGCCTGATTCTTCTTTAATAGGGTCTTGCTGGTCCCAAGGTCCTATTGGCCCTCCCGGTGAAAAAGTAAGTAAGCTATTTTTAAAGTAGAGTAAATAGAGATAAGCAAATTCATACAAGAGAGATCAATATTTATTGATAGCTGAACTTCCTCACTATTGTACTGTGCTTTGTTAGGAGTATTAAGCATAGATTTTTGATTTGTGTATTAAGGAGTTCTTTTACTAAGCTGCAGGAAAAAGGGCCCTGCGCTGGTGGTAGGGGCAATTTTTCCAGTGCGCCAGGTCCCTTTTTCCCACAACCAATAAATCCCCCCCCCCCCAAATAAAAATAAATGGTCCATGCAGTGAGATTACTCTCACTGCATGGACATGTGGCAGGGAGCCCTTAGAGCAAACCCATTGAGGTGTCGATAAGGGCTCTGGCGATAACCCAGCGGTAACTGGGCAGTGCATGGTGATGCCCGATTACTGCCGGGTTACCACTGCGCTAGCCATTTCCGGGTGTTTTCTTTTACCTCCAGAAATGGCATACGCTTGGGGCTGGCGGTAGTCCTGAAAGAGCGAGCGGTAAACCCGCATTGGGCTTACCATCGCTCTGTAAAAGGGCCCCTAAGGTGGCAATTGTCTAAGTGGGCATTTCCTATTAGGCTCCCCAATGTGGCATAGTGAGCATTTATTCTATAACTGCAATTGGTCACCAAGATGCCATTATATAATACTAGCATAACCTGGTATTGGTTTGCCTGACATTTAGGCATGCTCAGTTACATTAGCCATAGAGCTGGTCTAACTATTAGCACATGCATGTGCTAAAATCATGCATAACTGACAGTATTCTGTAAGTACACCAAATTGAGCATATCTAGCTATGGGCCATCAAAGGTGATCTTCCAATTATTTATCTTATTTTTTTGGAAGTAGGTGGAGCACCTTATGTCATCATTAGTCCGTATGACAGTTCTTTTTATTGATTTATATATATGGTTTTTACTCCATTTTCCGCTTATTTACTTATATACTTATGCTCTATATTTTATTAAAAATCAAGTACTTATGTTCAGATAGTCTTCCAAAGGAGATATGTGCCGACATGTATTTTGTCTATGCTTTTCCCCTTAAAGTATACTGCGATGAAATTTCATCTTGCTCCCCTTAGCAGAATACTCGTAATTAATATGCATGAGAGAGATCTGCATACATTAGAGGCAATGCATGTCAATTTATCTCATATATATTCATTGTTGTAATCCTGAAAATCAAATTGCTGGATGTAACCCCAAAGACCCCAGGTTAAGAACAATTTCTGTAAAGTGAAATGGCTTTTCATGTATCCAGAATTTGAAGGTTTCTGTATGCTGGTTGTGCTTTTGTTCATTATCTTTAATTTTCTGTGTTAACTCTAATATATCTTACATAATTTAAAAGTGCTGTATGACTTCAGAATCTATGATAACACATGCAAGAGATGAAGGAAAGAAATGTGCATAATAGAAGCAATTTATAATCACAATATCGTGCCAGATCTTTGATGTGAATGTTTTACATTTTTGTCCTTTTCTTTTCTCCATTCTTTTTTTCTGAAGTGTTAGCATTATGCAATGTGTGTTTCTCAGTTTGATGTTCACACTTCTTATGATTTATTGTTTAGGGGCCACACGGCAAGCCTGGGCTTCCTGGACTTCCTGGTTCTGATGGACCTCCTGTAAGTAGTAATATGTCAAATTTCCAAGCTCCCAAAAAAAAATATTAATGCATGTGACATCTAAGGAGGTAAAGTATTTCTGTGCACAAAAGAAGAGCAGGACTTGAGGGTGATCATATTTGATGATCTTAAGATGACCAACAGACAGAAAAGGTGATGGCAAAAGCCAGAAAGATGCTTCTGTGCATAGGAGAGGATTGGCCAGCAGGAAAATGAGATGATAGTGCCTCTGTATAAGTCTCTGATGAGACCTCATTTGGAGTACTCAGTACAGTTCTGGAGGCCAGATTCAACAGGTTATAAATAAGATGGAGTCAGTCCAGAGGACAGTAACTAAAGTGGTCAGTGGTCTTCATCATTAAGGACCATCACTATAGGAAAATTCAGAAGGAAGACATTGAGCAGTGCTTCAAGTCCAAGGACTTTGCAACCTTCATATGCTGACTTTTGTATTGCTCTTGCTTGATTTTGAAGGACTCTAAGGGAGCAATTATATAGCTGGGTACCTCTATTTAAGAGCCCTGAGGCAGCATGGTAGCTGCCTATTCTAGGTTCCATTATAGAATACTAGCATAATCTGGTATTAGAGTTGGTGTGTGGGCACCTAAAGGCAGTAGAGATGTGCGTAACTTACAACATTGTATATGTTACCCATTTAAGTGGGAACCTTGCATAAGTCCCACCTATGCACCTTCCCTGTGTATGTCTCCTTGCATGCTACCTAATAAAGGCATTGTACTTAAAATACCTTGAGATCTGTCTACCCCTGTCCACCAGGATTCTTTCATTTTTCTGTTGGTGCACTAGTTTGATGTCTTTTTCTGTTTTTTGCTTTTTGCTTTGTTTAAAGCAACAGACACTCATTTTAAGTTCACTAATTTTCATTAGCCTTTTTATACATAGCACAACAAAATCAAAAGGATATACAAATAATATGCAAGTTAACCTTAGAAGGACCCCCCCCCCCCACCCAGTTCCACCCCATTGGAGGAGAACAATGACTTTAGGTATTCAATGATAAAAAATCCTTTAGAGCTGACCGTCTGTCCAGATACCATTTCATTTTCCAGATCATTCAGCTATCATGTCCTCATATTTATAGAATAAACAAAAATTATTCCACCAAAAGTGCTCATTAAGATTACTGGGCTGTTTCCAGTTACTCAATTGAGGTGCAAATAAAGATCTATCTTTCTCAAGAATAAATTGCTGATCTGAGGAAAATGCAAAACGAATATGATAGTAAGGGTGACTTGGAAACAAAAAATTGTATTAAGTTTTGTGTGAATATTTTGCCAAAACATGTGAACTAGAGAGCAAAAGTAGAGCATATGGTCCAGTGTACCCACTGCCATATTATAAGACCAACAAGAGTTTGGCTCAATCAGCTTTATATTCTTTAATCGTGTTGGTGTCTAGAAGATTCTATGGCTCACAAAGAATGACTGATTTAAATCTGCAGATGTGGAACAATAAACTAATCTAGTCCATAGCAGTTCCCATTCATCCTCTGGGATCTTTAGTTGAATCTCAGCTTCCCATATATGTTTGAGCGCCACTAATAGATTCTGCTGGGTACAATACTGCAGGTGCCTTTAGAAGGGGGAGACCTTTATGTTGAATCAATTTGTGAAAGAACAGTTGTATGTATACCCGGATCAACTGACAAATCCTCTAAGTTGGAGTACTGTATCTGAAAAAGATGTCTTAATTGCATCCACTTGTAATAGTGATTAAAAAGGATGTTATATCTCCTGCAAAACTCAGTAAAAATGGCAAGACGAGATGAAGACATAACATGCTGAAGAGTCCGTATACCTGCTTGTATCCATGATATCCACTGTGTAGGTTGATCATCAATACGACGCTTATCATTCCATCACATCAGAGTAGGAAATGCTCTCTGAGCCAGCATAATCACTTCCTGAGCAACTTACCAAGGCAGCTGATAGTGGTGTGGCCCTGTTCCAGCTGCTCAGGTAGCTTCAAGGACTCCTCTTGAATGCAAATACAAAGACGTGTTCCTACTTCAAATTGTGCCCCAAAGCTCACCTTGAATAGCAAACCTTATTGAAGATTTGCCACAATTCTGGGGTTAACACAGGTTCATTAGCACAGGCAACTACTCAAATGGTAAAGCCATCACCATTCTGGCTTATCTGACCATGCCTATCCATCTCTCAGAAGCAACACTTACCTCAACAGAAAGAATGAATGATTGTGATTGCATATATGTGATAAAATAAACACCCCCACCACCAGTACTTATTTGTTTGCTTGGTATATATTTTGTCTCACAATAATAACACCCTAAGAGGTCTATTTCAGTAAACTGTGGTAAGATCTGGCCTTAGAGAACCTTATGCAGGTGTTTCCAACTTGCAAAGGCCATTTTTACCATGGCCATAAAAAGCTTTTTTTTCTATTATTTTCATTACTGGTCATGTTACTACTGGCGCACAGCCATTTTTTAAAAATTACCATGCAAACACTTACTGCCACCTACTTAGGGAGTTCACATGTGTAGGGGTGACAATGAGCTGAGAGTTATAGCTAGTATGAAGTAAGGCAGCTGACGGCTTAAGATACAAAACTGGATTAAAATGGAAAACAGCATAAACGGGCCGGATTTAGTAAGTGGTATCTAAAATATAGATGCATTGGAATAACGTGCATAGCACTATCCTACAAACCGCATCTACAGTAAGATGTGGGTCATAGATTAGCACATAGGCCATTGTAATGTACGAACATATAGGCATGGCAATTTATGCCACTGAGAACCTGGTGTAAAAACCCACGCCTAAATGTACACACATTCCCCTGAATTTTGTAACAAAGTTTATACATTTAATTGACGCCCCAACACACCTACACTCCTCCCATGGCTGTGCCCCCTTTTCAGCTATGTGTGTTGGAATTTATACACGCCTCTTTTTAGAAAATGCCTAAAAAGAAGCACACGTAAATTCCAATTATTTCCAATTAGTGATAATTGGTTGTTATCGGCCGATTACCACTAATTGGCTTGTACTCAACATAAATTGGCCGTGCACACAATTTAATGCACGTTACTCGTCATGCCTTATATAGCATTTGGCCCAATATACACACACAAAGTGGGAGCAGAACATTAGCCCGTTGCTAAATCACTGACAACTTCAGCTTTAGGATGTAGTGTACCAAGAGTTTTCTTGTTAAACAAATCATCAACTGGAAAAAAAGAACAATCTGATTTTTTTTTTGCCTTATAAAAACTCTGAAATTAGTGTCTGAATTTTTCAAATGAATATTTATTGTCAAATTTTTATTCTGTAGTAAAGCATTTAAGTTGGAAAAAAAAGAATGATCTAAAACGAATCAGATTATATGCCATTGATGAAAAATATCTATCTGAAAAGCAAAGTGACACAAAAATCATTGTTAATTATATCTACAGTTAGATCTTTGAGCACAGTGTTCTGTGAAATAAATAATGCATCTTGGAAATACAAAATTGGCTATGTACAGAAATCAACAATTGCTCACAAAGAAAAAATGTAAAGCTGTCAAAAAGAGATGGAATGGCTTCAATGACCAGCAATGCTCTTCATGGTCATTCAGTACAAGTAACTAGCGTTTATGGATAGCAAAAGTTCAACACAAACAATTACTTAAATCTAATGTTGCTTAAAGGACTGTTACAGAATGCACTGTATCTATTATGCAACTGGAATTTAAAATCAAACAGAATCCTCAACTACCCCGAGGAGAGTCGTAAACTTCTGAAAACCTCTTAGGGGTTTACTATCACTGGCTTCTCCTAAACTAAAAATCTGTAGTGGGAAACAACTCCCCACCTGGGGAGAAAAAAACACTACTGAAAAAACAATTCTTAAATATCTAGACAAACAATTATAGATAGAGTGTATTCTGAACTCGGTCCCCGAAAAGTATAGTTGTTCATAGTTCTAAAGAACAGAGCTGAAGTGAAAAGAATTCCACTTTGACGTCATTTAGCTTTGAAGAAACACGTTGCTCCAAAAAGACACAATACAATGCTGTCCAAATTTTTCAATTATTGCTTTCCATCTCAAGTCCACAAACCCCGAGTTGTTCTGGTAATATTTTGTTCCTTCTCCTGAAGCAGCTACTTGAAAAAAAGGGGGGCCTTTTGTCAGGGTTTGTGGACTTGAGCTGGGAAGTGATAAGTGAAAAATGTGTACAACATTGTATTGTGTCTTTTGGAACAACGTGTTTTTTCAAAGCTAAGTGACGTCAGAGTGGAATTTTTTTTGCTTCAACTCTATTCTTTGGAACTATGAGCAAGTGTATTTTTGAGGGACTGAGTTCAGAATACACTCTAGGATTGTTGGTATATATATTTAAGATTTTTTTTTTCAGTAGTGGTTTTTTCTCCCCAGGTGGGGAGTTGTTTCCCACTACAGTTTTTTTAAGTCTAGGAGAAACCAGTGATAGTAAACCCCTCCAAGATTTTCAGAATTCTGCGACTCTCCTCGGGGTAGTTGCGGGTTTTGTTTAATTTAAAATTCTAGTTAGCATAACAGATACAGTGCATTCTGTAACAGTCCTTTATGCCAAAGTACATTCAGTACTAGGCCATCACCAACAAGTACATGGGCTGAACTCCAGTATCAGAAGTCTTTAATTATCAGAGGGAGCTTGCTACCTGTGAAGTGAAAAATTGTCAATGATTAAATCCTCATAAATGGAAATTAAAAGAAAACCAATGCAAATAACACTACAGACTCAGAAATAGTTGGAAAATAGCAGAGAAAGTTGAGCTAATTTTTAAGAAAGAGAATTGTTTTTTATTCCAAGACTGGATGGACACCTTTACTATGGTGTTCTGGGTAACCTTTTATTATCTATGCTTGTGTGCCTGCTTTAAAAATTGCCAAATAGGGAGTTTAGGATTCCAGGGGCTGTTTATCTGGGACCGCTGAGAACAAGGGTAGGCATTCTCAGTCCTCAAGAGCCACAACCTAGTGGGGTTTTCAAGATTTCCACAATGAATATGCGTGAGATCTATTTTGCATATAATGGAAGCAGTACATGCAGATCAATCTTGGGCATATTCATTGTGAAAATCATGCAAACCTGACTGGGTTGTGGCCCTTGAGGATCGTGATTGCCCACCCCTGAATTAGAAGCATGACTATTTTCTTCCTGAAAGATGTGAACTGAATTTATAAAAGCCTCTTTTGCTTTATAATGTGGAAATGATAGATGGGGAAAGAAGAAGAAACATTTCTAGGGCAACTCTGGTGTATGTTCATGGTGCCTTTGTTTTTGTGTTTAGGGTCATCCTGGCAAAGAGGGCCAATCTGGAGAGAAAGGCTTATTGGTATGTTTCAGTGCTTTAATATGGTTTCCTGTGAACATATTTATGTTTCTCATTTATCTCTTCAAAAAATGTTTACAACTAACCAACCCTACAGCTTGCTTATTTCAAGCTGTTAAGGGATTAACATAATGAGAAAAGCATACAGTAACATATTAGTGAATGTTTAGACTGGGAGCCATATATATTGATTACTGTTCTGGCTATGTCATGAATATTTGTTGCTTAGATAGGTATTTAGTCAACTTTCTTCAGGTCAAAGCACAATTATACTGACCATAAACTGTTCCTCTAACTTATCTATCTATATGTTTCATCTTTGCTTCCACCCTATGCTGTCTATTAAAATATGACCAGAATATTCAGCCACTTTTCTGACTTCATGTGCAACTTTCTTAAATTAGACCCCTTATTTTCTAACTCCTGTTCCTCTATCTTATCTATCTCTATGTTCCATCTTGCTTCCACCCTGTGCTGTCTGTTACAATGTTTTATTGCATCTTGTGGTGACATTTTAATGCGTATTGTTGTTTGAATATTTTTACTGCTGTAATTGTCTATTGCTTATGTTTGACTTATTCTTGCTGTACACCACCTTGAGTGAATTCCTTCAAAAAGGTGATAAATAAATATTGTGGGACTATCGTGCATGCTAATCCCAGATTGAACACAGCATTGAGGGGGGGGGGGGGGGGGCTTTTTCTATTGTTTTAATAGCAGTTGACAGGTCTTTGGTAACTTTATATCTATCGAACTGACAGAACACTTTCATAAGGAAGCTGCCTACAGATTTTTCATGTGAAAATCTGTTGGTGTGTTCACTACCCGTTTAAAAGGATGCACTGTTTTCACTGTCAGTACAAAGTACTGGTGAAATATAAACCAGAAAGTAGTTTCCCTCCTCAACACAACCACTCTTTTTTACCCACTGGGAAAAAGTACCTGTGTTGTGCAACATTGTACATTCTTCATCTGCACAAAGGGAGGTCATTTTTAAAGGCATTTTTATTATATTACATTACATTACTATTTAGTTAGGGGTCCTTTTACTAAGCCATTGTAAAAACTGGCCTGTGGTAGTGTTGGCGCGTGTATTGGGCGTGCGCCAGGCCAGTTTTTATCGCATCTACAAAAAATGTTTTTTTTTTTTAAATGTGACCGGGCCTGCAGTAAAAATGAAACCAGTGCATGCCCAAAACAAGCCTGAGCCCTTAACGCCACCCATTGATCTAGCGGTAAAGGCTCACGCGCTACATGCACGATGACCGGTTGGCACGCACTAAATGCCAATTCCCACTGGAACTGGCATGCATAGGAGGAAATAATTAAATCATCCAGGTGTTATGGGCATGCACCAAATCTGAAATTACCACCAGGAGGGTGCGCTGGCCTGGCGGTAGTCTCATTTTGGCATGCACAGCATGCACATAGAGCCTACCGCGGCTTAGTAAAAAGGCCCCTTATATTCCGCATATACCTGGTCAGTTCAATGTGGATTACAGAAAAGAGAATTGGGAATAGACCAGAGCATTACAAAGGAGATTCACAGCATAGAGTTCTAGGCATTATAACTTAAATGTTGATTAAAAAGTCACATTTTCAATCATTTCCAAAAAAACCCAGATAAACATTCAAACATATAAGATCCTTAGGAAGACCATTCCAAGCATTTGCTATCAAATAAGTAAAAGACAATTTTAAAATACTCAAATACTGGACGCCTTTAGATGATGGAAAGTGCAATTTCATAGGGTCTCTTAATTTTGCCAAAATATTCACCGTAGGACAAATAACCAAAGATTGGCACCCCAACATAATAGCCCTGACAAAGTAGCCTGGTAACAAAATCACCCTCGACAAATCAGCCTCTAACAAAATAGCCCTTGACAAAATGGCCTTCCCACAAAATAACCCTTGACAAAATAGCCCCTAGACAAAATAGCCCTCTTAACAAAATAGTCCCCTAGAAAAAACTGCAGTGCCATATTCTGGGAAGCCTGATTGGACCCTTTTGTCAGGGGGGCTAATTTGTCAAGGGCTATATTGTAGGCAGACCATTTTGACAGGGGCTATGTCAGGGGCTATTATGTTGGGAGTTTTTTTGTTTGGGCTATTTTGACTGGGTACCCCAAAGAATATTGTGAAAGATCCGTCCCTCCTTCAGGGGTTCTCAGGATCCCATCTCTTCCTTTGAAACTCCGACTACGGGCCAAGCTTCATGCCCAGCCCCATAACCCACTGTAATCCACACGGTCCGACTCGGGTAACCGACATTTCAAAGGAAAACCCACAAGTTTTTATTTCCTTGGTGCTCACAGTCCAGCAGTTCAAAATACAACAGGAACAAAAACACAGCCCCCACTGTTTTGCCTCTTCAAGGGAAACCGCACAGCAGGGTAAAAAGAAACATAAACCCCACTGCTTCAAGACCTCAGTTCGTTCCCCTTAAACAGACCTACAGCCTAGCGCTCCCCCCCACCCCCCCGGGGGAGCATCCACAGGCTACAGCTCAAAAAACAAAACCACTGCTACATGTCTTTCCCAGGTGCAATGGCAAACAGTTCAAAAAAACATCTTCCTTTCTCTTTAAGTAGTGCACAGAGGCAAAAACAATAATCCCTCCCAAAACAACACACTTTTCACTCTAAGTAGTTCAGCAGCACACAGTTCAAAACAGCCTGAACTCTATGGGGAGATACAAGGGTCCCACCCTTCCTGGGTCACACTTTCACTATCACTGTCTCTCCTCTCGCATGACCATTTTCCTCCCTGTTTCAGTCCAGCTGCCATACCAAGAAGTCATCTGCTTCCTCAGCTTTTTCCCCAATGATTGAGCCCATGCTGCTATGTCCATGGGTTCCTCCAGGCTCTCCCCCTTTTCTCTCTCTCCAGCCTCTTGCCACTCCATGGGTTTCTCGTCCCACCCTTTTCTCAGCTGTTCCTTCTCCTCATGATTAATCCCAGGGGACACCTGCCTTGCCTTGTCATGGTTCTCCCCTGGAGGCTGCTGGGGAGAATAGTTTCTATACCAGAGTTTTTCCCGGGGCTGATGGGTATGGTAGTTCTTTTCCAGCCTCCATTTTTCAGTGGGAAGAAACCCTTTTCTTTTCTCCCTCTGCGGAAGTAGCACAGGCAAGGCTCTGTTCTGTCTCCCTTTCCGCTGGACCCTCTTCATTTCTTCTTCTTCCACTTCCATTTTATCCACTCCCCCGTCCTCCTCTTCACAATATATATACTGATGTGCAGAACCATAGAAAATTTGAATTACCATCAAACATACCTTAAATATAATCCTGGACTAGATGGGCAACCAATGCGCTTTTATTAAGAGAGGAGTTGCGCTATTATATTTCCCAGCTGAATAAACTAATCTAACTGCTGTGTTCTGTAATTTCTACAGTTTCATTAAGAGCAAAGAACTGCAACCCACATTCAGGGGCCTTTTACTAAGCTGCAGGAAAAAGGGCCCTGTGCTAGTGGTGGGGGCCAGGGTCCTTTTTTATCACAGCTGGTAAAAAAAAGCCCCCAACACACATGGCCATGTGGTAAGAGCACTGGTCTTGCAATCCAGAGATATCTGGTTCAAATCCCACTGCTGCTACTTGTGACCCAAAATCCAAATAAATAAATAAATAAATAAAGAGGGTATCTGAGGCATGGCAAAGGCATGGACATCCTTCTCACAGAAACATCCACATTTCGGAAGTCCTTAACTGCTGTCACTTCCCCTCCTTAGGAAGGAAATCATGTGCAAATGAGCTAACAGCGAGCAGCTCATTTGCATGCAATTTTCTTCATGTATGCCTGTTCCTTTCCTTTCCAGATCAGTAAGGGAAGGAAGGGCTTTTTCCATTCAGTTAGTGGGACCAGTGCACTACAAATTCTGGCTCCTCCCACAATCAAATGGCTTGGATTTGGTCTTTTCTGAGATGGGTGTCCTCGGTTTCCATTATCACCAAAAACCAGGGACGACCATCTCTAACGTCAACCTAAATTTCATGATTTGGGCATTCCCAACCGTATTATCGAAATGAAAGATGGACATCCATCTTGTTTCGATAATATGTGTTGCCCCGCCCCTTTCTGGGGCCATCCTTAGAGACTGGTGCCCTTAGAGATAGGCGCCCCCATTCGATTATCCCCCTCCACAGGTCCTTTTACTAAAGCTTGTGCATTAACAGCAAAAATTAATGTGCGGTAAGTGCAAAGACTGTGTAGTAATTGTTGGGGGTATGTCCAGCATGTCTTCTATAGTTATGGCAAGGGAATGTTATTTAGCATGCATTCCCCCCTGCCCCTTCTCTCAGCTGTCCTGGGACACTGGTTGTATATGCCAGCAGCCGCCAGGCTGAGACTACAGCTGATCATGTCCCATATTGATCAGCAAAGATACTTGAGCTCATGATTAAATTTTCCAAAGGAGCTTTATAGGTGAAGGGATGCAGGCAGGATATTCCAGAGGGAAGGGCCAATTACGCTAAATTGTGGGACCAGATAAAGTTTTGACACACAGTATGAAGAGTAGGGACATTGAGCATGTTAGCTGATATGGAGCTAAGAAACCTCAAGATACATATGAAGTCAAAAAGTGGGAGAGATAAAAGAGATTGGCAGAAGAATGAACTTTGTAAACTAGCCTGAGGAGTATTCTGTCTTAAGAAAAGGAGTAACGTACAACTCCATTTTGAATGAGCTAAAGATGATGAATGTCATGTTGCCTAATACTGTGAAATAAAGAATTGCAGTAGTCCAGTCGAGTAATAACAAACGAGTGGACAAGAACGAAAAGAGTGATGTCGGATTGAATATATCTGTTTGAGTTTGTAGAAGCAGCATCTAACAGTATGTAAGACCTGGGGTTTAAAAGTCAGTGTGTCATCTAGAGTGATCCTTAAGACTTTAATTATTTGAAAAAAGAAAACTAGTGTCCCCGCAAGCAAGATGGGAGAGATGGAGGATTGACTCCCATGGCGGCTAAAGATAAGTCAACATGCAGTTAATGTGGTTATTAGCGTGTGCTGTCATGCCACTGTAGTAGCAGCTATCATGCTTGTCTGGTAACAGCATACTAATTCACATATTAAGGGTCAGATTCTATATATGGCAGTGAAAATTTGGTGTTAAGAAAATTCAGCACTCAGTACTATTCTATAAAAGGTACTCTGGGATGAGAACTCACTGTGCACCGATTTTGGGCACTGAATTCGGCACTCAACTTTGGGTGCAAGGACTTATGCCAGCTGAAACCTGGTGTCAAATTGGGCACAGATCTCTGCTGTTCTGTAACACTGCACACATATTTTATGAATGTCCCTAACCCGTTCAGGCCCCTCCTGTGGCCATGCCCCTTTTTGAGTTGTGCGCGATCCAATTTAAGCACCCATTATTACAGAATAGCCTGTAGCCAGATCAGCACCCAAATTATAATTAGTGCCAATTAAGTGCTTGTTAGCTCCAATAATTAAATCATTGTAGCCCACTAACTAATTATTTTGAGTGCTCAAATTTGAGCGACCTTCATATAATTCAGGGGTAACTGCTTAATGCACTTAAGATTGTGCATGTATATTCTGGTAAGGAATAAACATATTTATTTTATAAGATACCTACAGTACATTAGTTAAAAATTTGCCCCTGCTTCATCCATTGTGCTCTCTTGGGAATACCTATGCTTATATTGCAAAAGTATGTGCTATGTTTTTCTAGTGCCTCCTTTTATGCATGTCTATACTGCATTAATTTTACAAGTATCTACTTGCACTCATAAAATGCTCTTTTATGTAGTTGGGTCACTTGTGATTATCTCCATCATGTGCAAACGATTACTTATATATTATAAATTCTTTCTTATTCTATTTTTAATATTTTGAACTTTAGAATTTTTGTCATGTAGCCTCTAAACTCCTGGCATATGGAATATTGTATTACAAATATAATTTTTAATAGCGAGTTCAGCTTTATTTTAGCACTTTCATTGCAATACTATTCATATCGATTTCATTTCACATTATGGCTGGTTGGTTTGTGGTTCACTATCTGATTACTTTGGCAGGCTGACAAGCATGGTGTGCAACATCTGTATTGCATTTTCAAAGTTGCTTGAACTGCCTAGATCTTTTACTTCAGTACCAGTCTGGAAGAGCGAACAAAGATGTCAGATCACGGTTTTCCAAATTTATAATGGTATCCCAACTGCAATAAGTTTGCTCAGTCAAAGGAAATTGATTATACTCTATAGAGCTAATTTGATAATATATGGACTGTGATAGAATAAAAGCTTTTACTTTTCTGTATGTTATAGGGGCCTACAGGTCCGCAGGGTCCCATCGGCTATCCTGGTCCTCGTGGTGTGAAGGTATACCTGCTACATTTTATTGAAGTACTTTAAAAAATGCTAACTTTCTATTTTGTCTTGGTAACATTTTTCTGATCATTCTGTATAGGGTGCTGATGGTGTCCGTGGTCATAAAGGTATCAAAGGTGAAAAGGTATGTATAATGTGATCTATCATCTGCATTATTCTATTTATTTCTTCTACATAAGTTAAAAAAAATCTTTCAAGTAGCATTTCGGGTTCCTTTTACAAAGCTGCAGTAAAAGTGGCCCTGCGATTTTGTCGGCATGTGGATTTACCGCAGGAAGAGGCCCCTTTTACCGTAGTAGGTCTTTTTTTTTTTTTTTTAAAGGAAATGGCTGTGCAGCAAGTACAAACTTGCCGTGAGGTCATTTCCTGGGGAAGCTCTTATTGCCTCCTATTTAAGAGGCAGTAAAGGCTCCTGTGCTAACTTGGCAATAAAAATAAAAAAAATATTTCCAGTCACGCCGTAAATGGCACGCGCTGGGGTGGCACTTCCACTGGATTGGCGCACATTGATGCTGTTGTAGCTCTACCGAGGCATTGTAAACGGACCCCTTGGTTAACAAGTGAATGTCTCAGCATTTTTTTTCTAAAGCCTATGTGAAAGTCAGATGCAAGTCAGAATACTTTCGGCCAGTGTTCATCGCTTTTCATTCTTTTTATCTTCTCATGACACCTTGTTCTTGTTAGAGGTGGGCAGACAGAGTACAGTATAATACTGTTAGTTCATATCCCTCTGTTCTTTAAACAATTGACTCAGTCACGCTGATAGTGCAACTGATACCCCAAAGGTTTTCATGTTCAAGTGTCTTGTTAGCTCAGTGTCCCTAACAAATCTGGAATTTGATTCAATGCTTCAATGCTTTAGAATGAATATGTTAGCAAAAGCCAATAAATGATAATCCTCAGATTTTAGTTTCTAAAAATGAAAACTGTTTGTTTTTAACTCTCAGTTTTATTGACTCCTGGGAGTTGAGAGAGGATTTAAATAAATAAAATACTTTATTCTCAGATTCAGACCACTAACGCACACTACTGCTGAAATTCTATTTGTGTGACAACAAAATATTTGATAACAGATTTGATTTAAGTGAAAAGTAGAAATCTGTTCCTTTTTTTTTTTTTTACTGCTGCTCAGATTATCAGACTATGCATCTTATTTTTGAAGCATACAAATGTCTCAAAATGCCTAAATGGATGCCTATGTGCTTGAAATGTCCAAATCCCAATTTTACAAAGGCAGTAAAGGGACATCCAACACTGTAATATGTCCAAATAGCAAGGGGGTATGTTGTGGGTGTGTTTTGGATGGGACTAGGGAGGGCCCAAAATCAGAACGTTCCACAGCAATAACCAAATGGGAAGAAATGTCCAAGTCTAAAAAGAAGGATGTCCTAAGTTAGCCCTGCTTCAACTACTTCTAAGGTACAAAAAGGTGCTCTGATGCAGCTGATCACTGGAGAGATTAAAGTATGACACCTCCTTAATCCCTCAGTGGTTGCTGTCTCCCTCCCCTGAAAGTGAAGCTGAAAGCAGATACCAGGCTCCATGACAGTTTCAGGTATTATGGGAATTCTGAAAAGAATAGCAAGCAGGTCAGAGGAGTATCTGAGTAGTCAGCGCAGCGGACTTTAAACCAAGGGATGCAGGTTCAAATTCCACTTTGTTTATTTTTTGAGAGCTTTCGAGAAACAGTAAAATACATATTGTACATAAATATAAAACCCACCTGCAAACCTGAAGGCTATTGAAGTGATATGCATTCGGGTACAGTATGTTTTTGTTGTTGTTCCTGAAGGGCTCACAATTACAAAACAAAAGAGTGAAAGTCGAATTTGTACCTGGGTCCCTTGGTTTACAGTCCACTGTCTTAACCACTACGATGTCCCTCTGATCTTCAGGAACATCTGTGTGGCCATTCTTCTAAGAATGGTGCCAGACAGACATCCTTGTCCCTGATTTGTTGCCGTTCATATGTTGGACATTCCAGTTTGTAAAATGGCTGTTTTGGTAATATTTTTGAATAGGAAATCCTGATGTATTTCCTGTTGGAAAATACATGTGAGATAGACGTCCATATTGGAAGTTATGAGCTGGATGTCTCTATTCTGACTTGGACATACTTTCGAAAATGCCCTTCCACACTATAAAAGAATGGACTGTTTTTTCTTAGCAAGTTTAATTTCGAAATGGAAAATTATAGACATTAGAGCTGTACTGAATATTCATATTCGATTCAATTCAGCCCTGAATAATGCCACAAATACATTATTTGTATTCAGCCAAATAGTGATTTAAATTTGAATATGAATAATCCGGAGCTCTACTGTGCTAAATCCTACTGAAATAAGCACTTGATCTCTGATTTCATGTTGCTTCTTTTATTATTTGTTATGTTAAATTAGCTCAATGTCCATTATTCATATTTGACATTCGTATTCAACCAAATAATATTTTTATTATTGTATTGAACCGAATGGTAAAATATGCTATTCAGTACAGCTCTAATTACATTACATTACATTTTACTAGACTTTTAACCTGCTAATACCATGAATAGTTCCAAGAGGGAACCACATGTTCAGATGTTACATATAACTCAGTTAATAAGTACAGTAAAGAAGAAAGAAAATCAACTAGGGACCAGTTTCTATACATTAAAATACTTCTGAAAATTTTAAAAAGTCTTATGTGACTTCCTAAAATATAAATAATTCCCTAGCAATCTAAGTTCTAATAGTAAAGAGTTCCAAAATAGAAGTAGATAATAATCCTTTATATCTAACATTATATACTGACAGGAAATACAGCAGACATTTTCCTCTTAAATGAGCAGACTTATAAAGAGTGGAAATATTAACCATAAGATAGTAAGGGGCCTCGCCATGCACTATCCTAAAAATAAGAGTGCCAAGTTTAACCTGTACCCTCAACTCCACTGGCATATAGTGCATATCAAACAAATATGGTGTAACTGAATCAAATTTATTCAGAGAATAAATCAGGCTGCAAACTATTCAATGATACTTTGGTGCAAACTGAAAATATACTGTTACAATAATAGATCCTAGAGAGGATTAAAGATTGAACCACTAATCTGAAGGTGGAGGTGGTGAAATATTTCTTAATGTACTACAATTATTAACAAGGAAACCTTTTTGATAAAAATGTACGCTAATGTTAAGGGGCTCTTCTAACCTTGAGCCAGCAATAACCAATAATTTAGATGGTAGAAAATAGGACAATCACCTGGTTAAGGCCAAACTTGCAAAGCCTGGCAAGAAAACAGATGTATTTCAATGTGCACAATTTGATGTAATATGACTATGAAGGAAGAAGCATTCCCTACAAATTTTAATTCCAAGAGACATGGGGGAATATTCAGCCATGGTGTTCAGCGGTTTCTAAAATGCTAACTGTGGCTGGATAAATTAGCCCTGGATATTCAGTGTTGGACCGTGTGCAAGCCCTGGCACTGAATATCCAAGGCTAATTGTTCCACTGCTAGCTGTCGTACCTTATGCAGACATAGGCCAATATTTAAACGAGGGCCACATAAGTCAGTTATGTAGGTCCCAGCTGAATATTGACCAGCACCAGTATAAGTATTTAAAACCTTTTTGTAGCTCTCCGAGCCCCCTCCCACCTCCCAAATAGCCCCCTTCCTCCTAGTCTACGACATTAAGAAACCTTCCCCCCAAGCTGGATAGGACCCCTCCTACCGAGCCTACTTTAAATCCCATGTGGTCTGGAGGGGGTGATGGGGGCAGGAGTGAGCCTCACTCCTGCCTCTAATGGCAGGATCCTCAAAATGGCTGCTGCTACTTCTTGTGGCAGTCATTTTGAGAATACTGTCACTGCATAGGTACAGTAAATGGCTTTTGAAAAATAAAAATTCCCTTTCATATTATATATGATAGACTACAAATGACAGGATTTATGCCAAGTTCAGAAATGTATGGCAGATTTGACTGTGTATTTTGTTTTTATTGTGACCTGGTTAGTTTATAGGCAGGCTACAATTGAAAAATATGGCATTGATATTCAGCCGGTGGTACTAAGTGTTATGCTAACTGCTTCTGAGGTTATGCCCAGCAATGCAATGCCAGGCCATGTTCACTGGCTCCAGCATTCAATTTCCAGGTTGTCAGATCCGGTTACTCCATAGCCGGTTAAATGCAATATTCAGCACTTAGAGGTCCTTTTACCAAGCTGTGAAAAAAAGGACTCTGCGCTAGCGGTGGGGGCCATTTTTCCCTAGTGCCAGGGCCCTTTTTACCACACTGGTTAAAAAGCCCCCAGACAAACATGGCCATGCAGTAAAAGAACTATTACCACGTGACCATGCGGTGGGAAGCCCTTACCGCCACTCATTGAGGTGGTGATAAAGGCTCCCACGGTAACCTGGCGGTAACCAAGCAGGTCTACTACTACCACTTATGATTTCCATAGCGCTACTAGACATACACAGCGCTGTACACTTGAATATGAAGAGACAGTCCCTGCTCGACAGAGCTTACAATCTAATTAGGACAGACAAACAGGACAAAGGTTGTGCAATGCCCGAACCACCGGGTTACCGCCACACAAGCCATTTCCAGGGGTTTTCTTTTTCCCCTGGAAATGGCACATGCTCAGGGTGGAACTACCGCCAGCAGCCGCGTTGGGCCGGCAGTAGTCTTGATTTAGTGTTCGGTAAGCCCATGTTGGACTTACTGACGCTTTTTTAAAAAACCCTTCAACCAGCAGTGGGGCACTGCATAAATACAGGACTGACTTTTATGCAGCCCTATTTATGTGGTGACTTTAGCCAGTTAAATGCTGAATATCGGCACTTAACTAATGAAGTTTATCTCCACCCACAGAACACTCCTAAATAGACGGTTTTTTGGTTATTGTCAGCAGCACTAACTGATTAAGTGCCACTTTAACCTGCCAGGAACCATTCCCGACCGATTAAATTGCTTTGCAAATTAACCCGTAAATACATAAATGAAATAAATTGCACTCTGTTTCAAGGTTGATATAAAAAATTTTATCAGTTATAAACTGAAAATATTTTTGATGCATAATGTATTACACAGAACCCATTTGTTACACCCGTAATACATTAAAATTAGTTTTTTAACGCTATTTTTTGTAACACATTTAAATGACCTATTTTGTGGTATGTCAAATCTTCTAGGGTGAAGATGGTTTCCCAGGCTTTAAAGGTGATATGGGCCTTAAAGGTGATAGAGTAAGTATTATTTTTAGTTATATGTCTTGTATCTCATTAACTATATATTTGGTTTGTAGCATTTGTTTATACTTATGATGGACTATCAAGTTAGGGCCTGATATTCAAAGCAATTTAAGCAGCATGATTTGATGTGAATCACTTTGCCACTGGGTATGCACATCTGTGGAGTTTGGAATGAGTGCACAGATATGCATGTAAACTGTAGAATACTAGCATTTAAGCACATATGTGATAACACATAGGTGTGGACACCAACTATAAGGCTGGTGTAAGTGATCATGCCTTAATGTGCACATGTTCTCAGCCATTTGCTGCATGGTATGTGCTCCACCACTTATATGTGAACTGCAATTGCTACATTCAGGATAAAATACCTATATCCAGTATTGCGTAACACCAATATATCACAGATAATAGAATATACAAAATCAGCTATACATTATAAGACTTCTGAGGAAGGCACTTTTTAGCGCTGAAACACAGCTGTGTCGAGTCTGGTGGACTTTGGGGGAGAATATAAAGGCTGGTGACAGTTTTTTTTTTTTTGGATAAGTTGTTATGTCTGCTGTTGAGGTGGTAATGGGAGGGGGAGGTATGAGCCTTTGGTGTCTTTCCTTTCTTGTAGGCGGGAAAATACTAGGGTGACAAGTGCACTATGTCAGGTTAAGTTTTTATCTAGAAGGGAGGTGGGTGAACGTTGTTTGAAATAGCCTTAATAAATGCAAGATCAGTTAGAAATAAGGCTATTGTGATTCATGATTTGATTGTAGCTAAGAAATTTGATGTGTTAGTGATAACAGAGTCCTGATTATTGCAGTCAGATATAGTGGTGGTACAGCAATGTCGTCTGGGAGGGTACAAGTGGGAATGGGTGTGTCTGGAAGGAAGGAGAGGTAGAGGTATTTCAGGTTTTTTTTTAGGGATATTCTGAATTGTAGGAAAATGAAGACTGCTGTAATAGGAAGGGGAGTAGAGTGTTTGGTTGTAAAGAGTACAGTTTTATATATATGTTTTTTACTGCCCACCAGCTGGACATGGATTGTATTATGTTGCTTGAATTTCTGATGACTCTGCCACTAGATTTAACGAGGGTTTGTATTTTGGGAAATTTTAATGTACTGTTGGACCCATTGTTGTCATGGTTTTTAATGTAGGACCATGTACTATTTGAGGTTCTTTAGAACAAATTGTAAAGATTGCTACTCATAAAGCAAGACATGTGCATGATTTGATTTTTTTGTTGCTAGCTTTATTATATAAGTTGGTGTGCCCTCTGGGGATAGCAGAGGTGAGCTGGTCGGATCATTCAGTGATTAGTTTTTGGGTTGGTTTAGACACTGGTTCATGGAAAAAAAAGACCAACGTGGATATTCCTTCAAGACACATTCTTTTTTTATGTGTCTATTTTGAAGGATCAGTGGATTCCAAGAATCTATGATGCTGATGCTGCTTCTCTAGATGAGGAAGTATTGGGTTGCAAGGGTCATTGGAGGAGGCATTAGATAAGGTGGCTCTGATGAAGTTGATGGAAATAAAGAAAGGTGGTTGTGTACACCAGTGGTATAATACAGCATCAAGGTCATTGAGGAGGAAGTTGTGAGAGGCAGATCGATTGAGGAGACGTACACGAGATGATGATGACTGTGAAATGTATAAATTGAAATTGTTGGAATATGTTTCTTTGTGTGATGAGGAGCAGAATGTGTATTTTAGGGAGAGGATTAAAACTGCTGTTATTCAACCTAAGAGGCTGATTTGGTAAACCAAGGGGCTGTGCATACAAGATGGGCTGCAGTGTTCTGGGCTGTTTGTAGTTTTTTGAGAAGAGATATTTTCAAACCTGAGTAAACAGCATTACAATAATCAAATTTGGACAACACTAAAGATTTTACTAAAGAACATTGTTCTATCAGCATTGGATGCAGTAGCTCCTTGGTATATGGGCCTGGTGATAGTTATATGTTCCATCCCATAGTTTGAGATCTGATAATGAGCGATGCCTTGTGGAACCAGCTCCTAATATCATTCATAATGCTGATACATCAACATGTGCTTTTTGCATAGCAGGTCCATTGCTATGGACCAAGCTTCCAGGGCACCTCAGATTTTGTTCTACATTGCAACAGTTTACGATGTTTTAAAAAACTCATTTATTTTAGCAGGCTTTTCCTTTTATGTAAATAAAATGATTGGTAAGGTTAAAAGACACCTGAATATGAATACAATTGGAAAAGGTAGAATTCACCGATATTAGATTTTATATATTTTTTTTGTTTCACTTTTTTTAAAAAAATTGAATTATGTATATCTGTGATGGGGTGTAAGTTTTTTTTAAATAAATAAGCAGTGTCATTAATAATATTTATAAATTCATTATTTTCTAGGGTGAAAATGGGCAGTTAGGTCCAAGAGGTGAAGATGGCCCAGAAGGTCCAAAAGGTCGAGCAGGTCCAGTGGGTGACCCAGGTAGTTCCGGTCTGGCAGGTGAAAAGGTAAATAAGTATTGCCTGGCAGCAAGAAATGATTAAATACTACAAGCGTTTTGTGGTTCCAAAATATTTGAGGTACAAGAAAAGACAAAAGTTGGATAATATGCTGCATTAAAACTGCCTCCTACCAGGATGCCAATGTATTGAGCCTTTAAGAAATTTTGCTAATATATTAATTCACCTTGACAAGTAGGAGTGTGCATTTGTGAGGGCACAAAAATCACTTGTAAGTGCACTACCCATTCATTTACAGCTCAAATCATTATATATCAAATTTAAGGGTGCTCTTAAAACTTATCTGTTTATCAAGACATATGAAGCTTTCATTTGAGACTGGACAATACAGCTAGTTCTAATCTTTTGCTATCTTCTTCCACTTATGGCCTTTCCTTTCCTATTATGAATATGGTGCTCCTTTCTATACCCTCAGGTTTTTAAACCATAAACCACCTTGTTGTATGAAATGAAAGGCAGTGTATTAAATTGCAAATAAACATACACATATACCCAGGAACTAATGTATGTACAATTGTGTGCACTTCAAAGTTCTTGTATGCATAAAATTCATGCCTAAGAGAATGAATAGGTCAAATGCAGATGAAAACAAAATGGGAAAACATTGTATTCCATGAGCACAAACCAAACATTTTTTTGTCTGTGCACTTCCCTATTAAAAACACTGTTATCGTGCATTATATCAAAGCCACATGTTATTAGCACTTTTAACATTTGTTATTTAGCAGTCACAAATTTCAGCATGACATCTGAGCTGCATAATTACATAACTCATCATTGCTAGTGGATGCATGGTTAAAAAATGTACAATAAAACAAACTAATCCAAACAGTCAATATCATAGAAAATTTAAGAATACATTGAGCAAGTATAGTTAAATAGTTTTATATTAATTTTATGATTAATATGCTAAATTTAAGACATATTTACCACAACACTGATCTGAATGGGCCATTATCACAAGATAAGTAATGTTCAAGAATGGCTCATATTACCACAATTCAGTACATTGACCTCCAAGCGCTTGTTGTTATCCTAAAAACTAAAGCTGCACAGTTATGTCTCTTACCAATTTTCATACATTTGACCTAGCATATGCAAATTTATCTCATGCACATTCATAAAAGATATCCTGAAAACTCGAGATGATAAAACTTTTGAAAGGGAAAGGGGATGGGGTTTGAACCACCTTTCTGTGATTATAATCAAAGTGGTTAACATATTGGAGTGGAGGAGTGGCCTAGTGGTTAGGGTGGTGGACCTTGGTTCTGAGGATCTGAGTTCAAGTTCCACTTCAGGTACAGGCAGCTCCTTGTGACTCTGGGCAAGTCACTTAACCCTCCATTGCCACATGTAAGCCACATTGAGCCTGCCATGAGTGGGAAAGCACAGGGTGCAAATGTAACAAAAATAAAATATTATATACAAGCACTTATTTGTACCTGGGGCAAGGGAGCGTTAAAGGGGAAGCTGGGATAGCCTGAAATAGAAAAAAAAA